>NC_073360.2:45475000-46098571 GCF_027580225.2 Misgurnus anguillicaudatus | reverse complement strand
GTTAAACTATGGTTGTTATGGTGAGACAGTGGTAACATTGAGGTTGCAGTGCTTTCCATCAAAATAACTATGCAGCTAATCAAAAACCATATTTACTGCATGTTTAGAAAAGCAATAAAATAAATAAGCAGCATTCATTTCAGGCTTTTAGTGCAACCCCAATGTTATATGTGTATCTTATGAATCAGATTTAATTTTTATGTAACTTTAATGTCTTAAATTTGTCACCAGAGGGGGCGCACCAGATGACACTCCATTTGAGTCTCAGAAGATTTTAACATTAAAAAATAAAATGTTGAGTTAATTTTCTAAACGCATTCATCTGATGTGCTAATAGCGTGTCCAAAAACCTGCCACTAAATGTTTAGATCTAGATAAGAACATGAATATACTTCTGTAAAAATATGCACATCATTTATTATTCAGACGGAGGCGCTGGGTGCACTGCATTAGATAAATACAGTATTACTGCCAAAATCACTGTGTATAATGATGATGATTAGATGATATGTCAGTTACAGTTACCGTTATATGCCGGTTAACATATTAATTATATATGTCGATTCTGAATCGATTCATGAGGGTCCAAATGATTCCCACCCCTAATGAACACAAACACTTGAGGAAATAAGATCATGTATTCAACCTGACAGACTCCAGTCAATGTCTTTGAATATGATTTAATCACGACCGAATCCTCCTCATCAGAAAGAATACAAGAGTTTATATAGGATAGACAAATCACATCATTTATCTCTAATATGATTTATTCTTCATATCTGCAATTCAGAAACTCCTCTCTGTTACCATGCAGACAAAAGGAAATTTAACTTTTTGATGACCTCAGCTTTAACAAGTCATGGGGCTCTATCTTACACCCGGCGCAATGCAGCGCAATGCGCGACGCAAGTGTCTTTCGCTAGTTTCCACCCTAATTTTCACGTTTAGCACCGCGTTGTTTAAATAGCAAATGCATTTGCACCCCCTTTGCGCCCGTGGGCGTTCTGGTCTGAAAAACGAGGTGTGTTCAGGCGCATTGTTGGCGCGTTGCTATTTTGAGGCAACTAAAATAGACTACGCCATTGACCAACAAAAACCTGCTCTAAAGACTAAAGTCAATGGCACAGTGTGTTTTATGTTATTTAAAGAGCGCATTAGTAATATGCGCCTATAAACGGGAGGACAACGCGGGTTTGCTTATCACAAAGTACATGAATGCGCAGCAGCACAAAAATGCTTTTAAATATAAAAGATTAAAGGATTAAATGTAAAAGATTATTATTGAGTCTCTTGGACATAAATGAGGACTAATTATGAGACGTTAAAAGGCACAAAGAGCTGCTTCACCTGCAGCCTGGTAAGTAAATAAATGCTTTGCTTTAAACAAACACTGTAAAAAAGAATACGCTGAATTTACTAAAAAACATAGTGCATCATTTTTGCGTCCCTCTTTTTAAGCAAGTTTCACATGGAATTTTAAGCAATTTTAGCTACAATTTTTTACTTTGCAGTGCTTAAATTTATTGGTTGGTATCACATGGAATTTTAAGCAATTTTAGCTAAAAAAATTTAGTCTATACAGCTTAAATTTATTGGTTGGTGAGACACAATATTTTAAGGCATTTTACCACTGTATTTTAAGTTATGTCTACCATTAAAGTCTTGTTTATACAATTACAACTTATCATTTACATCTAATTTATAATACATTAACCATAAGAAGACACAAGACAATAAAAATAAAAGTTTTTTTTATTTGTAGAACTTAAAATAACTTTAAATACTTTAAATACAACATCTATTGTTTTAAACGTTTTTTGATTAAGTTAAAAAAAATCATAGAAACAAGGCTGTAAAAAATAAAACACTGGATTTACTTTAAAATCTGGTGCATTATTTTTGCATCCCTTTTTTTTAAGGAAGTTTTACATAAAATGTTAAGCAATTGCATAAATTGCTTAACATTCCATGTGAAACTTCATTTAAAAAATGGATGCAAACATTATGCACTATATTTTTAAGTTAATCCAGCCTTTTTTAGTGCATGTTATGTTGCTATAAGGCATAAAAATTCGTTACTTTATAGGCCGTTACTTTATATTACCGTTTCTTGGTCACAAAGTGTAGTTTTAAGATTAGTTCAGTCGAGAATGTATCTGTATTATATTTAAATCTGCAGTCGATTAGTAAAGATAGCGCCTGTTTGAACGTTTGCTTAGTGAGATTCGGTACGAATGAGAACCAAAGCATGAGCGGACATCAGTGTTCACTCGCCCCGCTGACCACCGCCCTCTCTGGGCTACATCTCTGAAAGAGATTCCCTGGCTCTCATGTTGGCCTTGTTTGTTTATGATCGTCAAAATGAGATCAAATCAGCAGTATTTGGTGTCATGATCAAACTATTACTTGTTTTTTAATTCATATTTAGTGTCTTTTGTGTTGTTATTGTTTTGGCGCGAGGTAAAAGTTAATAAAACTATACTTGTGTAATGTTACTATTGCTTTCTCATTTATTCTTAACGGGATACGAGCACTCGATTATTATTATTAAACTTTGTTCTTGTCAGTACTATACAAAACGTTTTTTTATAAGTGTCAGAGAGATGTTTTTGCATGCTGCTTATAAATAACGTTATACCAGTGGCAATATCTCATAACATGTTTTAATAGTCACGTCACAATAAAGTAAATGATCAATGTCCACATTTAAAAGCTGCGGTGCTTACCTGCAGTTTCACGGTGTTTTCGCGTTCTGATGAGATATAGCTCCAGAAAAAAACGAGTGTTTATATTCCTCTTTCTAAGTGTTAATTGTCCACACGATGTGACAAGACATTTCTCCCATTAACTTTAACGTAACATCCAATAAAAACTTCCGATTGGGGATTCACAGACTGATTTATGAGCTAGTAAACTAATAAGATACACAGAGAGTGATTCAAAACAGCGCGTCTGTGTTTTTTCCATTCAGAGATGAGCCTGCTTAGGACCTCCATTCACTAGGTGGTGGAATGATACGAAAGGTGAAGCGGTTACAGTGCCGATATTAGCACAATATCGTATAGCTCTTAGCCAATCAGATTCGAGAACCAGAAAGAACTGTTGTATAATAATATATATATAATAGGTGTTTCGAGTTATTGGTGTTTCGAATTATAAACTCGATAGATATTTTAAAAGTTTTCGTGTTGTTCTTTATTTATATCAGCTGGCACTGTAGTGGGCGATGATGAAACTTTGTTTCTATATACTTCTTATCATTTCAGTTAAGAATTTGTTTAAAATGCACGCAATATTTAAAATGCATACACTGTTAACCCTTGCTGTAGATTTCTGAGTAAATGACTGGAAAATTGACAGTATTTAGCTTTAACATCGGTGAAAGGTATTTTACTGTGATATGAGGTGCAGTTATGCTGCCCTAATAATAAACTACAGTAAATTACTCTTTACACCAATTAAGGAAAATAACTGTAATATTATCTGGTAAATTACTGGCACACACATAGGTGCAGGTGTCACCAATTTGCCTTGATAAACTTGTTTGTTTGTTTGTTTGTTTACTCGTGCTGTGTTGAACAATATAATAGTGGATTTGAATGTTTAAAAGCTGAAAATGAGTAAGTAAACTGTTAAAATATTTGTGAGTGTCTTTAAAACACATAAAGTTAAGGTTTCAAATAGCTTCCTGATTAGCAAGTTTTAGCATCTCCTATCAACGTTAACCCTGGTGCATTGTTCAAATTCACTGCCCTTTCGTGTTGTTCGTGGCCAAAAAATCCCACTAAATGAAACTGTTGTAAAATGTATCAGATTAATATAAAAAATATATTAATCTGTTAATCAACCTAAATACTGATCAAAATTACCAAATATTTACAAAAAAATTGTGATTGTAACTCTTTAATTGCCAAGTTTATAAGTGAACTTCCCAAAAAAGTATTTGGGAAAAAAACAAAAAATTACTTATTTTCAATTTAAAAAGTGATTTTGGACTGGATTTTATAAAAACCCTTTTCACAGTCTTGGGCATTTCAACGATTAGAAAAAAACATTGGCTTTGATGAATTTTAATTTTTGTGCAGCATCAGATTTAATTTTTTTCTTCATTCATGGTTTGTGGTCATTTTTGCCCCATTGACTTCCATTATAGCAAAATTTTTTGATTGCAAAGCCATGACACCTTATTATCATGCATTTTTGATTGATGGTGGTTTTTCCTTTTGCAAAAAGGTAAAATTTGTTATTTTTACTGTTGATCACCATGTGGCACCATTAACCCCTTAGTAGGCCTGTGCAAAAAACAGAGCTTAATTTCTGGTTTCTACTTCGTGTTGAAGCATTTTTGTTAATGCTTGAATTGTAAGGATATAAGAAGGTCATTTTTAATTATGTTGAATAACTGCAGGTTTGGAATAACCTGAAGGTCAACGGTGACAACGGAGATCTTTTTTTTTTTGAGGGTGGGATTTGACATGATTTTGTTAAGTGTCTTAAAAGAATTTGTCCATTACACTGAAAGTAAACCACACAATTTGCCATATGTTTTTTTTTTTTGCTACGTGTCGCACTACCAATAAATAACCTGAATGTTATTTGATTGCATTGTTTTGGAGTATGATTTTGTCAGTTTTGGTTTAACTGTCATGCTGTGGCAGTGTTCTTTGTTTATATTATTGCTTTTTGTTATCTTATCTTATTTTGCCAATTCTACAGAAAATTAGTTCTTTTTAGTTTAATTTTGTGATTCCTTGTGTTGTGTATTTATCTATTGTCAGGATCCTGCCAAGGAGTCTTGTTTTGTATTTATATCTAGTTATGATGGCAGTTCTGGCAGTCCCATGCTCAATGTGGAGGTTCATGGCCTTGTTTATTGTGGCATGTGCCTTCGGTGTCTTGTCTCTTGTCCCCACCCCCTCGTTCTCCTGCTTATTAGTAATCATTGGTTTTCTCCCATCACTTGTTCCCCCAAGTTATCTTGTTTGTTTTTTTCTATATAATGTCATTGTGTCCTTAGCTCTGTGCAGGTTCGTTTTGTTCTCATGTTCATGTGGTTATCTAGCCGAGTTATCTTGTCAAGTTTAGTATTATCTATCTGCTTACGGTGTTTCATGTCATGTACACCCTTGTGGGTTTTGTTATATAGTAAATAAAGTGTTTTCTGTTTTCCCGGACTTCGTCTGCGATTGGGTTCATCTGTCCTCTGATCCTGACGTCTATTGCCCCAGTTATAAAGTGTATTTGTCTAAATATTTTGGGGTTCTTTCTCCCTTTTTAATAAAGTAACATAAAAAAGAATCTTTCAAAAGTTTTAGAGTACCACAATGAGTACGGCATTTTATATACTATACAGTATTATACCTTAAGCATGTGTGGTACTGTTCAGTAATTAACTGAAATCACTGCTGCCAGTTATTCACTGTAATTCCTAACCTACAGTATAAAACTGGCAACACTGTTGCCAGTAAGTCACCGTTACAGATGCTGTACAGTAACTAGCTGGTGTAGCGCAATAAATGTGTTCAGTATTTGCACTACATACATTGGTAATTAATAGAAGAATAAAAGTGTTTGATATAGCATATTAGAGCATAATGTTAAAGGGCTGCAGTTGGAAGTGTTTGCCAGTAGATGGCAGCAGCGCTGTGTCTGTCGTGAAACCGCACTCTCGCGAGGTCTCACGTGATTTGTAAAATGAGACCTTCTGTGAGTGATTTTCACGGTCACATGTGCGACTGCCATTGATGTTTGTGTTTATCTGTGTTACAGGTAAGCTGATGGAAGTTTATTCTAACGTTTTAATCGTTCTGTTGATTATATTGTGTCATATATTAAAGTAACTTTGATAGAGATAAATTAAATGCATATAGTTGAACAATGGTGTTGCAATCCAAAGTTGGATGAGTTTAATGGGAGTTCATGTGAAAGTTAAACTATCCTATCATATTGCTATGCAGCAAGTAAATAGTATCTTGTCTGATTTTGATGTGTTTGAATATTTGATCAAATAGATTGGGTGACTTAGTTGTATGCATAAATGTATTTCATATAACGTGATTTGGGAAATGAGACCTTCTGTGAGTGATTTTCACGGTCACATGTGCGACTGCCATTGATGTTTGTGTTTATCTGTGTTACAGATTTAAAAGAAAATACAATAAATATGCAACCCCCACTGTGAATTATCATTTATACATTGGAAAGTGTTACATATTTTGGCGAGCCAGCCTCCTAAAAATTGTGAGTGAGCTTCAGAGCCGAATTTAGAGGATAAAGCAGTGAAAATATCAAGCATGGAAGAACTACGCAATAAAGTTAGCCAAGCACTTCTGATGCTGCACACCTCAGACCTCATTCATGTTTGTAAACACCTGAAATGTGAGGAGCCAGAGGGCGGTTATGCCAGCAAAACCAAACGGGCCCTTATCAGGGTGGTGGAGGGGTCATTGGATGACTTTGAAGACACAGAGGAGAGTGAGGTATTTCTACAGTGTCTTGAGGATATGTTGTCCGTCATAGATACTCTGAAACAGCCTACAGACACAGAATCAGAAACCATACCAAATGAGACTGATGATTTAGATATTCTGAAAAAGAAATACTCCATATTACAGCTAGAACAAGCTCAAGCACGACAGTCACTCGAGGGGGAGATCGCTGCTATAGAACAACGGCTAAAAACCAGAGTTACAGTGGAGGAGACAAGAGCTACTGCAGTGTCACAACCGGTGCTATCTGAAGTGACCCTCAGAAGGGAGTTTCGAATCTCTGGGCAAATTGGCGAAGCAGGACAGAGAGAGAAACTGTCGTACACCAGCCTTATAAACCAGATTGAGTCGGGACTGAGAAAAGGTCATTCAGAGACAGAAATCATTGAAGCTGTGACTCGGGCAGTGAGCCCAGGCCTTCACTTGAGGGACATGCTTGAAATAAAACAAGACCTCACTCTCCCTACCTTGAAGACCATTCTAAGGGGCCATTTCAAAGTTGATCCTCCCTCCGACCTGTTACAAAAGCTAATGAACATATCACAAGACCCGAAAGAGTCAGTACAAAATTTTCTATTCAGAGGAATCGAGCTCAGAGAGAAATTACTGTGGAAACTAAATGAAGAGGATAAGGACGAGCAGTTCAGCCCAGAATTAATTCAAAGGAAATTCCTTCGCTCCATAGAAACTGGATTGCTAAATGATGCTGTGAAGTTGCAACTTAAGCCTTACCTGAGCAACCCTAAAGTCTCGGACGAGGAGCTGATTGAGCGAGTAAATGAAGCCGCAAACTTAGAACAGGAGCGTCAGCAAAAGTTGAAAAAGACTGCACTGATGAAACCCACTAGACTGCAGGAAATACAGACTAATATGTGACCAGTCACGGAAAGTAAGGACACAAGTCGGATCTGGGGCATTTTGAGTTATACAGAAGTTATACTGAAAGTGCAGTTTCTATGCTTTCCAACGATGTGTAACACATGGAAATCTAATAAGATTTGTAGAAGTTGTGGCCATTTGAATGTAACACATTCAAGAAAGAGAATGCTGAGAAATTTGAGAAAGAAAAAAGTTAACACTTTCCCTTTTCCCTGGCTGGAGAGACAATAGGGCTCATTTACATCTCATTTAGCTAAGACATACCCCCTGTAAAGCCGTTTTGAGATACAGAGATTCTACCATCATATGTAGTATTTTATTACAGAAGTCCGAATGACAAAATGCAAAAATAAACAGGACTTTTAATGTTACCTTTGCGGGGATCACAAGTCGAACCCAGTCTGCCTCAGATGTGTGAATCATCCAATGATTTTTGTCCACAAACGCGCACAATCCGCGAAACACAGATATATAGTCTATTTCGCATGAACTTCTGGAAATACAATATAATATACAATCTGAGGACTATTTACATCGTAACATGTAAGGGTATATCAGATTACACTCCGGTATTTACGTTCCGTTAAACACATAAACCCGCCTTTAAAGTTTGTATTTAAAATAATAGATAATCCAAAAATAGCAACGTCGAAAACGTGAAGTCCTTAAGAGATGTTACCAATCGCTCGCTCGTTCCTCCATCAGCCAATGACTTCATGGAAAATATTGATAGACAAAACATGTAGCCAATTATATAAAGAATACAACGATCTCTGTGTAACTTCTGTGTGTTTGGACAAATAACAGTCAGCCGCATCACTGACTTTATGGGGCGCCGCAGTTGGAGGACGTCAGAGTACCGCGAGAGCGAGTCGAAATTAAACTACTCCGTAAGATTTCTTAAAGAGCTCTCGCGGTACTTTGACGTCATCCGACTGCGGCGCCCCATAAAGTGAGTGACGCGGCTGACGTATATGCGGTTGACTGTTATTTGTTCCGCCCCAGCTTCTTTTATATTTCTTTTGTTTTGTGCGCCCGAGCTTCATTTACGGTCTGGGGAGACGCACGCTGTAAGTTTGAAAAAAAAAAAAAAACTCAGCAAACATGTCTAAGGGACAGAGCAGCCACGTCACTACAGTCACGTGACTTCACGCTCGAGCCGGAAGAGAAGACAATGCTGAATAAAGTCGTAATTCTTGCTATTTTTGGACCAAACTGTATTTTCGATGCATCAACACAATTTTACTGACCCACTGATGTCACATGGACTACTTTGATAATGTTTTTATTACCTTTCTGGACATGGAAACCGTACATAGATTTTCAATGGAGGAGACATAAAGCTCTCGGACTAAATCTAATGTTAAAACATCTTAAACTGTGTTCTGAAGATGAACGGAGGTCTTCCGAGTTTAGAACGACATAAAGGTAAGTCATTAATGACATTATTTTCAGTTTTGGGCGAACTATCCTTATTCAGTAGTCACGCTGTTCCCTTTGGGGGCGAAGGCGAAAACACAAGCTTATACAGTATGTAAATATACACACAGACAATGACGCCCCCCCGCTGCACGCTAGAATCTCCAGAAAACAAGCCTATTTTAACTGCAAAATGTACGCTTTTAAATATACATAAACTGCTATCTCAAACATGGAGAGGCTTCTTCGTGATCTCAACTAACAGATTCTGCAATAAAACGAAAATCACAAATTTTGAAAAAATAACTTTGTTTCTCATTTTCTCGAAACTTGTGCTGCCGACTTGTGTCCCTGGTTTCCGTGACGGGTCACATATATGCCCATTGGAGCCCCAGGTACTTCCACACAATTCCACAGAGCCAAAAAGGGATGTTAGATCGAAAGTTGACTCTGCCACCACCAGCAAAAAGAGCCAGGAGAGGCATGAAGGGACAGACTCAAGCACCAGGCAGCTTATTGAGCAGCTCAGAGAAGAGGTCCTGGAAATGAAAAAGATTGTAAATGAGACCATGGAAACATCTAAACTGCGAAGCAGAACTGAACGGGCAACTCTTACGAGCATCAACAGACCACGTGGATGCAGAGAATGTCAGGAAGCCCAAGTTGGTGAGCAGTGCAGACATTGTTTTCGTTGTGGACAAGAGGGACATCTCTCTAGAGGCTGCCGGCGACCCAGAGAACAGCAGGGAAATGGAAGAGGGCTGCTGTGATGGGACCCTCAGTAGCCCATGAGTTGGAGTCCCCTCTAAAACACTCGGTAAAGACTGTAAAACCAGAGGACCCGGAAAAGATTTCTAAAACCATGTCTCCCTGTAAAAATGCAAAACTTTTAAACCTCATCGGCAGAAAATGTCTTGTTCAGTGTTTACTAGAAGGAGTTCCTGTGGAAGTGCTGTGGGACACAGGTGCACAGGCAAGTGTAATCAATGAAGAATGGAGAAAAGCAAACATACCCCACCGGGCCGTAAGACCTCTCCATGAACTCTTGGATTCCTGCACACTGGTCGGACTGGCGGTAAATCAAACCGAAATACCATTCTCAGGCTGGATTGAAGCTGAGTTTAATTTAGGCAAAGACTCAAGCACTACATCATCACTTCTGGTACCCATCTTAGTATCGACTGACCCACAGGTGGCAGAACAGCCTATCATTGGGTTCAATGTAATTGAAGCGGTTCTCAGCCAAAACAGGGACCATCAGACAGAAAAAGACATTATCTACAAAGTGAGTAGAGCTTTCTCTGTGACATTTAAGACTGCAAAGTTGGTACTGAAGTTAATCCAGTCTACAAATTTTTGTGTTGATGCAGGTATTGTACAAACAGGGAAAAGACAAATCCATTTGGCAGCCAAACAAGTCACTACTGTTTTAGTCAAAGTCAATGCAGGGTCTCAGTACAAGGGTCACAGCTTACTCTTAGTTCCTAATGATGAGCCTTCACTGCCAGAAGGAGTTGTCATTTGTAAGATAATTTCCTGAATAAATATAGCACCTCCCCAAAGGACACTGCATTGGGGCAAAGTGAGTGCCCAGGAAAGCAACTCTCTACGATTCACAGTGGATTTCCGACACATTTGGGTTTCAAGACACACCTTTAGGGTGTCATACATTTGTATTCTTATTCTCTCATCTACCATTTGTATGGAGATGTGATGTTTGACAATCAAGTGTAGCTCTTTTCTATTTAAATGTCTCATTGCAAGTGGTTACAATGGTCTCACTCATATAACAACAGAATTCAATGTTAAAGTATATGTGAAACTTCATTCAATGTTAATAGACAACTCCCATTCTAAGCATAAGCCAATCACCCACTGTATGCAAATTAAGGACAGCCCTTAGTTTTACAACAACCAATCAGTACCAAATTCCTATATGCTTTGTTCTCTGGTTATTTAAGGAGATGTGTAGAAGATTTAGGGGGGGACTTTCTATATCTAGAAATGCACCCCCATGATGCTGTATCTTTGATACAGCATCATGTTTCTTTTTATTTTATTTTGAGGAATCTGTAACCAGATCTTCATCTCCCTACCAGGTATGCAATGTTTTTTTGTTTTATTGTTTTGTATTTGAATTGGATATATTAATTGGCTTTGAATTATGTTTTTCCTACCTGGTTAATAAATTGTTACGTTTGCATTTATTCTGCCTTACTCTGAATTATTGACTACAAGTAAATTGATGTATCCTTTGTTACCGCAAATCTACGGCCAGGATTAAGTAGGCTTATTGTCTGCCATTTTGTGTTTTGGTTATTTGGTCTGACGAACCACTTACTCTTAATAGGGTTAAGTTTGGCGTATCGTCTGCCTTTTACTATGTTGGTCTGACGAACCACTTACTCTTAGTAGGGTTAAGTTTGGCGTATCGTCTGCCTTTTTACTATTTTGGTCTGATGAACCACTTACTCTTAATAGGGTAAGTTTGGCGTATCGTCTGCCTTTTTACTATTTTGGTCTGATGAACCACTTACTCTTAATAGGGTAAGTTTGGCGTATCGTCTGCCTTTTTACTATTTTGGTCTGATGAACCACTTACTCTTAATAGGGTAAGTTTGGCGTATCGTCTGCCTTTTATTATTTTGGTCTGACGAACCACTTACTCTTAATAGGGTAAGTTTGGCGTATCGTCTGCCTTTTACTACGTTGGTCTGACGAACCACTTACTCTTAGTAGGGTTAAGTTTGGCGTATCGTCTGCCTTTTTACTATTTTGGTCTGATGAACCACTTACTCTTAGTAGGGTTAAGTTTGGCGTATCGTCTGCCTTTTTACTATTTTGGTCTGATGAACCACTTACTCTTAATAGGGTAAGTTTGGCGTATCGTCTGCCTTTTACTACGTTGGTCTGACGAACCACTTACTCTTAGTAGGGTTAAGTTTGGCGTATCGTCTGCCTTTTTACTATTTTGGTCTGATGAACCACTTACTCTTAGTAGGGTTAAGTTTGGCGTATCGTCTGCCTTTTTACTATTTTGGTCTGATGAACCACTTACTCTTAATAGGGTAAGTTTGGCGTATCGTCTGCCTTTTTACTATTTTGGTCTGATGAACCACTTACTCTTAATAGGGTAAGTTTGGCGTATCGTCTGCCTTTTATTATTTTGGTCTGACGAACCACTTACTCTTAATAGGGTAAGTTTGGCGTATCGTCTGCCTTTTACTACGTTGGTCTGACGAACCACTTACTCTTAATAGGGTTAAGTTTGGCGTATCGTCTGCCTTTTACTATTTTGGTCTGACGAACCACTTACTCTTAATAGGGTTAAGTTTGGCGTATCGTCTGCCTTTGGTCTGACGAACCACTTAATTTTAACTACAGGGTTAAGCATCGACGAATCGACTGCCTTTAATTATAAGGTCTGACGAACTTCTTAACTCTTGATTAGTTGTATGGTCGAGTTTGTGATCGTGAACCTGCAGCAGCCGATGCAAGGATTCTAAGCGACAATTGAGATCCACTTGAACGAGTCAATATAACGATCAGTTAAATAGAATGATCAAACATTTATCCAAATTCTATAATTACATCAATTTGATTCATATTACAATACGTTTTATATCTTTGGAGTCAGGTGTAAAGTTGCGTAACGTTAATTTGTCTTTATAAGCGCCGGAAAAGACCGAACGCGCTATACCCCTTCGTTTGGATTCCGTCGTTGGGCCAAACGGATGGATGGGGTCAAATCTGTTCCCCTCACACATTGAAGAGGGATTAGTTACTGTCCCTGTTGACAGACCCTCAGTCCTGCCAGTGCCCATAGCAAATACCAATAACTATGCTGTTACTCTAGGTCGTCGAGCAGTCATAGGTCATCTCCAAACCATAAAATGTACACTTCCTGTGAACACAGAACAGGCAAATGAAGATAATTCCACAGACAGCAATAAAGATAATGATAGTGACAAACCAAAAGTAAAGGCTAATGTGAGCAGTGATGATTCAAAGACACAAAAGCCGGGGGTCACGTGACGCATTCAATGGAGTAGCAGTGTTAACGACGAGCTCCGGTAAAGCCTTCGAAAATCCTCCTCCTTAAACTCTATATTGCTTCGAGGGAACTAAAAATATATGTAGAGGTGACAAGACATGTCTAAGAAACAACTTAATTCTGGTCACAGACTTCGGAATAGAGAATTAACGAACTTTACCACGCACTCCTCTCCGAAAATGGCGGACGCTCTTCTGAGCCCAGACGACATGGACGCGTTTGTGAAGAAAATAACAGCAGAGGTTCTCGCAGGCGTCGATAAGGCGTTGGACAACAAGATTGATCCAGTGCTAGAGAGACTGTCTGCGGTAGCAACACATGTAGAACAGATGGAGAACCGTGTCACCGAAGCCGAAACGCGAATATCGGCGGCGGAAGACACGGTCTCAAAAACAAGCGCGGATTTGAGCGGGCTGAAGAAACAGCTAGACGTGGCTCTGGAAAAGATAGATGACTTGGAAAATAGGTGCAGGCGGTGTAATCTACGAATTGTGGGCCTACCTGAAGGAGAGGAGGGGACGAATGCGGTGGTGTTCCTCTAGACCTGGCTGCCCAATTTGCTTAATGTTGACTTCAAGGACAACCAGGTGAAGATAGAGCGCGCGCATCGTGTCCCTTCGCGTCCTCCCATATCAGGTGAAAGACCGAGGGCACTGATCCTGAAGCTGCATAACTTCCAAGATAAAGTGCGCATTCTACAAGCCGCAAGAACCGCGAGTCAGCTGGTATACAAACGCCACAATATCTCTATCTTTGAAGACTTCTCTGCGGCCATAGTGAGGAAAAGACAAGCCTTCGGAAATGTGAAGAAACGACTCCGTGATCGGGGACTCCGCTTTGCTATGATATATCCAGCGACTCTTCGAGTACAACACAACGGCGGCGGAAAATTCTTTAAACAACCGACAGAGGTCGAGTCTTTCCTGGATGGCCTGCCCGATCCCTTAACCAGAACTATTTCTGGCCCAAACCGCTTTGGAGAGGCCTGAATGATACGGTATTAGTTTGTTTGTGTTCTTTGTGACTTAATCTTGTCACCTCTGCGCTCTTTTGCTTTTATATAAGGAATGCAACTGTTCTAATCGTTGGGAATTAATCTATCAGCAGTCAGAGAATAACTGTTTGTTGGAGTTTAAGGGGACTGATGTTTAAAGGAAATATAAAAAGGAAAAATAAGTATGTAGAAGGCCAGCCGTCTCAGCGAACTGACGATCAATCTATTGACACCTTTCCATCTTACGGTGTTCCTTCTGAATACCGTGCACTCATTGTTTGTTCTTAACAAGCTTCGGTCATGCAATGTTTCCAAGGAGGCAGAGTGGTGTTCACTATTGCTCTCAAATGTGAAACTGACCAGCGTCAGACTTCCCTTGTCTATTCCTAAAAATGTCTGTAAGTTGGTACATGTAAATAGTTCTATGTTCGACATGCAGGGCAACACAACTTCACCCCTCTCTCCGTTTTTTTTTCTTTTTTTTTTTCTTTCGTCTTTTACGCAATACTGTGCATGTCACCGCTGTATATTCAAATATTATGGATATACCTTTCTTATCTCCCAGAATTGAGCAGATCAATTACATTTCAAAACATGGTAGGGCACCTCGTACATTGGCGCAGTTGGTATACTAACTAACCCCTCGACTATGCCGGTGGATAAAACAATATTACACATATGTAGCTGGAATGTGAAGGGTGTTAAAAATCCAGTAAAAAGAAAAAAGATTTTAAACTATTTAAAAAAGGAACAAGTTCATATTGCATTTCTGCAGGAGACACACTTAACGGACAGTGAGCATGTCAAATTAAAGAGAGACTGGGTGGGACAAGTTTATAGCTCGTCATTTACTAGCAAAAGTAGGGGCGTTGCTATTCTCATAAACAAATGTATGCCACTATCGGATATTAATACCTATTCCGATAAATCAGGACGGTTTATCCTACTTAAAGCTACATTGGCGGGACAACCCATTACCCTTATGAATGTCTATATTCCCCCTATCCAATCCAATGATTTAATTACGCAGGCCTTTTCTAAGTTTGCTGAATGGCAATGTGAACATAGTGTAATTGCGGGGGATTTTAATTGCACATTGCAACCGAAACTTGACAGGACGTCAACACCTAATGAAAAGCCCTCGAACAGGGCACAGGCATTAAATGAGATGTGTGAGGAAACTGGCTTGGTGGATGTCTGGCGAGCTTTGCACCCCGGAGACAGAGAATACACATTTTTTTCTAACGTCCATAAGACTGCGAGCAGAATAGACTACTTTTTCTCTCCCAAAAATTCACTCCAAAATGTAATAGACTGCAACATAGGCAACATTGTAATCTCGGATCATGCGCCCGTCTTTCTTCGGTTAGGCATGTCCAACCAAATATTCTACCCGGCCTCCTGGAAATTCAAACCATGGCTTGCTCATGACCCAAATTTTGAATCCTATCTTAAAGAGCAAATAAAATTGTTTATTTTGGACAATAAAACCCCGGAGGTGTCTCCTAATCTGCTTTGGGACACTGCTAAGGCCTATATTAGGGGGTTGATTATCTCTTATGTTTCCAACCAGAAAAAAAAGCAGCTGGCAGATCAGAGAAAATTAGAAGCTACACTTCACGGTCTCAAAATAAAACATGATACTTGCCCATCGGATGTGCTCCTGGCGGAGATAGACACCACTAAAACCGCCCTTGAAGCAATTCTCACAAATAAAGCTGAAAAATCTGTGTTCTTTGCTAGACAGCGGATGTACGAATATGCCAATAGACCTAACAAATATCTAGCCAATCTATTGCGAAATCGGTGTCAAGCCCAGGTCATATCTAGTATCAAAGACCAAGAAGGCAAAGGTCAGCACGATAACAAAGCAATTAATGATATCTTTAGGGAATTTTATAAAAAACTTTACTCATCCCAATCTGGCCCTCTGTCGGGTGATGATATGAACAAATTCCTAGCTGGTTTAAACTTGGGGGAATCAACGGAGGAACAAAGACAGATGTTAAATAAACCGATTGAACGCAGTGAAATTTTGAATTGTATTAATAGCCTTCCTAAAGGTAAAGCACCAGGGCCCGATGGGTTTACAGGGGAATTTTATCAGAAATTTAAAATGGAGCTGGGGGGCCTAATGCACGAAATGATACAGTACTCACTCGATTCGGACGGGCTTCCTGAATCCATGACAGAAGCCAACATATGTGTGTTTCTAAAAAAGGGCAAATGCCCTGAGGAGTGCGGCTCTTATCGCCCTATTTCTCTGCTCAATGTGGACACGAAAATTGTGGCAAAGATATTAGCCACTCGGCTTGAGTTAATTCTTCCCAAAATAATCAACCCTGACCAGACAGGCTTTGTTAAAGGCAGATCCTCAGCTCATAACATCAGAAGGCTTTTTAACATAATTCAACATTCAAACCAGTTTGCAAAGTCTGAAATAGTGATTTCACTACATGCTGAGAAGGCATTCGATAGGGTCGAATGGCCATATCTGCTCTCAGTACTCTCTAAATTTAACTTGGGCGATACATTTATTAAATGGGTTAGGATTTTGTATTCTTCCCCCACGGCGAGTATTATCACTAATGGTCTTAAATCCCCCAAGTTTACACTAGCGCGAGGAACTCGGCAGGGCTGCCCAATGTCGCCGCTGCTATTTGCATTGGCCATAGAACCGCTGGCTGCGGCCATTAGAGATAACCCGTCCATTGAAGGAATTAGTTTGGGAGAGAAAACGTATAAAATCTCGCTATACGCGGATGACATCCTCATTTACCTCGCGTCTCCACAACAATCAATTCCACATCTTGTTGATACAATTTCTCACTTTGGTTCCTTCTCTGGGTATAAAGTAAATTTCTCGAAGTCAGAGGCAATGGCACTAAGTAAATCACACTCCCACAACCCTACAGTCTCTCATCCCTTTAAGTGGTCTCCTGCGGGATTTGTGTATCTGGGTATAAAGATTACACAGAAGCTGACAAACCTATACAAAAGCAATTTTGTCCCTATTCTTGCTAAGATCAGATCAGACCTAGACAGATGGTGCAACCTTCCTTTATCATTACTAGGTCGTATCCACTTGGTCAAAATGAATATTTTACCCCGCCTTCTATACCCATTCCAAATGTTACCTGTCCTTATTCCTAACAAAGCACTTAAACAGCTACGGGGCTCTATTATCTCCTTTATATGGCGGAAAAAAAGACCTAGATTGAGATATAGCTTCCTAACGCTTCCGAGTAGTTGTGGAGGCTTAGCGGCACCTGACATTAAGCTATATCAGCTTGCTGCTCAACTCCGTTTTATATTGGAATGGCATCTGAATGACCCAAACTCAACGTGGATCAGTGCAGAATCCACAACGCTTGGGCCGATCCCTTTACGGAACCTTCCATATGTATCGCTTAATAAACAGCGAACTTTAACTAAAGATAACTTCATTCTTAAACATATGATCAAAGTATGGAGAGTAGTACGTAAAACGGAAGGACTCGATTCCCATCTGTCGCCACTCACACCCTTGCATAACAATCCAGATTTCCCTCCGGGGATGAATGATGGTCTATTACGCTTAAAAGACAAAGGAATTCATGTCATAGGAGATCTGATGGAGAATAAACAGTTTATGACTTTTGAACAATTCACTACAAAATATGTCCTCAATAAGAACCTCTTCTTGGTTTACCACCAAATACGCAGCTTCTTCACGAAAAATCTCAGACTTTTTCCAAATGGTCTCTCTGTGTCTCCAATTGAGGAACAATTGAATAAACTCACTTCATCTCGATCTGCATCCAAGATATTTTATTCTATCTTGATAAGAGCAAACACAGAAAACTCAGATAAAACCAGAGTGCTATGGGGACGGGACTTTGGAGAAGACATTCAGCCAGCGGATTGGGAAGCTGTATGTTAGATGCCCTCCTACCTGGCCAACAACTCCGCATGGGAAATGCAATTTAAGATTGTTCATCGGTTACATGTGACTCCAGCTCAAAGACACAAAATTAATCCAAAACTCTCCAACCTCTGTAATAAATGTAAAAGACTAGAAGGAACCCTCTTCCATTGCTTTTGGAGCTGTTCGATGATACAACAATTCTGGATGGGCGTCTCGAGGGAACTTGAAAAGATATTCAGTTGCACATTACAACTTGGACCAGAGTCATGTCTGCTTGGTATGAACCGAGAACTCCCACTCAAATCTCAAGGAACCTGCCTTCTTCAAATTTTACTTCACTGTGCCCGCAAATGTATACTCGTTTGTTGGATAACGGATCGAGCTCCATCAATAACACAGTGGATTAATATGGCCAGAAGCCTTGTTCCATATGAAGCCTTCTCAACAGCTCTAAAAGATAAACCTTTTAAATTCTACAAAATATGGGACCCTTTCTTCAATTATCTGGGGATGGCAGAGTCACATGCGTTAGAGCTGGGATTACAGAACCTGGCATGGAAAGACTGAATGCTTACTTATTGGTGATATAACATGTTTGTATGTTTTATGCTGCGTTTTTTTTTTTTTTTTTTCTCTTTTCCCCATTTTTCCTTTATGTACTTTACTGTACTCTTTGAAGAAAACCTGATTGTATAACCACCTGGGCACTTTGTTTGGCTCAGGTATGGCAATTGTATCTGATCCCTGTCAATGTCAAAAGCTTGCAATAAAAAAATAAAATAAATAAAATAAAATAAAAAAAAAGACACAAAAGCCTAGCCTATGGGACCCCCCAGTTCCCTTGGACCATTTGAGTGAAGCACAGCAAGAAACGGTGAGACAGATGTTGAGAGAAGAGTGTCATGCCTTTGCATACAATGAAGATGATATTGGCTGTATTCCTTCCCTGAACCTGCATATCACACTTAAAGACACCACACCTGTAAACAAAACATACATGTCAGTCCCAAAACCATTACATCAAGAAGTAAAAGAGTACTTACAAGATCTGTTGAATCGTGGGTGGATCACCAAATCCCGTTCACCTTATGCATCACCTGTTGTTTGTGTGAGAAAAAGAGATGGGACATTAAGATTGTGTTGTGATTACAGAGAGCTGAACAGAAAATCAGTACCGGACCGACATCCAATTCCAAGAATTCAAGATATGCTGGACTCCCTGATAGGCAGTTCATGGTTTTCGGTGCTGGACCAGGGTAAAGCATACCACCAGGGGTTTTTGGACAAGGAAAGCAGGCCCCTGACTGCCTTCATAACCCCTTGGGGATTATATCAGTGGGTAAGGATCCCGTTTGGCCTTAGTTCGGCACCTGCTGAGTTTCAGCGAAGTATGGAGGAGTGTCTCGTAGGCCTTCGGGATGTTATATGTCAGCCCTACCTTGATGATAATCTCATACACAGCCCTAGTTTTGAAGACCATGTTGACCACCTCAGGGCTGTGTTACGGAGATATCAGCAGTACGGTGTGAAGCTCAGTCCGCGTAAATGTGAGGTCTTCAAAAGAAAAGTACGATTCCTGGGACGCCTGGTGTCAGGTGATGGATACAGTATGGATCCGGCTGAAGTGGCTGCTGTACAAGCTTTAAAAGAAAGAGTTCCCACAACTGTAGGTGATTTGAGAAAACTGCTTGGATTTCTCTCATACTACCGTGCATATATACCTGACTTTTCCAAACTGGCAAACCCCTTATACCAGCTGTTATCTGCACCACTGGCATCACCTGTGAAAAATAGAGTAACAGGAAAATGTATCAACAACAAACGCAAAGGTGGTCTTTCATCAAACACGCCGATACAGTGGACCCAAAGCCACCAAGGGATACTGAACTTTCTGGTTAATAAACTGACAACCCCACCAATCTTGGGTTATCCAGATCTGACCCAACCGTTTATCTTACATTGTGATGCATCACAAGAGGGACTAGGTGCCGTGTTATATCAACGGCAACGCAGTCAGTTGGTGGTAATTGGCTATGCTTCCAGAACCCTAACCCCACCTGAGAAGAATTATCACCTCCACTCAGGGAAGTTAGAGTTCTTAGCATTAAAATGGGCAATATGTGAACGTTTTCGTGATTATCTATATCACGCCCCCCATTTTACTGTTTATACTGATAACAACCCTTTGACTTATGTTCTCTCAACAGCTAAGCTGAACTCTACAGGTCATCGGTGGGTTGCAGAGCTGGCAGATTTCAACTTCTCCATCAAATATCGTCCTGGGAAAAGCAATGCAGATGCAGACGGTCTTTCTCGAATGCCAGTCGATATCAATCAGTTGATGGAGGAGTGCACGCGCAGTGTGAGTCAAGAGGTCATTGGTGCATCTATCCAAGGAGTGCTGGTAGGAAAAGATACACCAATCGCCTGGGTCACTGCAATGCAAATGCAAGATATACAGATTAGCGATGCTATGGTGTCCTCTTTAGGCAAACCTCTCACACTGGAACAGATTCTAGAAAGCCAAAGAAAAGATCCTGTCATAGGTCGAGTTCTGCAATACATAGTGAAGAATCAGAAGCCATCCAAACAGACATTTAAAACAGAACCTCCAGATGTAAGAATTCTGTTGAGACAATGGCCAAAATTATACATGAATGACCATGGCATACTTTACCGGAAAACAGGTGAAAGAGATCAGCTGGTGTTGCCAAAAGAGTATCGCCAAACAGTGTTCAAAGAACTGCATAAAGAGATGGGACACCTAGGGGTAGAAAGGACAGTAAACTTGATTCGTGACCGGTTTTATTGGGCTCATATGCAGAGGGACACAGAACAGTTCATTGCTAATGAATGTGAGTGCTTAATGCGTAAGAAACCACATAAGCCAACCAGAGCCCCTCTCGTTCCCATTGTAACCAATCGCCCATTTGAGCTGATATCTATAGACTTTTTACACCTTGAGACTTGCAAACAAGGGTATGAGTACATTCTGGTCATCATTGATCACTATACTCGTTTTGCACAAGCGTATGCCACTAAAAACAAGTCAGCAAAGACAGTGGTGGAAAAAATCTTTAATGATTTTGCTCTACGCTTTGGATTCCCAGAAAAGATACACCATGACATGGGTTGAGAGTTCGAGAATCAGTTGATGTACCAGTTGCAAAAGTGCTGTCATGTTCAAGCATCTCATACTACTTGCTACCATCCACAGGGAAATGGACAGGTCGAACGCTTCAACAGAACTCTACTGTCAATGTTGCGTTCACTCACTGACACAGAAAAGATGGACTGGAAAAGGTCATTGGAGAAGATGGTTCACGCCTACAACTGTACCCGTAGTGAGGCCACAGGTTTTTCTCCTTTTTACCTGCTTTATGGTCGTTCTCCTCGCCTGCCAGTTGATCTGCTTTTTAACCTGCAACCAACAGAAGGAAATGAGAGTCATGCAGAGTATGTGGAGAAGTGGCAAGGTCGAATGCGTCAGGCTTATGAAATTGCCTCTAGAACAGCTGGCAAAGAATCCTCTAGAAGTAACAGGGGTATGACAGGAAAATCCATGGAGTAGGTCTTCAACCTGGTGGAAGGGTTCTCGTTCGCAATCTGTCACGAAGAGGGGGACCCGGAAAACTCAGATCCTATTGGGAAAACAGAGTTTATGTCATTGTCAAAAGGAGGAGTAATGATAGCCCGGTGTATGAGGTGATACCAGAAAAAGGGGGTAAGATGAGGGTGCTCCATCGAAATCTCCTTCTCCCTTGTGATAGCTTGCCAGTGGAGAGCTCGGAAGCAAACCGGAAACAAAAGGCAGTTAAAGAAAGGACACCAAGAAGAAATAGACAAAATACAAAGGAGGTACAAGATGACATGGCAGAGGGTGAGGACTTCCAAGATGTTGATCTGGTGTTACAGTTTCCTTCTTACCTTGATCAGTGCAAAACTCCTAGTGGTCTAAACCCTGAAGCAGATCCATTTACACCAGCAATGGAACAACAGCCGGAAAGACTTCAGCAAGGAATTGCAAAGGAGACAGGGGAGGACTTACCAGAGGAACAAACTGAGGAGACAGAGGAGGACTTACCTGAGGAACAAATTGAGGAGGATATCGAAACATCTGAGGAACAGTCCGAATTTTCAGAAGGACAAGCATTAGAGGATAATGGCCTTGACCTCCCCTCTTTCAATATGCCCCCAAAGAGAGAAAGGCGCCGTCCAAAAATTCTAACTTATGAATCGCTGGGTCAGCCGTCTGTAGTGGAAATTGAGGTGGATAGACTGGACATGGGTAATGCTCCAATAGCACAGGGACTATGGCGACCATGGGCAATGTTAGAGGCAATCCGTTGAAATGACCCTTCATAAAAACACTGGACAAATCGTGAGTGAAAGTTAATGTTTCAATAAGATTTGTTTCTTTGGTTGGAGAAAAAAAAACTAAACATCATTGATTAACTCTGTAAGGTAAACGACAAAGATTGGTAATGGACTAAAGAATTGTCTGGCCGGAATTGCGAGTCTATTACAATGGAGTATTAGTCAGATAACTGTTTACTGTTGTTGAAAGTATCTACGTGACAATATATAATAGAAGTAATGGTTATTTTGACCTTATGTAGAGGGTGAATTTTAAACACTTTGAAATTTAAGTCACTAATAACTTTTAAAAGGTCAGAGTTGTTCAGGATGAAACAATGTTTGAATCCAAAATGTTGTATACATTTGAAATTAGTAGGGGAGAGTGTAGCGCAATAAATGTGTTCAGTATTTGCACTACATACATTGGTAATTAATAGAAGAATAAAAGTGTTTGATATAGCATATTAGAGCATAATGTTAAAGGGCTGCAGTTTGAAGTGTTTGCCAGTAGATGGCAGCAGCGCTGTGTCTGTCGTGAAACCGCACTCTCGCGAGGTCTCACGTGATTTGTGAAATGAGACCTTCTGTGAGTGATTTTCACGGTCACATGTGCGACTGCCATTGATGTTTGTGTTTATCTGTGTTACAGGTAAGCTGATGGAAGTTTATTCTAACGTTTTAATCGTTCTGTTGATTATATTGTGTCATATATTAAAGTAACTTTGATAGAGATAAATTAAATGCATATAGTTGAACCAGGGCTCTCAAGATTTATCAAAAGTTTGGAGTGAGATTTCATCTGTTAGGGGAGGAGCCACTTAAATATTTGCAGCAGCGACCCCTCGGCCCCAACCAATTCTCTCAGGTTTTTGGTAGCAGTTAAATTTAATATATTGTTTATAATTGAAATAGAAATTATAACAGTTGGGAAATCTAATTAAAGACAAAGTCATAGAAATTAAATACATTGTTTTATTTCAAAAATACAAATATATAAAAAATTGCCCCAAATGAGCCAACTGAACAGCAACATTGCAGAACTTGCCCTGAGCATACTTACAATACAAGGTGTGTTTGTGTGACATCTTTTAAACAGATAAATGCAATGATTAATGTATACATTGGCAGGATATAAACAATACTAAAATAAAAGCCAGAGTATAGCTGAATAGCTAAAAAGAGTATGAATAAAGTATAATTTGAAAATAATGAAATAAATGAAAATGAAATATATTGTCCTTTCCATTCCCAGGTGAAAAAAATACTATAGTAATTTATAGTAAATACTATAGTGTTTTTGACCCATACTATAGTAATGTACTTGAATTAATTTGTTGTGGTAATTCTATAGTTGCTGTGATAACATAACAACTATAGTAATATAAACGTATTACTTTATCCAATACTGTACTACATTGTCTACAACTATAGGGTATAATATAGAATATACACTACAGATTACTGTAGTATAAACTAAAGAATACTAACGTTAGAGTATTTATTACAGTTTATCAGTTCACTACTATAGTTAATACAGAGTATGCTGTAGCAATCATTAACAAAGTGTTGTAAATACTATAATATACTAAAATTTACTATACTATTAGTATGGTTCAAAAACACTATAGTATTTCCTATAATATTTTTCACCTGGGATTGTTTCAGGTAGCCTCTAGTGTTTAGTACTTTCCTAAAGTTAAAGCTAATTCTGATTGCAAAGCAGTTCGATTTTTTTTAATCAATAATAATTTACCTCGGCTATATTTCCCAACAACAGTTTTTATTATCTTTGATCACATTTTTGTGATGTCATCCAAGAATCGTAAAATCAAATTGCTATAAAAAAAGAATGCGTTACCTACCGCTTTCATCGGATTCTTCTCTTCCAACTGCCATTTCGTCTGTGTGACGTGAGAATCTATGTTGCCTAGTAACGAATGAGCTTGCAGCAGGATCACGAAATTTACCCAGAAACAACAAATTCTGATTTCTGATTGGCTGGTAGGTGACAATTATATCAGGATGTCTAGTGTGACCGTGTCCGCGGCTCGACAGATATGAACTCGGCAGAGAACTTCTCTCCTGTGCCTCGTTCATTAATTGTATAGAGTGGGAAAAGTTTTCTTATTTTTTCAGCGTGAGAAATACAAGGTGTGGCGTGTGAGCGTGTGAACTGACTGAAATGCGTGAGTCTCACGGTGAATGCGTGAGACTTGAGAGCCCTGGTTGAACAATGGTGTTGCAATCCAAAGTTGGATGAGTTTAAAGGAGCATTTCACCCGTAGAAACATTAATCTTTATTGAAAGTGCATCATATTTGTAGTCGAAATGTAACATACATTTCAAATTTGGTGCCTATTTGACCAAGAAAAGGGGTGTTTGTATTCTCACTCCCTTAACAAAGATATAGCATTTCCTTCTTTCAATGATGCAAAATGATGATTTTTACATCATTGAAAGAAGGAAGTGCAACACTGAAATCTGTATTTCTCCTGTCTCAGTGGCAACTGAGGAAATGATGCATGACCATTCAAAAACATGACTGGGGTTCTAACTATACAAAGATTAATGCAAATGGGTGAAGTGTCCCTTTAATGGGAGTTCATGTGAAAGTTAAACTATCCTATCATATTGCTATGCAGCAAGTAAATAGTATCTTGTCTGATTTTGATGTGTTTGAATATTTGATCAAATAGATTGGGTGACTTAGTTGTATGCATAAATGTATTTCATATAACGTGATTTGGGAAATGAGACCTTCTGTGAGTGATTTTCACGGTCACATGTGCGACTGCCATTGATGTTTGTGTTTATCTGTGTTACAGATTTAAAAGAAAATACAATAAATATGCAACCCCTACTGTGAATTATCATTTATACATTGGAAAGTGTTACACTGGCAACAGTGTTGCCAGTAATTTACTCCTAAAAAGCCTGGTAAGGTTTAACAGTGTACAAAGAAAGACTGATGCAATAAGTTGCAGCTATCTAAAATGATGTGCATAATATCTTTTGCACTAAAAAGTCAGAGATGTGGATTCGGACGGCTATTAAATGACCACACGACTAAAAAAAAACAGGTTAGGTCATTCGGCCGTGGTCGGAGAAAAACACAGATTCTCGATTCCCAAACCCCCCTGTATATGTTGAAAATAACTTGAGTTCCGTGAAAAACAATTACTGTCTTAATAGGACTAAAGACACAAATTGGTATAACATAAAAATAGTACATAACAATTAAAATATTTGAATTAAATATGTTTCTTATTATGCTTTCATTACATTTATTTGGCTTCTTTTGAACTGTTTGTCAAAAATTTTTAAAACTGGCAACACTGTTGCCAGTAAGACACCGTAATGGTACAGAGATAGTAAATTTTTAATGACTGTTTTTTAAATGACAGAGCACTGTTATTTGAATTTTAAAACAAATATCTGATTCTTTTAGATGAAGGTTAAAGTTTTAAAATAATTTAGCTAATTTTGCTACGTTTGCGCAAACGCTAGTGGGGCACAGATAATAATGAGCTCAGCAAGATGTTGTAATACTTTGTATTTTCTTACATAATGGCACAGTGCTATAAATACGATGCATTTTACAGTTAACGTGAAAACAGTAAAAAATCAAGTTCTACGCTAAACATTAATGCTTGAATTCCACAAGCCTGAAATCCTATTGAAATAATGCTTAACCCTTGTGTGGTGTTCAGGTCTGTGGGACCCGTTTTTAATGTTTACTAAAAGAAAAATTATGCAATTAATTGTTGTTTCAACCTCAGATTCAACTTTATAATTACTGTACACTGTACACCCCCCCTCCCCCCACACAGTTAGCCTATACAGTTTTATTAATTGGTGCCCAGAATAAAAAAAATACATCGGGACATTAACGTTATGCTTAAGGCATTAATACAGTGCTATTTAAAGATCAAGTTTACTATATTCCTTATTAATGAGTCATATATATAACCTAGTTTTATTAATTCCTGTGCAGAATTAAATAAATAATCCTCGGGACATTAACATGACCCTTCATGCATGCTAATACATTAAATACAGTGCTATTATAACTATATACCTTATTAACGAGTCATATACATAGTTTTATTAATTCCTGCCTAGAATTTAAAAAAATATATTGGGACATTAAAGTGACGATTAACGCATTAATACAGTGAGTTGTCCTATACAAGATGAGAAAATATTGAGGAAATCATAAAGTTAGGTGTGAAACTTATTCAATTTTTAGTTGATGTTAAATACATATTAACTTGAAATAATCAAGTATTACAGTTTTAAAAATTAAAATATATATCTATGACATTTTCAAATATATTGATTCAAATTTACAAAAAACATTAAGGATATTTATTAGAAAGAATCTATTAGTTAAATACTTATTTTATTTGAAGTATACACCTAAATAATATCTGTACATTTTACACAAAATTTCTGTTTATTTTTTAGTCATTTATTTTGGTTTGTCTAACTAAAAAAATAAACACCCAAGTGACATAAAGAGGATGTATTAACGAATTTTAATGATTTAAAGCCACTGAATAAACAGCCACTGACGATTACTCGGTCACATTAACGTCCCAATACTATATACCTGTAACGTCCATACCGCCACGCCGCCAGAGGGAGCCCTCGCCGGAGTACTGACATGGCGCCGCCCTCTGCTTCTCTGACTGTTTCCTGTTCGTCCCTATTTAAGTTTCAAGCTAGCCTAGGGCTAGCGCGAAGTATTGCCAGTTTACCTGTATACCGAGCATTTTCTGAGTGTTATTCTGACTGCCTATTGTTGTGACCATCTGCCTGTTATATCTGTTTATCTGCCTTTGGATTTGCCCTTTGTTTTGTTTGCCTGGATTGGACTGCCTATCTGTGTTTTGATCTGCCTGCCTGAACTCTGACTACTCTTCTGCCTGACGTATTAGTTTGTTTGCCTGATTGGTTTGTTTTAAATAAACACCCCAAAATGGATCCCAGTATTCCTGAGCATTCCTTACAGAATACTTCGCCACCTATCGATCCAGCGGAAGTAACCAATCTGATGGCTGCTTATGAGCGACAAAGCACTCTCCTGCAAGGCTATCAGGAACAGCTCACGCGTCTCCAAGCCGTCAAAGAACACCTCACCGGCTACATTCAAGCACTACCATCCACATCTGTTAAACGAGTTTGCGTGTCTGAACCAGATAAGTTTGATGGTACAGCAGAACACGTGAGAGGCTTCCTTCCACAACTGGATATTTATTTTCAAGATCACGTGAGTGAGAAATTATCTGATGCTTCCATGTGTTCTAAAGTTTTCTCTTTGTTGTCTGGAAAAGCGATCAAGTGGGCATCCGCGGTTTGGGACACCGATCCCCATATCCGCACTTCTTATTCGTATTTTGTACAACAAATTAAAGAGGTGTTTGAATATCCAGCTGGGGGAAGAAGTGCTTCATCGCAGATCATTAATATGTCCCAGAACCATCATCCTGTCGCAGAGTACGCCATTGAATTTTGCACGCTTGCGGCACAAAGCGGGTGGAATGATAAATCGCTAAAGGATATTTTTCAGAACAGTCTGGATGTTGATCTTCAAGCAGAACTGGCATGTAAAGGTGAGAACCTCTCATTCTCTGAATTTGTGACTTTGTCTGTACACATTGATAACCTGATGAGAAATGTCCTTACAAGAACGAAACTGAAAACTTCCAATAGGCCTGTATATACCACCAGTAAAGTGTTCCATACCGCTGTAAACACTAACGACATTGTAGAACCAATGCAGATGGGGTTCGCTCCTCTGACCATGGCAGAACGACAGCGACGTCGTGAGCACAACTTATGTTTCTATTGCGGGAAACCTGGACATCACATCAATAACTGTCCAGCCAAGAAACCTCGCGACACCAGCACGGTAAACCAATTCTTTAATCTCCCTTCTTGTTATGATATGTGCTCACAACCAGTAACAATCATCCACAATAATGTAACCATGTCATTCACAGCATTAATTGACTCAGGCTCTGCACTAAACTTCATTCATGAAGATGTTGTCAGTAAATTTCTCATTCCTGTCATCCCATGCCAACCTCCATTAAGCATTTCTGCCGTCAACAATGTACCCATCGGCAAAGGTATTACTCACCAGACTGTTCCCCTCACTCTCCAAGTTGGCCTCCTTCACCTATAAACTGTTACCTTGTATGTGATCTCTTCACCCCGTTATGACATCATATTGGGGCACCCCTGGCTGGTAGCACACGACCCTAAAATAAACTGGAGAACAGGAGAGATTCGACAGTGGTCATCACGTTGTATGGAAACCTGCATTAACCATCTGAAGCCCAAACCCTGTCTGTCTACCAATGTTGAAAGCCCTACTGGTAAGAATGTTCTGATTCCTGATGTCTACTCTGAATATGCTGAAGTGTTTAGCAAAGTCAAAGCAACCGAATTACCCCCACATAGACCTTGGGATTGTGCTATCGAACTACTACCTAATGCTATGCCTCCTAAATATAAGATTTATCCCCTGTCTCAACCTGAAACCTGAGCCATGGAGGATTACATAACTGAAGCACTACAAAACGGCTTTATTCGGACCTCCACATCTCCTGCTGCAGCTGGTTTCTTTTTCGTAGAGAAGAAGGATGGTGGCCTAAGACCTTGCATCGACTATAGAGGTTTGAACAATATCACTGTTAAATTTCCCTACCCTTTACCTCTTGTACCTTCTGCTCTAGAACAACTGAGGGAAGCTAAAATCTATACCAAATTGGACTTATGTAGTGCCTACAATCTGGTTCCTATCCGTGAAGGTGATGAATGGAAGACTGCTTCCACACCACTAGAGGGCACTATGAATACCTCATGATGCCGTATGGTCTATCTAACTCTCCCGCCGTCTTCCAGTCATTCATCAATGAAGTGTTCCGGGACCTCCTGAACCAGTATGTTATTGCTTACATTGACGATATCTTGATTTATTCCAATAATATGGAAGACCATGGCTGAATCCCAAACCGCCTACTTCCATACTATATAGTATGTAAAAAGCGCTACTTTGCATACTATATAGTATGGACGTAGGCGGTTTGGGATTCAGCCCATGTCTGTCATGTTAAGGAAGTCCTGTCTCGCCTCCTTCAGAACAAGTTATACGTCAAAGCAGAAAAATTTGAATTTCATGTCATGAAAACTAACTTCCTGGGCTATAACATTAGCTCCCAGGGTGTTGAGATGGACACCACCAAAGTCAAGGCAGTCACCGAATGGCCTCCACCCCGCACCGTTAAGGATTTGCAGCGCTTCCTAGGATTTGCAAACTTCTACCGTCGATTCATCCACAACTACAGTACTGTAGCAGCTCCTCTGACATCCCTACTGAAAGGTAAACCCAAGAAACTCCTCTGGAACTCACAAGCCAAGCAAGCTTTTCAGAAACTTAAAACCTGTTTCACCACCGCCCCGATCCTGAAACATCCTGACCCTGAAAAACAGTTCATCGTAGAGGTTGACGCATCAGATACTGGAGTAGGAGCTGTTCTGTCACAACGTCACAGTCCAGAAAATAAGGTATACCCTTGTGCTTACTATTCCAGGAAACTCACCCAGGCAGAGAGAAACTACGATATAGGCAACAAGGAACTTCTTTCTATAAAGGCAGCCCTGGAGGAATGGAGGCATTGGCTTGAGGGTGCGAAGCATCATATTGTCATTCTGACGGATCATAAAAACCTTGAGTACGTGAAGGGGGCTCAGAGATTGAATGCACGCCAGGCAAGATGGTCCTTTTTCTTCACCCGTTTAAATTTTTCAATCACCTACAGACCCGGATACAAGAATGGTAAAGCTGATGCTCTGTCCAGATACCATGAGCCCACTCCTGTTGACCGTTCGCCTGTCCCTATCATACCACCTTCTCTTATCATTGCTCCAATAGCGTGGGATATCATGCAAGAGATCACTCAAGAACACCTGAATGACCCTGTTCCACCTGAATGTCCACCTGGGAGAACTTACATTCCCCTAACGCTGCGGCCCCGAATTATGCAATGGGTGCACACCTCACTCAGCTCAGGACACCCAGGTATTACCCGCACCACAGCTTTAGTCCAGACATCCTTCTGGTGGCCCACCCTGAATCATGATGTAGCCCAATTTGTGAAATCCTGTAGAGTGTGTGCCCAATCCAAAACTCCTAAAGATTTACCCTCCGGTCTTCTTAAACCCTTACCCATACCTCAACGTCCCTGGTCCCATCTCAGTATTGACTTCATCACTGATCTGCCCTGCTCTAATAATTATACAGCCATCTTAGTCATTATTGATAGATTTTCTAAATCCTGCCAACTTATACCCCTCAAAGGCCGAAGCTATGTTTCACCATGTGTTCAGAAACTATGGAATACCCGAAAACATCGTCTCTGACCGTGGAACCCAGTTCACCTCACAGGTTTGGAAAGCGTTTTGTAATAATCTGGACATAAATGTAAGCTTAACATCTGGTTATCATCCCCAGTCAAACGGCCAAGTGGAAAGATTAAACCAAGAGATTGGGCGCTACCTGAGGTCCTATTGTACCCGAGAACAACACCGCTGGTCAGAATTCCTGCCCTGGGCCGAGTATGCACAGAACTCGTTGAGACACTCCTCCATCAATCTCACCCCCTTCCAGTGCGTACTCCGCTATCAACCCCCCATGTTCCCTTGGTCAGGAGAGCCTTCGGATGTTCCGGCCGTTGATGACTGGATGAGGAGGAGTGGAGAAGTTTGGGAAAGCGCTCATGTTAGACTCCAGAGGGCAATCCGCAACCAAGAGTTCCATGCCAACCGTCACAGACGTCCTCATCCCCCGTACCAGCCTGGTCAGAGGGTCTGGCTCTCCACCCGGGATCTGAAACTCCAGCTCCCGTCTAAGAAACTAAGTCCGGGGTATACGTAGGACCTTTCCGAATAATTAGACAAATCAATGATGTTACATAACAGTTAGAGCTGCCTGTTAACTATCGTATTTCTCCCTCTTTCCATGTTTCCCTGTTGAAGCCCTACCATGCGGAGTACGACCCCAACGCTGAGCCTCCTGAGCCACCTCCTCCTCTCGACGTTGCCGGAGAACCAGCCTACGCCGTGAGAGAGTTGTTGGACTCGAGGCGGCGCGGGGGTCGTCTCCAGTACTTGGTCGATTGGGAGGGCTATGGCCCTGAGGAAAGGTCCTGGGTAGCCTCGGACGACATTCTGGATCCCAACCTCATCAAGGAGTTCCACCGAGCCAGACCTGACCGACCTGCACCACGCCCTAGAGGAAGGCCCCGTAGAGCGCCAGGAGGCGCTCCTAGAGGGGGGGATTCTGTAACGTCCATACCGCCACGCCGCCAGAGGGAGCCCTCGCCGGAGTACTGACATGGCGCCGCCCTCTGCTTCTCTGACTGTTTCCTGTTTGCCCTATTTAAGTTTCAAGCTAGCCTAGGGCTAGCGCGAAGTATTGCCAGTTTACCTGCATACCGAGCGTTTTCTGAGTGTTATTCTGACTGCCTATTGTTGTGACCATCTGCCTGTTATATCTGTTTATCTGCCATTGGATTTGCCCTTTGTTTTGTTTGCCTGGATTGGACTGCCAATCTGTGTTTTGATCTGCCTGCCTGAACTCTGACTACTCTTCTGCCTGACGTATTAGTTTGTTTGCCTGATTGGTTTGTTTTAAATAAACACCGCAAAATGGATCCCAGTATTCCTGAGCATTCCTTACAATACCTTATGAGTCATATACATATTCAGTTTTATTAATTCCTGCCCAGAATTAATAAAACTGAATATGTATATGACTCATTAATAATTGATATTGATCTTTTAATAACACTGTATTTAATGCATTAGCATGCATTAAGTGTCAAGTGTAAGTGTTTTTTTTTTTAAATAATGCGCAGGAATTAATAAAACTGTATATGTAGTATGACTCTTTAATAAGAAATAGTAAACTTGATCTTTAAATAGCACTGTATTAATGCGTTAAGCTTTACATTAATGTCCCAATGTTTATTATTATAACCGTTTAGGAATTAATAAATTGGTTTAAGGCCCAAGATGTGTGAATTTGACCCTTATATAGCACTGTATCAATGTGTTAGCTCTATGTCCCAATGTTTTTTATGAAATTCTGGGCAGGAGTTAATAAAACTGTATATAGGCTATATGACCCATAAGGTGTATTAATTTAATCTTTAATAGCACTGTATGCATTAAGCTGCGATGAGCGTCACTATTCCGATGATTTTAATACAATTCTGGGCAGGAATTAAAACTGCATGTAGTATGCGTCAATAATAATTTGGGCCCGGTTCCCCAAAACGTTCTTATCGCTAAGTAGTTTTTAACCTATTCCTTAACCGCTCTCTTAACTCAATGGCATGTGTTAGGGTGTACCGGCGGTGAAGGTGTAAAGTCAATGACAATAGAAGAGTATATCCAATCCAGGCAGTGGCGGCGTTTCACGAAAACCTAGGGTATGGCAAAAATTATTCGTACAAGAAGGCCATTCAAATAACGAATCTATGAAACCACATTATATCCATATGTGTACATACTCCACCAACCTGTACAAAATCATACTATGATTGCACGGATGTACACTTACTGACTACAATACAAAAGCAATATACAATTGAAAAGCAAAAATAGAAATCATGGTTGTTTAAAATGCTTTTCAAATGTTGTCATTCTTAACTAAGTGCAACTCCAGCAACAGATAAACTAAATCAAGATAATATCAAAACATACTGTAACATCCCTTCACAAATCTTGTCATGACAGCCGCCAATAAACACTAAACACAATAAAGACTTTTAATGATGTGATAGAGCACATGTAGTTAACCCAGCCAGCTAACCAACTAAGACTAAAACACTAAATAAAACAGGGCTAAATGCAAAAACAAGTCTTACCTTTTGTCGTCGTGCAGTTTGTATTCCACAAGTCGCAATATTCAAAAACGCGCGCAAATAATTAATACACTTCGACTGCGCTACAATTTCCCAGTGTAAGAGAACATGTTTATTTATCCACAGAGAACAAATCATTTTACTTCTGGAATAATGTATGCAATATGCATGCGCGAGTGTGGGGGAGAACCGTGAGTCTGTTTGAATGTTAAAACAAAAAAAGGAGTTTACTTGCGAAAATAAAGATTATAACAACAGCGGTCATCATGAAACCTCCTGCAAGGACTTCAAGCTGCGCTGCAAGCAAGAACGACAGGCTGATGACATCAAAGTACCGCGAGGGTGAGGCGAGAAATCATCGGAAGAGTTTGCTTTCAAACCGCTCTCGCGGCACGTTGAAGTCATCTGCATGTCGGTTCCTGTATTATAGCATGAAGTCGAGCACACGTGCAAATTATCCATATTAGTGATGTACCAATTAGGGATGGGCATGATTAATCGACGATCGATAATTGATCGTTAAGAATTTAGTCGATTACGTTAATTTGTTATTGATTAATCGAATACTTTTTTATCTAATGCAGGTTGCGTTGCCTAGCGTAGCGTGTGTCTTGAAGCAATTCAATGAATTTTACTGTGTGGCAGCAATTTAACATTTTACCACCAGGGTGCAATATTTGACACCATACTCCGTTATCTGTGACCTTCCGTTTTGATTTAAAAAAAAGAATCATGAAGAGGTCATGATTTTTTGGAACAAATGAGGTCTCATTTTAAGAATGCGGCTCGCAGCTGCAGGTTCCACTGCTTTAGAGCACCGCATATTCAAGTGCATATATGTTCCATTTGTCTAACTAAATGTAGTTTAACTGTTTGCCACAAGTTGATCTTGTAATAAAGGTCTCATGGAGGAAAACGCGCTGTATTTTTGTATTCAACATTTTTGAATTATAAAAGTTAAATAATAATTTTTTATTATAAAAATATTAATGATTAATCGATAGTCGATCGTTAATTCTCCCGACAATCGACTAAAAGAATTTAATCGAATGCCCATCCCTAGTACCAATGTTCAGATATGTTCTACTGAAAACATTTAAAATGATCTTTAATGAGCATCATTATAACCTGCTGATTTCTGGTGTTTTGTCTGAATGCTAGGGTATGGCAACTGCCATACCCTGCCATACGCAAACGCCGCCCCTGAATCCAGGTGTTTATTTTCGTGCAAAAATCGTGGTTCCCAAGCAAATTGAAAAACATAAACTGACAAAACTAAGCAAACCAATAAAGAAATAAAAATATGTATATTTATGTATACGTATAAAGTACGTGTGTATTTTGACTATGCCCGTATCTAGGCCCAGAAACACAGTACTTCCACATGCAACAAAAAAACCTGCACAAAATGGCTACCAGAGGCCTTTTATAGAGTTAGGCTCCTCCCACTTCTGAAACATACCATGTGGTATTTTATAAAACAGCATATGACTACACAAATACACAAAATAAACAGTATTAACGTGTAGCAAATGCGCCAAACTATTGCTCAGAAAGTACATTGCAAACATTGCAAACAGAAAACCATGGGAAATCCTAGTTTTCCAAATTCCCCCCTGTGATGTCACTAAAAATGGTAGTGCCCTTCCTACTGGGCAAATGTAAGCCTTTAAAAATGGCAGCTTTAGATGCACATGGGTTTGGCCATTGAAAAGTCACAAACAATGTAAGTACAACAGCGTTCTAAATGTATAGGTGCAGTTGTTACATGGGGAAATAAACTGTTGTTGTTTGGTGAGTTTTCTTTGTGGTTTGCAACTTATAACAAAACATTGAAACAAAGCAAAGGGCTACAAGGCATATGACTCTACATTAACAAAAGTAAACACAGTTAACAATCTATCATATCTGATGTTATTTTGCCGGCATCTAGATTGTGTGTGTATAATGATGGAAATTGTCCATGTGAGTGCATGCATTTGAGCAGTCCTTTTAAAATATAAGTCATAGGTCACAGTTAATCTGTGACAGCACGATTCCCAAAACGTTTGTATGCTAAGTATATCTTCTGTAAGTCACACTTTCGTAAGGTTGGTCTGGACCATTCGTAAGCTCTCTCTTAGCGTTGTTTGAGCGCAAAACGCTATTGCAGCAGTCTTTAGAAATCAGCGCAGCGCAGTACAAGTCAAACTATGGTATGCTGACAATGATTTTATGTTATGGACATTTTTAAGACTTATAATAAAATATCTTTGCAATGGATACAGGGCTATTTATGAAGTTGACTTTATTTGGTATCAGAACTAATGAATCAAAGACGGCGCCGGTGTTTGTTCCTCATTGAAGTCTGTTCCCTCTATGTTTATAGCGTTTTGATCACGTTACATTTATAATTTATTTAGAAAGATTAAAGATTTCAATTGGTTATACTAAAAAGCAATAATATCATGTATTCTATTATACAATTTATTAAATATTTCATATGTGACAGTTTTATGTCTTTTAACATATAGCTCTTTTTTCTCTACTGTTTGTTTTAAAACTGTTATGTTTCCATACATAATAAATATATATTATACATATAATATGATTCATACTGTAAAAATAATTGATTTACAATCAAGAACAGTCAAGATACATTACATAAATGCACACATATACATCTCAGTAGCCATTAAAACTTTCAATGTATATAAAGAATAAACATATAATGTGATAAAATGCTATTTATAAAACGGCTCGTTCTGGTTTTTCATTCTGATTGGTTGAAACGCGTTCTAAGCCGTGATAAAATACCCCGGTAAACCCACGGTTCAGACCGCATCACAAGTATCACTGCGCCACTGTTGCTGCGTACTGATTTTTATGAAAATAAACACCACAGTCTTTAATCATTTTTTAATTTTTCTACCTTTGCACAATTATGGCGATATCCAGATAAATGTCAATAAATAAAACATTTCGTCAATAAAGAGAAAACGTTCTCTGAGGGTTTTTTTAGTCTTATTGATATTTCCGCTATTATCCACAAGATGGCAATCTTATCCAACTTAAACACTGAGGCATTCACTCGACACAACAGCGTTGTGGTGGATTTAGCGCAGGGGGGCAGGGTTTCATATTTTCTTGAAGCCGCCCTAGGCACCGCCATTAGCTAGCGGACCCCCACCTGCTCTTAGCATTCCATTGACTCCCATTCATTTTGGCGTCAGTTTGACAGTGAATAACTTTACATCTGAGGCGTTTAAAGACTCAAGTTGTGCATCAATTATTTCTAAAGAAACACGAAAATGTATAAAAGGCTCCATTACCTTGTATCTTACGTTATGGCCCAGTAAAAGCAGTTTTAGTAAAACTATGGTAACGATTGCGTCATAACCACGCGACTCTCTGTCGCACAGTTGAGAAATTACCGTATGGACAGGAGGAGAAGCGCATGTAGAATATGGCGTACTGGCGTTAAACTTTAAAATAAATAAATACTATGCAAATTGACAAAGTAATTAATCAGAATACTAAATATACTTAATAAAAATGTACTCCTGTTCACGCTCGCCGTTTCTGCAAGAATCGGTGGGTGATTCAGATTTCTCTTGGCACAGCTATTAGAAGACTTACAATTGTCAGACAGGTTGCTCACGTGACCAAGCTCAGTTTGAGTCTGCGCAGTACGCTCGACCCCCCGGAAGTGTGAGCTTCTAATTGGCTTCACTTGTCTCCGTTGAATCCAACGGGGTCGCTGTGTCCATTTCTTTTACTGTCTATGATTTAGCGTGACGTGTGTTTTGATCAGGCTCTGAATCTGATCTCTTACAAAGTTCTTCACAAAAATGGAATTATCTCCGCATTTAGCTGAAAATTTGAGAGCTGATAACTGATAAGACAACAAATGAAGGTAGGATGAAACGTTTTTTGATGTTGTTGGAAAGCGGATGGACTGTTCTTTCATTTGATATTTTATTTTTATTATGTTTATTTAAAGAAGATAATTTTCTGTAAGACATTCTACTAAAACTGGGTGGCAACTTAAAAAAACGCTGACGGAGAAAAAGTTAAGCATGCTTCCAAGCATATTTGATCATCACTTCAACAGTTGCACGATATAAATGTTAATGTATAAATTAGATGAATGTTGATTTATAAAATAAACACCACAGTCTTTAATCATATTTTCATTGTGCCTTTGCTGCGTCTCTGTTGTTTGTGAACTGCGCTCTGTTGCAGCCACACTTGATTCTGAGGAACTACTTTGTTTGGCGGAAGAGTAATATTTATACTAATATAATTACAACTTATTTGTGTTTTATTTTATAAAATCCCGCTAACGTTATGCATATGAAGTAACCGTTTTATAAACGCAATAAACCCCTCGAAGCGTTGGGTTACCAGTGCATTTTATAACAGCTAAGGGTTTTTTTTTATAACGCCCCTTAGCTGTTATAAAATGCACTGGTAACCCACCGCTTCTTGGGGTTTATTGCTTTAAAAAACACTACACTAAAGGGAAACACAGGGAACAGACTTCCACACAACACCGGCCGCGTAACTGTTTAGTCAATGCCAATTTTTTTATTCGTCAACCCTTAAACCTTTTGACATTTTGCCTGACGTGGCTAAATAAAAAAATCGCCTTCCAAGACAACTCATTATGGAGCTGCTAGATCTTCTCAGACCATATTCTCTATCTAACTAGGTTGCTTTTTATTGAAAACATTAATAGTAAGCAATACCGCATTAAACAGAAGTAACTGCAGCTGCTTGCCAATCAATTCTGATTGTTAAGTACCTTACCATTAGTATAAAAGTGTGTTACATATTTTTTTTAAAGTCAAAACCCATGTCAAGAAGCGGCACAAGTGGCACAACGGGATAAGGAGGGTGGATAAATAGCGAGGGATACCGGTTCGTCTACCCGTATTACTGACAATTTGATAATTTAATTAATAGTCTATATGGATAACTTAAACTATGTTAAAATAAATGTCACTGGAATAATTTGAGTAATGTTCCATTTGGATGTGGCGTGTTGTCTTTCTTGACGTTGTAATGCACCTTCGCGTGAAGTGGAAAATCGATCCCTGAGCGATCGACCGCAAATAATTCAGCACGTTCACTTGGGACAGCGACATTGTTACATCGAACTTAGAGGCAGCGTGTTAAGAAGCTTCCTAAGAGACACTTCGGGGAACACACTTAGGAACACAAACAACTTTGGTAAGATATATCTTTTTGAGTTTTCTTAGCGCGCTAAGAGTGAACGTAATCGGGGAACCGGGCCCAGATCTTTAATTTGATCCTTCGAATTGGGACGGCCTTACTGACTTAAAGGGCGTGTTGCAGGGTACATTTTTCAACGAACGTGGCCAGGTTTTAATAAATCGTGGGAACGAGTTGCTAATTCGTGGCCACGATTTAAAAAAAAAAAGTTTGGCCATGTCATGAGAAAATTAACCATGGTTTTACTACAGTTAAAACCAAAAAAATATAGTTACTGTAGTAAAACCACCATAACCACAAAAACCATAGTTAAACCATGGTTAGTGTAGTAAAACCATGGTTTTGCTCATAGTAATCAATTCACCAAAAAACTATCGTTACTACACTTTTACCACAATAAAACCATGGTTAATTTTCGCTAGTACTGAAGTTGGAATAAAGAAACATTATTTTCTTCTCTAATGTCTCCCGCTTTTTTCAGACGTGTTAAGCTTAATTTCGCAGCTCCGCCTATGCTGGCTGTTTTATAAGTATGTGACGGGTAGCAAGGCAGGCGCGAAATAGTGTGATGGGTACACTGGCAGGGACGTAAAAGTGTGACGGGTAGCGAGGCAGGTGTGACGGGTCGACTGGCAGGCACGTAAAAGTGTGACAGGTAGCGAGGCAGGTGTGGCGGGTAGCGAGGCAGCTGCCCCTGCCACGCAAAGATTTAACCAGCTCTCCGCAGTTGAGTTCAGCCTTTTGGTTCTGATAACGTCATGTTATTATTTTGTACAATAACTTTTAAGAATCAATTCTTGACATTTGTGAATTGATTCAGAATCGTCCACATCATGATGCATTAAAGAATAAAACTTTTTTCATAGTTTTTCATTTTTCATATAATGGACAAAATGTTGTGTGACTCTTCGGTGTTTGTCTTCTGTGGACACCCGGTGAGGATAAATGTCTTGTGTGTGTTGTCTACACGGTTATGTAACTTCAGTCAGTCAGGTGTGTAGGGGAAATCTAACAACACAACATCATAATTATTCATGAGACTGCTGATGTATCTGCTTACTGATCAGGGCCCAGTTCCCCAAAATGTTCTTATCGCTAAGTAGTTCTTAAAAATAGTAGTTAAAAAAAAGTAGTTAAAAAATTCTGGCAAAACATTACGGACTCACTATCTAACCTTATGGGATGTCACATCCCGCTGTCTCCATCCCTCTGTATACTAGGTGACATATCTATAATTAATCTAAATAGTATAAACACTCAATTACTTCTAGTGGCTCTAAAAATAGCCAAGAAAACTATCCTCATGAACTGGAAATCAGGGAACACCATACACATTACAACTTGGAAAAATTTACTAATAGAGTACATCTCCATGCTTGTCTACCTTCACTCAAAATAATACATCAGAATTACATCCCTCTTGGTCATCTCTCCTTAACTTCCAACAGTCTTGAATCTACTGACCCTCTTTGTCTGAAACCATCCTCAATGATACACCATCAATAGTCACACATGAATGAGGGGAGGGGGTCAGGAAGAGATAGCAAATCTGACTGATATCAAATATATATATAAAATACTTATTAGATTATATTCAAATCTCTCTCTCTCTTTCTCTTTTTTTTCACTGTTTCTGGTCCATTATTGTCTATGGCATATCAGTCCCTGCATTGTGTGACCCTGATTATTTGTGAGTGGGGGTGATGTGGGGCCAGGGACCTTGGGCTTTCGTTCTCTAGTTCGTCCTCTTGATTTCTTGTCTCCGGCTGACTCATCAAATGTCTCGTTATTTTAATGCATCACATATTAGATGGAGTGCACACAGACATTCATTTGAAGCTTTAAAAATAGAAAAAATTTAAGCAAATAACCACAAAAAAAAAAAACACACACACATAGGGTAAGTGAGGCGTGTGCGTGGCAGCCTCGGATTTACACAGGGTTGATTCCATGCTGCACGCCTTGCTTTTTTAATGTATTGTACACTACTTGGCACAAACAAATGATTGAGTATAATGATGAAAGGAAAAAAAAACACAGACAGGATAAGCGGGGGCATGTGTGTTAGTCAGCCTGGGGATGGATTTTGGGGCCCTGTGCCCCGCGGAACCTAACCGAGACAGTTTGTTAGAACATGACATTGGCGGGGGTCTTTCCTATGCCATGGCCATAAGGGGGTCAGAGGCAGTTTTATAACACATTGTTATTAATATCTGCATTAATATTATCATTAATATACCATTATTAATACCATTGTCAATACTATAATTATTAATATTATTACTACTTATCATCCCTATTACATCTACTATTATCATTAATATTATTGATATTATATTAAGATTATCAATATTACTATTATTTATTTATTTACTTGTTTATTTAATTAATATTATTATTGCTATTACTACTACTATTACTTTTATTTGATATTATTTATTTATATGATTTTTTTTATCTTCTTCCTGATCCTTCACTCTCCCCCTAAGTCCGGATGAAATTAGTATTTTTGTTAATTTGTCTATCATTACTATTATTGCTATCTGTCATTTCATATTAATATAATTTTTCATTATTATTATTGTTAATAATATTCCTATTATTATTATTATTATTATTGCTATTATCACCCTCCTTATCCATGTTGTTGATTTATTTACATCTAACTATGTCTGTTGTACTTATTCTCCTTTATTCAAAAATTTCCCCTCTTAAATCCAATCACATTTACAGTTTACACACACGCACGCACGCACGCACGCACGCACGCACGCACACACACACACACACACACACACACACACACACACACACACATTCTGGTTTCCATGTTTTGTGGGGACATTCCATAGACGTAATGCATTTTATACTGTACAAACTGTATATTCTATTCCCCTTACCCGCCCCATTCCCTAACCCCAACCATCACAGAAACCTTTTCTGCAACCTTATATTTTCAATAAACATCATTCTGTTTGATTTATAAGCTTGTTTCCTCATGGGGACCTCAAGACCCCACAAGGTCACAAAACTACTGGTATTCCTATCTTTGTGGGGACAATTGGTCCCCACAATGTGATAATTACCAGGTACACACACACACACACACACACACACACACACACACACACACACATTTCTTACTGGTTGTTATGTATGTTTTGTGGATATATATATTTGTATTTTGCATTTCACTTCTAATCTGTAAATATTGTAAAAAAAAAAGTAGTTCTTAACCTATTTCTTAACCTCTCTCTTAACTCTATGGCACGATTCCCAAAACGTTTGTATGCTAAGTATATCTTCTGTAAGTCACACTTTCTTAAGGTTGGTCTGGACCATTCGTAAGCTCTCTCTTTGCATTGTTTGAGGGCAAAACGCTATCGCCGCCACTGTGCAGCAGTCTTTAGAAATCAGCACAGCGCAGTACAAGTCAAACTATGGTATGTTATCAATGATTTTATGTTATGGACATTTTAAGACTTAATAAAATATGTTTGCAATGGATACAGGACTATTTATGCAGTTGACTTTATTTGGTATCAGAACTAATGAATCAAAGACGGCGCCGGTGTTTGTTCCTCATTGAAGTCTGTTCCCTCTATGTTTATAGCGTTTTCATCACGTTACATTTATAATTTATTTAGAAAGATTAAAGATTTCAATTGGTTATACTAAAAAGCAATAATATCATGTATTCTATTATACAATTTATTAAATATTTCATATTTGACAGTTTTATGCCTTTTAACATATAGCTCTTTTCTCTCTACTGTTTGTTTTAAAACTGTTATGTTTCCATACATAATAAATATATATTATACATATAATATGATTCATACTGTAAAAATAATTGACTTACAATCAAAAACAGTCAAGATACATTACATAAATGCACACATATACATCTCAGTAGCCATTAAAACTTTCAATGTATATAAAGAATAAACGTATAATGTGATAAAACGTTATAAAAACACTACACTAAGGGCTCAGTCACACCAAAAGCGCTTTAAACGCTTGCAAACGCAAGGCGCGACGCACTGCCTTTTTTTAAAAAGAGCAGTGCAGCGCGGCTTTTCATATTGCTAAGCAACCACCGAGTCAGCTGTCTTGTCAATCAAATATTGAAGCGTGAGCTCCGCTCTCAGCGCTCCTTCAAAAACGCGTGCGCGGCAGGCGGCAGAAAACCGCAAGGCACTCGGCGCGCATAAACAGCGCGCAAACGCGCCCTGCCCATAGAATATCATTCAAAAAAGGCGCCTGCAACTGCCATAAATGCTTTTGGTGTGACTGAGCCCTAAGGCTATGTCCACACGAAGCCGGTGCATTCCCTATCCGATCATTTTTTTTCCTTGCTCTAAAAAAACAATCCGTAAACACGAAACCACTGAAACCGACTGAAAGCGGTGTAATATATAGACCCTTTGCAAACACGTGACCTAGACCACGTGACGACGCCATGCTGGACGGCAAAATCACTGACGCACTAGGTTGATTAGTAATAGACGAGCGGGATTTTTGATTAGTTTTAAACAGTTTAAATATATATTACACTAAAATACATGGCTTCTTATATTAAGGAAGTTGTTGTGCCGTTATCGGTCGAGGTAGGGCATTTGGTAGGTCCTCACAAAAAGCGCTATTTAGAGAAGTTAGAGATAGCGGGACTGGATACCGACCCTTACCTTCTTCCTCCTTCAATTTTCACGGACCTCATTAAACGCCGAGTCTGCCCGACTTCAGCCCGCATGAATCGGGATATCCCCATACACTGGTGCTGATCTTAAGGCTTTTAAAAGTCTGCAGAGCTGCCAACTTCTGAGTTCAGCTTGGAGTGAGATACAAATCGAATCATATTTTAGAAATTAAATTGAAATAAAAGCTTTTACTGAGTTTAAATGCCTGGGATTAGAGTCTTTACTATTATTTTATACACTTCTATTATGCTTTCCTTCTGATAAAAGTGCCAAAAAAGTTCAGTTAAAATCTAATGAATAGGCTACTGGTCTCTGTAAAATGTATAACTGCAGATAACAGCAGCTTTGATTCAGTTTATCCACTGAGAAAGAGAAGCGTAAAGTGATGATTTGTGATTGGTGATAGAGAGACTGTCACAATCAAATAAACCAAATGAGTAGTTTAATATTAAACTAAAGCAACAGATAATGTGTATGTCAAGACCATATAATTATATTTAGTATATATTATTGTTTATAGATGTCAAATATCAATTGACTTTTTTCTCTTTTATTAAAACCTGTCACCGCAAACATCACGCAGGCTTGTACTGCTTGCAAACATGCACACGCGAGTGATGGTTGATTAAAATTGCTGTTTTCTGAGGGTATCTGCGTGCGTGGAATCCGGGCAGGTCTCTGCTTTTCATCCAGACCTTGACGCTTTGTGTGTTCGACTGTTTTTTTGTGTGTGTGTGTGTGTGTGTGTGTGTGTGTTCGACTGGTGCGGAGCTGACTGATCGGCGTATGACATCAGAGTAACGCGAGAGCAAAGGTAAAGGCGGACACTTTTGTAACATTTCGCATTGCTCTCGCGGTAGTCTGATGACCTCGCTGCCGAACTTCCTGCGCAGCGCCACATAAAGTGAAATGCTCTTTGACTCTTTGCAGCAAAGTACCAGCAACATGAGAAGTGGTGGCACCTAAGACAGTGAAGGTACGCTAAAATATAAAAGTCTCAGTACTGCGAGCACTGGTTTAGCTACTTACATCGTGAAAATGGATGTGAGGCGTGAGAATGGGGTCAATTGCGTGGGTCTCACGGTGAATGCGTAAGAGTTGGCAGCTATGAAATTTATGGTGTCACTGCAGCATTAAACAATAACATTCATGTAAAAATAATGTATTTATGCCACTTTTCTGTAATGGTAGGTGCATCATAGCAACACGAAATAACCATTTAATGACCCTAACGAACACAAACACGTTCTTTTTCGGCTTACCGTCCGTCTACAACATAGTACTTCCGCCGTCCATCATGGCGTCCATAATTCGCGCAAGTAGAGCGTGACGTCACGTGCAAGGGGTCTATATGCCGAACCAGTATGGGGTGCTGTAATTCTGCCACAGATATACACTATACACGGAGAAGAAGACTTTGAGCATGCGCATAACCAACGTATGGTGTTGTCCATTATCGCTTGTTGTTCACCACAATTGCATAGAAGCAATAGATTTTGCTGTAATAAAGCTAGTAGGCTTTAGTAGCTTCTGTAGCATGAACACAATCACGTAGTCCGCCGTTATTGTTGTTGCTGTTACGTGTGACGCTTCCGACACGTGATGTGATGACGTTTTCGCTTCACAAAATATACGGATTGGCTGTACAGACGAAACCGCAAGGGTGTCGGTTTCAGATTTTTCCACTTTAGGACCCGGTTTCAAAAAATAGCGGATTCAGTCTCCCAAAACGCCAGATCCGTGTGGATGAAATGCCAATACGATAACAAATTTATATGTATGCAGTGATACGCGTCTCCGTGTGGACAGCCCCCAAAGGGAAACATAGGGAACAGACTTCCACACAACACCGGTAACTCCGAAACAATTTGTTTTATTCGGCTACCCTTAAACCTTTTGACATTTTGCCTGACGTGGCTAAATAAATAAAAAATTGCCTCCCAAGACAACTCATTATGGAGCTGCTGGATCTTCTCAGACCATATTCTCTATCTAACTAGGTTGCTTTTTATTGAAAACATTAATGGTAAGCAATACCGCATTAAACAGAAATAACTGCAGCTGCTTGCCAATCAATTCTGATTGTTAAGTACCTTACCATTAGTATAAAAGTGTATATTATCAAGTCGTTAAACCCATGTCAAGAAGCAGCACAAGTGGCACAACGGGATAAGGAGGGTGGATGGTTGGAGAGGGATGCCCGCTTCGTCTATGTTACTGAAAATTTGATAACTTAATTAATAGTCTATATGGATAACTTAAACTATGTTAAAATAAATGTTACTGGAATAGTTTGAGTAATGTTCCATTTGTATATAACGTGTTGTCTTTCTTAACATTGTAATGCACCTTTGCGTGAAGTGGAAAATCGATCCCTGAGAGATCGATCGCAAATAATTCAGCACCTTCACTTGGGACAGCGACATTGTTACGCCGAACTTAGAGGCAGCGTGTTAAGAAGCTTCCTAAGAGACACTTCGGGGACCACACTTAGGAACACAAACAACTTTGGCAAGATATATATTTTTGAGTCTTCTTAGCGCGCTAAGAGTGAACGTTATCGAGGAACCGGGCCCAGATACTTTACATTTTAGTGTGTTTTTTTTCATAAAGTTTATGTTTAACTAAACCTCAGTACATGTGTGACTATCAGAGAGATGATCTTACCACAGTATCTCCAGTTTACAGTCAGGATTCTTCAGTACATCAGAGATCAGCTTCACTCCTGAATCTCTTACTTTATTATAGGACAAATCCAGTTCTCTCAGATGTGATGGGTTTGATCTCAGAGCTGAAGTCAGAGCAACACAACCTTCATCTGTGATATCACACTCACTCAACCTGTAGAGAACAGAGACACACAGTTTATTCACACACAGATCAAATCTACAGTGAGTTGAATTTGTTTCTCTTCTGTCATCATTTAGTGTTTATGAACATTTTCATTTTAGTTTCATTTATGTGTGTTTGTGTTTTACTGAAACACATCAGTGAGATTTACAAGTAAATGTACTTTATCAGTTTATGTTTATATTAACAGTCTGATTTATTTTTTATACAGTAATGAAATCAGATTTCTCTCATCAGACATCACTAAATGTTCACTTATGTTTTTATTTCTGAATGATTTTTTCTCATCATAACTCAATTTTAATGTTTTATGTTTGTGACTTTCAGTAAGAGTTAAAGTGTTGTGATGAATGTTGAACAAAATCAGTTTCAGTTATCAAATACATTACTGAGATTAAATTAAAATTCACCATTCAACATTTAAAGTGGACCAAAACTTTTTATAAATGTTGTCTTTGAGTTTTGAACAATATTTGTCTGATGACATCTTAGGGTGGTTTCAGACATGAGTCTATGTTTCAGAACCTGCTGCTTTTTCTCCTGGGTTCAGTTTGTTTAGTCATATGTGAACACGGCAGCAGCGGACTGCTTTAGTTTATGGTCACAGCAGACACAACTACCAGATGAAGATCAATAAAACACTCACAGGAGGTTCACAACAAGATTACAATTTTCCCGGGATATGTTGTGCTGTTGGCAGCAGGGGTGCCGCTAGCAATTTTGGGCCCTATGAAAGAATATGAGGTCGGGCCCCCACCATACCCATTTCGCACCAAACATACAATCCAACCTACTGTAGCTATTCAAAATCTTTGTCTGTAATTTAATAATACAGAACTATTTCTTTTGCTATTGTTCTGACCACAATTAACAGTATTTATAGATACTTAGGGCTCAGTCACACCAAAAGCGCTTTAAACGCTTGCAAACGCAAGGCCCGACGCACTGCCTTTTTTAAAAAAAGAGCAGTGCAGCGCGGCTTTTCATATTGCTAAGCAACCACCGAGTCAGCTGTCTTGTCAATCAAATATTGAAGCGTGAGCGCTCTTTTGCTGTTAACTGTCATATTAGCAGAAACTTTAAAAAGAGGACGCTTGCTCTGACCTTGTTTGAGGGTGAGAGATGCATAAACACACGCAGGAGAGAGTGAGCGAGTTGAGTCCGGTTCTTCAAAGCAACTGTAAACTTCCCTCGCCACAACGTAAGGCCCGCCTCTCCCCTCATTCGATTGGACAATGGAAGACGCGAATGACGTCAGGCGCTCCTCCGCTCTCAGCGCTCCTTCAAAAACGCGTGCGCGGCAGGCGCCAGAAAACGCAAGGCGCTCGGCGCGCATAAACAGCGCGCAAACGCGCCCTGCCCATAGAATATCATTCAAAAAAGGCGCCTGCAACTGCCATAAACGCTTTTGGTGTGACTGAGCCCTTACAATGTCTGCAGCTAAGATAATTTATTGTGCAATGTAAATGTAATTGAAAAATACAGTACAGTAATCAAATAATCTGAGAAAATGCAACATTATTAAACATAGATTAAAGATAATTGTGACCATGCCTGTAAAAACCCAGATGATGTATTTATTTGAGTATTACTGTTTTCCACATAAAATCATCCTACATAATGTAAAGAACATTTTGTGAAAATATGAACTTGATATATTTAATGTTGACTGAGTAATGTCATGTCAGCGATTGAAATCATAGTGAAATTAATGCTTGAAATTAAACTGTGATGCTTTTATCTCACAATAAGATTTGAGGCTTTAGTCTGATTTTCAGAGACCGTCTCAGTGACATACTGTATACTTGAGCTGTTACACACACCAATAACATTATAACATTTAAAAATGGTGAACAACAACAATGCATCTTTTCTATACAGTTACCTTATGCCTCAAATAAGACTGGGTCAAAAATGCTTGACCAAAGCTTGTATTATAATTATTAGCATTATTTATAAGGTGAAGAACAGGTTTCACGCACCAGCAGCTACACTAAAGCAAAAATAACAACAGATCATTAACGTGAACTCGAGAAAACAGCTATACTCTTAACGTAAATGATTCTTCAGACTGTTTATTAATCAACAGGACTCTAATATGAAATGAAGGACAACTGTAGATAAACGTCTCCATCTCTCTAACAAACTACAACAACTATATCAGATTACGACAGATTGATTTCTTAAAGCTGTTGCAAGGTGAGAAGCTTTAATAACTGGACTAGTTTAGCCTTTGTTGCATTTCTGTTTTATCACAATCAACTCTATTCTCGACTGCCTAAAAATACTTCCTTGGCATATTGTGTTACAAAACATTGGAGTGTTTAACCGCTAGCATTTCTAGTTTATGTTAATTCGCTTATACGGGCTTATAGGGCTGACTTTGCATTAGAATCATAACATAAAACAGGGAACGTAAATCCCCTTGTGTTTTTTAAACTGAGGTGAACAGAGCGAAGACTTTACATTGGAAAGAAAACTGCATTATATTGCTCCAGCGTCACATTGTGTAAACTGCATTTATAGTAAGGAAGTCCACATATGCAGATATCATAGAAATTAGCATCAAATACACACACCTTGTTCTCTTCTGAAGTTCACGTGCACTGTGAGACCGTGGATTAAAGAAGGTGCTAAAACGCAGAGTAAAGACGGGGTGGAGCTAAGAGGGCTCAGCTTAAGGGGATTGTGTGTGCGGCACAGTCCTTGGTTGAGGCCCCAAAAATTTAATGGGCCCTTAAAATCATCCCAAACCCCCCTACCCCCCTTTACGGCGCCTCTGGTTTTTTCTCTGGTGCCGAGCAGTCTGTTAGCTGCACTAAAGATGATGTAAATTTATGCTCTGTTAAGCACTCAAGTACTGACGGAGACACCACTGATCAAATAAACAGAAGTGCACCTGATGAGCCGAAGCATCCAGAAACAATCAACCAACAACTGGACTGAAGCTCCTACACCCAGACTGAGGTGGATGATGAAACAGACAATCGACGGTTTGCTGTTCTTGGTGATCTGACCTTGTGGAGGTTCATTACAGAAAAAGTGAGGGAAGAGTATACAACGTGGAGCTGCAGTCTATCAGAATCGGGCTGCCAAATATTCAGCATTTGTACGAGATTGTGGAACGAGGGAAGAAGACGTTCTCTTACAAATGAATTATTACAGTCTCGTCCCCAAAACAACTAAATTGTTCCTAAGGAATGGCTACTGAACTCCCCGTCAACTGGATTGGTTTATTGCTATTCATGCAAACTTTTCTCCTCACAAAATCATTCATTTATTACAGGCTTCTGTGACTGGAAACATCTTAAGAGGATATCTGACCACGAAAAGAGTGTGAAACACCGACGTAACATGCTTGCTTTAATAAACAGAGCAAAACAAATATCGAGGCCAAGACCAGACCTCTCCCATGTTGATCAGTTGACATGTATTTTTAGATTTGTTAATGCTGAGGGAAGAGAAGTTAAAAAGATTCCTTGGATTTGAGCCGATCCATAGCCACACAGGTGCAAGCCTTGCTGAGTGTGTACTAAAAATGGTGCAAGACTTGGGATTGGATTTATCAAATTGTCAACTACAATGCAATTAGAAAAGCACTTGCAAAAATGGCTGCAGATTGTAATAAAACAGCAGACACAAGACGTGATGCTGCCGCACTCGCTGGTAAGATAAATAATCTGGAAACGATGATAATGACTACACTGTGGAACCGGGTGTTAAGCAGATTTAAGGCAACAAGCGTTCATCTGCAAAAAGGTGACATGGACTTATTCACTGCTGTTGAACTATTGCAGTCATTACACTTTTATGTTGGCACTATGAGAGCAGTTTGTTGAGGTAGATGAATCTGATCGTGCTCTCGGTGTTAATCAGATTTATCAATATGATGTTTGCCGCAAAGGAAAGAAAAAACGGTTTGTGGATGAGTCATCTGATGAAGATGAAGTATTATTTACTGTAAGTCAGAGATTTAAGCTCATTATGTAATTTTGGACAGACTAAAATCATGCCTGACCAAACGTATTGATGCTTACAAAGAGGTCTATGATCTTTTTGGTGTTCTCTTTTGTAAGGACTGTACAGAAAGTGAATTGTGCATAAGGGCTGATAAACTGTCATCACTTATCTAGTGGACCTAAATAAAACTTTGACTGATGAACTGATTCAGTTCAGACATTTTAGTAAAGACAAGACCTCACCTGCACAGCTGCTGCAAATTGTTGATCAAAATGGACTAAAGACAACATTTCCTATTATACCACGGGTCTGTTGAATGCTGCATTCTGATTGGCTGAGAAATGTTCTATGGGTGTTGATTATTTTTCTGTAAACCGCACACCTATCTTTTCAAATGTCTTAAAAATAGGCACCAGAGCAATGTTTGTGGTAACCGTGATATAAGCGGAATAATTGACTCCGGTCCTTTGAATTATTTGAAAATAATGCACACCTGCGGTGCATTACCACCTTGGTGTGCATTATTTTCTTATAATTCAATGGCCCGTCGTCAATTATTCCTTACATGTTTTTGTTGCACTTATACTGTATTTAACTTTGTAAGTATCTAACTGTAAAAAATTAACGTCTTTCTGCACTTTCCCTGCTTGTCATTGAATCTGAACTGGTTAAAGACATAGATTTTGAAGACATCATATGCCAGTTTGTTTGGTCAAAATCCAGAAAAGTGCAATTGTAAATAGTTTGAGAATTTGTGCATAATATCACTGAAATTGTTTTTTGTGTGTTGTTCAGTACAAGCAATGTAGCATTACACCACTGAGTAGTTGCACATTAACTACAGATGTTGTTATATGTCAGATTAAAAAGTTGTTTTTTGTGTTTAATTTTACAAAAGTGACATGTTTATATTGATAGTTTCCTTGTGAAATGTAATAATTACTAATTCTTACAAAATCTTATAAATTATTAAGTGGATAATTTGTGAGGTGGGTCGGGGGGCACCACAAGGTCTTAATACACCACTGCTTATTTTAAGAACTACAAAACAATACATTGTAATACATTTTGATATTGCTTCACCAGATCCTTGCAATGACACAGCATGTGCGCCAAGCAGGTTTCACGAGGACTTTCATGTGTGTATCCTAATGAAAATAATGCATTATATCTTACCATTAAACTTCAGAAATCTAGTAGAGATAATGGTTTTATGTGTACTCAGATGATGTGATTCACTGTTAACTGTGGGGTGCAGGGCTGTTATAGTAACAGAATACAGCGTGCTATGAGAGGGATTGTTTATTCACGTTAGTAAATTAAAGCCAAAAATATTCACCAAGTTGTCTACTCTATTTATAATGACAGATATTATATTTGATTTATTTTTATGAGACATTTTTATTTTCTGGAATTATTTAATACAGAATATGACAAATAATGCAGAATCGCTCTTCTGCGATTGCAAACAACTTTTTTTTCAACTAAATCAGTACTTTGTTTCTGGTAAGCCCTCAATTAAACTAATAAATGTGACCATTTAGTGCATTAGATATGTGTTCGCTGCCAAGAAGGACACAAATATGGCGGCGGGCATGGCAGAAGTGACGTCTTTGGTACCCATGAATTGCTTAATTAACCATGAACATACCTGATAGCTTTTTGTAGATGACCATAGTGCACCTGTTCCTATTAATAACAGATTTTAATTGCTCTTCTCTACATAGGTTCATGGTAAGAATGTTGTTCCACCTAAGTTTTGATTCCTACTTAAACAAATAAAGTAATATAACCGCACTTAGGGTTAGGGTTAGATTACCACACGATAATCTCGTAAAGCCGCCCTCTGTCTTTCCTGACGGAAAATTTAAGCAGAATCACAGAAAATAAACAGATGCACTCTGAGCAATTAAAGGAAAGTTTACACACACATGACTTGTATTAACAAAGTCTGCTTCATTTGGAAATATTGCCTTGTGTATGCGAACTGAACCAACATTGTAGCCATTTAACCCCCAGTTTCAAAACAAAGCAATCGATCTACAGGTCTGAAAACACCCTAAGATTAACTATGTGACACCGTCACACAAGAAACATGTTGTACCGCTCATTTTATACATTATATTGTGGTTTTATGTATATTTGAGTTTTAAATAGGTTTTACATGTTTTCTTAGCCATTTTATTCCATTTTATTCCTTTTGCTATTTTATGTGTTTATGTGTTTTATTTTGTTTGGGTTGCCTGTCATGTGAGTAATCACATGACAGGAAACAATGCCAGTATAAAAGGAAGCAGCAGAAGCACATTGAGAGCATATGCTAAAGCTAAACCTCTGTTGGATTGTGGAGTTACCTATCATTGTGGACTTACCCTTCCAAACACGTTTTGTGGATTACACTTTTATTGTATAAACACTGGAGGACACTTTGAACACTTGGACTTTTAGCACACTTGGACTTTTAGATTGTTTTAGGTTTGGTTTTTTATATTCCTTTCTTTTAACAGTCTTGAGTTTTTAGTGTGTTGTTTTAAGTCTTGTGTTTGTAAATACACTTATTTAAGTTGATTACACTTGTTTGTCTCATCCTTTTAACTCTTTTAATCTCACACAGTAAAATCTGACCCCTTATATATATTTTGTGACACAACCGATAGGGCTGATTGTTACAACTTTTATGATCCACTTTCAATGTTGACTAGTGTCTATAAATCCATTACAGATGTTATGATCTCTATATAGTCTCTCTATAATCTATATGTGATTTCTGTCTGAACATCAGATCACAATCTTACCACAGTCTCTCCAGTTTACAGTCAGGATTCTTCAATACATCAGAGATCAGCTTCACTCCTGAATCTCTTAGATAATTCCAGGTCAGATCCAGATCTCTCAGGTGTGATAGGTTTGATCTCAGAGCTGAAGTCAGAGCAACACAACCTTCATCTGTGATATCACACCGCTCCAACCTGTAGAGAACAGAGACTTTATGTGAATTATGCTAAACAACATAGTTTGTCCACATATCTCTAACCTCCATCTCTTCATGTAATGTTCCTCTTTCAATCCCTCAGTAACTGAGACACTGTGTGTTTAAATGTCAAATAAATCCATCACACAGCTGACTATTAGTGTTAGATGTCCTAAACCACATGAACATTTCTTCATAAATCTGTATTGAGTTCATGACTCACACTTGTAATCCTCATCAGGTATTTGATGTAAAAATCTTCCTCTATTACAGGAGGAATATCAGCTGGAGATAACATAACTCTGATCTTACATTTAAAGACGTTACAGTGTTTAAAGATCAATTTCACTCAATCTATAAAAACATTATTAATGTGTGTGTCAGTGTCAATGATGGATCAATGTTTTTAATCATCTTTATAAAAACAACACAACGAGTAGAAAAAACTCTTCAGACACAATAATATCAGCAAAGATTTCATCAAAGAAACTCCAAACTACATTTTCTGAGTTTTTAACAGAGGAGTTTTGTTGCACGTTGTGAAGGAAATTGAAATGAATCATAACTAATTATAACTAACATGTCTTTTTCTTACAGGTTTGAACATTTGTACTGTATGCTTTTGACAGCAAAATGTGTTGAAATAGATGAAGTACGTGTGGTTAAAGATTTCAATTTAAACCCCATGACTTGTTAAAGCTGAGGTCATCAAAAAAGTTAAATTTGGTTTTGTCTGCATGGTAAAAGAGAGGAGTTTCTGAATTGCAGATATGAAGGATAAATCATATTAGAGATAAATGATGTGACTTTGTCATGTATCTATCCTATATAAACTCTTGTATTCTTTCTGATGAGGAGGATTCAGTCGTGATTAAATCATATTCAAAGACATTGACTGGAGTCTGTCAGGTTGAACACATGATCTTATTTCCTCAAGTGTTTGTGTTCATTAGGGGTGGGAATCGTTTGGACCCTCATGAATCGATTCAGAATCGACATAAATCATTAATATGTTAACCAGTATATCAGCATATGTAACTGTAACTGACATATCATCTAATCATCATCATTATACACAGTGATTTTGGCAGTATTACTGTATTTATCTAATGCAGCGCACCCAGAGCCTCCGTCTGAATAATCAGATGAGTCCTTAAATGAAAGGCGCTGTTTCTTCCTGCCGCTCACTGAACAGAGAAAAGGCAGAGGAAGATCACCCCAACATGTATTTTGTTTTCTTGCAGTCAAATAGGGCTAGATGTATTTGTTTTTTCTTTCTCTACTGCTCGTGTAAGCTCCGCTGTGGGTGCTCGTGATGTGCACGCTCTCAAGCTGTCCGTGTGCAGCATCCCTCCCGCAGTTGAGTTCTGCCTTTTGGTTCTGATAACAACACATTATTTTACATATATATTTTGTAAAATAACTTTTAAGAATCAATCCTTGACATTTGTGAATTGATTAGGAATCGTCCACATCATGATGCATCAAAGAATCAATCGGGGACTCTTCGGTGTTTGTCTTCTGTGTATTGTGGACACCCGGTGAGGATAAATGTCTTGTGTGTGTAGTCTACACGGTTATGTAACTTAAGTCAGTCAGGTGTGTAGGGGAAATCTAACAACACAACATCATAATTATTCATGAGACTGCTGATGTATCTGCTTACTGATCAGGGCCCAGTTCCCCAAAACGTTCTTATCGCTAAGTAGTTCTTAACCTATTTCTTAACCTCTCTCTTAACTCTATGGCACGATTCCCAAAACGTTTGTATGCTAAGTATATCTTCTGTAAGACACTTTCGTAAGGTTGGTCTGGATCATTCGTAAGCTCTCTCTTAGCGTTGTTTGAGGACAAAACGCTATCGCCGCCACTGTGCAACAGTCTTTAGAAATCAGCACAGCACAGTACAAGTCAAACTATGGTATGTTATCAATGATTTTATGTTATGGACATTTTAAGACTAAATAAAATATGTTTGCAATGGATACAGGACTATTTATGCAGTTGACTTTATTTGGTATCATAACTAATGAATCAAAGACGGTGCCGGTGTTTGTTCCTCATTGAAGTCTGTTCGATTAAAGATTTCAATTGGTTATACTAAAAAGCAATAATATCATGTATTCTATTATACAATTTTTTAAATATTTCATATATGATGTTTTATTAACAAAGTTAGGGAGGAACATGTCAAATAAAATACCTACGTGACTTCAGCTGTTTTCAATCAGTAGTCAATGGCACCAGCCACTTTCAATCAGTAATCAACAATTCACCCAATCAGCTCGAAAGCAAGCCATATATAAATCACAGTTGAACTCACTGGAAATCCTTCGCATCTTTCAGAATGGCATCTTTCAGAATAGTAAGACCAAAACTCTGTCGACCTCCGGGTAAGAGTACGAGCCCCCAGCAAGCCTGGGTCGATCCCCAGTAATACCTGCTACACCTCAACCTGCTGCTCCACGTCATTCAGCGGGGGCTTCCAGCACTCCTCGCCCGGATTTACCAGCCACCAACAGTAACCGTCGCTCCGCTAGCGTGAGGTTGCCTCCGCTGGCAGGGTGGGCGCGAACTGTTGCCAATAAACAGCAGCGGTCCGCGGCTCCTGACGTGAGGCTGCCTCCGCCAGAGCCGCGAGCCCGGAAAACTTTTCCGGGTTATTCTCCACCACAGGCTTCCACTCCGGATATACCGGCCACCAGCAGCGACCGTCTCCCCGTCAGCGTGAGGCTGCCTCCGTTGGCGGAGCAGACGCAACCTGCTGCCAATATCCACTGTTCATGGCCCGCGGCTCCGGACGTGAGGCTGCCTCCGCCAGAGCCGTGAGCCCGGACAGTTTTAGCCGGTCCTTCTCACGAAGCTTACCCTAACACTTTTCCTCAGCCAGGGCCTACGGCAAGTGGTAGCGCGATGATGCCTCCACTAGAGGCGCACCCTCTCTCCTTCCCGTTCGCTTCCCAAACTCCATCAGCAGCAGCGAGCACAAGACCAACGCATTTTTTCTACACTGAAATGTATTCCACAAAAGTGGTTGTTTTGAAAACTCCAGAAACGCTCATAGCTGCGATCTACATGTAAAATAATCCACTCATAACAAATGAACGAGTTATTTGTGTTATTTTTATAATAAGCGCCAGTGAATCCACCGCGGGTCTGGCAGCGAATCTCTCTCTCTCTCTCCCTCTGTGCTCATGCAGCCGGTCTCTGACGGGCAGATGTTTCTTGCGGCGCGCGCAAAAGGTCGCCAAATAAAGAGTTCTTCTCACACATAATGCTAATAGTTGTACGTTTCTGAACTTTAAGCAAGATAAGACAAAACTCTCGTTTATATCAGTGATACATGCGCCGATTGAACGATGTAGTTTGAGGCCTGATTTGCTTATAGTACAAATATCTTTATTCAGAAAGACAAGAAGAGACGCAAATGTTAAGGTCTAATAGAAAGTAAAGAGCGTTAAGACCTTAAAACAGAATTCATCACATCATAGCACCTGTCATATTTATAATATCTATATCTAGAGATCCGTCTCTCATATACAGGTATTTATCCTGTCTGTAGTTTTGTGCATATACTTATATCTGTTCATTTTACATATTGCCTATTTTAATGTAATGTATGCATAAATGCAAAATACAATGCATACTATAGCTTCAATAGTCTATAGAATTAATAACTCAAGACTCTGTCTATCAAGACTTAATCTGTTGTTAGCATCTGGGCATTTTCACTTTAACATTATTAACTTTAAATTGTCCATATTCTAAAACTGGTAAAACTGAATCATTCCGTGGAATAGATTTTGGTCATTCCGCCCACCCCTATCTGGCACCATTTCATGCTTCTTCAAAAACACGTATCTTGATCTCAAAGATCAGATCAGATCGAATCAAATCGAATAATGATAATTGATTCAATATCAGGAGAATCAGAATCTAATCAATTCTTGAAATTCGAATCAAACCCCAGCCCTAGCCAGTACCTCACTATTCGGAATTAATCTTCCCGTAAACCATTCCTTGAGAACATTACTCGACGCTTCTCTCAATTCAATTTTCCAAGCCTTTTTCACCAGAACTCTCCAATCATATCTAACAACCTGGAGATGTTTTAAAACCTCTCATTTAATTTTTAATCTTCCATTCCCAGATTTCTCACTGCTCACAATTACATTGTCTATCTCCTACCTCAACAACACCAAAAAAAAAAACTACAAATCAGTTCCATTAAAGGCTATCTAAGCGGAATCCAACTTTTCCATAAATTAATTTTCCGCTCTCCCTCTTCTGCTCTAACAAATTCACAAACATCACTGCTTATTAAAGCCACCCCACTCGCCCAGATGTTAGACAACCTTTAACACTAGACCTACTTACTAAATGTATCCGTACCCTGCGTCTAGGCTACCATTGCATCAATACAGCTCGCATATTGGATGCTATGTTTATTTTTTGCTTTTCGGGTTTCTCAGATCCTCGGAACTCGCCACAACCTAAAATGAAAGATTCATCCCACAATTTCAGATCTATCTCTAGTAGACGATGAAACTTTCTCCTACTTTATTAAACAGAGGAAGACAGACAAATTCAAAAAAGGCCATTTCATTTATATTTTCAACCTCCATTCACCTATCCAACCTTACCAAACTCTCAAATCCTACCATCAATTCAGGAAATTAACAAGTAAAGACCCCTCAGACCCAATTTATAAACGACGCAAAACATCCAATCACATGCTTCTGGTTTCAAAACATTTAAAATTAGTCCTAATCCAATTGGGCATACCAGCAGAACACCTTTCAGGTCACTCATTCCGTATAGGTGCTGCAACCACAGCCGCCCAAAAAGGACTCTCGCGGCAGCAGATCCAAGCTCTTGGTCGTTGGTCATGTGAAGCTTTCAAAAGCTACTGTATATCATATCTAACCGCTTCCACATTAAAAAAGCGCACCGAACCCTTATCAGTTAAATTAACTCCAATCACAAAAGGGGGGCTAACCATCTGATTGCAGCAAGTATTGAACTCCTGTCAAATTTCGCAAAACCCTCCCAATATGAAACAAACAGAAAGCCTTCTAATATAAATGATTAAATTTCCTCACCCATTGCCAGCGTGGCTTACCTGTCCGATCGCAGTGAGTATTGGACTCCTGTCGGGCACCACTAGAAAGCCTCCTAATATAAATTATCATTGCCCATTTCATCGCCAGCAAGGCTACTTGTCCGATCACAGCGAGTATTGAACTCCCATCGGGCATCACTAGAAAGCCTCCTAATATAAATGATCATTGCCCATCTCATCGCCAGCGAGGCTAATTGTCCGATCGCAGCGAGTATTGAACTCCCGTCGGGCACCATTAAGAAAGCCTCCTAATATAAATTACCATTGCCCATCTCATCGCCAGCGAGGCTACCTGTCCGATCGCAGCGAGTATTGAACTCCCGTCGGGCACCATTAAGAAAGCCTCCTAATATAAATGATCATTGCCCATCTCATCGCCAGCGAGGCTAATTGTCCGATCGCAGCGAGTATTGAACTCCCGTCGGGCACCATTAAGAAAGCCTCCTAATATAAATTACCATTGCCCATCTCATCGCCAGCGAGGCTACCTGTCCGATCGCAGCGAGTATTGAACTCCCGTCGGGCACCACTAAAAAGCCTCCTAATATAAATTACCATTGCCCATCTCATCGCCAGCGAGGCTACCTGTCCGATCGCAGTGAGTATTGAACTCCCGTCGGGCACCACTAGAAAGCCTCCTAATATAAATTACCATTGCCCATCTCATCGCCAGCGAGGCTACCTGTCCGATCGCAGTGAGTATTGAACTCCCGTCGGGCACCACTAGAAAGCCTCCTAATATAAATTACCATTGCCCATCTCATCGCCAGCGAGGCTACCTGTCCGATCGCAGTGAGTATTGAACTCCCGTCGGGCACCACTAGAAAGCCTCCTAATATAAATTACCATTGCCCATCTCATCGCCAGCGAGGCTACCTGTCCGATCGCAGTGAGTATTGAACTCCCGTCGGGCACCACTAGAAAGCCTCCTAATATAAATTACCATTGCCCATCTCATCGCCAGCGAGGCTACCTGTCCGATCGCAGTGAGTATTGAACTCCCGTCGGGCACCACTAGAAAGCCTCCTAATATAAATTACCATTGCCCATCTCATCGCCAGCGAGGCTACCTGTCCGATCGCAGCGAGTATTGAACTCCCGTCGGGCACCATTAGAAAGCCTCCTAATATAAACTAGAAAATGCACTTCCGGAGGAACCGCAAAAGTGTGCTTGCTCTGGTGCGGTCATTAACGTGATTTGTGAATAGCACCTTTGGGAGTACTTCGACTCGCCTGAAAAGTCCGCTCCCCTTCTCACTCTCATAATGGGAGAGGGAGGGTGTTACTGCGCCGAGTCGAAGTACTCCCAAAAGTGCTATTACGCTATAAAATATAGTTCCTGTTTTAAGTCCGCTTAGAAAAGCGCTATGTTTTATTTTGTACCACCAAACTTGCTCGTATAACTACTCGTCTTAAATAGGAAAAACGTTGATGTGTTTAGTCACTTCTAACTTTATCTCTGAGTGGTACAATTGAATGAATGGGGCTAAGCTAAATGCTATCGAAGCATCGCAGCACGCTCCAGCGCTTACGTGCACGCACACAGATGATAGAGGGATGTATCAACAATTCTTAGTTAAGGTAATAACATATTTTAATATTGAAAATGAGTAGACTATTCCTTTAAGATTGTAGAAACATGGTGGCACAAAATGGCAACTTCCATGTAAGGGGACCCTCTGTGTATGTAGATAAAAACATCTCATTCTAAAGTAATGAAAACATAACGGTTCATTATATAAGGTCTTTATACACCCCTGATAATATAGTTTGTATATTATTTTGCATGTAGATAAAAACGTCTCATTCTAAAGTAATAAAAACATAACGGTTAATTATGAAAGGTGTTTATACACCCCTGATAATATAGTTTTGTATATTATTTTGCATTTCTGTCAAGAGATCCTTCTAAAAATTACACACTGCACCTTTAAAGTAGGCCAGAGTTCACGTCACCAAAAGCAGCAGATATAAGCTGCATTTTATTGATCATAAGCTCATTTTTAAAATAAGCGATAGGAAAGAGCGACAGCAGCACTGATAGCCTAATATCATTGCATTTCTTTACTATTTATGAATATGATCGTGTGTTGAGCGTCTACGACAGGGCTATTCAATTAGTTTGTCATGAGGGCCAGAGATATATCAGTGATGATGACTACATATACATTTAAACATACTCATGTTGTATTTTGAAACTGCATAACAACAAAATCAGTGCATTGTACAATATACTTTTTCTACAAACATGTATTTTCAAACTGCATACAACAAAACTTGTGCATTGTAATATGACCAAGTAGGCTTTATCTACATCCAGACATGTTCGTATTTTGTATTTTAAATAGGGCTGCACGATAAATCGCATGCGATACCACGCGCATCACGTCAGTAATGCCGGTTCCTTGATTAGTATTAAATCGCCATCAGCTGTTTTCATATAGCGCGACATTAACTGCACAGAGCCGTAGTTCCCTGACAATTTGGCCCATATCGTAGGCGATACGTCCGCGATAATTAATGCGAAATTGCCCCGATTGTCAGGGAACTACGGCTCTGTGCAGTTAAAGCTGCTCCATCTGAAAAAAGCTGATGGCGATTTAATACTAATCAAGGAACCGGCATTACTGACGTGATGCGCGTGACAAACACATGCGATTTATCGTTCAGCCCTAATTTTAAAACTGCATAACAACATAAGTGCATTGTAAGATACCCGAGTAAGCTTTATTCTACATTTAAAGGGGTAAATAAGAGCCATATCACACTCATTGAGAATTTAACTTATTTACTCACTTAAGTACACATAACCAAAAGTTTATAATATGGAACATAACATTGTTTTATGCAGTTTTTTGTCAATGCTAATTATTTCACGACCTCTATTTAAACTACAACCGCCATCTTAATAACTGGCAAACATAAGGCTAGCTTCTAATAAGAGAAATTATACTTTTAGATTTCGTCAGGGCAGTAAAATCAGGTGTATGTTTGTCAGCGCGATACGCATACAGTGGTGCAGGTGCTGGGCTGTGAGCGATGGGCGATTGACTTACTCGTTTAAATTGCATTCTTGTTTGAGAACGATGACTCGCATAATATTTGAGCCTTTGTCTGCTTTGAACTTCGGAGAAACGCCAGGATCTTTTATCCAGTTCACAAAAATCGTTTCCTTTATTAAGACATCTAATGTCATTGTGATCATTGAGCCGACATATCAGACAACAACTGTCGGAAGAGGAGTTGTTGTAAGCTGGAAATACAATAAATAAAGTTAAAACAGCCATAGAGTCCGTGTTCTCTTAACGCACCACTGTCAGTCTTCGCATCTTGACGCGGGCAGACCAAAGCGCGAATACATGTGAAGGGGTGACTCGCGCTCTGCATCTCATGCAACATATGCACGCGCATCAAGATTGCGACCCTGTCCTCTTGCTTTCCATGTGAAATCAATGCTTCGCTGAGTGATTGACAGCATAATGATTGACAGCATAATGCAATCGATCGTGTTCCCGTTAGTTAAGCATACGATTTAGATATATAACTTTCTTATCTGAAGATTATGTAAATATACGCAGTCTTCTAGCTGTGGCAAGCTGTGTTTTAATGTGTCATACATTTCTCAAAGGCATGACTGTTTAAATACACTTGGCATAACATGCATAATTTAAGGTAAAGTGACACTTTTTCGCGTCAATTCACAATCATTTAAACCATGCAGCTGTTATAGAGCCGATGAAAAACGATCACTGCTAACGTTACGCGAGGACGCGAAACTGACGTCTTTACAAACTAATACGTTTACAATGTATTACATTGATGAAAAAGGGAATTAAACTTGTCGTGCCATTAGGGATGGGACGGTATGAAAATTTCATATCATGATTATAGTGACCAAAGTTATCACGGTTATCAATATTATCATGGTTTTGTTAAAATAAGATGGAAATGTTCAAAAAGAACTGATACACACACTGAAAACATTTGAACAAGTTTTATTTTTGAAAATCACAATTTAATATTCATGTCCCTGAAATTATTTATGTGGTAAAAAAGTCTGTCTAATAAGTTTACCGTGAATGAATACAATACATTATCCCTTAAATGCTTTCTTGTGCAAAAAACTATTGGATGTGCGCGCCTGCGTCAAACTGATTCTGACTGGACAGGATTTACCACGCTTTTTCAAAATCATGGTAATCAAACACGGTTGTAATGATAATTACATTTTAAACGATAATACTAACCGTCAGGACATTTTATCATGGTTAATCGTGAAACCGGTACTCGTCCCATCCCTACGTGCCATATATCACTGAAATAAAAGAAAGGGATTAAAATATGTCTGAATCATATAATTCCTACCTGTATGTAAAAATGCACGTTCTCCAGAGAGCTCGCGTTGATTCAAGCATTCAGAATATAAAATCCATTTGCAGTTTTGCGTCCGAAACCGCATACTGTATAGTGAATAAGATGAAGTTTACGATTCTAAAAATATGTATCCAGGAATCTGTCCATATACGATACGAAGCTTGGGTGGCAGCCGAGGTTACCGAGTCCTCCATGGGCTTGCAGCAGAGTCTGAGGCTGTCGCCTCTTCTCCGGGCTTCTCTGCTTTCTCTTCCTCAGCTCTTCGCTGTATTATGGCTCTTAAAGGAACACTCGATTCTCTCAACAGCTCTTCTCTATTCCATTTTGCCATTTAAACCTTAAAACTACATCCCGCCATTGTTATTCAAACTTTTCCACGGAGCAATAGCCTGTTAGCTTAGCTTCTAAAGATGGCTGCCGCTATCTTTACATTCTGTCTAAAAACACGTTTGAACGTAAAGGCTGCCCTCTACTGGTAAAGGCTAATGACATTTTTATTTTTACACAGGTTTTAATTGGACATTTTAAAGTGAAAATAACATAATATAGACATGTTACTGCAATGTTTTTTTATCTTGGGCATCTTCACATTGGAGTAAAGAGTTCATATAAAAATTTTGGTTAATAAATGTTACAGACATATTGAGATTTGAACTACTTCCTGTTTTGGCGGCGTTGACGCACATTTAGTTTGGGCTGTGGCGCGCAAACGCTTCCGAAAATCAAAAATCCTTCTAGTAACTTTTGTGAGGCTCGGTCCAAGGATCGCGTACGTGGAATTTCATGAAGTTTGGACAAAATTTGTGACCTGTGAAACTTTTTTAAGGTTTTGTGTTCTCTCCAATATGGCGGCCGAACGACATGGATCTGTGACTTCATCCTCTCAAACAACTTACACCGGTACTGCCCGAACATTTTAAAGTTTGAACGGTGTCTCTGCGTCAAACGGTCTGGTCGCTAGAGCTGACACAAAAAATCTACCCGGGAATAATAACTAGAAAATGCACTTCCGGAGGAACCGCAAAAGTGTGCTTGCTCTGGTGCGGTCACTAACGTGATTTGTGAAATGTTACATTTTAGAATGTTTTTTATCTTGTGCATCCTCGCATTGGAGTCCCAAGTTCATGTACAAAGTTTGGTTTCAATACGTGAAAGCATTCCTGACACACACACACACACACACACACACACACACACACACACACACACACACACACACACACACACACACAGAAATGTATACAGGCTTGTAACCAGGGGTGCTTCCAGCATTTAAGGACATCCGGGGCTTAGCACAGACCATTTTATGTAAATACAGGGATAGCTAGCTAGCCTAGAACCAACTATAATGGCTGTGCTGCACATGTTCAGGGTTCGACATTAAGACTTGTCCGCTTGTCCGGGACAAGTGGATTTTTTGTAGGACAAGTGTAAGAAAAAATTAGTTGTCCGACTCCTCTATGAAAAATCCCTTGCTCTGCCACTGATTATCAAAACACAAAAAATACATTATATTATAAAACTTTACCCGGACAAGTGACTTTTGTGCATGGACAAGTGAAACACAAATTTACTTGTCCGAAGGACAAGTTCCTCAAAAAGTTAATGTCAAGCCCTCAGTGTTTTCTTATTACATTTTTTTTAGAATTGTAATTTAAATAATTTTAATTTTTGAGTGAACAATCCCTTTGAAGTGCCATATTTTCACACACTAATTTTGTACATAATATACCAAAAATCCTTTAGTACTTAAGATAATCTTAAAAACATGAGACTTAAAGGTGCAGTGTGTAAATTTTAGCGGCATCTAGTGGTGAGGTTCCAAATTGCAACCAAAAGCTCAGTTCACAGCTCACCCCTCGCTTTTGAAATGCATAGAGAAGCTACGGTAGCCACCACAGGACAAACATGTCATGATTTTGTCCATTAAGACTGTAGAAACATGGTGGCACAAAATGCCGACTTCCATGTAAGGGGACCCTTTGTGTATGTAGATAAAAACATCTCATTCTAAAGTAATAAAAACATAACGGCCATATAAGAGCCATATGAAAGGTCTTTATACACCCCTGATAATATAGTTTTGTATATTATTTTGCATTTCTGTCAAGAGATCCTTCTAAAAATTACACACTGCACCTTTAATGTAGGCCAGAGTTCACGTCACAAAAAGCAGCAGATATAAGCTGCATTTTATTGATCATAAGCTCATTTTTAAAATAAGCGATAGGAAAGAGCGACAGCAGCACTGATAGCCTAATATCGTTTCATTTCTTTACTATTTATGAATATGATTGTGTGTTGAGCGTCTACGACAGGGCTATTCAATTAGTTTGTCATGAGGGCCAGAGATATATCAGTGATGATGACGACATATACATTTAAACATACTCATGTTGTATTTTGAAACTGCATAACAACAAAATAAGTGCATTGTACAATATACTTTTTCTACAAACATGTATTTTCAAACTGCATACAACAAAACTTGTGCATTGTAATATGACCAAGTAGGCTTTATCTACATCCAGACATGTTTGTATTTTGTATTTTAAAACTGCATAACAACATAAGTGCATTGTAAGATACCCGAGTAAGCTTTATTCTACATTTAAAGGTGTAAATAAGAGCCATATCTACTCACTTAAGTACACATAACCAAAAGTTTATAATATGGAACATAAAATTGTTTTATGCAGTTTTTTGTCAAAGCTTATTATTTCACAACCCTTTATTTAAACTACAACCGCCATCTTAATAACTGGCAAACATTAGGCTAGCTTCTAATAAGAGAAATTATACTTTTAGATTTCATCAGAGCAGTAAAATCACGTGTATGTTTGTCAGCGCGATATGCATACAGTGGTGCAGGACAGATGCTGGGCTGTGAGCGATGGCCGATTAACTTACTCGTTTAAATTGCATTCTTTTGTGAGAACGATGACTCGCATAATATTTGAGCCTTTGCTGTATGAGCAAGCACAGAGAAAACATTCGTTGTGGCGTTGACTAATGAATATGGATGATCTCTGTTATTCTCTTCAATGGAGCGGGGCGTGGCTCTTTATAAATAATGCAGTAACATGAGAGACGGTACATCTCCCTCTTTTAATACAGTTAACAACGAAGTACAATATTTGTTTTCGATTTCACTTACACCATTTAAAAGCAGACATTCCAAGCATTATGTAGACATTTATCTTATGTTTCTATGAAAACAATTCGTTAAGTTACAGCTCATTTTTCTGACGTGTTTCTGAAAGGACGTCACTAAGAGAGAGAGCAAACCCGCATTATGTTTATTTTCTTAATTTTGCGAAAAGCACAACATTCTGTTTTTAATGGGAGTGGACAGAAAAAATACTAGACACTTTAAAGTTTTAAATGATGTATAAATCATATATGTAAGTCCAAAATCAGCAGAGTTATCTAAGTCTCTTTGCGGAGTGATTGAAAAATAAAGATTTTGCGGCGCCCGCGCCTCTGTCGACCCAGACTGTGAAATTAATGATAAAAGAAAATATTTCCCTCAGTGATTGACAGCATAATGCAATCAATCGTGTTCCCGTTCAACAGTAGCTAAGCATACGATTTAGATATATGTATCTTCTTACCTGAAGATCATGTAAATGGCATATACGCAGTCTTCTGGCAAAAGCTGTGTTTTTAAATGTGTCATACATTTCTGAAAGTCATGACTGTTTAAATACACTTGGCGTCACATGCATGATTTAAGGTAAAGTGACACTTTTTCGCGTCAATTCACAATCATTTAAATCATGCAGCTGTCATAGAGCCGACGCCAAACGATCACGCGAGCGAGGACGCGATACTGACGCGAGCGAAACTAATACGTTTACAATGTATTACATTGATGAAAAAGGGAATTAAACTTGTCGTGCCATATATCACTGAAATAAAAGAAAGGGATTAAAATATGTCTGAATCATATAATTCCTACCTGTATGTGAAAATGCACGTTCTCCAGAGAGCTCGCGTTGATTCAAGCACTCAGAATATAAAATCCATTTGCAGTTTTGCGTCCGAAACCGCATACTGTATAGTGAATAAGATGAAGTTTACGATTCTAAAAATATGTATCCAGGAATCTGTCCATATACGATACGAAGCTTGGGTGGCAGCCGAGGTTACCGAGTCCTCCCATGGGCTCGCAGCAGAGTCTGAGGCTGCCGCCTCTTCTCCGGGCTTCTCTGCTTTCTCTTCCTCAGCTCTTCGCTGTATTATGGCTCTTAAAGGAACACTCGATTCTCTCAACAGCTCTTCTCTATTCCATTTTGCCATTTAAACCTTAAAACTACATCCCGCCATTGTTATTCAAACTTTTCCACGGAGCAATAGCCTGTTAGCTTAGCTTCTAAAGATGGCTGCCGCTATCTTTACATTCTGTCTAAAAAACACGTTTGAACGTAAAGGCTGCCCTCTACTGGTAAAGGCTAATGACATTTTTTATTTTTTACACAGGTTTTAATTGGACATTTTAAAGTGAAAATAACATAATATAGACATGTTACTGCAATGTTTTTTTATCTTGGGCATCTTCACATTGGAGTAAAGAGTTCATATACAATTTTTGGTTAATAAATGTTACAGACATATTGAGATTTGAACTACTTCCTGTTTTGGCGGCGTTGACGCACATTTAGTTTGGGCTGTGGCGCGCAAACGCTTCCGAAAATCAAAAATCCTTCTAGTAACTTTTGTGAGGCCCGGTCCAAGGATCGCGTACGTGGAATTTCATGAAGTTTGGACAAAATTTGTGACCTGTGAAACTTTTTTAAGGTTTTGTGTTCTTTCCAATATGGCGGCCGAACGACATGGATCTGTGACTTCATCCTCTCAAGCAACTTACACCGGTACTGCCCGAACATTTTAAAGTTTGAACGGTGTCTCTGCGTCAAACGGTCTGGTCGCTAGAGCTGACACAAAAAATCTACCCGGGAATAATAATAATAACTAGAAAATGCATGTCGGGACGAACTGCAAAAGTGTGCTTGCTCTGGTGCCGCCGATTTAGTTTGTGCATCCTCACATTGGAGTCCCAAGTTCATGTACAAAGTTTGGTTTCAATACGTGAAAGCGTTCCTGAGATAAACTACTTCCTGTTTTGGCGGCGTCGACGCACATTTAGTTTTTGCGGTTAACTTATTTACTCACTTAAGTACACATAACCAAAAGTTTATAATATGGAATATAACATTGTTTTATGCAGTTTTTTGTCAATGCTAATTATTTCACGACCTCTATTTAAACTACAACCGCCATTTTAATAGCTGGCAAACATTAGGCTAGCTTCTAATAAGAGAAATTATACTTTTAGATTTCGTCAGGGCAGTAAAATCAGGTGTATGTTTGTCAGCGCGATACGCATGCAGTGGTGCAGGTGCTGGGCTGTGAGCGATGGGCGATTAACTTACTATCTGTCTGATTATTTAGGCTTCAACGTGGCAAACTCAGCCTAGATTCATGAAGATTTTAACAGAGGTGGAAAGAGTAGCCAAAAACTTTACTGAAGTTAAAGTAAAAGTAACTAAATAAATAATTACTCAAGTAGAAGTAAAAAGTATGCAATGAAAATAATACTCAAGTAGCGAGTTACTAGTTACTCATGAAAAAATAAATCTAGATATATGCACACACACGCACACACACACACACACACACACACGCAGTGCCCTCCATAAGTATCAGAACAATAAAGACAAGCTTTTTCTGTTTGATGTGGAGACCAGAAATTGGTAAGATAAATATCAGTATGCCAGAAGTTTAGAATGTCACATTTTATTAACCTTTGTTTATGTTTCAACACATACATGCTTTAACAACAAAGAACAACAGCATTAAATGCTGACTTATGTGTATTGTACACAAATGCACATAAGTGAATCAAACTGATCCTACATATTTTATGCTTTTCATGTGTAAACAGTCAGGACACAGCTCAGTGCCCATTAAAAAAAATAATGTGACAGATTCTGTACTTTTGTCTCATGTTCATCTTTTAATGTTTAGACATTTCTTGACTCCACAACAAACAGAAGAATACGTATGAAGGGCACTTCTACAGTATGTGTAAAACTGCAACATACACCAACAGTACAGAAAAAGAATACAAGCACAGAATAGACGAGCATTTCAAATTAACAAATTAACTTTAGTCTCAATGTTGATGTAGCTTGTAGCTGAAATATCAGACAAGTAAACTGACAACAGTTTTGTATATGTATAAAGTTGGAATCTCCTAAGATGGTCTGAGGACATTGACAGTTTACACTATAACAAAACTCATGTTTTCTTACGTTGTCATGTCACGTGTGTTTTGTGAGAATCACTTACATCATACAGTACATTAAACAGCGAATCAGACATCAATCATCGAATTCATGGATCATGGATTTTCTTCAATCTGTGCTACAGTGTTTCTGGAGGTTGCACGCGTTTAACTGTGTCTGACGACGAACAGGTCGGCGGTCGCGCGTATGTAATGGCGGGTACATGTGTGAAGTTTTGCTTTTAGTTAAAAGATTGGTAAATTAATTTCCACGTCACCCAACACTGGTTATATTCTGCGTGTTTCTACATAGGTTACGAGTAAAACAGCTTCGGACGATTCCGTGTTTGAAGCGATCTGAACAATTCATTCAAACTGATTCGCGAACCACTTTAAAACATTTGGCCCATTCGCTTTGTAAAGAGTCGACTCAAAAGACTCATTTATTTGCAACACTTTGTAATGAAAACGACTCAAATGAGTCATTAATCCGCGAATGCGCCAGAAACACAAGATAGCAATTTAAAAATAAAATACAAATTTCGTAATTAATTAAAATACCGATGCCAAACGATCACTGCTACGCGAGGACGCGAAACTGACGTCTTTACAAACGAATACGTTTACAATGTATTACATTGATGAAAAAGGGAATTAAACTTGTCGTGCCATATATCACTGAAATAAAAGAAAGGGATTAAAATATGTCTGAATCATATAATTCCTACCTGTATGTGAAAATGCACGTTCTCCAGAGAGCTCGCGTTGATTCAAGCATTCAGAATATAAAATCCATTTGCAGTTTTGCGTCCGAAACCGCATATTGTATAGTGAATAAGATGAAGTTTACGATTCTAAAAATATGTATCCAGGAATCTGTCCATATACGATACGAAGATTGGGTGGCAGCCGAGGTTACTGAGTCCTCCACGGGCTCGCAGCAGAGTCTGAGGTTGTCGCCTCTTCTCCGGGCTTTTCTGCTTTCTCTTCCTCAGCTCTTCGCTGTATTGTGGCTCTTAAAGGAACACCGATTCTCTCAAAAGCTCTTTTAAATTCCATTTTGCCATTTTAACATTAAAACTACATCCCGCCATTGTTATTCAAACTTTTCCACGGAGCAATAGCCTGTTAGCTTAGCTTCTAAAGATGGCTGCCGCTATCTTTACATTCTGTCTAAAAAACACGTTTGAACGTAAAGGCTGCCCTCTACTGGTAAAGGCTAATGACATTTTTTATTTTTACACATGTTTTAATTGGACATTTTAAAGTGAAAATAACATAATATAGACATGTTACTGCAATGTTTTTTTATCTTGGGCATCTTCACATTGGAGTAAAGAGTTCATATAAAAATTTTGGTTAGTAAATGTTACAGACATATTGAGATTTGAACTACTTCCTGTTTTGGCGCCGTTGACGCACATTTACTTTGGGCTGTGGCGCGCAAACGCTTCCGAAAATCAAAAATCCTTCTAGTAACTTTTGTCAGGCTCGGTCCAAGGATCGCGTACGTGGAATTTCATAAAGTTTGGACAAAATTTGTGACCTGTGAAACTTTTTTAAGGTTTTGTGTTCTCTCCAATATGGCGGCCGAACGACATGGATCTGTGACTTCATCCTCTCAAGCAACTTACACCGGTACTGCCCGAACATTTTAAAGTTTGAACGGTGTCTCTGCGTCAAACGGTCTGGTTGCTAGAGCTGACACAAAAAATCTACCCGGGAATAATAATAAGAATAATAAAACTTAAGAAGAACAATAAGTGTGCTTTTGCAAGCACACTTAATAATAATAATAATAATAAGAACTAGAAAATGCATTTCGGGACGAACTGCAAAAGTGTGCTTGCTCTGGTGCCGCCGATTTAGTTTGTGCATCTTCACATTGGAGTCTCAAGTTCATGTACAAAGTTTGGTTTCAATACGTGAAAGCGTTCCTGAGATAAACTACTTCCTGTTTTGGCGGCGTCGACGCACATTTAGTTTTTGCGGTTAACTTATTTACTCACTTAAGTACACATAACCAAAAGTTTATAATATGGAATATAACATTGTTTTATGCAGTTTTTTGTCAATGGTAATTATTTCACGACCTCTATTTAAACTATAACCGCCATTTTAATAGCTGGCAAACATTAGGCTAGCTTCTAATAAGAGAAATTATACTTTTAGATTTCGTCAGGGCAGTAAAATCAGGTGTATGTTTGTCAGCGCGATACGCATGCAGTGGTGCAGGTGCTGGGCTGTGAGCGATGGGCGATTAACTTACTATCTGTCTGATTATTTAGGCTTCAACGTGGCAAACTCAGCCTAGATTCATGAAGATTTTAACAGAGGTGGATAGAGTAGGCAAAAACTTTACTGAAGTTAAAGTAAAAGTAACTAAATAAATAATTACTCAAGTAGAAGTAAAAAGTATGCAATGAAAATAATACTCAAGTAGCGAGTTACTAGTTACTCATGAAAAAATAAATCTAGATATATGCACACACACGCACACACACACGCACACACACACACACACACACACGCACACACACAAACACACACACACGCAGTGCCCTCCATAAGTATCAGAACAATAAAGACAAGCTTTTTCTGTTTGATGTGGAGACCAGAAATTGGTAAGATAAATATCAGTATGCCAGAAGTTTAGAATGTCACATTTTATTAACCTTTGTTTATGTTTCAACACATACATGCTTTAACAACAAAGAACAACAGCATTAAATGCTGACTTATGTGTATTGTACACAAATGCACATAAGTGAATCAAACTGATCCTACATATTTTATGCTTTTCATGTGTAAACAATCAGGACACAGCTCAGTGCCCATTAAAAAAAATAATGTGACAGATTCTGTACTTTTGTCTCATGTTCATCTTTTAATGTTTAGACATTTCTTGACTCCACAACAAACAGAAGAATACTTATGAAGGGCACTTCTACAGTATGTGTAAAACTGCAACATACACCAACAGTACAGAAAAAGAATACAAGCACAGAATAGACAAGCATTTCAAATTAACAAATTAACTTTAGTCTCAATGTTGATGTAGCTTGTAACTAGCTGAAATATCAGACAAGTAAACTGACAACAGTTTTGTATATGTATAAAGTTGGAATCTCCTAAGATGGTCTGAGGACATTGACAGTTTACACTATAACAAAACTCATGTTTTCTTACGTTGTCATGTCACGTGTGTTTTGTGAGAATCACTTACATCATACAGTACATTAAACAGCGAATCAGACGTCAATCATCGATGGATTTTCTTCAATCTGTGCTACAGTGTTTCTGGAGGTTGCACGCGTTTAACTGTGTCTGACGACGAACAGGTCGGCGGTCGCGCGTATGTAATGGCGGGTACATGTGTGAAGTTTTGCTTTTAGTTAAAAGATTGGTAAATTCATTTCCACGTCACCCAACACTGGTCATATTCTGCGTGTTTCTACATAGGTTACGAGTAAAACAGCTTCGGACGATTCCGTGTTTGAAGCGATCTGAACAATTCATTCAAACTGATTCGCGAACCACTTTAAAACATTTGGCCCATTCGCTTTGTAAAGACTCGACTCAAAAGACTCATTTATTTGCAACACTTTGTAATGAAAACGACTCAAATGAGTCATTAATCCGCGAATGCGCCAGAAACACAAGATAGCAATTTAAAAATAAAATACAAATTTCGTAATTCATTAAAATACCGATGCCAAACGATCACTGCTACGCGAGGACGCGAAACTGACGTCTTTACAAACTAATACGTTTACAATGTATTACATTGATGAAAAAGGGAATTAAACTTGTCGTGCCATATATCACTGAAATAAAAGAAAGGGATTAAAATATGTCTGAATCATATAATTCCTACCTGTATGTGAAAATGCACGTTCTCCAGAGAGCTTGCGTTGATTCAAGCACTCAGAATATAAAATCCATTTGCAGTTTTGCGTCCGAAACCGCATACTGTATAGTGAATAAGATGAAGTTTACGATTCTAAAAATATGTATCCAGGAATCTGTCCATATACGATACGAAGATTGGGTGGCAGCCGAGGTTACTGAGTCCTCCACGGGCTCGCAGCAGAGTCTGAGGCTGTCCCTCTTCTCCGGGCTTCTCTGCTTTCTCTTCCTCAGCTCTTCGCTGTATTGTGGCTCTTAAAGGAACACACGATTCTCACACAGCTCTTTTAAATTCCATTTTGCCATTTTAACATTAAAACTACATCCCGCCATTGTTATTCAAACTTTTCCACGGAGCAATAGCCTGTTAGCTTAGCTTCTAAAGATGGCTGCCGCTATCTTTACATTCTGTCTAAAAAACACGTTTGAACGTAAAGGCTGCCCTCTACTGGTAAAGGCTAATGACATTTTTTAATTTTACACAGGTTTTAATTGGACATTTTAAAGTGAAAATAACATAATATAGACATGTTTCTGCAATGTTTTTTTTATCTTGGGCATCTTCACATTGGAGTAAAGAGTTCATATAAACATTTTGGTTAATAAATGTTACAGACATATTGAGATTTGAACTACTTCCTGTTTTGGCGGCGTTGACGCACATTTAGTTTGGGCTGTGGCGCGCAAACGCTTCCGAAAATCAAAAATCCTTCTGGTAACTTTTGTGAGGCTCGGTCCAGGGATCGCGTACGTGGAATTTCATGAGGTTTGGACAAAATTTGTGACCTGTGAAACTTTTTTAAGGTTTTGTGTTCTCTCCAATATGGCGGCCGAACGACATGGATCTGTGACTTCATCCTCTCAAGCAACTTGCACCGGTACTGCCCGAACATTTTAAAGTTTGAACGGTGTCTCTGCGTCAAACGGTCTGGTCGCTAGAGCTGGCCAAAAAAATCTACCCGGGAAAAATAATAATAATAAAACTTAAGAAGAACAATAAGTGTGCTTTTGCAAGCACACTTAATAATAATAATAAGAATAATAAAACTTAAGAAGAACAATAAGTGTGCTTTTGCAAGCACACTTAATAATAATAAGAATAATAAAACTTAAGAAGAACAATAAGTGTGCTTTTGCAAGCACACTTAATTATCATTGCCCATCTCATCGCCAGCGAGGCTACTTGTCCGATCGCAGCGAGTATTGAACTCCCGTCGGGCACCATTAAGAAAGCCTCCTAATATAAATTATCATTGCCCATCTCATCGCCAGCGAGGCTACCTGTCCGATCGCAGCGAGTATTGAACTCCCGTCGGGCACCACTAGAAAGCCTCCTAATATAAATGATCATTGCCCATCTCATCGCCAGCGAGGCTACCTGTCCGATCGCAGTGAGTATTGAACTCCCGTCGGGCATCACTAAAAAGCCTCCTAATATAAATTATCATTGCCTATCTCATTGCCAGCGAGGCTACCTGTCCGATCGCAGTGAGTATTGAACTCCCGTCGGGCACCACTAGAAAGCCTCCTAATATAAATTACCATTGCCCATCTCATCGCCAGCGAGGCTACCTGTCCGATCGCAGCGAGTATTGAACTCCAGTCGGGCACCATTAGAAAGCCTCCTAATATAGATTATCATTGCCCATCTCATCGCCAGCGAGGCTACTTGTCCGATCGCAACGAGTATTGAACTCCCGTCGGGCACCATTAAGAAAGCCTCCTAATATAAATTATCATTGCCCATCTCATCGCCAGCGAGGCTACCTGTCCGATCGCAGCGAGTATTGAACTTCCGTCGGGCACCACTAGAAAGCCTCCTAATATAAATGATCATTGCCCATCTCATCGCCAGCGAGGCTACCTGTCCGATCGCAGCGAGTATTGAACTCCCGTCGGGCACCACTAGAAAGCCTACTAATTTAAATTATCATTGCCGATGTCATTGCCATCGAGGCTAGCTGTCCGATCGCATCGAGTATTGAACTCCCGTCGGGCACCACTAAAAAAGCCTCTTAATATAAATATTCAAATCGCCTATCTAATTACCAGCGAGGCTACCTGTCCGATCGCAGCGAGTATTGAACTCCCGTCGGGCACCATTAGAAAGCCTCCTAATATAAATTATCATTGCCCATCTCGTCGCCAGCGAGGCTACTTGTCCGATCGCAGCGAGTATTGAACTCCCGTCGCGCACCATTAAGAAAGCCTCCTAATATAAATTATCATTGCCCATCTCATCGCCAGCGAGGCTACCTGTCCGATCGCAGCGAGTATTGAACTCCCGTCGGGCACCATTAGAAAGCCTTCTAATATAAATTATCATTGCCCATCTCATCGCCAGCGAGGCTACTTGTCCGATCGCAGCGAGTATTGAACTCCCGTCGGGCACCATTAAGAAAGCCTCCTAATATAAATTATCATTGCCCATCTCATCGCCAGCGAGGCTACCTGTCCGATCGCAGCGAGTATTGAACTCCCGTCGGGCACCACTAGAAAGCCTCCTAATATAAATGATCATTGCCCATCTCATCGCCAGCGAGGCTACCTGTCCGATCGCAGCGAGTATTGAACTCCCGTCGGGCACCACTAGAAAGCCTCCTAATATAAATGATCATTGCCCATCTCATCGCCAGCGAGGCTACTTGTCCGATTGCAGCGAGTATTGAACTCCCGTCGGGCACCATTAAGAAAGCCTCCTAATATAAATTATCATTGCCCATCTCATCGCCAGCGAGGCTACCTGTCCGATTGCAGTGAGTATTGAACTCCCGTCGGGCACCACTAGAAAGCCTCCTAATATAAATTACCATTGCCCATCTCATCGCCAGCGAGGCTACCTGTCCGATCGCAGCGAGTATTGAACTCCCGTCGGGCACCATTAGAAAGCCTCCTAATATAAATTATCATTGCCCATCTCATCGCCAGCGAGGCTACTTGTCCGATCGCAGCGAGTATTGAACTCCCGTCGGGCACCATTAAGAAAGCCTCCTAATATAAATTATCATTGCCCATCTCATCGCCAGCGAGGCTACCTGTCCGATCGCAGCGAGTATTGAACTCCCGTCGGGCACCACTAGAAAGCCTCCTAATATAAATGATCATTGCCCATCTCATCGCCAGCGAGGCTACCTGTCCGATCGCAGCGAGTATTGAACTCCCGTCGGGCACCACTAGAAAGCCTCCTAATATAAATGATCATTGCCCATCTCATCGCCAGCGAGGCTACCTGTCCGATTGCAGCGAGTATTGAACTCCCGTCGGGCACCACTAAGAAAGCCTCATAATATAAATAATCAAATCGCCTATCTAATTACCAGCGAGGCTACCTGTCCGATCGCAGCGAGTATTGAACTCCCGTCGGGCACCACTAAGCCTCCTAAATGAGCAAATTCCCCATTACCAGTGGGGGGCTACACGTCCGATCGCAGCGAGTATTGAACTCCCGTCTGACGCCGCAGAAGCCTCCCAAATTCAAGACGTGAAACAAACCATCAGCGAGGGCTTACCGCCCGGTCGCAGCGAGTATTGAACTCCCGTCGGGCTCCATTAGAAAGCCTCCTAATATAAATTATTAAATTGCCCACTATCATCGGGGCTTACCCGTCCGATCGCAGTGAGTATTGTACTCCCGTCGGGCACTATTAGAAAGCATCCTAATATAAATTATTAATTGCCCACCATCAACGGTGCTTACCCGTCCGATCGCAGTGAGTATTGAACTCCCGTCGGACACCACAAAAGCCTCCTTACACAATTTAATCAAATTACCCATCCGACCGCCAGCAGGGCTTACACGTACGATCGCAGGGAGTATTGAACTCCCGTCGGACGCCGCAAAGCCCCTCCAAAATCGTCCAGCTCATCGGAGGTGGCAGGCTCACCCATCCTACAGCGCAGCATATATTAATCTTCCATCGGAAACAGACTCAAAACTCCCGATTCCAGATGTCTTCTCAGCAAACATCAGCCTCATCATTTCTACGTTTGGGGGGCACAGCTCCCGGCTGCTGTCCGAATAATCTATTTTGCCTTTTGGGGGGATACTCTGTGTTTCAGGCTCATTCCCTGCTCAGAGCCCTCTCCCCGGACAGCACGCCAAATATGTTTACTAATTTAATTCTTTTAACTTATTTGTAAGTGTGAACTCGTGAAATGATGTTTTATTAACAAAGTTAGGGAGGAACATGTCAAATAAAATACCAAAGTGACTTCAGCTGTTTTCAATCAGTAGTCAATGGCACCAGCCGCTTTCAATCGGTAATCAACAATTCACCCAATCAGCTCGAAAGCAAGCCATATATAAATCACAGTTGAACTCACTGGAAATCCTTCGCATCTTTCAGAATCCCTCCGCCACCCCGTCTCCTCTCACTTACCAAGTTATTTCCTTAAGGGGGGGGGGGGTACTCTGTGTTTCAGGCTCATTCCCTGCTCAGAGCCCTCTCCCCGGACAGCACGCCAAATACGTTTACTAATTTAATTCTTTTAACTTATTTGTAAGTGTGAACTCGTGAATTGACAGTTTTATGCCTTTTAACATATAGCTCTTTTTTCTCTACTGTTTGTTTTAAAACTGTTATGTTTCCATACATAATAAATATATATTATACATATAATATGATTCATACTGTAAAAATAATTGACTTACAATCAAAAACAGTCAAGATACATTACATAAATGTACACATATACATCTCAGTAGCCATTAAAACTTTCAATGTATATAAAGAATAAACGTATAATGTGATAAAAACGCTATAAAAACACTACACTAAAGGGAAACATAGGGAACAGACTTCCACACAACACTGGTAACTTCGAAACTATTTGTTTTATTCGGCAACCCTTAAACCTTTTGACATTTTGCCTGACGTGGCTAAATAAAAAAAAATAATTTGCCTCCCAAGACAACTTATTATGGAGCTGCTGGATCTTCTCAGACCATATTCTCTATCTAACTAGGTTGCTTTTTATTGAAAACATTAATGGTAAGCAATACCGCATTAAACAGAAGTAACTGCAGCTGCTTGCCAATCAATTGTATATCAGTGTATATCATCTTTTTTAAAAGTCGTTAAACCCATGTCAAGAAGCGGCACAAGTGGCACAACGGGATAAGGAGGGTGGATGATTAGAGAGGGATACCCGCTTCGTCTATATTACTGACAATTTGATAACTTAATTATTAGTCTATTTTACGGATAACTTAAACCATGTTAAAATAAATGTTACTGGAATAATTTGATTAATGTTCCATTTGTATATAACGTGTTGTCTTTCTTAACATTGTAATGCACCTTTGCGTGAAGTGGAAAATCGATCCCTGAGCGATCGATCGCAAATAATTCAGCACCTTCACTTGAGACAGCGACATTTTTATGTCGAACTTAGAGGCAGCATGTTAAGAAGCTTCCTAAGAGACACTTCGGGGAACACACTTAGGAACACAAACTTTGGTAAGATATATCTTTTTGAGTCTTCTTAGCACGCTAAGAGTGAACGTTATCAGGGAAGCGGGCCCAGATACTTTACAGTTTAGTGTGTTTTTTTTTCATACAGTTTATGTTTAATTAAACCTCAGTACATGTGTGACTATCAGAGAGATGATCTTACTTCAGTATCTTCAGTTTACAGTCAGGATTCTTCAGTACATCAGAGATTAGCTTTACTCCTGAATCTCTTAGTTTATTGTAAGACAGATTCAGATATCTCAGGTGTGATGGGTTTGATCTCAGAGCTGAAGTCAGAGCTACACAACCTTCATCTGTGATATAACACCAACTCAACCTGTAGAGAACAGAGACACACAGTTTGTTCACACACAGATCAAATCTACAGTGAGTTGAATTTGTTTCTCTTCTGTCATCATTTAGTGTTTATGGACATTTTCATTTTAGTTTCATTTATGTGTGTTTGTGTTTTACTGAAACACATCAGTGAGATTTACATGGAAATGAACTTCATCAGTTTATGTTTATATTAACAGTGTGATTTATTTTTTATACAGTAATGAAATCGGATTTCTCTCATCAGACATCACTAAATTTTCTCTTATGTTTTTATTTTGGAATGATTTCGTTTTTTACTTTTGTTCATAATTCAATTTTAATGTTTTATGTTTGTGATTTTCAGTAAGAGTTAAAGTGTTGTGATGAATGTTGAATAAAATCAGCTTCAGTTATCAAATACATTACTGAGATTAAATTAAAATTCACTATTCAACATTTGAAGTGGACCAAAACTTTTTATAAATGTTGTCTTTGAATTTTGAACAATACTTGTCTGAGGACATCTTAGGGTGTTTTCAGACCTGAGTCTATGTCTCAGAACCTGCTGCTTTTTCTTCTTGGTTCAGTTTGTTTAGTCATATGTGAACACGGCAGGGGTGGACTGCTTTAGTTTATGGTCACAGCAGCCACAACTACCAGATGAAGATCAATAAAACACTCACAGAATGTTCACAACAAGATTACAATTTGCCCGGGATATGTTGTGCTGTTGGCAGCAGGGGTGCCGCTAGCAATTTTGGGCCCTATGAAAGAATATGAGGTCGGGCCCCCACCATACCCATTTCGCACCAAACATACAATCCAACCTACTGTAGCTATTCAAAATCTTTGTCTGTAATTTAATAATACAGAACTATTTCTTTTGCTATTGTTTTGACCACAATTAACAGTATTTATGGATACTTACAATGTCTGCAGCTAAGATATTTTATTGCGCAATGTAAATGTAATTAATTAATTAATTAATTAATTAATACCTTACATTTATATAGCGCTTTTCTCAGTACTCAAAGCGCTTTACATATGAACGGGGGAATCTCCTCAACCACCACCAATGTGCAGCATCCACCTGGATGATGCGACGGCAGCCATATTGCGCCAGACCGCTCACCACACACCAGCTTATTAATCATAGGTGTGATTGGCAAAGGACAAAAAAGCAGGAAAATATATGGCACACCTACCATGACGTGGCGACACACACACACACACACACACACACACACACACACACACACACACAAAAAAATGAAATACAGTTGAAATATAATTTGGGCTCAAAGTTGATCGATCTGAGTGGCCAATCGTCAATCTGCGTGGGCAAGTGCCACCCTGACCATTATGTAGCCGTGCCACTGCTTCAGACTGAACAAAATCATTTTGTGCATTTAAAGGTAAATACAACAATGTGGTGCATTTTGAGAGTAAAAATAAGTGACTACATCTATGAGGATTTTTATGTTCTTGTAAACAAATTTATGCCCTTTTAGTAAAATCTTTGGTTGCCTATTGTAATAATAATAATAATAATAAGGCACACAAGCCACATAAACATATGATAAATGAGATTCGTCATTGGTCAAAACATGTTTAATGTTTATAGAATAATTAGTGGGGGCATTTAATACAGATTAATTATTGATTACAACATTTGTTACTTTATTCAAATGTTGTGACTTTCTGGAAAGACAGTCAAGTGCATTTGTCTTTTGCATAGTTCTTTTGGCAAAGCATCTAACAGTCAAAGCTACGCGTTTCACACACCAGATCCATGAATGTTTGTGCTTGTCATTATATTATTCTGTAATCGCAAGCGTTACTGCCAGATTCACAAACCATTAAGAGGAGCAAACGTATGCGTGTGTTCGTCAGGATGACATTGGATCTGATTCGCGTATATGCGCGCGTTAACGTATGTGATTACAGTATAATATAATGCAAGCAAACTTTTTGACAAAAACGCAACTTTATATTGATATCGCGAGACCGCATTTCACCTCGACGAGAAAGCTGTTATTTACATTACTGGCATAGCCTGATTTGAAACGGACAGTTTTGTCAAAGCAGCAAACACCTGGTTCTCTTAATTTCTTCCTACTAAAATGCTGTTTGTCTCTGCCTATTCCTTCTATTCATGCCCAGCGCCACTGATTTAAGTCCTTTATCAATTAGGTCGTCTTACCTAGGCTTCATAAACTTACTCTTCATCCAGCTGACTCAACGTAAACTTATGACTTCACCGCGGCCGCGCGGCATCTGTAGCTGAGCTGGACCTCAGCCGCACCTCAAAGACCCCTCCCTATTCTACTTCTGATTGGCTAGTTTGTTAGTTTGGTTGAGAGTGAAAGACGTGTTTCTCTCATACCATTTGTAGGCGAACGCATGATTTTTTTTAATTCGCAGCCAACAACACACACCGGAGATCGGACTGCAGGCTCTGTGAACTCTGCTTTGAATGAAGTTCCATCGTGACAAATAAATAGATTATTGCGGAGTGATATGCGGTTATTTATAACGGTGCCTTGCATGATTCACGAAAGCCTCATTTTCAGGTCGGAAAAGCCGGAATTCCGGATTTATCCGGAAGAATCACACCCCTGATTAATGGAGAGGAGACCGAGTGATATAGCCAATTAGTATGAGGGATGATTAGTAGGCCAATGGGCAAGTTTGGCCAGGATGCCAGGCACACCCCTACTCTTTTCGAAGGACATCCTGGGATTTTTAATGACCACAGAGAGTCAGGACCTCGGTTTAACGTCTCATCCGAAGGACGGTGCTGTTTTGACAGTATAGTGTCCCCATCACTATACTGGGGTGTTAGGACCCACACAGACCACAGGGGGAGCACCCCCTGCTGGTCTCACTAACACCACTACCAGCAGCAACCTGGTTTTCCCAGGTGGTCTCCCATCCAAGTACTGATCAGGCTCAGCCCTGCTTAGCTTCAGTGGGCAAGCTGTCTTGGGCTACAGGGTGATATGGCTGCTGGTTGAAAAATTGAAAAATACAGTACATTAATCAAATAATCAGTGAAAATGCAACATTATTAAACATAGATTAAAGATAATTGTGTCAATGCCTGTGAAAACCCAGCTAAAGTATTTGTAACAACAGTTTCTAAAACAGGTACAGGTTATTCTAAATACCTGATATTGGACCAGTGATTAGGTTCGTTACAGGAGGGTAAGTAATTAAGTACACAGATAGTAAGTAGAAACGACTGAATTGTATTTTTGTTAGTGCAGAATACTGGAAACAAATGTAACAATCACAACAATAATAAAATAAAACAAGTGAAACAAATGAAATAATTGTTCTGTTGTTCTTCTTTTATCTTTGAGCTCTTTTAACTATTTAAATAGTTTATTTTCTATTTGCTTCTAGTTATTTTATTTATGTTTAAGTTGTTTAGTTTCTATTTTGGTTTATATATATTTAGTTTCACTAACTTTCAGTTTAATAAGATCTTTTCTTACATTTGAGTTTTAGTGTTCTCCTGTTCAACCTTTTATATTTTACTCATAGAAAAGATTTCCCAAAATAAAACACATCAAAATAAAGAAAAGTGCATCATTTAAAAGACCATCACCACAATAGTTCAATTAGAACAGTTTAACTCTTTGAACAATCAAGCAATATCAGTCAATATCTTCTCAGTCTGTGTATAAATGAATGTCCTTTTGTCATCCGAATGAAAAGATATGTTGGTGTATGCAAAAGTCCTTCAGTGTAGATGAGAACTGTGTTTCAACAGTCAGTAGTGCAAAGAAATCAATGAAGGAAAATCTGATTTCCCTCCGATCAGAATATATACAATGAAATGAATTCCACCTGATCAGTAGTAAACACTAATCCAAGGGTTTGCAAAGGATTTCTCCGTCTGCAGTTCTCTCAAATCAACAGTTCGGTTGGGAGGCTCGCCATCACGGTATATGAAGGGTTTGATCCAATCACACAAAAAAAACCTGACCTGTTTATACAAACAGCATCTTAAGTTTCAAAAGCATTTACACCATATTATTTAGAACATCTCAATATACACTACACGTTCATCATTTAACTATCTATATGAAAATAGTATTGAAAACCCTTTAACATCTCATATTCAACATATATACATACTAGAACATGTAATCATGTGCTGTATAAAATTTAAGTGCTCAAATGGAATATTATATTACATTTCACACTTCTTCAGAAACTATTTCACACACAAAATCATTTTCTATATCATTCAGCATATATAAAATATACAAGAATATGTCATCGTGTGCAAAACAGCATTTAAGTGCTTAATTGGAATATAGAACTTCAGTAAACATATAAACCATTCAAGTGTTCAATAGTTTGAACAATATTAGGTTGAAACTCACCAAATCCGGGGGGTTTCATACACTTTTATACCCGCATTGGATTTTTAACAGGGGTTCTCAATCAGGAATCATCCGCGACAATATCAATAATCCCGTTCTAAAAATCACCCAATATAGTTAAATAATAGGTCTACAACATAATATGCATCATATTATTTGAATGTCAGAAAGGATTATTTAGATATTTGCCTTAGATTCACTTTGGTGTTTCTCTCGCGATCAGCAATGCGTGTCTCTCACTGCTCTGCGTCTCACGTCTATGACATCACACACAGTCTCGGCTTAGACTGATTACATCACTTAAGCATTTAATCATTTTTAATCAATTTATTATTTATTATTTTAAACTACAATGACTTTAATCAGCTTTTTTGTTTACTACTTTTAGCATTTTATTAGAATTAAAATTATTTGAAAATTATATTATTTTCCCTCTGTTTCATATATTGCTGAATTCTAACCCGTGTTACACCCTCCCCTCTTAAATCTATGCAAGTCCCTTTGCATAGCTAAGACCTAAGACTTTAGACCTTGGGGTGTCTTATAGGTTTGGGATGTTCTGCAAGTGACTCTACAAAAGCAGTGTTCAGTCCTTGCAACAGGGATTGGATAATGGATATCATTGGGTTTCCCATTTCTGGGTAAGTCAATCTTTTTGACTTCTGCTTCACTCTTTTGGACCTTCTTAACTGAATTTCATCCTCACTTTCACTTTGATCTGTTTCTTTCACAGGTTCAGTAAGTTCAGTAGATTCAGCTGTTTCTGCTCTACTTCTCCTTAATGGAACATCAGTTACATTTTCCTCAACTTGGACAGCTTGTGTGTTATTGTCCTCATTTCCATCAGGTACATCCAGTGTTTGCTGCTCTACTTGAGGTAAGTTGTTTCTTTCTTCCAGGTTTTCCTTTACAGGTCCTGTTCCAAGGGATGAAGTCTGGGTTTCAGGTAAGTACTGAACATCAGGTAAGTGTTCCATTTCAGAAGAATCATTTTCTCGGTGTACATTTCTTACATTCACAGTATCTGAACCATGACTTGGGACAGAAGTTTGAATTTCAGAATCAGAATTATAAGAAATGTCTTTAGGTTTCCTGACCACATTGTACTCTTTGATGAACCTTTGTGTGGTAATGGTTGGAACTTCAGAGAATTGGGGTACATAGTCATCTTCATCGGAACTTTGATAGTTCTCCTGACATTCGTCGGTTTCCTCATCTCTGTTTTGTCTAGTTACCCGCTTTTTCTGAGGTTTTGTTACATCAGTTTCATCTGCCATCAGCGGAGATAAGAATCCACAGGGTAACAACAAATCTCTGTGTAACGTTCGTAAGGGACCTTCTTGTCTTTCAGGTTTCACTGTATAGACAGGTAATTCACCAGCACGACTCACTACAATGTGTACCACGGGATACCCATCTGTCAGCCAATTTGTGTTTTCCGCGTACTCTCACATTTCTGACCAGGACACGGTCACCTTCCTCGAGAGATGACTCAATTACTTTACGGTCGAAACGGACTTTGTTTCTCTCTGCAGATTTGGCTGCATTCTTCTGAACTAATTTATAGCTCTCTTGGAGATGAGATTTCAGTGATTGCACATACTGTGAGTGGAACTTAGGATTGTCTTGACTTACTGTAGTGTTAAAAATCAAATCAACTGGCAACCTTGGTTGTCGTCCGAACATTAGTTCGTACGGTGTGAATCCTGTCGTTTCGTGCTTTGTACAATTATAAGCATGTACAAGTGGTTTCACAAATTCTTTCCATCGGGTTTTCTCTTGAGCCTTCAAGGTACCGAGCATTCCTAGCAACGTGCGGTTGAAACGCTCAACCGGATTCCCTCTAGGATGGTACGGTGTAGTTCTGACTTTTCTGATACCAGCAATTTCACAGAGTTCTTTGATCGTTTTGGATTCAAAGTCTGGTCCTTGATCACTGTGGAGTTTTTCAGGCACACCGTAATGCACTATGAAGTGTTCCCACAGAGTTTTTGCAACCGTTCTCGCTTTTTGATTTGGGGTGGGAATCGCGACCGCATACTTGGTGAAGAAGTCTGTTATTACCAAGATGTCTTTGGTGTTACTACGGTCGGGTTCCAATGACAAAAAATCCATGCACACTAACTCTAGTGGCCGGGTAACTTGAATGTTCACTAGTGGGGCGGCTCTTTCTGGTAAGGTTTTTCTGCACACACAGCGATTACAGGTCTTGACTTTATTTTCCACATCCATGGCCATTTTGGGCCAATAGAAACGGGACCGGATGAGATCAAGGGTCCGTTCTATTCCCATGTGACCCATATTATCGTGTAGACTCTCCATGATCATGGCTCTTAAGTCAGGTGGTAGAACAAGCTGGTAAGTTGTACAGTCTCCTACGGCTCTTTTGCGATAGAGAACTCCATTCTTTAACTCAAGTCTTTTCCATTCTCTCAACAGGAAAGGAAGTTCTGAAAGCTCACGTCTAAGTACAGGTAAGACAGTACATCCTGACTCCAACTGAATAATTATTTCCCGCGTGGCTGGATCATTTCTCTGTTTCTCTCTCAATTCCTGTTCTGACATGCTGGGAACAACAGAAGATCCTTCCATTTGCTCATAATCTTTAGGAATTGCATCTGGGCTCATGGAAAGTGACTCAACAAGAGTGATACAATTACTGTCACCTGCTTCACATAAGGAATGTCTTTCAAAGACTGCTTGGATTGCATCCATGGAAACAGAGCTGGAATCTGTCATTTCAGGTGAATGGTACAAAGTAAACTGGCGTATTCGATCCTGTTCCTTTTGAGATGTAGGATCATTTACCAGATCACCATGAGGTCGTCTCGAAAGTGCATCCGCATCGAGGTTGTTCTTTCCAGGTCGATATTGAAGAGTAAAGGAGAATGTAGACAAAGCAGACAACCACCTATAGCTTGTTGCATCCAACTTGGCTGAAGTTAATACATAAGTAAGGGGGTTGCTGTCAGTGATCACCTTGAAACTGCTTCCATAGAGATAATCGCAAAACTTTTCCGTAACCGCCCACTTCAAGGCTAGGAATTCCAGCTTGTGAGCAGGATACCGGGCTTCACTTCTTGACAAACCTCGACTGGCGTACGCAATTACTCGTAGCACTCCCTCTTGCTCCTGATAGAGTGCTGCACCTAGTCCAGTAGTGCTCGCGTCTGTATGTAGCACATACGGCAACCCAGGATCTGCAAATCCTAACACTGGTGCTTCGGTAAGCTTTGAGATGAGTGTTTCGAATGCTTGCTGACAGTCAGCTGTCCATCGCTCTTTGAAAAGTGCTTTGGGGTCAAGGTAAGTCTTTTCCTTACTTTTCATCCTGCAACTCTTCTGAAGCGGAGGATATCCCACAGTTAATTAATTTAATGGCTTCACTATCTTTGCATAGTCCTTTATAAATCGTCGGTAATAACCGGAGAATCCCAGGAAGGAACGCAACTCCTTCAAGTTCTTCGGACTTGGCCAGGTCTTGATGGCGTCTACTTTCTGGGGATCTGTCTCCACACCACTTTCTGAAACGATGTGACCGAGATACTTTACTGACGTTTGGAAAAACTTGCACTTTTCCAATGAAAGTTTAATCCATAATCTTTCAAACGTCCCAAAACATGGAGAAGACGTCTTTCGTGCTCTTCTAGGGTATCTGAGAAGACAATCAAATCATCCAAGAACACTAGGACTTCTGAGAGGTTGATGTCGCCCATGCACTTCTCCATCAGCCTTTGGAATGTGCTGGGAGCATTCGTTATCCCTTGAGGCATCTTGTTAAATTCCCAGAAACCTAATGGGCATACGAAAGCGGTCTTGTGTTTGTCTTTCTCTTCTAGTTCGATCTGGTAATACCCAGATTTAAGATCAAGCACTGAGAACCATTTTGAACCTCGAAGTGCTGAAAAGGTTTCCTCCAAGTTAGGTAAGGCATATGCATCCTTGATAGTTTGCGTATTCAATTTGCGGTAGTCGATGCAAAGTCTTATGTCGCCGTTCTTCTTCCTTACTACAACAATAGGGGAAGAGAAGGATGACTCTGATTCACGGATGATACCAGCATCAAGCAATTCCTCTAAATGTCTGCGGACAGCTTCAAGATCGTTGGGATGGATCGGTCTTGCTTTGTGCTTGAAGGGGGTTTCGTCATGTAATTTGATGGTGTGTTTTACTTTGCTTGTTTGTCCAACATCCATGTCGTGCAATGCAAAAACTTCGGGCATGGCGCGCAGTTTCTGAGTGATTCTTCTTTTCCACTCTTCTGGCAAACTGGAATCACCGAAGTCAAAGCAAAGTTCTTTGGTGGATTTTGCATGGACACTTGACTCTGAACCATCAGGTTGCACAACATTGTCTGACATCACTTTCTGCAGTGCATGAATATCCGCAATCACACTTTTCCCAGGGATGATGATATCATGCTCGGTCTCGTTCTTCAACACCACTGGGACTTTATGTGATGGATGCCGAGGTAGGTTAAGTAAACAAGTGGCAACTAGCAATCCTCCTGGAAAAGGTGAACGTGAAGGAGGTTCCATCACAGCCCATTTTTCAGCTACTTGTCCCTTTACACTAACCACTCCTTCAAGAACAACATTTTGACCCGCAGGAACAACAGTAGGGGTAACATCAGGAAGCCTAACGATTCCTATGCTGCTGTCTATTTTCTGCTGACATCTGTGTTCGATGGTCTGAAGCACAGCTTTGTAACCAAAGGGGACGGCTTGACAGACTGAATCATTTGTTTCAAGATGTTTGTCATATGCAAGATCCAAGGTGTTCGTGCCAATTAGCACCTTTGGTTGGGCAGTGCCACCAGTTTCTGGATTAACCAGGGCAAGAGTAGAAACCTCAACGTCAGATCCAAGAAAGTCTTTGGGGAATGCAATTTTCACTTCAACAAACCCCAGGTAGGGTACTGCTTGTCCATTTGCTGCTTCTATTTCCAGCAGGTCATCTAGAGAAGTTATGCTTAGTCCAGGTAAATTCTGCTCATAAAACGAATGGGAAATAGTGGTCACTTGAGACCCTGTGTCAAGTAGACAAGAGCAAGGTTTTCCCTCAATGTTCACTTGAGCAGTGCATTTGGTACCAATTAATCCTTTGGGTAGACCAACTGGACGGTTTTTAGCATGGGAATTCAAGTTGCACATGTTCACTGGTTTCTTGAGACTATTCTGACAAGTGACAGCCCTCGTACGTCTCGCTACAAGAGCTGGGCTGTGTTTAAAGTTTCTGAGGCACTTGGACCATACTGACTATCCCATTGGACTTGACGTTCTTTTAACTGCTTTCTCTTATCATTCACAAGGGATGGGTTTGGATCATTCTCACAAATTGAAACAACATGTCCATCCTCGCCACATCGAAAGCAATAGCCTGGCTTAGGCCTGTGAGGTTGCTTATGGTCAGCTGTAGGAGGGTCTTTGCGAACTTGTGTGTTTCCTTGCTTTGATTTGCTTAAATTGCTCTTTGGCTCTGAGTTCTTTTGTATTCTGAGCTTGGTCATCTGACTCTGGAGTTCTGTGACTTGTTGCTTTAGCTCAAGAACAGCATCATTTGACGGCAATTCACTTTGTCTTGTCGGTACGCTCCTCTGCTTAGAGAGCTGGCTCTGAAGTTTAGCTATTTGTTTCTTTAATTCGGCCACTTCTGTATGTTCTGAAACTTCATTGTGGTTAAGATCAAGAGGATTAGCAGTGACGACATGAGAACTAGCTTTCTGTCTCTGTACTCCTAAGTGCTGCTTCATGCGACTTTCTTTTGTGAAGTACTTGTTTTCTTCACTTCTCAATTGCAGAAGTAGCTCAGGGAAAGCAGGTGGTTTGTTCCTTTTTTGTTAAAGCTGAAGGTTGGTTATTAGAGTCTCATCCCAACAGCCTCGACAGAATTGTTTCAGGAGCTGTCGGTCAGCTTCATGGACAGGAATACCGCCTCTTTTCATCACTTTGAGAAGGTTGGTGTACAATCGTTGTAAGTACAAGGAAGGTTTTTCCCCTGCATTTTGCAGCGTGTTCAGAAACTTAGCAAAGAGGTCGTCACCATCTTCTACGGTGTCAAAAGCACTATCAAGAACATCAAGGTAAGCAGCAGGTAAGGCTTTTGCACCTAACTGCTTGACAATCTCCGACGCTGGCGGCAGCAGGCTGTCTAAGATTTTCCTGGAACGATGTAAGTCAGACAGAGAAGGATCTTGGAGAATTAACTCTACGCTGTTCCGCCAGGTATCATAATCGACTTCACTAATCGGTCTGGGAACTTTGCCTGAGAACACTCTTAGCCTGAATGACGCACTAGAGTTTGAAGCTCCCTCACTTTTTACAATGTGCTCAATGATCATTCTTTGGACTTCAGGTGGGTTTACATCTTTTGTCTCAAGTGTGGGTGAGAAACTTCCTGTACTAACTCTTCGATCAGAGTTCCATCTCTCATCTGAATGCTCAGTTCGCTTGGTTGGAAGTGGAATGTCAGAGGGAGAGTAACCAGTAATTTTAACTGACTCACGGTCATCTTCATCTGCTGGATTGTCAAAGACATCAGTTGCATTTGCAAGAAGCTGCTCTTTCAAGAGATCGTCGAAAGTTTTCCCACTGAGCTTTGCTATCCTCTTCAATTCAGCAAAATAATGCGTTGTAGCACTCTCAGTTACTGCTGATGCATAAACACTTGCTAGAAGCTTTATGTGGTAAGCTACGTTGTGTGGGCTATTGAAAATGTAGGGCAACAGGGGTTTGAGAGCCATTATTGCAGAATGACTGCCATACTCTACAATTACTTCTCTATGGTGAGGCGATTTGGGATCGTCTATGGTAAGGTGTCTATGGATTCTACCATATTTGTTCAGGAAGTCAGTTAGATCTTCATCAATTTCTGTGTTGGTTAGTCCCCTAATTATTACTGCATTTTCAATTACAACGTTTTCAAGCTCGATTACTTCCATTTTGACTATTTGCACCACTTAGTTAGATTTTTTTTCTTTGTGCCTTTTAAAATTTTTAGACTTTACAAACTATACCACTCCTGGCTGCTGGCTCGCCACTTCTGTAACAACAGTTTCTAAAACAGGTACAGGTTATTCTAAATACCTGATATTGGACCAGTGATTAGGTTAGTTACAGGAGGGTAAGTAATTAAGGCACACAAGTACACAGATAGTAAATAGAAACGACTGAATTGTATTTTTGTTAGTGCAGAATACTGGAAACAAATGTAACAATCACAACAATAATAAAATAAAACAAGTGAAACAAATGAAATAATTGTTCTGTTGTTCTTCTTTTATCTTTGAGCTCTTTTAACTATTTAAATAGTTTATTTTCTATTTGCAGTTCGGTTGGGAGGCTCGCCATCACGGTATATGAAGGGTTTGATCCAATCACACAAAAAAAACCTGACCTGTTTATACAAACAGCATCTTAAGTTTCAAAAGCATTTACACCATATTATTTAGAACATCTCAATATACACTACACGTTCATCATTTAACTATCTATATGAAAATAGTATTGAAAACCCTTTAACATCTCATATTCAACATATATACATACTAGAACATGTAATCATGTGCTGTATAAAATTTAAGTGCTCAAATGGAATATTATATTACATTTCACACTTCTTCAGAAACTATTTCACACACAAAATCATTTTCTATATCATTCAGCATATATAAAATATACAAGAATATGTCATCATGTGCAAAACAGCATTTAAGTGCTTAACTTCTTCCACCCTGAAGCTTTGGGGATTTTCGCCTGGATTTGGCCTACTCAATTTCAAAAGCTTCCCATACCCACATGCAGAGGTTTACATACAAATGTTTGGTATCATTTTACAGGAAACCCTTTGAAATTACATAAAACACTGTTGAAAGTGCTAAACATGGTTGTATGTGATGTCAGTCCTCTAATAAACACAAAAATAAATAGGCGCTTTTTGATGTTTTTTTCTAAAGTTTTTATTTAAAAGTGTATAACTCTGGCCCTGAGTGCCTCAGCTCCCTGCAGACAGTTTTGTTTGATTCCAGCAATTGCCAGCTTAAGGAGGAAAAAAGATTTTTTTCTCTATCATAATGTATGCAAAAGTTATTTTACTCCAACTGATGGGAGGAATAATACCCTTTTTGTATACAATTTCTGCCTAAAAACATTTAAAGTGCTCCCATAAGCACATACAGTGGAATAAATGCAATTTCTTTATATCATTTTAAAGAAAACCCTTTGAAGTTACATAAAAAGCTGCTGTTTGTGACAAATAGTGTTATTTATGTTGTTTTCCATATGATGAAACACCAAATTTTCTTTTTTTATGTTGTAAATACTGCCTTTGATAGTGTATAACTCTGGTTCTGTGTGCTCTAGCAGACTGCAAACAGTTCTGGTTGTTACCAGCAGCAGACAGTAAACACCCAAAAAAAGAATGATCTCTTTAGCATGTCGCATTCAAAAGTTATTTTCATTTTACTGAAGTGTCCGAAAATACATTTTTCATATAAATATAAATTTTTTGTTTTGGACATATAATAAATAACAAGGGATTATTCATGCACACAACCTAAGAAAATGCTGTGAATGGACTCATTTTTTAGAGTAGGACCTAAGAGAAAAGATGGTGTATTATTTGTGGCTATCTGTGCTATCTGAGGCAGTCCACACTCAATTTTCCCATATGTTTACAAAAGACGATTTTTTACATCATTATTCATTCAACTATTGTTGGATATGTGTTAATAATAGAACAAAAATAACGCTGTAGCCTTATTCCTGAGAGTGAGAGCTTTCATTTGATATAAGACTTGCCCATGTTTGTTATACTTGAAAAATATGAAATATGTGAATATTAAATCATATACAAAATTATGGGGGGGGTGATAGTGTAAATTAAGTGTAAATAACTTTCTTACAGTAAAAGATTTCTCAAAGTGATGCATATCTGGAGAAAGTAGAGAGTCTAAGCTTTCAAACAGTATCTCATATGTGTTACTGGGGTCCATGATGGACCATTAAAGATTAAAAGAATATTTTATTTGAGTCAAAATACGAAATTTTGTCCCCGGGACTGGGTCCTTAGGGTTTAAGAGGTTAATTGGAATATAGAACTTCAGTAAACATATAAACCATTCAAGTTTTCAATAGTTTGAACAATATTAGGTTGAAACTCACCAAATCCGGGGGGTTTCATACACTTTTATACCCGCATTGGATTTTTAACAGGGGTTCTCAATCAGGAATCATCCGCGACAATATCAATAATCCCGTTCTAAAAATCACCCAATATAGTTAAATAATAGGTCTACAACATAATATGCATCATATTATTTGAATGTCAGAAAGGATTATTTAGATATTTGCCTTAGATTCACTTTGGTGTTTCTCTCGCGATCAGCAATGCGTGTCTCTCACTGCACTGCGTCTCACGTCTATGACATCACACGCAGTCTCGGCTTAGACTGATTACATCACATAAGCATTTAGTCATTTTTAATCAATTTATTATTTATTATTTTAAACTACAATGACTTTAATCAGCTTTTTTTGTTTACTACTTTTAGCATTTTATTAGATTTAAAATTATTTGAAAATTATATTTATTCCCTCTGTTTCATATATTGCTGAATTCTAACCCGTGTTACATATTTCTTTGTGATTTACTGTTTTTCACATAAAATCATCCTACATAATGTAAAGAACATTTTGTGAAAATATGAACTTGATATATTTAATGTTGACTGAGTAATGTCATGTCAGCGATTGAAATCATAGTGAAATTAATGCTTGAAATTAAACTGTGATGCTTTTATCTCACAATAAGATTTGAGGCTTTAGTCTGATTTTCAGAGACCGTCTCAGTGACATACTGTATACTTGAGCTGTTACACACACCAATAACATTATAACATTTAAAAATGGTGAACAACAACAATGCATCTTTTCTATACATTTACCTTATGCCTCAAATAAGACTGGGTCAAAAATGCTTGACCAAAGCTTGTATTATAATTATTAGCATTATTTATAAGGTGAAGAACAGGTTTCACACACCAGCAGCTACACTAAAGCAAAAATAACAACAGATCATTAACGTGAACTCAAGAAAACAGCTATACTCTTAACGTAAATGATTCTTCAGACTGTTTATTAATCAGCAGGGGCCTCATTTATCAACATTGCGTAGAAAATGTTCTATATTTGTACCTACGAATGAAATTTAGAATGTGCCTAAGTACAAAAAAATTGGGATTTATCAAACGTGCGCACGTGGTTCGTACGCACATCAGTAAGTAATCCTTGATGATAAATCCCACTTGTTCTTAAGCACCATGCTCGTGCACGTTCATAGTCATTTGCATTTCGAAACGCCTCTAATGAACCATATATGGTGACAACACCTCCCGTTATAAGTCACGTGGTTGTGCTTTTTCCCTCATTGCAATAATGACAAAGAGAGCGTAAAAGAGAAACTTTACAGACACAGAAATTGAGTTACTGGTGGATGAGGTTAAATCCTAATAACACATCCTGTTTGGTTCACTTAGTATGGGAGGAATGACTAACAAAAGAAAACAAATCTACATGGGAACATGTTACCAGTGAGTTTAATTCCGTTGAATATGAGGAGAGAACACTTACAGAAATAAAAAAAGTGGTTTGACATTAAATTATCAGCAAAAAAAAAAAAAAACGCGTCACAGCACACCGACGTGAAACGAGTGCAACTGGAGGAGGACAGACAACTTTCCACCTTGGACAGCAGCATATATAACCAGCATCATTGGCGCGATCTTTGAAAACGCGCTACCGGCGGAATGGATTATTTGCCAAGTCTTCAAATAACGCAAGATAAGCCATTGCACTGTGTCAAGCATTTGTCAGAGACTTCATTTATACAAATCACATGTAGAGCTTTCACAGATACAGATACATATCACAAATAAATCATTATACTTATTTGCTGTTACCATACTGACATTAATAATTTTTAACACCTGCTTGTTGATAATAAATAGACACTTCTTTACTCACTGGAACAGGGTCCTATGTAGTATCGCTATTCTACCACTAGATGCTCTGCGTACGCATACTCAGAGGTGTGCGTATATTTACACACATTTCTACGTAATAGTGCAATTTGATAAATACCACACTTTGCGTAAAACTGTTCCTACGCACACTTTACCCACACTTCTGTGCGTACGCTCTAAGCGAATCGGTGTGTTGATTTTTGAAATGTGTTTTCAAACAAACTGAGCGTAGTTAACTCCTCCCCCTCCCTTCTGTGCTTTCATGAACGCGCCCAAACCCAACCCCCAAATCCTTCTTGGCGTTTATTGGCTGGAACACTTTGTTTTGTTTTGTGGTGCAGGTTTGGCCACTGTGCTTATATTGAAGTTTGTAGAGCCGGGGCTGTCTACAGAGATCGCGTTTTTTACAGTTTGATCGGCGGACAGGCAGCAAGCAGATAGTGAGGAGATGTTTGCTGTATGTAACAAAAAATGTTTTATGTTCTAAAAAGCGTCAATTCGCTTAAAGAGCCTTAACTACAGATGTTTTTATATGTCAGATTAAAGAGTTGTTTTTTGTGTTCAGTTCTACAAAAGTGACATGTTTATATTGATAGTTTCCTTGTGAAATGTAATAATTGCTAATTCATACAAAATCTTATAAATTATTAAGTGGATTCTGGCATGATCATTTGTGAGGTGGGTCGGGGGGCACCACAAGGTCTTAATAAGCCACTGCTTATTTTAAAGACTACAAAACAATACATTGTAATACATTTTTATATTGCTTCACCAGATCCTTGCATATGAGACAGCAGGTGTGCCAAGCAGGTTTCACGAGGACTTTTCATGTGTGTATCGTGATGAAAATAATGTATTATATCTTTTCATTAAACTTCAGAAATATAGTAGAGATAATGATTTTATGTGTACTCAGAAGATGTGATTCACTGTTAACTGTGGGGTGCAGGGCTGTTATAGTAACAGAATACAGCGTGCTATGAGAGGGATTGTTTATTCACGTTAGTAAATTAAAGCCAAAAATATTCACCAAGTTGTCTACTCTATTTATAATGACAGATATTATATTTGATTTCTTTTTATCAGACATTTTTAATTTCTGGAAATATTTAATACAGAATATGACAAATAATGCAGAATCACAAAAATTCAACATTTTGTTGACTAGACCCTGAAGCCGCTGCCAGGCGCCGCCATTTCCACCATTTAGAAGTTCAGCTGCCGCCAGCCAATAATTTCCTAAGCCAAATTGAGCTGATAAAGTTTGGCTGAGCCGGCTAGAATTATTTGCATCAAATAATAATTCTATCACATAGAGACACACACACACACAAAATATATAAACCAATACACGAGATCTATTTTCCGACTGGTTTCATAACAGCACGGTCTTGTGCTCACTCGTTGCTACGATACACAGAGACCGTTTCTCAATCCAAAGGTTGCAGCCTGCGGAGGTCGCATATGCAGGCTGCATACGTCCTCAAGCCTGGTTTATTTAAGTTAACTGAGCATTACATTCGCAAGCCATACACATATTACAACAATTTACAATTAACTAAGAATAAACTTTATAATTGTTAATATTTTGAAATAAGACAGTCTTGATGACGTATGCAGCGTTAAAATGCGACCTCCGGAGGCTGCAGTCTTCGGATTGAGAAACGGCCAGAGACTCACAGGGATGACGACCAATTAAAATTGCTACAGAAGAAGCGATGCATTTTTTTCTCTCACTGATCTAAATGGCGGAAAGAAGCAAGCAAGGTAATTTTGATCTCACTTCTCACATACTTTCCTAATTCCTACTTACTTTTTTTTTTAACTTAGACCTACCCAGACTTTTGTTAAATCTTCAGGGCACGGTTGCACAAACCTGAATCAAAGATTGATGTTATGAACCAAATATTCTGGAACGGAGAGATTTTTAGCACTGAACATGATATAACTGCAGTAACAAACCATCGTTTCCACATTGCTAATTCACGACGCATGATTCAGTGTACATTGAAGTGAAATGTGCAAAACTTTGTCCAAAATAATACTGATAACAGTGTGTGTTTATATTACAGTTTTTCTCAGTCTCATTTTCTCATTACCTGGAAAGATGGAGATCTAGTTAATCAGTATAACATATACATCTGTAGACATGTAGTGGCAGCTTCAGTCATTTGCAGCTATGAAAAGTTTGGCGGCTGCAGCAGTCATTTAGGTTTCGGCTGAGCCAGCTAGCCAGCCAATAACTTCATCAGCCAGCCATTATTCTCAAAACAAATGGCTTCGGGCTCTAATCCTGACAGACAATTTAAGCAGAATCACAGAAAATAAACAGATGCACTCTGAGCAATTAAAGGAAAGTTTACACACACATGACTTGTATTAACAAAGTCTGCTTCATTTGGAAATATTGCCTTGTGTATGTGAACTGAACCAACATTGTAGCCATTTAACCCCCAGTTTCAAAACAAATCAATCGATCTACAGGTCTGAAAACACCCTAAGGGGCCAGTCACACCAAAAGCGTTTATGGCAGTTGAAGGCGCCTTTTTTGAATGATATTCTATGGGCAGGGCGCGTTTGCGCGCTGTTTATGCGCGCCGAGCGCCTTGCGTCTGCCGCGCACGCGTTTTTGAAGGAGCGCTGAGAGCGGAGAAGCGTCCGACGTCATTTGAGTCTTTCCACTGTCCAATCGAATGAGGGGAGAGGTGGGCCTTACGTTGTGGTGAGTGAATTTTACAGTTGCTTTGAAGAACCGGACTCAACTCGCTCACTCTCTCCTGCGTGTGTTTATGCATCTCTCACCCTCAAACAAGGTCAGAGCAAGCGTCCTCTTTTTAAAGTTTCTGCTAATATGACAGTTAACAGCAAAAGAGCGCTCATGCTTCAATATTTGATTGACAAGACAGCTGACTCGGTGGTTGCTTAGCAATATGAAAAGCCGCGTCGCACTGCTCTTTTTTAAAAAAAGCATGCGTCACGCCTTGCGTTTGCAAACGTTTAAAGCGCTTTTGGTGTGACTGGCACTTAAGATTAACTTTTATGATCCACTTACAATGTTGACTAGTGTCTATAAATCCATTAAAGATGTTATGATCTCTATATAGTCTCACTATAATCTATATGTGATTTCTGTCTGAACATCAGATCACAATCTTACTTCAGTAGCTTCAGTTTACAGTCAGGATTCTTCAGTACATCAGAGATCAGCTTCACTCCTGAATCTGTGAGATTATTATCAGACAGATCCAGATATCTCAGGTGTGATGGGTTTGATCTCAGAGCTGAAGTCAGAGCAACACAACCTTCATCTGTGATATCACACTTACTTAACCTGTAGAGAACAGAGACTTTATGTGAATTATGCAAAACTACAAAGTTTGTCCACAAATCTCTAACCTCCATCTCTTCATGTAATGTTCTTCTTTCAATCCCTCAGTAACTGAGACACTATGTGTTTAAATGTCAAATAAATCCATCACACAGCTGACTATTAGTGTTAGATGTCCTAAAACACATGAACATTTCTTCATAAATATGTATTGAGTTCATAACTCACACTGAATACTTGATCTTATTTCCTCAAGTGTTTGTGTTCGTAATGGACAAGATATTGTGTGACTCTCAGCTAACAGAGAAAAGTTCTAAGAACGTTCCCTGAAAGTTCCCAAAAACTTTCTGCCAATATAAAAAGTGTTCAGTTTTCTTGATGTTCTAAGAACGTTTCTGTGTTGTCTGAATGTTAGATGAATGTTAGATTCTAACATTTTCAAATGTTATGACAATGTCATGTTTTAATGTTCACACAATGTTTAAAACAACGAATGTTTTATAGACTTATTTGCTTGTTATGTAAATGATAGAGTAGGACTGGACAATAATTCAATATCAATATATCTCGCAGTATATTTTTTGATAACAGTGATATGGTTTCTAAACACATTTCCGAAATTTCGATACATTACGGCGTCCTGTGGCCGTTCACATGTCACATGTAAAAACGCATGTAAAACACAGGTCAAGGGGCTACTTCCCTCTTAAACGTGTGGTGTCTTGTAGTTAAAGGACAAGTTCGGTTGCTGTTGGAAAGCATCTTTTGCAGCAATTTTTGTGTGAGCATATCAGTGAACACCCCTGACCACTCGCTGAGTTTCACGTCTTTGTAAACGAAAGTTTAATGCATTTTAGGAAGGATTGCTTCAGTGCACCTATACACACATTGTAGATGTGGGAGGTGAAACAACAAACACCCGAAAATTCTCGGGCCAGCATCATATGTCCAAATTTCAGTCAAAACCGTTCTATTTCATCATAAACAATCTGAAAACAGGCCTTTAAGTGTAAAATACCCAACTTGTCCTTTAAGCAACCATGAGCCGCAATCTCCGGGACGACAAGCAAATGGAATGCGGATTTAAATTCTCTCATCTGTACCTCGCACCAAATCATATCATTGACACCAACATGCGATCAATTAATCTATTCGGGACTTTGGAGTGTTTGCTCAGAGAAGAGCTGTCAGTCACTCAGAAGTATGAGAAGGAGGTATGGGGTCAGTTTGCATCAAGTCACAGCTTCCAATGACAACATCATACAGAGAGGGAGAACATGAGATGTAATGCACACAATTTGAATTACTGGTGAGAAAAAACAGGCTTAAGCCATAAAGTGCCAAGGTTAGAAAAGAATAAAGATGAGGAGAAAAGATACAAGTATGTATACTGCTGTGTCACCTGGTTATGAGTTATATGTATAATATAATTAAATGTCTAGTATCAAATCACTGATTCTTGAAACTTTGGCAAAAACATGTCCCACTAAGAAAAGTGCTAATTCTGTTGGAAATTAATAACATTTTCATGAAGAAAAAGAATCAATGTTATAATCAGGGAGTCCTTTGGACATATGTAAGGTTCTTTTATAGGTTTATTTTTATTTTTTATTAATTTAATGTTTATATGCTGGCCCATTGCCTACAAAATCAGCTGTCCTCGGTTAAGAGATAATCATTTCAACTTGATTAAAAAAGCCAAAAGTAATAATTGAATTAAATAATATATTTACCTCATGAAAGAGTACATTGTAATATGTATTAAAAACTACAAACAGTGAGTTTTGAACAATATTTACTATTATTTTGTGATTGCTCAAAATGTGTCCCACATATTCGTCACCACCGTCAGATATTTATAAAAAGCAATAAAATCAGACAACTACAGGGTCAGCTGCATTCCTGAGGACCCCATTTTCAAACCGTCAGCTCTTCTGCATGCTTCAAGATCACTCAAGCTCCGGTATGTTTGCTATTTTCTCTTAAACTTCTTCATATTTTTGGACACTACTACTGTGACAACCATAACATGTCAACACCGTCATCTTTGTATAAAAAATATTAGATTAGATCATAAAATAAATGTATAACTTTTCACTATCTAGCTTGCTAAGCAATTACAAGTAGATCAGTAATTTGTATTTTTCTTACAGTATGTAACATTAAATACTACAATTATTTTAGGGTCACGTGGACTTATATTTTCTGCACATATTACTATAATAGCTAATTGAACAAAACTATAGACTAACACAGATGGAACTATGAAAGTCAATACTATGACTGAATAAATCCATAATATATCAAAACAGAAACACAACCCGGTGGCCCAATTTTTTTCAGAGGTTTGTTTTTTGGTTCAGACATCCATTGCAGGCATTCTTGGCAGTTTTTCCTGAGGCTTTTTTAATATGCATAACGTCATCGGATTTATACCGTACCGACCGAAATGAAGAAGTATACTGTGAACATTTTTTTTTGCCATATCGTCCAGCCATATGATAGAGAAACATTGCATTTTATTATTTTAAAATTTATAGGGGTGGTTCCCTTTCAGTCGGTCACTACGATGTCACGCCGTGACCGACGAATTGGGAACTCGCTTAGAGAGACCAATCTGCTTCGAGTACTACTAAAATGCCAATGAACTTGGCATTGAGATATTTGCATAATGCTGGCGCCGCCCCCGCCAGGTGCCTTTATAAGCAGCAGGTGCAAATAGGGAAATTAGCTTTTTCGCTGAGAAAGCCGGCAGTATCAGCTACTGAGAAGCTACTCTACTCTGTTGGGATCGATTGCTGAAGTTGGTTGGACTAGCAGTACCACAGCGGACACTTCGCAGTATTCCATGACTCTGCATCTTTTTTGTTTTGAGTTTAGTGTGTGTGTTGCCTTTCCCTGTGCGCATCATCAACTGAGCATCTGAGTGAATTTCCCTAAAAGAGTGATACCGAGAGCTTTGTGCCTTGTTAAAGGCAGCCACTCTCTCGTATATCCGGAGATCAGCGTCCTTTTCAGGATGGCTTTTCGTCCGTGCGATCTTGGGTGTGGAAAGTATATGGGTCCGAAGGACGGTCACGAGCGTTGTCTCTCGTGCTTGGGCATCGAGCACGCGGAGGCAGCGTTTGCTGGGGGTAAGTGTTCTCACTGCGAGAACATGTCCCTTGTGGATTTGCGAAGACGGTTGTCTTTCCTCCGGGAAAAACGCAACCCGCGTCCTGCGAGTGCTGAACGCCGCCACGTAGCGGCCGTGAAGCTCTCAAAGGATGATCTTCGCATCACTGTGCTGAACCGGTCGGGGGATTCGTCCTCTAGCTCTCAGCCTCCTCATCCACAGCCGGTTGATGTGCCGATGGAGACTTCAGCGTTGTGTTCTACGATGTCTGTAGAATCTGTTGTGCCTCCCTCCGGCTCCACGGAAACCGCAGCATCCGAGGGTGGGCCCTCCCTCCGGTCGGGTCGCGACGCCGAAGTTCGATCCAGAGATGGTGGCCGTGCTAGCTCGAGCGGCGGAGACTGTAGGGTTAGAGTGGGTTAACCCCCCTCAGCCCGAACCGTCCCACCTGGATGATTTGTTCTTTGGAGCTGCCCGGGTTTCACAACCCTCTCCACCGGTACCATTCTTCCCCGAGGTGCACGAGGAGCTGACTAGAACCTGGAAGTCGCCGTTTTCAACCAGATTATGGCAGTTTCAGCCCTCCCCTCTCACCTCCCTCACCAGCGGAGCCGCTAAGGGTTATACGGGGATCCCTCCCGTGGAGCGTGCGGTCGCGATGCAGCTGTGTCCGGCCCACGCTCCCTCTTGGAAGGACCGCCCAACCCTCCCCTCCCGTGCTTGCAGACAGTCCTCCGGTTTAACGGGTGCTGCCCACCAGACATGTGGAGAGGCGGCTTCAGTCCAGCACGCTATGGTGTTGCTGCAGGTTCACCAAGCGAAGGCCTTGAGGGATCTGCACGAGGGAGGACACGACTCGCATATCCTATCGGAGCTCCGGGCTGCCACTGATCTGGCTCTCCGCGCTACGAAGGTGACAGCACAGGCGATTGGTCGTGCCATGTCCACGATGGTGGTCCAGGAACGCCACTTATGGCTATGTCTGGCGGACATGTCGGATGCGGAGAATAACAAGTTCTTAGTAGGGCCGGGACTTTAACGCGTTAATTAAGATTAATTAATTACACAAAAAATAACGCGTTAAAATTTTTAACGCATTTTAATCGCACTTATTTTTGCACTGCGGAACATTTCTCATTGGATGAGTTTTGGCGGACCGATTATACTGGGGCACCAACTAGCGTTTATGACTTCAGACCACAACAAACCACAGTGAACATGAACGAAGAAGCTGATGAGATCGCTTTGGTTGGCCCCGTGCAGTGGCGGAGTCCCGGTAGTGTTTTAAGGCTGCGAGGGCTGGTCTGATAATAGCCGTGCTTTCAGTCTTTAGTCATGCACTCCGGCCACACTAAAACCTATTTATCATATATTTAATATGCTTCAGCGCTCAAAATGTATCTGGCCGCACCGCTCTCTCTATCAAGCTCGTCTGAGACGGGCCGTCTCCCCTGGAGTTCTATCAGCCAATCAAAAAATAAAGAAAGAAGCTAGACAATAGCCAATCAGAAAATAGGATTGTTGTATCTGGGTAAGATTTAACGCAACAACCAATAAAAAAAGCATAGCCTCGCACACCCATAGAGGAATCAGCAGAGCATCACTTTGAGCAGCACAGACAGAGTAAGTCTGATCTCCTGTTTTAATGTTACAACAAATGCACAACTTTGACACAAACAATGACAACTTGACACAAACAATGACAACTTGACTGCTGTTAGAGAATGTTTCCCAGATAATCAGCATCAGTTTTTCACGAGTGTCTGTAACTTAGCCAACAGTTTACAGCCTGTTCACTGACAACACCTGCTCAGAACACGTAAGTTAGTTTAAGCCTCGTTAAATTTTCGTTATCACACTATAAAAACACAAAACATCTAGCAGCTAGCGTGGACATTAGCCCGACTCCCGAGTAAAACGACTTAGTTGAACAAAAATAAACAATATTTTGTTGCTTAAGCTTATGTATTCAGTCATTATTCATGGTATACTAAAAATCCGTGTAAAAAAATAAATTCTCAATGTTCTCAGGTCAAATATTTATATGTGATTAAAATGCGATTAATTTCGATTAATTAATTACAAAGCCTCTAATTAATTAGATTAATTTTTTTAATCGAGTCCCGACCCTAGTTCTTAGACGCTCCCGTGTCCCAGGCTGGTCTATTAGGTGAGTCAGTGGAGTCTTTCGCCCAGCAGTTCTCCGCCGCCCAGAAGCAGACGGAGGCGATCGCTCAGATCATGCCCCGGCGCAAGCGACCTCCATCTCGCCTTCCAGCGCCGGCTACCCCGTCTGCTCCTCGCCGAGGGCGCCCTCTGGCGGCTGCCTCTGCCCCCCCCGCTAGAACATCTTCTAGGCCACGGAGGGGGAACAGTCGTCGGCAGCCCGCCCCGGAGACGACCAGACGACCGTCACCCTCAGCGGGCTCAGGTCAGTGTCACACACACACATACTGTAGATGCTTATGCTGTCACAGCAGACGCACCGGCAGTCCCACCTGTCTCGCTTCGCTGCCCCACCGCGGGTACACGGTAGTGCCGTTAATTCCTCTCGTACGGTCCCTGGGGGCTTGGCTTCAGCTTCCCAGCCCGTTTGGTTGGGTTTTACGCATGATCCGCCTCGGTTACGAAATTCAATTCAACCGGCACACACCCAAATTCTCGGGCGTACGTTTCACCACGGTGAAAGCGTCCGATGCACATGTACTGCGTGCAGAGGTCAAAGTCCTGCTGGCGAAGAACGCGATCGAGCCGGTCCCTCTTACCGAGATGAAGTCAGGTTTCTACAGCCCGTACTTCATAGTACCCAAGAAAGGCGGCGGGTTACGACCGATCTTGGATTTGCGTGTCCTGAACAGATCTCTTCAGAAAAGGGCTTTCAGGATGATTACACCGAAGCAAATATTCAATTCAATACGCCCCCAAGATTGGTTTGTAGCAATAAACCTGAAAGACGCGTACTTTCATGTGTCCATTCTCCCTCGTCACAGACCGTTTCTCCAGTTTGCGTTCGAAGGTATCAGTACAAAGTTTTACCGTTCGGGCTGTCTCTCTCTCCCGTGTGTTCACGAAAGTAGTGGAGGCGGCGTTAAAGCCCCTCAGAGAGAGCGGTGTTCGCATATTGGCTTCCCTTGACGATTGGCTTATAATAGCGCATTCTCGGCGGACGATGTGCGAGCAGAGATTTAACGCTTCGACATCTCGCCCGTTTGGGTCTTCGGGTCAACTGGGAAAAGAGCAAACTCCCCACACAGAGGATCTCTTTTCTCGGTATGGAACTGGACGAATCGATTTATTGGCGCGTTTGACAGAAGAGCGCATCCAGTCGATTCTGACTTGCCTCGGTTCATTCCGAGGGAAGAATGCGGTCCCGCTGAAAAATTTCAAAAGCTCCTGGGGCATATGGCAGCAGCAGCGGCCGTGACACCACTCGGGCTGCTCCATATGAGACAGCTTCAGCGTTGGCTTCACGATCGAGTCCCGAGGAGAGCGTGGCGTGCCGGCATCCATCGTGTAACCATTACACCTGCGTGTCGCCTAACATTCCCCCCGTGGTCAGACCACGCGTTTCTCAGGGCCGGTGTGCCCATGAGACAGGTCTCTCGGCATGCTGTTGTCCACACAGATGCATCCGACACGGGCTGGGAGCCACGTACGACGAGGTTACAGCTTCGGGGGTGTGGACAGCACCCCAGTTGCATTGGCATATCAATTGCCGCGAGTTGTGGGCTGTATATCTGGGACTTGTACGCTTCGCTACGGAGCTGCGAGACGGGCTTACGCGTTTAAATGGAACCTTTTCGTCACATGGTGCTCTTCGCAACACGAGGACCCCAGAGAATGCCCTATTAACATCGTGCTTTTATATCTTCAACATAGGTTAGACGGTAGGCTGTCACCCTCCACTATTAAAGTTGATATCGCCGCTATCTCTGCTCATCACTCACTTATCAACGGCAGATCAGTTGGCCAGCATGATTTGGTTATTAGATTTCTAAGAGGCACTCGCAGGCTAAACCCCTCGCGCCCTCCTTATATTCCTCCCTGGGACTTGTCCATGGTGCTGAAAGCACTCCAAGGACCGCCATTCGAGCCTTTGCAGTCTGCAAGTCTGAAGCTTTTATCAATGAAAGCTCTGACCCTGCTAGCATTGGCCTCAGTGAAAAGAGTAGGGGATTTACATGCATTCTCTGTTGACGATTTGTGCCTTCAGTTTGGTCCTGCTGTCTCGAGCGTAATATTCAGACCCAGACCAGGCTATGTGCCCAAATTTCCCACCACTCCTTTCAGAGATCAGGTGGTGAGCTTGCAAGCGTTGCCCCCGGAGGCGGCAGACCCAACCATGGCTTTGTTGTGCCCCGTACGCGCACTGCGACTCTACGTGGATCGCACGCAAAGCCTCAGGACCTCAGATCAGCTCTTTGTTTGTTATGGTGGCCAGCAGAAAGGGAAAGCTGTCACTAAGCAGAGGATGTCTCATTGGATAGTTGATACTATCGCCCTGGCTTATAATCTTCAGGGTATTCCTTGCCCCTTTAATTTGAGAGCGCACTCCACACGGAGTGTTGCCTCATCTTGGGCTCTCGCTCGTGGTTCCTTGCTGACAGACATCTGTAGAGCTGCTGGTTGGGCGACACCTAATACGTTCATTAGATTTTACAGTGTTCGTATCGAGCCTGTATCCTCTCATGTTCTTTCCTCACCAGGGAGGGCAAGGAGAGCAGACTCGCAGGTCGGCTTGCAGCCTCCGACTGAGGCTCCAAATTGAGTTTTCATTATGGAAGGTCATCAGAGCAAAAATGCGTAATGGTTTGAATTGCTCTTTCTCCGCTGCCTTGGCAGCCTTTGTTGCGTAGCATTGGCTGTCAGCCTTTCACTAGCTGTATTCTTACGAACCTATGTGTTTGGCTTAGGCTCCACATTGTGTCCCATCGGGTTCCTTTGTGAGTATTACTCTGTGGGGTTAATCCTACCAGCCCACGTTTCCCTTAGCAGAGCACTGCTTTGCTTACACGGCTGTCCTTATTACTGTTTATTTAGTCCACCATTAGCCCTTAAGAGGGGCGGTGGCTTCCGCAGCGTTCCTATCCCGCTCAGGTAGGGCGCTTCCCAGTCGCTGGCACTCTGTGGGGTTAAAGGAACATCTAGTGCCCGGCCTTTCTGCCTTATCCTATTTCTCCATTTCCTTAAGGGAATTTGGAGGGTTTTTTGCAGACACTGGAAGAGGTCAGCCCCTAGTGGCGTTTTGGTAGGGATTCCCAATTCGTCGGTCACGACGTGACGTCGTAGTGACCGACTGAAAGGGAACGTCTTGGTTACGGATGTAACCCTCGTTCCCTGAAGGAGGGAACGGAGACGTCACATCCCGTCGCCACAGGTGCTGCTCCCTGCTGTTGGCCGGTCACATTCTCCCGGCTTTCTCAGCGAAAAGAAGCTAATTTCCCTATTTGCACCTGCTGCTTATAAAGGCACCTGGCGGGGCGGCGCCAGCATTATGCAAATATCTCAATGCCAAGTTCATTGGCAATTTAGTAGTACTCGAAGCAGATTGGTCTCTCTAAGCGAGTTCCCAATTCGTCGGTCACAACGTGACGTCTCCGTTCCCTCCTTCAGGGAACAAGGGTTACATCCGTAACCGAGACGTTTCCCAGACAGGGATTAGACTAGTCCTAGACTAAAGTAAATGTAATAGCTGTCCAAACTGAAAACAACTTGCACTGACATATTTTAAAGTACATCAATGTCCTTTGTTTTGCCTTAAAATGCACACAAGTACTGTTTTTAGTAAGGTGTGTTTGTTAAAACTAGTTTTATTTCATAATTAAACTAAGGCCTTGTCCTGGCTTAAGCTAATCCCTATCTGGGAAACCACCCCATAAAACATTATTTCTGAATGTTCTGTAAAAATATTGCTGTAGAAAACACAATTCACTTATTAGGTTTAGATGTTGCTGATTTGTTTCATTTAAAGTCACCATGGTGCTGATTAGTGTTTGTTTTAGTTGGACTCTTGACCCTTGACTTTTTGTTTGCTAGTTATTCCCTGGTTGTGTTAACTTTGTGTATGGGCCATTCTACCGAATTCATGCAAATTGCTGTCCCGGAACCAAAAAACTAATTTAAAAAGCATTGATGTAGGAAAATGTTTGATAATAAAAAAATATAAGCAAATAGCAATCAAAACCCAAAGTAATATTTGAGGTAGCGTCAGGTTTTATATATAAAATATCATCGTTTATATGGTGCTTTCAATTGAGAGGTGGTTGTCCCAAACCCCAAGGTCTGAATTTCACCATAGGAAAAAAATATGAAATAATTTTTTTTTATTTTTTTTATCATTGTTTTAAGAAGTATCATTTTGAATACTTTTGTTAATTAAAACCAAAAATATATTTATTGGATATTTTACGTGAAAATCATGTAAAATCATGTAAAAAAAACACTGTCCCGCATTTTCACGTCACTACCGAAACATTGCATAGTTTGGTCAATAATATAATACTGCTTTAAGCCACTCCCCTCCATTTTGAACCAGAATCTTTGTCTGTGCCTCTCTTTCTTGTGGTGACATGGTGATTAGATCAGTCTCATGGTTTTGAAGTAAATGTGATCAAAAGTTTGGAAATCAGTGTGTGACATTTATGAATGTCACTACCGATCACACGTTTTCAATGATTAATTCAGTTTTTTTATTTTTTCTACTGGTCATTTAGGTTTTACTCATGTTTCAATGTCGAGAACTGTGCTAGCTAACTACGTACTGATTAGCATCTTAGCAGTAGGATCAAAGTTAGCTTAAATCATCACTACCGAAACAGTCACAACCGAAACGTTTGTTGACGTTTCGGTTGTGACGTCATTGTTTCGGTAGTGACAAAATGACACTTATTTCTTTATTTTAATTAATAAATAGAAACTTTCAACTGCACATATATTCTTTTTCAGTACAAATAATTTGTCAGTGAATTTCTGTAATGTTGTACGTGATTTGACTAGGACTACAAACTAAGATAAAATGAACTAGGCAAGATTAATTTAATTAATTCATACAGTAGTAGCTTGACTCATTATTGATATAAATGAAGGCTATATGATTCTACCTCTGGTCTCTAGAAAAACTTTCTGCGATAATTAAGCGGGACTTTGACTGATTGCTTTATATAATTGACATAACAGATAGCACTTATCAGTATCATTGTAAATTGACATGTCATTGTTAAGTGTAGACATGGCAGGCTCACACTAATAATGTAAATGTAAATATCTTTGGTTAATTTGTAGAGATAGATACAGAGAGAGAGGAATCACCAACATGCATAGACGGAAAGATGAAAGTAGAGCGGACAGACTGAGAGAGCCTATTTTCTTGAGCCGATACTTATTTTGCTCACTCAGTTTACTTATAAAATTTGGCATCATCGTGTCATTTTTTATTAGTGTCAATTTAAAAAAAGTAACATTAATTGAACTTAAAAAACTATATTTCTGTGTGTAAATAATGCCGAAAAAACTCTGTGAACACAGCAGCCACAAATCGGCCAATGCAATACACATAAAGCTCGCAAAAATCGGCCGATATATTGGTCTATCACTAGTTCTTTTATATGAAAATTGATTCAACCTACCTCAAATCAAATAAAAAATTTAGTTTACTTCAAACTCAAAAAAGTCAAACTCAGCAACAAGAGAATCAGTTAAGGAGGTTTAGAGAAGTTAGAATGTGTAATGGAAAAACAGGCACACATGTGTACACCAACATTACAGATGGACATGGGTGCACACACACCAAATTCTGTAGTTTATACTGTGGGCCTGAAGTTTTATATGGACATACATTATCATCTTTTTCTCAAGAGAAATCAACACAGCATCTTGCATCCCTTCAAGGTCTGAACTATCCGCCATCTCTTCAGCGTAATTTCATTTTTTTCTGCTTTTATGTGGTGTTGCGTTAGATATTCTTTGTGCTGTATGTTTTGACTGCATAATGCCAACCATTTTTGACTAACTAATTACTTTTTTTTACACAAAATATGGAAAATCCAATATGGTCGTCACTACCGAACATTTGATGTCACGACCGAAACAAATAATGTTCTGGAAAAATAAAATAGGTTTTGTTATCAGAAAACATGACATAATTTATTTAGTTAGATAAAAATTTAAACTAATGAATCCTTGAATTTGAAAACTGTATAAGTGCATGTATGGCAATTACAGAGAAATATTGCTTTCAAAATGCATTTAATTTGATGAACCACTCTAATAGTTTTGTTAAAATAATATTTCTAATCAATATAACCATGACACTGTCTTTAAAAAAATGTAAAAAATATATTTAGAAGGTTAATGTAAAGAAAATCAGAATAGGCTATTAAAAACCAAATTTTTATATCAAATGTTGTTGTGTTTTGGTAGTGACAAATTCTGGGAGAGAGAAAACATTTCGAAACTGTATAAAAACATGCTAAGAAACTAAAGTGTCCAATCAGTAGATTAGTGTTCCTTAGATGTTCTACTATGTTTATGAATACAAAGCTTGCAGGAAAAAACACACTTTTTTCAAGAAGTTTTGAAGTGTCAATTTGCACCAATTCGGTAGAATGGCCCGTATATAAAACACATTTGTTATGGTAATGTAAAGTTAGTGTAATTCTGTAGCAGTTGGTAGATAAGTTGTTGTTTTAAACATTGTGTGAAAATTAAAACATGAAATTGTCATAACGTTTGAAAATGGTAGAATGTAACATTCATCTAACGTTCAGACAACACAGAAACATTTTTAGAACGTCAAGAAAACTGGACACTTTTTATATTGGCAGAATGTTGGGAACTTTTTTGAGATTGACTGCTGATTTATGTACAACATTAAGAAAATTACTTTTGTTAGAAAAGATTCTTCCAAAGTAAGAGTTCAAAATAAAATCATAAAATAATTAAATTAATTGTATTAAGCAACACAACTGCAATGTTGCGCTTTTCAACCTCATGGGGGAGCCGTAAGCCAATCTAACATGGAAAACTACATAGTGTTGCTTTAATATGTAAACAGTCATGTGATTGTTGTTAGTTTTACTTACCATAGTTTTTTGGTTTCTTTAATCACAAGCTGCAGTCTCACAAGAACTTCATCTGCTGTATTTTTATCTCCAATAAATTTATTTAGATAAAGTTTATCCAAATGCTTCTCAGACATCAACAACACAAAAACTAAAGCTGCCCACTGTGAAGAGGAGAGTTTGGTCTTTACTACTGATGAAGATTTCACATAATGTTGAATCTCCTGCAGCAGTGAATCATCACCCAGTTCATTCAGACAGTGAATCAGATTGATGGATTTCTCTGGAGACAGATTCTCATTCATCTTCTGTTTAATGTACTCAACAGTTTCCTCTTTCTTGTAGGAGCATCTTCTCATCTGTGTCAGTAGATCCTGTAAGAGAATCTGATTGGACTCCAGTGAAAGACCCAGAAGAAAACGCAGGAAAAGATCCAGATGTCCATTCTTACTCTGTAAAGATTCATTTATAGCTCGATGATGTAACTCAGATAATGAATCCTGTTTTAAAGTTATAGAAAACCAAACTGATTTAAACACATTTTTGTTGTTGTTTGTGAAGGAGATGTGAGCATAAAGAGCTGCTAGATGTTCCTGGATGCTGAGATGAACAAAGCAGTAAACTTTCCCCTGATACAAACCAAACTCCTCTCTGAAGATCTGAGTACACAATCCTGAGTACACTGATGCTTCTGCTACATCAATGCCACACTCTCTCAGGTCTTCATCATAGAAGATCAGATTGCCTTTCACAAGCTGCTCAAAAGCCAGTTTCCCCAGTTTAAAGATCATGTCTTCATCTTTCTTCTCATAGTCCTTCTGATGTTTGATGTTTGTCTGAATGATCAGGAAGTGTGTGTACATTTCAGTGAGAGTCTTGGGGATCTCTCTTCTCTCTGCTTCACTCAACATTCTCTCTAGAACAGTGACTGAAATCCAGCAGAAGACTGGGATGTGACACATGATGTAGAGACTCCTGGATGACTTCAGGTGTGAGATGATTTTCTTGGCCAGACTCTCATCACTGATTCTCTTCCTGAAGTATTCCTCCTTCTGTGGATCACTGAAGCCTCGTACCTCTGTGACTCGATCAACACACTCAGAGGGGATGAGATCAGCTGCTGCTGGTCTGGAGGTGATCCAGATGAGAGCAGAAGGAAACAGATTCCCCTTGATGAGGTTTGTCAGCATCACGTCCACTGAGGTTGATTCACTTACATCACACAACCTCACACTGCTGTGAAAATCCAGAGACAGACGACACTCATCCAAACCATCAAAGATGAACAACACTTTATATTCATCACTGAAGATTTCCATTTCTTTTGTTTGTGGGAAGAAAAGATGAAGAAGATCTAAAAGACTGAGTGTTTTGTCCTTCATCAAATTGATCTCTCTGAAAGGAAGTGGAAATATGAGGTGGACGTCCTGATTCTCTTTCTCTTCAGCCCAGTCCAGAATGAACTTCTGTACAGAGACTGTTTTTCCAATGCCAGCGACTCCCTTTGTCAGCACACTTCTGATGTGTTTGTCTTGTTCAGGTAAAGGTTTAAAGATGTCATTACATTTGATTGGTGTCTCCTCTGTTGTTGTTCTTCTGGATTGTGTCTCAATCTGTCTCACCTCATGTTCATTACTGATCTCTCCACTTTCACTCTCTGTGATGTAGAGCTCTGTGTAGATCTCATTCAGTAGTGTTGGGTTTCTCTTATTTGATGTTACCTCATACAAACACTCAAACTTCTTCCTCAGATTTGATCTGAATGTGTTCAGGACTTCAGTAAGATCAGAGTCATGACTGAAATTAAAAAATAATATATCAGATTATTACACAAATACCTGAAAGAGTAACAATGTACAGAACAAAATGTTTGTATCATAAGACACAGGACTCTTAATGGTTTGTAAAATGTTACATTTATGCAAAATAGAAAAGGTCAGCATTTTCTAACATTTACTACTAAATAAAATAATATTGTATATTTCACCTGAAATGAGGACTCATGTTTTCATTGAAGTCTTGTGGTTGATTATCAGATTGTTCAATCTTCCTCCTCTTACAGTCAGGTTCTGTTATTCGTCTGGATGGCAAGAATGAGAATCAAGAATTTCTTTACACTTTAATATTAGTGGAATTTTCTCGTAACTTTGTTACCTTTACAGTTTTTACACTGCTGTGAATTAGGGATGTGCATGAATGGTTCAATATTAAATGTGCAATTATAATTTGAATAAAAAAATGCTATCTGAATGTTTGTTTTTAACTCTTTCGCCGCCATTGACAAGTTTACTCTTCCCTGCCAATGACAAGTTTTTCCAGCAATCCGCAATACCATTATTATCCAAGTGGTGGTGCACTCTTACCCACTCTTGTAAAACCAGGAAGCAGCCCCTCCCCCCAAACAGTTCAGACAAAGTTTTTATCATCGCTCTGAATCTGATCTATCAGAAGTCTCACAAAAATGCAGATTTGGTATTTTTGAAGAAACCTATCCATATTTGAGAGGTGATATAAAGAGAACAAATGAAGTTAGGATCAAACTTTTTTTTAAAGAGTAACTAAACCTTAAACCACCTTTTTTTAGTTAATGATCTGTAAGAATGGGGCTTTATTAGTGCTGTTCATCGATTTTAGTAAGTTTTTTGACATTTGTATATAAAGTGTTTCAATACTACAATATATGGTGTAAAAACGTCTGAGTGCTGCCCTCTTCGGGTTGAACGGTTGCTACTGCAGTTGAATTTTCCTATTGGATGTTGGGTCCAAAAAGTAACTCGTGACGTAAGCAGGTTCAAGCTCACCACGCCCTTGTTACGATCTCACCACATGCTTGGTACAAGCTTAGTTCGTCCACTCTATATCCGTTAGGATCTGCCCACTTTTCTTGCATTTTTCAAATATTGCCAGTGGGTGGAGTCAGGCTCTGACCAGGGGTTTAGTTACGCTTTAAAGCAGAGGGCCTGTTCTTTCATTTGATATACTGTGTGTTTATATATTTATAGAAGAGCATTTTTTAGGAGGCATTAAACTTAGGTGAAAATTATAAAAAATGCTGCCGCTGGCTGTAGTGGTGTGGGACGAGATCTTGTGCGACGAGATCTCGCGAGATTAAATATGTATCGCAAAATTAATTATGTCACGAGATTTCCCATGGAGGTGAAATGTTTCTGGCCATTTCTCAAACAAAAAGTTGCATCCTTTGGAGGTTGCATTTGTAGACTGCATACTTCATAAAGACTGTCTTATTACAGAATATTAACAATTATACAGTTTACTATTATATTAAGTCGTAAATTGTTGTAATATGCTTATGACTTGCGAATGTAATGCTCAGTTAACTGAAATAAACCAGGCTTGATGACGTATAAACCAGGCTTGATGACGTATGCAGCCTGCATATGCGACCTCCAGAGGATGCAGCTTTCTGTTTGAGAAACGGTCACTGTCAGCATAAAGTTAAGTTTCTGGCTAAACTTTTTCCAGTGCAGTGTGCATGCATTATATTCAGTCTTTTATTGCATGTGCTTTTTTGTTTGGGCTCCCAATCATGTTCGTCTACGCGTTGCGATTGTCTTGTCCATCAGTGTCAGAAGCAGTGTTGGGTAAGTTACTTAAAAAAAGTAATCCACTACAAATTACTACTTTAAAATTGTAATTTGATTACATTAGTGATTACTACATGCAAAAAGTAATCTAATTACTAATTACTTTACTTTTAAGTTACTTTGACAACATCAAATGTAAAAAAGCTACAAAGTGAAACTGTCAGAAACAAGGACGGATGAACCCAAACGCAGGCGATGACGGGGGTGAACAGAAAACACTTTATAATAACACAGACAAAACAAGAGCCCACGTGAGGGCAGAACAAACACGGAATACTGACAGATGACTTAAACTAGACTTGACTATGATTCTAACACTAGACAGAATCACACAGTAACAGTACAAAATGAACGAACACAGGACTAAGAACACAATGGCATTAAATATGAAAAACTAAACAGGATAAGGAGAAAACAAGTGAGGGTAATGAACTAATGATTAAACTAATAACAGGGAGAAGAAGGGGGCGGAGACAAGAGACGAGACACCGAAGGTCATATATTTGAATGCTTAAAGCTATTTTGGTGTGATTTGCACTCTCCTAAAATTGCTGGTCATAATGATGCAGAAATATTTGTAGCTTTTATAATAAGTTACACATGTTTAACATTTCTCATTAAACATTCTACATTTATTAACATCTATCTATCTATCTATCTATCTATCTATCTATCTATCTATCTATCTATCTATCTATCTATCTATCTATCTATCTATCTATCTATCTATCTATCTATCTATCTATCTATCTATCTATCTATCTATCTATCTATCTTACACTCATTCGCGGTCACGGAGACAGAAACTAGTTTTAACACGTTGTCGCATTCGCGAGGGCTTTTTGATCAAGTTAAAGAATGTTAATATTCATGTTAGTTTGTTAAATATAACAATCAAAAGTTGTGTTGGTAATTGTTTAAATAAACATATGATTAATTAATGCAAGTGCACGCATTGAGCTCATGATTAAATAACATAGTTAAACAAAGAAAACCTTATTGTACATTAGTAATTTAAAAACACACCTGTACAATCGCTTCTGGCAGACCAGATGTCATCGCGCAAAGCCCACTTTTTTGGACATGTATTGTCTGTATTCCACTTGAATGATCAACCACCGCTCACACAGCATCCATTTGCTTCCGTCTCCGAGTGATTATGCACATGCCCGTTAACTGACGCTGCGCGCATGCTCGTTAACAGACTCTGCGAGCATGCTCGTTAACAGACGTTGCTGAGCAACGGCAAAACGTCATTTTAAAATACATTTTAATACATTTTTCAACACTTAATTTGTAACGCTAGTAACGTAATTTTGTTGTCATTGGTAACTGTAATCAAATAACATACATTTAAAATGTAAAGCGTTACGTTACTACGTTATCAGTAACGCGTTATACCCAACTCTGGTCAGAAGTGTTTTAGCAGATTAAACCCTCACTCAGAGTTTACGTGATTTTATCTTTTTATTTGATTTTACTTGATTTTATTAGCATGTTCTTGATTAATAATAAAAGTGGCTATATCATTTGTGTTGTAACAAATTGGACAAATATTAAAGTTTTAAATGGATTTAAATGTTGTTTGGTTAAAAGAAAGCGGCTACAGTTTAGATTCTAAAGTGAAAGTAACAAAAGCAGGTCCGATAGCGCCCCCTTACGGCTTTTGTTATAACACATAATGCTGTTTTTTATTACAAAGGCTACTTATTACTGTGTTTACTTGTTTTGATACTTTATTTGAACGAATGATTGTTGCATCGTCATAATTATGTCATTTTAAAGGTTATTGCTAAATTGGGTCTATTTTTATTACAAAAAATATAAAAATACTCCATTATCAATTAGCAAAATAATCGTTAGGGACAGTCCTTGATTAATTAAAACATTTAAAAATAATGTGATTTCAGTTTCCCATTCATTTATTTTACCATTGAGGATTTCAAATGTAAAAATCTCGTCTTGTTCTCTTGAACTCGTAGATTAAGTGTCTCGTCACACCCTGGCTGACAACTTTTTAAAAACCACTGGCAGGGAAAGGGTTAATGTGCCACCACAGGGCTTTTTTACTTCACTTGTACTGTCTTTTACAGACTTTAATGTAAAATATATATTAAAATTAATTTGTATGTATTTCTAATTGTTTTGGCAATACAGATCACTAGGGTGCTCTGATATATCAGCCGATGATGCTTGCTCTGCTTCTCAATAAATTACTGTGAAATTTCGCTACATTCAAAAGCCAGAGGGCGTTCTCGTGCAGAAACTCAATATGCGCTGCAGAAGAAGAACCATTACACACGCAGCTCCAGGAAATGGTTTAAGGATATATCGTTATTGCTGTTCTTCAAAACTTTTCAGGTATTTTCATGATAATAAAGAATATATATAATGATCATGTTTGATGAGTGTTGCTTTTTCAAATGCATGTTATAAACGACTCAAACTAACAGTGATTTCAGATCGATAAAGACTTACTGATAAAAAGCCACAGTACATTAAATAATTGTGCATAATATTGGGTGTGTGATTCAGAAAAGTTGTTGATCAGGTATTATTAGGGTTCAGCATTTATTATCCCTACATTCCTATATTTATAGTTTTACGCCAGGTTTTGTCCACCGGCTCGCTATTTAGATTTGCTGCTCCATTAAATCACCACATCATGAGAGATTTATTAGCTTCCTGTTATATAGCCTAATTTATTTTGTTAATGCAAAGCTAAACAAGACAGACACAAAGAACGAAACGAAACAAAACATAGAGCATTTATTATATGTGGTGTTCTGTGGAAATGAAGCAGATAACTGCAGATGGCCGTTTAACAGCAAACACTAGCAATAGCTTTGTCTTTGTGAAGTGTTGTTAAATTTAGCTTGCGATATTTGATATTTCAAAATTTTTTATTATCGGCCTCACCCGATAAATCTTTCTGTTTGGCCGATAGATTATCCAGTTGGGTCACGTTAGCGCATTAGCATTGTGTTTCAAGATGAATACACTCGAGCTCACACAGCGCCCCACAGACCGGATGGAGCACAACACCAAAGCACAGCGAAAGCAAACTGCTTCATATGCTTTTTACCAAGGGGCAACTTTCCGATCTCTCTGATGAAGCCAATACAGAAGTGATTTAAACTGCAATTCATCGACTGCTCACTAGAGGGTGTCTCCAAAAGAGATTCAATTCCCATAGACCTCCATGTTAAAATGCCCATCTTTACAGCAGAAGAAAATATGTTCACAGCTTGGTATAAAAATTGTTTTTGACAAACTGTGAGGGGGTGAATTCTTTTGTAACTCATCTGTTTAAATTATATTAAGCTTTTAATTTCTGCATAACTAAGGGCGTGGCCACTTGAGTGACGGTTGAACCACCAGTGCTGTCACTAGAGTCAAGCTAGGCGGGCGTGGTTTCAGCAACTAGTCACCTCAGCTTCATCCACGTCCCGCCTTTTTACCCATTTTCGGATGTCTGCGAGTGATGGGTGTTGACATGCATGCCAAGATGGCGATGGCAGACACCACCTACTATTGGCTTTAAAAGTGATCTTCAGAACTCTATGGGTGACGTCACGAATACTTAGTCCATCTTTTTTTACAGTCTATGTTTTTAAATCACTCCTGCAGCAGCCTTGAGTTAAACCCTGACCGGCTCATGTGGCGCTGCACAAATCAAACACACAGCCAGTCTCTAAAAGACGTTGAAATAACTAATAATCATTTACTTTTATAATGTGACGTTGTGTTGTGTGTAACACTCTGAGTTTGGCAAGCAACAAAGTCTCACTCAAACTGTTCAACAGTAACTACAACTGGTGATAAAAAGACATTGTATATATATATATATATATATATGAAGAGTTTGGTTCCAAAACGCAATAAACGCCATTTTTGAAAAAAATGAGTTACTGCCAAAATCAGCATTATATCAGGTCAGTAGTTAAAAGTACATTTTTAATTTTACGCAAAATCCAATATCCGCCGTGTTATTCTGTCATCTTTTCTCCCTTTTTTCCCAAAATGCGACAAACGCCACTCCCCCTTTTTTCCAGAACGCAATAACTCCATTTCTGATATTACAGCGGACCGTTCACGCAATGTAAACAAACAATGGCGGACGCGCTGAGTACACGGAGTCCTAGTTTTCCTCATCTACTTTGTACTACGTGATCAACAAACAAAACAAAATAATACTTTAATTGCATCTCTAAACCTGTGATGGTTTTCTGTGATGGGAAAGAAACGTAAGCCATCAACATCTAATAATTTCCCTGAAAGGCACTCGGGAGACGGGTGCTTGTTCTCCCGACAGCATCAAGCTTCTCATGCTAACACATTGACCCCAGAGGATCTTATGAAAAACTTTACATTATTTTACTCAAAGTCAACGAAAATCGAGCAGGACCAAAAACATTTTACAGTCGATCGCTGTGAAAGACGTTAAGCGAAGACGTCAAGTAACCGCAATGACAGTGTTCTTAATATGACAAAGTAAGTGTTTTGATTAATAACATTAATGCTTATATTTTTAATTAGTGTGTACAACTAGTCAACTAAATGAATATAACATGGCAAAGATGAATGCACATTTATATAGGCTATTGATTCAATAGATTTATAGCATTTTGAATAAAAACTTGTCATGGATTTATTGCATTTTGTGGAAAAAATAATCCGTTTTTATAATAAATCTTTGAAAATCAACTTATGGATTTGAATTTTTTATGTTTTTATAACCTAAAGATGCTGTGTGAAAGTTTGTAACAGAAAATAGTTGTTTTCATCTTGTCACTTTCTTGGTATAGAAAACACGTTTTTACCAAAATTTGTCAAAATGGATTTATTGCGTTTTGGAACCAAACTCTTCATATATATATATATATATATATATATATATATATATATATATATATATATATATATATATATATATATATATATATATATATATATATATATATATATATATATATATATAACTTAGACTGTGCAGTTGTCATGTTTTTGTATGGTTTTTGCAAAGACAAAACAGAAGAACAGGGGCCTGTTTCAGAAAGGTGGTTAAGTGAAAACTTTGAGTAGTTTAACCCTGAAATGAGGGAAACTCTGAGTTTTCCATTTCAAAATGAGAGGTAGGTTAAACCTGAGACAGCCGGGTACGTCAAGTATGTTTCAGAAGTAGAGGAAACTTATGGTGCTTTTCCATTGCATAGTACCCCATGGTTTGGTTTTGTTTGAGTCGGGTCAGCTTACTTTTGGGAGCTTTCCCATTAGGTGCAGTACGTGGTACCTGATACTTTTTTTTCGTACCACCTCTGTTGGGGTTCCAAGCGACCCGAGCTGATATACCAAACATGACGTGAAAACACAGTAGATCACTGACTGGTCTGAGAGAATCGTCACTTTCAGCGTCATCACTCTAATGTAAAAGATTAGCTTTACCTCCGTGCTAGCTTGCGCTGTCTTGAGCAAACATGTTTTTTCCAGACTTGCAGTTTGTGGCGGAACATTCGCGACATACACATCAGCATTATATGCTTAAATGCAACTTCAATGAGGCTCAGCGGAAAAGCGCCATTATACTCAGAGTCTGTTTCTGGAGTAACTTACTCTCTGAACCTAACCTAGTCAGGAGCAGGTTTTATCCTGTAAACTCAGAGTTTCTTGTGGTCTCCACCCCATTTTAAAGTAGTAGCTGTGTTTAATCGTGTTATTTGCTTTAGTACATTCATTCATTGGCCAAATTTTTATTACATACACTGTAAAATATTTTTTAGCTTAATTATAGTTAAATTGCCAGTGCAAACCATTTTAACTACTTTATATTTTTTATATTACACAAAACTTTCAACTTAAAGTGCGTGTTGCAGGTTAACCACCACTGTCGATTAATGGGTACATAAATCACTCAAGATATGTGTATACTTTTTAAAATGTCTCAAAAATGGTCTTAAAGACCCCTTTTTTTTTACGTTTTTGGTATAACGGTTTTTTAACGCAATTCTGTGATGACGTCACGTTGGGGAGAAGTGGAGAAAGACTCAGCCAGAGCCATAGAGATAGATGAGACATTTATTGCTGTTTAATACTTACGTATATAATTTGGAAATCATATATACATCGTAGGAAATATATAATGTGTTATACTGCAAAGTTACCTTGCTAATTATTATTTATGATATATGTGGAGATAAATAAAACTTCGCAAATCTGCTGATTTGATCCATTCATGTCCTGACCACCAGGCTAGAGATTTTTAAACATCCTTAATCCACACTTACTATATCAAATAACATCTCAAATATATTGTTTTGTGAAATAAAAGGATGCTTTGTTATATTGTTTATGCGATTATAACGAATCACACAATCATTTTATACGCAGCAGCAGTCAGCAGCTGCAGCACACTCGGATCCGACCGCATACATACTGTAATAAACAGGCGTTCGGCGGCTTTTTACATCACGACAGGCTATGCCATTTGAGGAGGAACCGCTCATTGATCACCGTATTTTTATAAATCCTGTACATGTTTGGACCTGCCGAACAGGTTGAGCACTTTTATATACTTTGTTGAGCAGAGAGCACAGTTTGACCAGCGGGCTGCGGGAACCGGCCGCACATCACGCCGCCAGACGGTGTGCTTATATAACTCGAAATGTATAACTATTATCAGATCGGCCCACCGGGAAAGTCCCGACTCTCCCGATTGCCATTCCGCTACTGGCTGTAAGAAAGTGAGTGCGTTTGGGTCGCTGGTACCCGCGAACAGAAGTGACGTGCTTCACTCACCTTCCAGGATTAGAGACATGCTGCCAAAACCGTTTGTGCTGAAGATCGCATAAAGTTACACCCATTTCATCTATCTATCTATCTATCTATCTATCTATCTATCTATCTATCTATCTATCTATCATCTGCGCTATCAGAACTGTACTTTACTCGTCTTTCTATAGTCATTTTCAATGGTCTCAAGGCGGCTTTGGTAAATTCTCTCCCCAGCGTGACGTCATACAGTGCATTGTGGGGGAAAGGAGAATCATTGCAAACCGCTGTACTTTTTCATACTTTTTCGGGTTTTGTGATACCCAACAACATAAAATACAATGGATAACAGTTTAAATGTTTATTATCAACAAGCAAATTGCACAAATTCGTTGAAAAATTTTACCTGCAAAACGCCCTTTAATAATTAAAACAGTAAATTGAAATAACTTGTAAAGCTAATATGATATACTAATGTACAGATATCGTCTAACTGACTAAAATGTCATGTACTTTTATAGAGGATCCTGTAGATGATGATGTTGCATTTGTAGAAAGTTAGATTTAGACCCCGAGTGGTTCTTTGCAGTCATTTTAGATATATAAATATCTTACATGACTAACATCAGCCTTTGTGATTGTGCTCTTACATCTGAACAGTTGACTTTAAATTTCTTATGAATTCACTCAGAACTGCTGGTCTAGTGGGTAGTGCTGTGTGCAGTGGTCTCGGCAGACGTACTGTCGACGACCTCAGTTCGAAAACCAGCTTGGCGTATTTCCGTTTTATTCATGATAAACCCCTTACGAAAATTAACCATGGCTTTATTGTGGTAACAATGTAGTAATCATGTTTTTGGTGTATTGATTACTATTAGCAAAACACTGGTTTTACTACCGTAACCAACCATGTTTTTTTGTTGTTGTTTGAACTGTAGTAAAACCATGGTTAATTTTCATAAGGGACAGTTGTAAAGTTCGTAGCCTTTTATGCCTAATTTCATTTTTAGCTGAGCTGCTGTCATCTTTTTGTCGATGGGATTGCATCTGCATGAGATTGAATATAAGGTGTAAAAATGTACAGTCCTCCTCAGTTCCCCTTTCCCAGCCTGCATCCCCGACCAAGCCTGGAGACGGGACAGTGACAGGGGGCGCTGCGTCCGGCAGCGGAGACGAGACAGGAACAGAGACAGGGGCTGCAGCGGAGGCTGCGCAGACGGCAGGGGCTGCAGCGGAGGCTGCGCAGACGGCAGGGGCTGCAGCGGAGGCTGCGCAGACGTCAGGGGCTGCAGCGGAGGCTGCGCAGACGGCAGGGGCTGCAGCGGAGGCTGCGCAGACGGCAGGGGCTGTCTCGTCTCCGCTGTCTGTCGCAGCGCAGACGTCAGGGGCTGCAGCGGAGGCTGCGCAGACGGCAGGGGCTGCAGCGGAGGCTGCGCAGACGGCAGGGGCTGTCTCGTCTCCGCTGTCTGTCGCAGCGCAGACGGCAGGGGCTGCAGCGGTGGCTGCGCAGACAGAGAAGTCAACCCCCTCTTCCTCCTCTTCCTTCTGGGGCGTGGTGCAGACGCCATGGCAGGCGAGGGGAAAACTGTGGTGGGAGCAGCAGGTTCCGAAGAGGACCCCTTGGATGGCGACTCCCACAAAACTCTCTGCTCTCGCTTACCACGTAGCGACATGGGTGGAGAGGAGCTCTCAGGGGCCGAAGGAGGAAGACTCGGGTCGCCAGATGCCACCACTCCCAAGATACATCCCTCCGGGATAGATGGCAGCGTGGCAGATGGTGATGCCATGGTGGGTACTTGAAACTCCTCCCGACACAACTTGTCCACCACCTCATGGAACGGGCGGCGGATCAACTCCTCCCGTTCGGGCAAGGGAGGCGGGACGTTGAGTCCCGCGATGAAATACGAGTTGAGGAGGGTCTCTGGCAACAAAACCCTCCTCGCTTCCACCGCCAGGGCATACCCCCTCACTGACCTCTCCTGCTGGGGAGGAAATGGGGCCTTGCCCATCTTCATGTCGGCGGCAGTCGACTGCCACCAAAGTTCTAGGTCAGCCGACTGCCGCCTGGCGGGACGACACGGGTTGTCTGCTGGGTTCTGTATTGGCTTGTGCATTCTGTTATGAAGGTGTGTAGGATGAACCCAAATGCAGACAGATATAACTCAAATAGGACTTTTAATATATAATGAACAGAAAACAAAACCCACGAGGGGGCAAAATAACATAAACAAGATACTTGATGAACACTAGACTAGACAAGACACAAGACTAAACTATTACACTAAACAATTAACCAGACAAAGCACTAAATATATAACACTAGACTTGACAAAACCTCTTCACAGAGTACTCACAGGGACTGGGAAACAAATGCACAAGCACAGGACAACAAACACAAGGATCTTAAATAGAGGACAACTAATGAGGGCAACAGGTGACAGGAGTTAAACAATGAAGATGAGAACAACAAGGGAGCGGGGTAAAAGAGACAAGACACAGGGAACACGTGGTCTAGTAAACCAATACTAAGACCACGTGAACCCACACAAAACATGGGTCTGTCATGATTCTGCCACAAGACAAGATTAAACAAAGGACAAGATGGCAGAACCATGACAAGTTTATGCACTTCTGATATTTTAACCGTGATTTAATGTACGCATTTACTAGAGTAGCAATTTCCAACAACAACTAATTTCTTTAAAATATATGCTCGTAGTAGCTGTACACTTGCAGTAACACGTTTAGTAGTAAAAAGGATGTGGACCTCTGTTTTACGTGCTGTTGCCATGGTAAATCGTAATATCGGAGCTCCATTGATGATAGCGTTTCATGCTGGTTGTGCACGCGCTTAACTCAGAGTTAACCTACTCAGAGTCAATTGAACTAACTCAGATCAGCTGTTCTGTAACTGAAAACTCAGAGTTTACTATCTTAGAGTAAGTCAATTCAAGAGATCAAGTTTTAACTCAGAGTTGATGAACCTCCTTATTGAAACGACCCCAGATTAATCATTGGTCTAATAATATATTTTTAACTTCAAGAAAGTGAAACAACTTCTTACGAAGTAACTTAATGGAACTTATTTATGCAATTTATTTATTAATATCAAGGAATTAATTATTTACATATTATCTTAATCTATAAGCATTAATCATTAAACCTCAAATTACAATGTTTACCTCATTATAACTTTTTTAAATTACATGAATATTGGATAAATATGCAAAATCTATATTTATTACTATATTTGTTACTATAATGATATATTTAAAATATCGGCATCGGCCAAAAAAAAAAAAAACATATCGGTTGACCACTAATTAAGTCAGCTTGCATTATTTGTAAAATAATGTTAAAATCAAATATTCTTAGAAATGTCTGTTGTTCTTATTTCTTGCTGAATAATCACAAAGCAGAGTTCCCCCCCCCCCCAGCTGACATTATTGTAGAATGAAGAACTAGAGCAGGTAGATTAAATATGGTTGTCCTTCTTCACAAAAATATGTAAAACTAAATAGATAAAGATATTCATATGCTGACAGTGTAGTCTGTTATGTAGCCAATGTTTATTCATTCACTCCAGGCTTTTACTGATGATTGCATATATAATGTCAAGTCCTCAAACTTTGAACTTCGCTTGGGGTTGGGGTATAATATTTGATATAATATAATAAGCTTATCTTGTTTTGGATATTTCTTAATCAGTGTTAATAAGGATACAGTTTTTGGTGTTTGGTGTCTGAAAGTTTTTGTGGAAATTTGGACGTTTTTGACCTATTTACTGCACAATTACTTAACTAGGGCATAAATTGGCTCATGAAAAATTATTTTAAATAAAAAATCCCTTAAATGTCGATCTGAATTAAATCTAAATTGTTTTTGGACATTGCTCTGTGTGTTAGGGATAGAATACTGACATCTGCTGGTTTGTGGAAAAAACTTTAGAAATTAGAATTAAAGAACAGTAATGAATAGGAGTAAAGGGTACACAAAACAATACAACATTTTATATAAATCACATGACTAATAAACAAAGTGATAGAACAAGCAGAGTGCAAAACACTGATATGGTACTCGTATCAACTAAAGTCCATGCACATCTGGCAGATGTTGACACTATGAGCAACGCAGATGTTTGTGCAAGTTTGTTCCGGTTTTTATTTACAGTATGCTCCAGGACCAGACCTTGGTTTATATGTAGACATTTTCAGATTTATAATTGTAGGACAGGTGGACAAGAGTGTATTTTTAGAGCTGAACCATAAAAGAATAAAACCACATTCTGGGCCTGTTTTACAAAGACGTGTTGTCTCTCTCTACCGGGGTCATGGACACCCAGGAACTCATCTCTATTTCTCCCCCTCTCCCTTCTCTGTTAAGGTTTTGGGTACTGAAAATATACTAAACACATGTAACATTGGGTATATCATCTATTGTGATGGTGTAAAGTGTAAAGACTTTGACATCATGTTTGTTATCATTTGAATGGTGCGATGGATAAAAAGGTCTGGTTTCTATAATTTAAGTCTAAAATACCACCCGTTGGGTGGTACCATACAATAATGGATTTACTTTTATTTTTTTTGGAAAAAAAAAGAAAAATAAAGTTTTTCCCATTGATTTTCAATGTGGGGTAATTTTGACCGCAAACGGTATTTTTTAAACCTTTAAAACAACCAAATAAAACCCAGTTTTTTTGCGTGTTTAGATTATTTAGGAAAAGTCACAGTTTTATGCCCCTGAGATGAAGGTAACACTTTTAAAAAATGAAGGAAAAGTCCAGATCTGGGACCCCAAATTCAGATTAAGGGTAATTATAAGCCTTTTATGAAATTGTGAAAAAAAAACATAAATGCCCATCTCTACTGTGAATGTAACCTACTAATAAAACTTTCATATGACTTTTCATTTACACTATTTTAATATAAAGACTGTAACAGAGAACTTGTACAGATGTGTCTCTCTATGTGAACATGTGCTGTATAATAATGAAGAAAACATTTACTAAACACAATCACAAGAATAATTTCTCATCTCTTTAACAAAACACATCATCATATAAAAGCTATAATCATGTTTCAGAGTGTTTTATACCTGACAGCAGGAGATGTTGATTCATTCTTAAAGGTTATTGGCAGCTCCATAGACACATCACTCTTCATAGACACACAACTGAACTCTGGATCTGATCTCTTCTGATAATCTGAACTATAACACACAACAATAATCCAGTTAAACAATTTAACTGAGAACTTGTACAGATGTGTCTCTCTATATGAACATGTGCTGTATAATAATGAAGATAACATTTACTAAACACAATCACAAGAATAATTTATCATCTCTTTAACAAAACACATCATCATATAAAAGCTATAATCATGTTTCACAATGTTTTATACCTGACAGCAGGAGATGATGATCCATTCTTAAAGTGTATTGGGAGAGGCATAGACGCATCACTCTTCATAGACACACAACTGAACTCTGGATCTGATCTCTTCTGATGATCTGAACTATAACACACAACAATAATCCAGTTAAACAATTTGGCTGTTAGAGCAAATATTTCTCTGCCATCAACTTTTTTTTATCTATTTCACTGAGTGCTCTGCTGTTTTTGATCAGTTTGGATACTGCACTGGCATGGTTTGGATCCTATTTGGCTAAAAGATCATTCTCAGTTCATGTTGGGGACTTTGTCTCCTCAACTGCTTATGTGTGGGGTCCCTCAGGGGTTCATCTTGGGGCCTATTCTGTTTTCTCTGTAAATGCTCCCATTGGGACATATTTGTAGAAAATGTGGTATTTCTTTTCATTGCAATGAAGATGATTTGCAAATGTATCTGCCTTTGAATCTGAAAGATACCTGCTCTTTAGCTCCTGGCCTGGATGACACAAAATGTTCTTAATTTTAATGAAAAGAAAACAAAAGTTATGTTGTTTAGGCCAGGGGGTAATTGTGCGTTAGCAGATTTAAACCATGTACTGTAAAAATACTTTGCTGCCTTAAATTTTTTGTTGAATCAACTTGGATTTACAAGTCATTTCAACTTACTATTATTTATCTTGACTAGATATTAGTTGTTATAACTACAGGTGAGTTGTTATAACTTATAAAATTAAGGTGACAACTCATCTCTGTTTCATTTGTGAGGCCCCATGTTAAAAACTTGGGTGTTATCATCATGGATTGTGATTTTAAACTTGAAAAACAGATTAATTCAGTAGTCAAATCAGGTCTTTTCCAATTGAGACAACCCACCAAGGTGAAACCTTTCCTGTCTCTTAAAGATTTATAAAGAGTTGTGCATCTTTTTATTTTTAGTCGCCTCAATAACTGTAATGTCCTCTATAAAGGTATTAGCCAGGCCTCACTCTCTAGACTGCAAATGGGTCAGAATGCGACAGGTTGTCTCTTGACGGGTACATGAAAGTGGGAACACATCACCCCCATTCTTGCATCTCTCCACTGGTTACCTGTCCATTACAAACTCCATTACAATAGTTTATCTCTTTATATTAGACAGGCTCAAACTCTTGCTGCTTTTAAATTGGGTCTTAAGACTTATTTTTTATAGTTTAGCATTTGACGCTTTGTGAGAGCTGCTTTCTTAGACTTCGTTCACACTGTAAACATTAATGCTCAATTCAGATTTTTTTTGCTCAGATCAGGTTTTTCTTTGACTGTTCACATTATAAACTGTATGATATTGGTTTTCAAGGTCTTCTTTACTATGGTTTAACTCATATTTACACCATAGACAACAATGTGTTTTATATCAGGGAAGTTGCTCGGAATTTACAATCATTGATAGAGGAGTACCTCAGGGTTCATCTCTTGGACCGTTATTGTTCTCTATTTTTATAAATAATCTTCCACAAGTTTGTTCTAACTGTCAAATTCAGTTCTACGCTGATGATACTGTCATTTATTTTTCAGTCCTGATATTTCTTACATTCAGCGATCTCTGCAGTCTGATTTTGATGAAGTTCAAAACTGGTTTACTTATAACAAACTTTTGCTAAATAATTTATTATATGTCGTTTAATACGAAACAAATCTCTTTACCAATTAACTACTCAATCAACTTTATAGATGGAACTTCAATGTTAAAAGTTGATGAGTTTAAATATTCAGGTCTTTTACTTGATTCTCAATTGTCATTTAGATCACAAATTGATGGAGTTATTAAGAAAATATCATATCGACTTAGAATACTTTACTCCTCTATTAGTTGTTTTAGCTTTAGGGTTAGAAAAATAATTATTATCCAATTAATATTTCCAATCCTTGACTATGCTGATATAATTTATCAGAATACCTCTGATACAAATATTCGTTCTCTTAATGTTGTTTATAATAGTATTTGTAGATTTGTATTCATTGAGATGTCCATATAAAACGCACCACTATTAAATGTATGAATTATTAAATTGGTTATCGTTATATTCAAGAAGGCACATTCATTGGCTTCAGTTTATTTTTGAATGTTATCATTTAAATTATCCTCAGTACTTAAAACAATATCTAATTCCATTTTCCTCTTCATATAGCATACTGATCAATTAATTTTTTTTATGTTCCCAAAATTAATAAAGAGGTAGGTCGCTGGGGATTTCAATTTAAAGCTCCATCAGATTGGAATAATTTAACAAGTGAAATAAGATCTATTACTTCAATCAATATCTTTGGGTCAGCTTTACATGATCACTTGAAGAATATTTGCTCTTACTTTTGAGTATACAATTTTTTTAAATTATGTGAACTTCATTGCATTGAATGGTACTGAACATTTATTGTATTTATGTACTTATAGGGTTGGTATGTGAGGAGATTTTATGGAGAGCTAATTGTTGTATGAATGTATGTTTTATGTGTTAAACATTGTAATTTGTTTTTTGTATTTCTGTTTGTTTTAAAGACCCCCTCGAAAATGAGATGCATCTCAAGGGGTTATCCTTTAAATAAATTTCAAATTATGTGGCTAAAATTAGACAGCTGTGTGAACGGTTCGTGGTCCTGAACTGCATCGCATGCGCAAAAGAACAATACTACATTACGCGCAGCACGCGGTAATACAGAAATGAACGTGTAGACTACTGAGCGGGTTATGAAACTGTTCAACCCGGCGCTCAGGTAGAATATTTGTGTGATAGGTGCTCTTGGGGTAGGGAAAAATCCAAAGACAAAAAACACAAGTCCCAGGCACTCAATCAAAAATACCAAAAGGAGAAGGAATAAATAAAAAGCCTTTATTAAGTGTGGCTTACATTCTATAAAATCCAAATGCCAACATGTTTCGACCAGCAAGTGGTCTTCTTCAGGGCAAAGCAACACACACTGAGAATGTCAGCAATTTATAAGTTAAAACCACATCTGCGGATCCTATCACCCCCTCTATCCAAAGGTCTAACATGCTCCAAAACCTCAATTTTTGAATAAAAAAAAAAAAAATTGAGGTTTTGGAGCATGTTAGACCTTTGGATAGAGGGGTTGATAGGATCCGCAGACTCAACCAGCGTGAGACATTCTGGATCCATCAGTTGGATGCACTACGTTCCCTTTCAGTCGGTCACTACGACGTCACGTCGTGACCGACGAATTGGGAACTCGCTTAGAGAGACCAATCTGCTTCGAATACTACTAAAACGCCAATGAACTTGGCATTGAGATATTTGCATAATGCTGGCGCCGCCCCGCCAGGTGCGTATATAAGGCGCACGTGCAAATAGGGAAATCAGCTTTTTATCGCTTCGAAAGCCGGCTTTATCTGACTGAGAAGCTACTCTCTGCTCTTCTGGGAACGGTTGCTGAAGTTGATTGACAAGCAGTACTAACACAGCGGACGCTCGCAGTATTCCACTGCTCTGCATATGTTTTGTTTTGAGTTTAGTGTGTGCGTTGCCTTTCCCTGTGCGCATCATCAGCTGAGCACCTAAAGAGTGATTTCCCTAAAGAGTGATACGTGAGAGCTCTGTGTCTTTTTAAAGACAGCCACTCTCTCGTATATTTGGAGATCAGCGTCCTTTTCAGGATTGCTTTTCGTCCGTGCGATCTTGGATGCGAGAGGTATAAGGGTTCCAGTGACGGTCACGAGCGTTGTCTTCGTGCTTAGGCATCAAGCACTCCGAAGCTGCGTTCGTGGAGAGTGTTTGTTCTCTCTGTGAGAGCATAACCCTCTTGGATTGCGGAGAAGACTGACGTTTCTACGGGAATGCTGTCCGCGCCTTTGCAGTGCTGACGCCGCCATGGTGCGGCTGTCAAGCGCTCGCAGGACGCTCTTCGCATCACTACGCTGAGTAGGACGGAGGATGCGTCCTCCACCTACCGGCCTCTTATCCTCAGCCGGTTGAGGCTCCGGTGGAGACTGCAGAGTCGTGTTCTACGATTTCTGCCGAATCCATTGGACCTCCTTCTGGTCCCGTTCACTTCTGCAGCATCAGAGGGGTGTCCATTTTCCCTCCGAGGCGGAGTCGTTCCGGAGATGGCGGCCGTGCCCGCTCGAGCGGCAGAAACGGTAGAGTTGGAGAGGTTAACCCCTCTCCGCCCGAACCGTACCGCCCACGTGATTGGTATTTCGGAGCTGCTCGGATCTCTCGGTCCTCTCCTCCTGTGCCTTTCTTTCCCGACGGCACGAAGAGCTGACGTGATTTACGGCCGTCTCAGCCGTTCAGCGTCAGCTTCACCCCTCACCTCCCTCATTAACGGAGCCGCTAAGGGCGGGGTTCCCTTCTGTGGAGCGGGGGGTTGCGATGCAGCCGCGTTCCTGGAGGGACCACCCAACCCTTCCCTCCCGTGTTTGTAGACAGACGTCCGGGTTCGGGCGCTGCCCATCAGGCATGTGGAGAGGCGGCTTCAGCCCTGCACGCAATAACGTTGCTGCATGTTCAAAGGATTTACGAGGGAGGCCGCGACCTTCAGTCGTGCGATGTCCACTACAGTGGTTCAGGATCGCCACCGTTGGCTGTGTCTGGCTGGCATGACGGGCGCAGGCGAGAACAACTTCTTGAATGCTCCTGTCTCACAGACCGGCCCCTTCGGCGAGCCCGTGGAGTCGTACAGCTCCGCTGCGCAGACTGAGGCGATCTCCTAGGTCATGCCCCGGCGAAGGAGAGCTGCCCTTGGTCCACAACGCCGGCTCCTCAGTCTGCCTCTCGCCGTCGGCGTCCTGCGGCGGCCATCTCCGTTCCCCTCTTCGGACCACATCTCGGCAGCGCGGGGGAACCGGTCGTCAGCAGCTCGCCCGCCCGCTTAGCCGCTGCCCGTGAAATCGGGAGTTTAAGTGGCCAGTAAGCGGGCGACCTGGATTGGCAGAGGATCACTCTTCAGGAGACGGTGCGCTCCTTCCCCCGGTAGAGGGTCGGGTGGAAAATTCTTGGTTGGTATATGTTCCACCGGCTGTGTAGCCGGTACCCACTAACCACACAGAGTGCATTCCTCTTCCCTCTCCAGGTCTCCAGAGGATCGAGAGAGCCGTGAGCGGGCACACACCAGCTCACCCTACCTCTCCTCTATCGCCAGCGGGTGTTCTGAGGAGTCCGAGCCCTCCACTCAGGAGACCGGACCACCAGCACCCTCATCGGAGTCTGCGCTCTCCGCAGAGGAGACCAGACGACCGTCACCTTCAGCGGGCTCAGGTCAGTGTCACACACACATACTGTAGATGCTTATGCTGTCACGGCAGACGCACCGGCAGTCTCACCTGTCTCGCTTCGCTGCCCCACCGCGGGTACTTTGGTAGTGTCGTTAATTCTCCTCGTACGGTGCCTGGGTGCTTGGCTTCAGTTCCCAGCCCGTTCGTTGAGTTTTACGCACGATCCGCCTCGGTTACGAAATACAATTCCCGGCACAAACCCAAAATTCTCGGGCTTTCGTTTCACTATAGTGAAAGTGTCCGATGCACATGTACTGCGTGCATAAGTCGATGTCCTGCTGGCGAAGGACGTTCGAGCCGGTCCCTCTTACCGAGATGATGATATGATGATAGGGTTTTTCCAGCCTTTATCTCATAGTACCCAAAATACGCGGTGGGTTACGATCGATTTGATTTACGCACCGGCTCTACAAGGGGGATCTTTTTGGATGATAACGCCGAGGCTCGTATTTCAATATTCAGATCGGTTTGCAGCATTAGACCTGTAAGACGTGTACTTTATGTGTCCATCTCCCCTCGCCTTAGACCGTTCTCGCTCTGCGTCGTGGGGTGGGCATATTAATATTAAGTGCACCATTCGAGCTGTCTCTCTCTCTCCGTGTCTCCATGAAAGTGCTAGTCACGGCATTAAAATATCAGAGAGAGAGCGTTGTTCGCATTCTGCTTTATTTACGTTGACTTATAATAGCCCGTTCTTGACAGACATGCGCGAACACAGAGTTAATGCTTCGGCATCTCGCTCTTTTAAGTCTTCAGGTCGACTGGGAAAGAGCAACTTTGCCCCGTGCAGAGGATCCTTTTTCTCAGTATGGAAATAGACTCGATCAACTAATTGGCGTGTTTTACAAGAGCGCGCATCTAGTCAGTTCTGACTTGCCTCGGTTTAATTCGAGGGAAGTAGGCGGTCCCTCTGAAACAATTTCAGAAGCTCCTGGACATATGACAGCATGCTGCAGCTGTGACTCTGCTCGAGCTGCGTCATATGAGACCGCTTCAGCGTTGGCTTTACGATCGAGTCTCGAGGAGAGCGTGGCGCATCGGCATACATTGTGTAAACACTACACCTGCGTGTCATTTAAATTTCCCCGTAGTAGACCCAGCATTTCTGATAACAAGATATGCCTCTGAGGGGTCTCCTGGCATTCTGTAGCATGCGATGCCCTAAGCACGGGATGTTTAGCCACGTATGACGGGCTTGCAGTCTCTGGGGTGTGCATAGCACCCCAACTGCCGCGAGCGGTGCGCTGTATATCTGGGACTTGTACGCTCCGCTATGGAGATGCGAGGGAAGGATGTATTTGTCGACACCGATAACATTGCGACTGTTGCGTTATTTACCGTTAAGGCGGGTTTGCGCTCTCGTCACCTGTCGCATTTCGCTCGTCATCTCCTCCTTTGGAGTCAGAAGCATCTGAGGTCCCTTCGTGCCATTTACATCCCGGGATCGCTCAATACAGCGGTACGCGCTTCCCGAGCTGCGCCCCCGGCGAATGGCGACTCCACCCCCAGACGGCCAGCTATTTTGGAAGAAGTTCGGTTGTGCGTAGATAGATATGTTTGCGTCGCCGGACGATACCCACTGTCGCCTATTTATTCACTAACCGAGGGCAGCCTCGGCGTGGATGCGTTGGCACACAGCTGGCCGCGGGGGATGCGTAAATACGCATTCCTTCCAGTGAGCTTTATTGCGCAGACACTGTGCAAAGTCAGGCAGGACGAGGAGAGCCTTTTATTAATCGTCCGTACTGGACGACCAAGAATTGGTTTTCATAGTTAATGCTCCTCGCGACAGCTCTCCCTGGCGGATTCCCCTGAGGAAGGACTTTCTTTCTTAGGAAGGGACACATTTGGCACTCGCGCCCCGACCTGTCCATGTATGGTCGTTGAGCGCGCGCAAGGTTTAGGTGATTTATCGCAAGCGGTATCTAACACCATCGACGCGGTTCGAGCACCGTCCACAGGACGGGCTTACGCGCTTAATGAAACCTTTTCGTCACCGGTGCTCTTCGCAACGCGAGGACCCCAGAGAATGCCCTTTAACATTATGCTTTTATCTCTTTAACATAGGTTAGATGGTAGGCTGTCCCTCCGCCATTAAAGTTGATATCGCCGCTATTTCTGCTCATCACTCACTTATCTACGGCAGATCAGTTGGCCAGCATGATTTAATTATTTCATTTTAAGAGGCGCTCGCAGGCTAAACCCCTCGCGCCCTCCCTTTTTACTCCTGAGACCTGTCCATGGTGCTGAAGCCTTCTGGTCTCATATTTTAGCCTTTGCAGTCTGCGAGTCTGAAGTTTTTATCAATGAAAACTCTGACCCTGCTAGCATTGGCCTCCGTGAAGAGAGTAGGGGTTTTACATGCATTCTCTGTTGACGATTCGTGCTTTTAGTTTGGCCCTGCGGTCTCGAGTGTAACATTGAGATCCAGACCAGGCTACGTGCCCAAAGTTCCCACCACTCCCTTCAGAGATAAGGTGGTGAGCTTGCAAGCGTTGCCTTTGGAGCAGGCAAACCCAACCGAGGCTTGGTTGTGCCCCGTACGCGCACTGCGATTCTACGTGGTCCGCACGCAAAGCCTCAGGACCTCAGACCAGCTCTTTGTTTGTTATGGTGACCAGCAGAAAGGGAAAGCTGTCACTAAGCAGAGGATGTCTCATTGGATAGTTGATACTATCGCCCTGGCTTATAATTTGCAGGGCATTCCTTGCCCTTTAATTTGAGAGCGCACTCCACTCGGAGTGTTGCCTCATCTTGGGCTTTAGCTCGTGGTTCCTCGCTAACAGACATCTGTAGAGCTGCTGGTTGGGCGACACCTAATACGTTCATTAGATTTTACAATGTTCGTATCGAGCCTGTATCCTCTCGTGTTCTTTCCTCACCAGGGAGGGCACGGAGAGCAGACTCGCAAGTCGGCTTGCAGCCTCCGACTGAGGCTCCAAATTGAGTTTCAGTATGGAAGGCTAACAGAGCAAAAATGCGTAATGGTTTGATTTGCTCTCTCCACTGCCTTGACAGCCTTTGTTGCGGAGCATTGGCTGTCAGCCTTTCACTAGTTGTATTCTTGCGAACCTACGTGTTTGGCCAGGGCCCCACATTGTGTCCCAACGGGTTCCTTTGTGAGTATTATTCCGTGGGGTTAATCCTACCAGCCCACGTTTCCCTTAGCAGAGCACTGCTTTGCTTACACAGCCACGGCTGTCTTTATTCCTCAACTACGGTTGACTTTCGCCCACCATTAGCCCTTAAGAGGGGCGGTGGCTTCCGCAGCGTTCCTATCCCGCTCTGGTAGGGCGCTTCCCAGTTGCTGGCTCTTCTGTGGGGTTAAAGGAACATCTAGTGCCCGGCCTTTCTGCCTTATCCTATTTCTCCATTCCCTGACAGGGACGTGGAGGGTTTTTTGCAGACACTGGAAGAGGTCAGCCCCTAGTGGCGTTTTGGTAGGGATTCCCAATTCGTCGGTCACGACGTGATGTCGTAGTGACCGACTGAAAGGGAACGTCTCGGTTACGGATGTAACCCTCGTTCCCTGAAGGAGGGAACGGAGACGTCACGTCCCGTCGCCACAGGTGCTGCCACCTGCTGTTTAGGCCGGTCACCTTTCCGGCTTTCTCAGCGAACAGAAGCTGATTTCCCTATTTGCACGTGCGCCTTATATACGCACCTGGCGGGGCGGCGCCAGCATTATGCAAATATCTCAATGCCAAGTTCATTGGCGTTTTAGTAGTATTCGAAGCAGATTGGTCTCTCTAAGCGAGTTCCCAATTCGTCGGTCACGACGTGACGTCTCCGTTCCCTCCTTCAGGGAACGAGGGTTACATCCGTAACCGAGACGTTATCCAGGTATCAATGATGACATAGAGTTTAAGTGTTTTTTATGATGTGTTTTCTATGTTCTTATGATGACTACGTTTTGTATTTTTTGTTCTTTATTATTTCATATGTTACTTATGTTTTCATCTTAAATTTTTGTTGTATTGGTAATTTTCATTTCTTGATGTGTTTTGTTTGAGTTTGGTCTCCTAATTCTTTACACCTGATTACCTTATTAGGTCTAATTGATTGTTTCTAGTTTGATTTGTTTATTGAACGGCTCCTAACGAGGGGTGTGGTTTTAACTTATAAATTGCTGACATTCTCAGTGTGTGTTGCTTTGCCCTGAAGAAGACCACTTGCTGGTCGAAACATGTTGGCGTTTGGATTTTATAGAATGTAAGCCACACTTAATAAAGGCTTTTTATTTATTCCTTCTCCTTTTGGTATTTTTGATTGAGTGCCTGGGACTTGTGTTTTTTGACTACTGAGCGGGTGTTGTGGACTTTATACAGAGCTGTGCAGACCGGCCAGTCGACGCGTTTTATCTCAGTTCTGTGGGAGCGAACGATACGAGCCGAGGCAATCTGCTCACAGGTCACGTGCAAGTCCATCATCTGGAGAACGCTTCAGGAAAGTCAAACACACTTATTTGTGTGTTAGGGGCTTTCATGTATAAGGCGATGTGCAACAGAAGCTTAATATTTAATGTCTTGAATGTTTTTAAGTGGTTTTGCAAACATGCCGTTGGTGCATATTCCCGCAATTGTGATGCACCTCAATCTAGAATGACGTCAAAGTTGAATGAATCCCAATATGTCTGTTCAGACTGAGGTCGGATTGCAAAACATCCGACCTGTATCTGATTTAGAACCAACTAAAGTGACTCAAATCAGAATCGAAAAGATCAGATTCCATGTGATTGTGCTGTTCACACTGTCATACAAAGAGACAGACATGGGTCAGATAAGAGCAGAAAATCGGATTTTGATGACAGTGTGAATGTAGTCTTATATTGTTTTATTTTGTCTTATACAGGTGGGAATCGTTTGGACCCTCATGAATCAATTCAGAATCAATTCTTTGTGTCCCGATTCGATTCAGAATCGATTCAGACTAGGGTTTGCGCTTTTGCTACTAGTCTCTGAACTGTCTGTACTTTAATGGAAATAATCAATAATGTCATTCTTATATAGATATATGTTCTGTTTCTGTTTTAGGTTTAAAGTACCTGCATCCTGGAGAAAAATCTCCATCTGTTGATGTTTTTGTTTGATCCATGATGTAGCTGCAGATGTAAATCTGATCAATCTGATCTCCACAACTGATACTGAATGAAAATAAAATTCAGACACAAAATAAACTTAAAATCAGAGTGAATAAACCGACATTATAATTCAGATAAATGAATCCTGAGTGTTGAAGAAACAACTACATCAACACAACATACCTAACATTACCTCACATTAACATTAACACAAATTAAATTAAGAGTTATGTTAAGAAAACATTAAATAAATAACGCTAATATTAAGAAACAATTAAATATAAATGATTAAATATTTAAAGAAACTATGAACAAGGAAGTAAAAAGCGTCTCATCTCACCTGAACACACCTGAACACTCGCTGTCATCACAACCTGACTGGATTCACTTTCTCAAAATACTACAACTTTTACACCAACTACACACACACAAATACACGTAAAGCTGTTTATACATGTTATATTAATCACTTTGATCATCGATATGTTCAGAAATCAACTCCACCTGTTCAAAATGGCGGAAGATAAACACGAAACAATTTACTTTCACTTTCATCTGTGACGTCACTATTGTATGAGGAAGTGTTTGAGGTGTTTCCTTTGCTGACAGTAAACAAACATTAAACATCTGATTACAAATAATTTAATTTATAAACGAGACTTAATCATTAATGTGAGTCAATATGTTTACATTCACTGCATGAAACAAGCACATCAGCATTAACAATAATTAAACTCAAATCAAAATTACTCCTCTTTTGTTTAACTAATATAAGCCTAATAAAGTCATATGAGTTTAATATAATGTAGACTAACGCCGGTTCCACACCGCAAGCGCGAGCAGCGCGTGAGCGGCGCGTGTTTTTTTCGGCGCCCATGTTAACAAGTTAAAGCATGTACACCGCACGTGTGAGCAGCGCGTGCTTGCGTGGCAGGAGCGTTGCTGAAGCAGCAGTGCTGTGATCATTTCGGCGTCGGGTCTATTTTTGCTGCGCTGCTCACGCTCAATTAAAGTGACAGTGCATTGTTTATGCTTTAAATGGTCGTGGATTGACGCGAAAAAGTGTAATTTAACAATAAAATAATAAATGTGACGCCAAGTGTGTTTAAAACAGTCATGACTTTGGGCAATTTAAAAGAAAGCAATGAAATATTTAAAAACACCAGAAGACTGCGCTGTCATTCACTTTCTGCCCAGCACTAAATGACTCCTCATCTATAATCTTCAGAGAAATAGAGACATACACCTATAAATCTATGCTTAAACTGTTGAAGGGAAACACGATCGACTGCTTTATGCTGTCAATCACTGAGTGATTTTTTTATTTTATTGTAAAACTTCAGAGAAACAGATTTAATAATGTGCCATGGGCTTTTTATGTCTATAATTATGTATTGTGTCTATATCTGTCATTACACGGACCAGAACAGCACGAAAACAATGTGGGTTAAACAAATCACAGTTTTATAAATAACAATTATAAATGGGGATTTAAACTATCAATCCCCAAAACTCAAGTTATATGCTTCTCTAAGAGCCACAAAGTAGTGCCACTGAAATTGTATGGACACGATTTGGAACAAGTTAAAGTGGTTAGGTTTCTAGGGGTTATCTTTGACGAGAGGCTGACTTGGTGTCAACATATTGATAAGGTCAGAAATAAATGTAAGAAGATCAATAACGTGTTGAGATGTTTATCAGGGCGAGACTGGGGAGCGAGTAGAGCATCGCTAATAAACATTTATCAGGCTCTCATGAGAACTGCCTCTGACTATGGTTGTTTAGCGTATATGTCAGCATCAGAATCTAACCTTAAAAAGCTTGATGTGGAGCAGGCACAGGCTCTTCGGATTTGTACCAGAGCGTTTAAAACATCACCTGTAAATGCATTACAAGTGGAGGCAGGAGAGATGCCGTTATGTATAAGAAGGGTTAAGATCATGTTGTCATATTGGACTAATTTACAAGGACATAAAATGGTCCACCCCACAAGAACTGTCTTGCAAGAATGCGCAGAGCATAGTAAACGCAATTTTTGCAGTTTCGGATGGGTGGGGAATAATAAGGCTCAAAGTGCAGGTCTCAATCAGTTGCAAATAGGACCCACTGTAGCAATATCAACTATTCCACCCTGGAAATTTGTTAAGCCATATGTAAATATAAGTTTACAACAAATACTAAAAGAAAATACAAAGATAATGCCAGAGTGGGTAATAGTTCAAAATTATGTAGAGCAGTATCAAGAGGAAGTATTCATATTTACGGATGGATCAAAGCAGCCAGAAACAGGCCGTACTGGTGCAGCCTTTTTTATTCCTCGATATGAAATAGCAGTCAAAAAGAGGACAACAGATCACCTGTCAGTATACACTGTGGAGTTGGTAGCAATTGTACTGGCATTAGAGTGGGTGGAGAAAAATAATAATAATCAGAACAAAGGGGTCATTATAGCCTCAGACAGTTTGTCAGCATTAATAAGCATTCAATCTGGGATAGCATCATGCAGACAAGACCTCATTCATCAAATACTACACTTGCTTCTCACACTTCATAATAAAAGAATAGATGTCTCCTTCCTTTGGGTTCCTGCCCATGTAGGGGTGGAAGGAAATGAAACTGTAGATATGCTGGCAAAAAGCTCTACAAATCATGAAATCATAGATACGCACGTACCAATAAGTAGAGCAGAGGTCAAAACTATCATAAAGCAACATTCCCTTAAAATATGGCAGGAATATTGGAACACAGCAGATACAGGACGTCATTTATACAGTATACAAAGTCAAGTAGTCACAAGCATAAGGAAGGGCAGGAGCCCAAGGGAAGAGATGATAGTATCACGTCTTAGAATAGGTCACACTGGTTTAAACACAACATTGTATAGAATAGGAAAACATCCCACTGGTTTATGCACTGAATGTAATGTACAAGAGACAGTAAAACACATACTTTTAGACTGCACAAAATATGAAGAAGATAGGGTAAAATTAAAAACACAAATAGACGAACAAAGTATGACACTTGAGCTTTTATTAGGGGAAACATCTGGGAAAATACACAATTTACTTATCTTATTTTTGAAAAATACTGGGTTAAGTGAAAGAATTTGATAGGGTTTAGTTATTTATTTATTTTTATTATTATTATTATTATTATTATTATTATTATTATTATTATTATTATTATTATTATTATTATTTTTTTTTTTTTTTATCTCTCTCTTTCCTTTTATGTCATTCTAATGCCCACACTCCAGTCTAGTAGGTGGCGGTAATGCGCCTTTCAGTTGAGTTGCCAACCGCCATTAAACCCGAAAGAAGAAGAAGAAGAAGTTCTGTGCAGGATCATTGACTACGTTTACATGCTGTCAATATTCGGGTTATGGTCGAGTTAAGGTCGGGTTTCTGAAACATTCGGAATAACTCGTTTACATGCGTGAGCAGAGAGAGTTACCCCTGTATACATGGAATTGGCAATATCCTGATGTAAACTGTGATTAAAAGGTAAATGCTGTGATTTTGCGTGGCTCACTAGTGCGCTTTGCGGTTTTACTGCCTTCATTTACTAAAATAAAGGTATTATTTAAATCCAGAACAAGCTGCACCGATGTAGAAGCAGGGTAGGCTAAGTTGCATGTCTTTCCTTTTTTTGATAAAAAGATTAACAAGCTATATACTAGCCTTCAGCTAAATATATTTTTGAAAAAAAAATTAATTGAAGAACAATTTTCTAACAAGAAGGGTTTTAAGTGCAAATTTACAGAGCATCGGTAAATAGAGAACACAACCACGTCTTAAAGAAATTTAAATTAGACAGTATTTATGCACCTATAAATGTACAAAACGAATGCAATAGCTTACAGAAGGCAATGCATATTTATTTATGGCATTTTCAATAATATATTAGTAGATAAATTAACATATATAAAGTATGAAAACGAATAAATCATTATTTTGGCTAAATTAAGCTGGAAAGATAATTTTTATAATTGTCATCCTTCCAGAACAAGCTTTTATGCTATCTATAATAACTTACATTATATCCTGAGTGTTACTTGGCCGAAAATATGTAGAAATACATGCAAGTAAAAAAGTACAGAACAAAAATGTTTAGCTCACACGGATAGAACGAAAGCCGTTAATTAAGCAGAGGACGTGCAGAAACAGTCGAGTCGGCAGATGATCATCAATGTTTAATGTTTCGCGCAGGTACTGTTGATGATAAACTTTCATATCTAAATGTCAGGTATAAGTATTCAGTCAGTTAATAATAAAGCCACCGGCGTTATTGCAACATCCTAATCCACAGAGCGGACGCTGCATACAAAGAAAAAACCTAAGGTTTTTATTTTAAGTGGTTTTAATGCTGGTAAGCAATCAGTTATATTATGCCGCTTTGTATTTGTGTGGATCAGTTAAATTAAAGTAATTTTAATCTTAGAAACCGCATCTATGCAGACGACGCAATGCAGTTATTCTGTCATCTTTCACTTTTTTCACACATTCACTGTATTTAACGAAATATGAATAGCATAGTATTACATTTTGAATTCAAATTCACAAAAAAAACCCAAGTTACTCTCATAACTATTGACAATCTATTTGAACTTTATTATACATGTATGATGTGAAAAACAATAGCAATATATTAATTTAACGTGCAAAGCGCGGTTGTTGCAATTGGTTTCCTCCTCGCTCTAAAAGTGTATATAAGAAGTTCCTCTACTCAAAAGACCAAGATTCCTTGCGAATACAACATGCGCAGAACACAAATCAATGTTCCTTTTGATGGGAATATCCCGATGCGCGTTTACATGACCAACATTTCGGGCTAGAAAAGAGGTAACCCAGGGGTAATATTCGGGATTTTAAAAACAGGAATATTAGCATATTCGGGTTTTTGCCGGTGTTTACATGGACGTGCGCGACCGGGTTATTGCTAATATTCCGGATTTGAACGGGTTATTGGCTGCATGTAAACGCAGTCATTGTGTTGTGTTGTGTCGTGTTACTCGTGTTCTTGTAGTTATACAAGTCAGAGTCAAAGTCAAGTTTAGTGTTTGTCTAGTTCATGTTTCTTGTTGTTTACCCCCTCGTGGGTTTTTGTTTGTAATAAAGTGTCTTCTGTTTTCCCCGACATCGTCTGCTATTGGGTTCATTCGTCTGCTATTCCTGACAGAATGATCCTGCCAACATTGAACCCAGCAACGGTGTCGGGGTCTATTGTTTCACCTCCAGTGGGGCTTCTACTGCCCATTGCAGTGCGCCCTGTGCCGGACTGGCTTACCAGTGGGTTCCGTGACCAGATATTTTCCGAGCTGTGGAGGGCCGCCGTTGACTCTGATCCTGATCTGGAAGAGATGGCGGTCTTGGTCGGTCCGATCCTCGGCTTGGCCGCTGTTTGGTTTGCCGCTGCTCACGAGATGGTCCAGCCCGCGCAGTCGACCCAGCCCGCGCAGTCGACCCAGCCCGCGCGGTCGACCCAGCCCGCGCAGTCGACCCAGCCCGCGCAGTCGACCCAGCCCGCGCAGCCGACGCAGTCGACCCAGCCCGCGAAGTCGACCCAGCCCGCGAAGTCGACCCAGCCCGCGCAGTCGACCCAGCCCGCGCAGCCCGCGCAGTCGACCCAGCCCGCGCAGTCGACCCAGCCCGCGCAGCCCGCGCAGTCACCCCAGCCCGCGCAGCCCGCGCAGTCGACCCAGCCCGCGCAGCCCGCGCAGTCGACCCAGCCCGCGCAGTCGACCCAGCCCGCGCAGTCGACCCAGCCCGCGCAGCCCGCGCAGTCGACCCAGCCCGCGCAGTCGACCCAGCCCGCGCAGCCCGCGCAGTCGACCCAGCCCGCGCAGTTGTTGACTGAATGGACTAAGTCAGTGAGGTCTGCTTGGCCTCTGCTGCGCCCTCGTCCCGCACCCCCTTGGACTGTTGTGTTTTGAGTATTTTGTGGACTTCAGTGTGTTTGATAAGTTTTGTTTTTAGCACCTTTTGTTAAGTTTTAGTCTGATGTCTTCTAGTCTTGTCATGTTTATTATCTGTCATGTTTTCTTGTCTTGTGTGTTCCCTTTTTGGACGCCAGGTGGCGTCCTTTGAGGGAGGGCTACTGTCAGGACTCTGCCTTGAAGTCTTGTTAAATTAGTATTTTGTCATGGTGGCAGAGTTCCTGCAGTCCCTGGCCTTGTGTGGAGGTTCATGCCTTGTTTTTGTGTTTGGCATGTCCCTCCGGTGTCTTGTCTCTTGTCCCCGCCCCCTCGTTCTCCTGCTTATTGGTAATCATTAGTTTATTCCCATCACCTGTTCCCTGCTCGTTATCTTGTTTGGTTCATTCTATTTAATGTCAGTGTTTCTTTAGTTCTGTGCAGGATCATTGTGTTGTGTTGTGTCGTGTTACTCGTGTTCTTGTAGTTATACAAGTCAGAGTCAAAGTCAAGTTTAGTGTTTGTCTAGTTCATGTTTCTTGTTGTTTACCTCCTCGTGGGTTTTTGTTTGTAATAAAGTGTCTTCTGTTTTCCCCGACATCGTCTGCTATTGGGTTCATTCGTCTGCTATTCCTGACAGTGATTAATAAAAGCAGAACCACTTAAATTGTCTTGTTTTTATGCCAACACTGTCAAACTAACTTGTAAATGTAAGTGATTGATTGATTCATTCATTCATTTCTGATCACCCTAAACACATGAGTTATAAAAATAAATATTTAGACAATTTTGACGATTGTAACACGTATTTTTTATTGAATGCAACTGCTCAAACCCACTGCTTGTGACTCTTTAAACAACGTTAGCTAAATATTTAGCATTTGTTTGTTTTAATAACTTGGCCAAAACAGAAGTGCCATCTTATGAACATGTGTTGATTCATCGCACAAAATACAACGGAGAAATTATTTTATAGAATCATTAAGATACGTAGGTATTAACACATTGGGCCCTATCTTGCACCCAGCGCAATTGACTTTGTCAGTGACGCATGTATCATTTCGTATTTTGCACTGGTGCACAGCGGGTTTTTCCCTCCACAGACGCACGTCGGCAAACTAGGGAATGAACTTGCGCTCCCTGGGTGGTTCAGCGCAAAAAAGGAGGCGTGCTCCGGCGCAAACCATCTCTTATGCTATTTTGCAGTTTCAAAAAACAATTGCGCTACTAACCAAAAAAAACTAGTCTAAAGTCAGTGGCGCGTTGCGCGTGGTTCATTTTGGTATTTTAAGGGCGCATGCTTGACCATAATCTATAGCGTGCACAACGCGCATTGCTTATCTAATCTACACAGATGCAACAGTTATTTTTGCAAATCATAAATTGTTACAATAAAAAATATAAGATAAGGGAAATCATTAAATCATAAATTGTTACAATAAAAAATATTAATAAATGAGATAGGGGAAATCATTTTGGTGAGCATTGTGGTGATAGTTTTAATTTATTTTGTGTGGCAGCGTTAAACAATTATCATGCAAATAACGATTAAAATGTTTTCATAAGTTTGTTGTGTGGCTGTAGCCTATTACGTTTATTTTATCTAAATAATAATTAAAATGTTTTAATTGGGATCCCCCCGTCTCCTGACATCATTGTAGTGCTTGGCGCAGCTGATGAGACAATTGCGTCTATTTACTCTCACTCCTGTTTAACCTACGCTGATTTGGGCGGGTTTCTCCCATCCCCATACAAAACAACTTCTCTGTCTTTGACTGCTCTTACAAGAACGTCGGTCTCCTCGGCTGTGAACCACTCCTGGCGTGCACCTGTCAAATCCGTCATAAAAATAGCAACCCGCCATGGAACTTGCGCCCTTGCGTTTAAAGGGAATGTTGGATAGCGTTCTGATTGGTTTATTTGACGTTACGCCCAAACCACACCTATGAATAATGAACCTACTTCAGACCAACCCCTTATTGATTTGCGCCCGGCGCAAGACTTATTTCTCCCGCCGGGAAAATAGCAACAGCGACCAAGATCCGCCCACAAAGTCACTTGCGCTTTGCGCTTCGGACTTGCGTTTCAGATCGTTAAAATAGGGCCCAATGTCAGTAAATAGCTGGTTTGCCAACCATAAGACTCCAAAAGAAGAAGTGTCACCTTACTATAAGCTTGAAGGGATTTATAGTTCTTAAACTCCTACAAAGTTTAAATAAAGTCCTGCAAAAACAAGGTAATTGGCCAGATATGTAAGCGGAGGTAGTGCGACTGGATCCGTAATCCAGTCTTGGGCTGCTAAATCATGGATCTATGTTGTTTATTTGTCCAAATAAAGTTTTTTGGCAGTAGCATTTAGTTTCTCCCTATAGGGTCCCTTCTCTTTTTCTTTCAACTTCTCGATTTCTTCCGTTCTTCTTCAATTTTACCTAGTTTTAGCTTAACATGCCCACAATTAAATGGCATAGCGGTCGGCGGTGCCTCTAAACATGTTTTAGCTTTTTGATATTGTCTCAAAATATATTTTAATTTCTATTTTAAATTCTTCAAATATTGGCATTTTTTCATTCCATTTGACTTTATGAATATAATAACGGGCAATTATAATCAAATCAAGCATAAACAGAATATTATTATCACCATCAAACGAAAAACATTTTAGCATAATATCAATTTATTCAAAGCTAACAGGCTTCATAACTTTTCTTTGTGAGTAAATACGCTCTTTCCAAAAAAAGGTTTGACACTCCCAAAATAAATGATATGGGGAAATTTTACAAAAGACACAAATATCTTTTATATTCACTTTAAAACGCTGTACCATAAATGACTTAACTGGGTAAACCTAATGAAAAATTTTATATGTAACTTCTTTCACTTTATTTGTGATGCATGTGGTGTCATCTAAATTGTACTCCAATCAAGACATTTTTTAAATAGGCTAAAGAATTCCAACGAGTATTAACAGCAAGTTTAGATTGAAGACTTTTAGATTATTACATTCAAAACGCATGAAATCCTTGCCCTGCAACATAATAAAGAAGCAAATTCTTCAACTGATTGTAAAGAATAATTATTACTTCCTTTAATAGCCTCAAAAGTTCCTTAATTGCCTGTAAAACCAAACAATATTAGATAGGATCGACTAAGTTACGCATATGAGCAAATTCTTATAATTGTATAAAACACCATCTTCTTTGATCAGCTGTTTTAACCAAAAAATTCCTTTTTCAAACCAGTTTTCAAAAAATATTGTTTCTGATCCTTTTTCTTATTCCAAATGGTACATCACCGACAAGACGATCAATCGTTGATGTTTTTCTCCCTCTGCTGGTAGTAAACGAGCATTACAGCGTTACATTATACAAACATTATTACAACTAATTTAACAGATTTAACTTATAAACGAGGAGAAATCATTAATGTATTGCTTTAACATTTGTGTGTTTACTTTCACTCATGAAACAAAACACATCAACATCAACAATGATTAAACTGAAATTTAAATTTCTCCTCTTTTCTTCCACTAAAGGAGTAATGTCATATGGGTTTGGTGTAATGTAAGTGATTTTTCATTATTTTTGTGTTTTACATTAACATTCATGTATTTATCATAGTGTGAGGAAGCTGCATGAAAACACTTCTTCAGTTGAGCTGATAGAGACACATTTAGTGATTTATTATAGAGAGATCTTTAAGATGTGTTTACTGTCTAATGAAGGTTTGTGACAGAACAGAATGTTTCACAAGATAAAATAACTGTACAACTTTACATCACAAACTCACAACCATCACAAAACACAAACACTCTTTCATACTTGAGTTAGAGAAACACAGATAGAAAGAATAGAGTTAACCTATTATAGTTTAAGTTTATTTTATTTGAGATAATTGCGTTTTTTCTGACATGATTTATTCTCACTCTCACGATTATAAAAACAGATGAGAAATGAACTATAGATTTTATGTAGATTTTAGAGAAATGTAATACAGAATGCCAAAAGAACATTTAAAAACACTTTGATCTGACCCGGGTTATCCCCAGTGCTGAGCTAAATGTACGTAGTGAGGCGAAGGGGTGGAGGTGGGTTTGCGATAATTCCGGAGAATGAGAGTAAGGAGTCTTGATTATATATAGAGCTGGTACTAAGTTTGTTGTGTTGATTAGTGATTGATAAACAACTGTGTTCATTGCTTAATGATCGAGAGCCAGCCGTGTTCATTAATTAGTGATCGAGAGCCAGCCGTGTTCATTGACTGATCAGCTCCTCCAAAACCTTGTTTATATAAAACATAATAAGCTGAGAGAGGACATGCAGGGAGGCGGTTGCGGCCGAGAGCCCGGTAGGAAGGCGGTTGGCAACACTGGACTGTGACTGGCGCATTGATGGAAGGAAGTGACGGTAGTATCGGAAGTGAAGTAGAGATGGGGGATGAAAATAGTGGCGGGAGTAGTGGAGTAGGAGAATGGAGTAAAACCTCTAAGCGTAAAAGGAAGAAAACATCTAGAAGGCAATCGGAAACGGATAGCGATAAGAAAAGGACTTCAACACAGACAAATAGGGAGGAATTTAAGGTAATGATTAATTTTAAAAATAAAAATGTGAGTTATCCAATTCAGCTTACCAAAGCTTTGAAAAAAGCTGTAGGTGATATAGAGGGAGCCAAGTACTTGAGAAATGGTAATCTACAAATTTTCTGTAAAAATGCCAAACAGCAAAAAATTGCACAAAGTATTAAATCAATTCAGGGGGAAGCGGTGAGTTGTACTCTGCCGGTTGTGAGCGTTTGGAATTCTCTGGAATTCCGACAGAAGTATCTGTTGATACAATCAAGAGCAATATTGTAGGAGCAAAGGTGGTTGAAGTGAAGCGGTTAAAATGTGTACGGAATAATGAAAAAGTTGAGAGCCTTTCTGTAATGCTTCTTTTTGATGAGGAAAGACTTCCAGACCGAGTGTATATTGGATATGTTAGCTACATGGTAAGAGTGTATATTCCACCTCCAATCAGATGCTATAAATGTCAAAAATATGGTCATGTTGCAGCAGTGTGTAGAGGAAAGCAGCATTGTGCTAAATGTGGTGGTAATCATGAGTATGGAGATTGTGAGCAAGGGACACAGCTGGAATGCTGTAACTGTGGAGGAGAGCACAGTGCTGGCTTTGGTGGATGTAGGGTGCATAAAAATGCTGTGAAAGTTCAGAACATTAGGATGAAGGAGGGAATATCATATGCAGAGGCTGTTAAGAAGGCAAAGCAAGCAGAACCGAGTCAGGAAAACAGACCAGTGACTCAGAATACAAGACCAGTGGTAGAAAATGAAGGAAAGGATGATTATTTAAAAATGGGAAAAGTTGAGTTCATGACTTTTTTGGCTGAAGTTATTAACTGTGCAGCACAAACTGAAAGCAGAACCGAGAGGATTAAAATCATAATTAAGGCAGCTGAAAAACATCTGCAGGTTGAGGGAATTACCCGTGAACATGTGAATGAAAAACTTAAGAGCCAAATATCAGATACGCAAACATGTTATGGAGGATCCTAGTAATGCTAATAGTAGCTCAATGGAATGCAAGGAGTTTAATTTCGAATGGGCAAGAGTTTAAAAAGTTTATAGAGGATAAAGAATGTAAACCACAGGTTCTATGTATACAGGAAACTTGGTTGAAACCTCACCTAGATTTTGTAATAGAAGGATATGTGGGGGTTCGAAGGGATAGAAGAATAGGCACTGGTGGTGGGGTAGCTATTTTTATCCAAAATGAAATTCCTCATAGAATAATAGAGATAAATGAAGAATATGAATCAATTGCTGATGAGTTATACTTAAGAGAACAGAGTATTAAGGTAATACATTTTTATAATCCTTGCAATAGGTTAACTAGTGAAATACTAGACAAAATTATAGGAGGAGATCACACTAAAGTGATATATTGTGGAGATTTTAATGCACATACACTGTGGGGAAGTGGAGTTACTGATCATAATGGGCGAGTAGTGGAAGAAATGTTAGAATGGAAGGGCCTAGTGTTTATGAATGATGATAGGGCTACCAGAATTGATGTGACCACCCCTCTATATATGTTCATCTATAGATTTAACGTTAGTATCAGAATGTCTAGCGGGAATATGTACATGGCAGGTTTGGGATGAAACTACAGTAGGTAGTGATCACTATGTTATTTGTTGCAAAATAGGTGTGGACATAAATGATGTTATAGAGGAGAAGGTATGTAGGTGGAAATTTAAATCAGCAAATTGGGAGGCATTTAAATATTATTAGTGAAATTAAATTGTTAGAGATGCAATCGAATGAGGAAATAGAGGATGTAGAAATGTATAATAAAAATGTATGTGAAGTATTGTACAACGCTACTGAAGAAATTATTGGAAGATGTAAAGATATAAAGAGAAAGAAGTGTGTCCCATGGTGGACAGAGGATTGTGATTTAGCAATAAAAGACAGGAACAGGGCGTTTAGAAAGGTTAAGAAAAATTATGTATTTGATAATCTAATTCTGTATAAGAAAGCACAAGCAAATGTGAGAAGGGTGATTCGAGCTACAAAAAAGAATTATTGGAGAAGCTACTGTGACATTATAGGGGAAAAAGTAGATGTCAGCAAAATTTGGCGCATGATTAGAAAAATAGGTGGGATTAGAAGAAACTTTAATCTCCCCGTTTTGAATAATGGGGATAGAAATGCTGTGACAAATGTTGGAAAAGCTGAGATGTTAGCAGAGGTGTTTATTAAAGTACATAGCAACAATAATTTATCAGAAGAAATGAAGAAAAGTAGAGAATTAAAAAGAAGGGAACATCCTAATATTATGATGGATAAAATGCCTAATAATGGCCTTATAGATAAGGAATTTTCTTTGTATGAATTGAAAAGAGTTTTGGGGGGAATTAAGCAAACATCTCCAGGAAAAGATGAAGTTTGTTATGTAATGATTAAAAATGTATCTGATATGTCCTTGAATATAATACTTGGTTTGTTTAATAAAATATGGAATATAGGAAAACTCCCTGCAGCGTGGAAACATGGAGTAATTGTCGCTATATTAAAGCCAGGCAAGGATAAACATGATGCTGCCAGTTATAGACCTATTGCGTTGACATCTTGTCTGTGTAAGTTAATGGAGCGGTTCATTGTGAATAGATTGAATTATATACTTGAAAAGAAGGATATTATTTCACCTTATCAGAATGGTTTTCGTAAAGGGCGTAGTACAATAGATGCTGCCTTACATGTTTAGAAACAGATATAAGAAAAGCACAAATAAACAGAGAAGTAGTATATTTTTTGATATTGAAAAAGCATACGATATGCTCTGGAAAGAGGGGCTGTTAATTAAATTAGAACAACTCGGGATAGAAGGTAGAATGTTTATTTGGATTAAAAATTTCTTGCTTGATAGAACAGTTCAGGTAAGGGTTGGATCATCATATTCCGAGATATATAAAATAGACAATGGCACTCCTCAAGGAAGTGTGTGCAGTCCTGTACTATTTAATCTAATGATAAATGATATCTTTCAGAAAATTAATTTGGATGTAAGAAGATCCCTTTATGCAGATGATGGAGCAATATGGAAGAGGGGTAGAAATATATCACACGTAACTCAAGGTACACAAACTGCAGTTAGTGAAGTGGAAAGATGGGCAAATAAGTGGAGTTTCCGGTTGTCAATATCCAAGACTCAACTAATATGTTATACAAAAAGAAATCGTATCCCAGAAATTAAAATAAAATTGTATGGGCAGGTATTAGAACAGGTTAAAATTATAAAGTATCTGGGATTATGGATGGATTCTAGGTTGACTTTTAAAATACATGTTCAGAAAGTGGTAGATAAATGTAAAAAAAGCAATAATGTTTTAAGGTGTCTGGCAGGAGTCAAATGGGGCGCAAGTCGAAAATCCTTGCAGCGTATATATAAAGCTCTGATAAGATCAGTGTTGGATTATGGATGTATAATATATGGGTCTGCGTCTTTATCCTTGCTTAAGAAAATAGAAGTAGTGCAAGCTCAATCACTAAGAATCTGCTGTGGGGCTTATCGATCCTCTCCAGTATCAGCATAACAAGTAGAAGTAGGAGAAATGCCCATGTGTATACGAAGATTACAGTTGACAATGAGTTATTGGGTTAGTTTAAAAGGCCATTCAGAGAGTCACCCAGTTAAGGATATACTAAAGGAATGCTGGGAATATGGGAAAAATAATGTCAGAAGTTTTGGTTGGACAGCAAATAAGGATGCCACAAATTTGGGTATTATCCAAATTGAAGTTAGTCCAACCGTAACTGTGCCTAATGTACCTCCATGGTTATTTCCTGTGCCTATAGTTGATATTTATTTGCATCAAGTTAAAAATGAAATGTATATTTCTGTGGAAAGTTTTGTACAACAGTATCTGAATGAGGTATACTCCTTAATGATTCAAGTGTATACAGATGGATCTAAGGACCCAATATCGGGGCGTACAGCTTCAGCAGTATTTGTGCAAAGTTTTCAAATAAATATCCAAAAAAGGACTTCTGATTTTGCTTCAGTTTTCACTACTGAACTAATAGCTATCTTACTAGCCGTCCAATGGGTGGAAGAAGCTCAACCATCAAGGACTGTCATTTGTTCAGACTCACTGTCTGCTTTAAGTAGTTTAAAAAGGTGGACAGTCTGCCTCAAGACAAGATATAATATGTGAAATACTAATGTGTCTCAATAGAATTCAATATATGGGAATAATTTTGAGATTTCTTTGGGTACCTGCACATGTAGGTGTAGAAGGCAATGAAAAGGTGGACAAATTAGCCAAGCAGGCTTTGGAGCATGTGGATATTGATTTTAAAATTCCACTAAGTAAAACCGAAGTAAAAGGAAGAATTCGGGAACTAATGAGCATCAAATGGCAAGAGATGTGGGATGGGGAAACAAAAGGCAGACACCTTCATAATATTCAAAGACATGTTGGTAAAGGAAGAATGGTTAGGAATAAAAGGAATGATGAAACTATTATTTCTCGACTCCGAATTGGACACTGTGGATTAAATCAATATTTACATAGAATAGGGAAACATCAAACAGGTTTATGTGAATTTTGTGATGAAGAAGAGCCTGGGACTGTTGAGCATGTAATAATGAAATGTGGGAAATATAATAGGGAGAGAGAAGAATTATTAAATAAAATGAGAAACTTTGGAAACAACAATGTAATCCTTTCAGATTTACTCAATTCTCCAGGAAAATCCATAGTGCAAACGAAATTAATTAGGTATCTTAAAAGCACAAGATTAGACTGTAGAATATAACAATTGACAAAGGTTCAATGTTTAATATTCAATTTTTTTTCCTAATACTGTCCTCCTCTCTACACTCCAGTCCAGTTGGTGGCGGTAATACACCATTAGTTGGCTTGTCAACCACCAATAAACAGTACAAGAAGAAGAAGAAGAAGAGAGGACATGCACTATTATTTTATTTTGCTTGCTTGTTTTCTCGTGATCACAACTTAATTTCTTGTGATCTCAAGATAACAAATGTTGTTTTCTCGTGATATTGAATTAATTTTCTGATGATCTCGAGATAACAAATTGATAACCTACTCATTACTCAGAACGTGTTTGTTGTTTGGAGGGCGACAAAAGCGAAATCAACATGGATAAACAACTTCGTTACTATTTTGATCAGGGACTCACTTAAGCTGAAATTGCTTTTCACATTAGTGTTCGACATTTGAGAAGGAGGCTGTCAAGTTTACAACTTTATCATCGAAGACAATATAGCGACCCTGAAAGTGTTGTCAGGTTCATTGCCAGGCAACTTGAAAGACCGGGACGTCTGCATTGTTACAGAATGATGTTTGAAAGATGTCGTTTAAATGGTTTGTGGCTGACCTGAGAAATAATGAGAGATATACAGTTAAAGGAACAGTATGTAAGAAATTTATATCAATGAATCCTAAAATGGCCCTGATATGTCACTAGACATTATGAAATAATTTTCATTTCAAATACTTATATCACTGACAACAGTGGTCTGGCCAGGATATTGTCATTTAAAAAGTGGAGTTGCAGCCCTCAACTGATGTTTATGTTGACATTTTGTGTATTGGCCACCAGTTTTGTGATTGCAGTACCAGTTTTAGCCACACGTTTTGTGATTGCAATATCAGTTTTGGCCACAATCCTACATACTGTTCCTTTAAATCTGAATCCATTGAGTGTGGAGGATAGAAGAGGTAGAAGGTTGCGGAGGCGACATTACAGAGTGTCCGGCCCTAACTATCTGTGAATTCACATGACAAGATACCAAAGAGCCATACGAGCATTACATCTTGACTGAGAACAGGTGAGAGGATGAAACGACGCTAATCACTAAAATAATAGCAAAATGCTTAATGTTATGAAGCTCGTGCAATGACTGGACGTGTTTTAAAGCTCGCTGTTATGATGAACATCCACAACGAGAGTTAAACTTCCTGTCCAGTACAAAACTTAGTTTAAGTCTTGCATTTTGTGCAGATATATATAATGTTGTATAATACATTTATGTTGTTTATAAGGCTTAATATTATGTAGAGTGCCTCATATAGAAACTTTGTGTTTATTAACTCTTTAGTTTCACTTCACGACTTCAGGTTTCTGTTAAAAACATTTAATTCATTAATAATCTAGTATGTGTTCTTTGTTCTGTCATAGTTTCTTCAAAATTCTTCAAAAAAAGTTTTGAGTGTTTTTAATACAAATATTTTCATTTTCACCATGACATACACGCCCCGCCCCTTTGATTGCCCCACCCCCAGTTAATCGAGTACTCGTTTTTTCAGACTTATGGATTAATCAAAATGAAAAAATTACATAGATGCACATCTCTAATAAATGTATGTTTAGGTTATCAGACTCTTCTAACAGGATTATTTTAACATTGATGAATCTGGCACAGAGTTCAGTCAGGTTTTCTTTAGAGATGTGTAATCATTGGTGTTTTAGTATACATAATGAGTTATTATTATTATTATTATTATTACACAATATACACACACTCATTATACACTTAATATACTGAAATACAATATCAGTAATGAATTTTATAAATGGGGGCCAAGGCTTCTTTAGGTGTCCATATCCCATGAAAGAAAACGATGTGTAATTATTAAAAAAGCATGAATGAATCTATAATTGCTGATTACTTCACATTACTCCACATTAGATAAATATTCCTCTTGCCCTGCATGCATTATATATAATTTAATTAACTTTAATGACTTCAACAGGTACTGTTTATTAGGCTTTAAGACCGAATGCAAAAAAAAGTTTACATTCAGATAAGACTGTATGATAATCACTAAGACATCTAATTTCACTAATTTTATGTGAATTTGTGATTATGGAGTTAAACAGTAAACACTCAGTGATGTCATTCTTCAGTGCTGTTATTATTTTTACTTACAGACGCTGATCATTCTGAAAGATCACAATATCTGTTTTAACAACAATAAAGTGACTTTTATTGTGACTTCAGATTTTATATATATGTATAAGCAGAATAATCTCATTCCTGTAATATAATATGGAGAGAGAGAGAGAGACAGAGAGAGGTTATGTCTGTCTTGATATCTCCAGCTGTTAAATTATTGATATCTGATGCAGTAGTTCAGACAGATCACTGAAGCTCAACAAGTCATGATTGGGTTATCAATACTGACATCATTAAACAAATAGGGCTTTTCTGAGCACTCGGTTCTTGTGCTTTGACTCTTTTAAAATGTAATCTGTCTTCAGAAGTGAAAAACTCTTTTTTTAATTAAAAAAAGAGGAAGATGGTCTAGTTGTGCATTATTAGATGTGTTTGTGTGAACTTGAAGGATGTTTCTGCAGAAGATCTTCTAGTAAATCACTTTACACTTCTGTTGAATTTAATCTGACAGAATTAATGTCACTGTAACATCAGCTGTAATATTACATCACTATCAAAATATGACTATCACATAAGAAATAATCCAAAGATACACACACTGTATGATCAGTCTCTGTACATTATGTTGACTGACGTCTCTCTTCATCATTTACTCCATTAGCAGAACATCAGATTGACGTCTAAAAGCTCCAACACAAAAACTGTTCTCAGATCTGTTCATGAGATTCATCTCAGAGCAAAATGAAGCACAATGATTCAAACACTGAGATATGACACACAACAGTAGATTCAAAATAAACTTTTATTATCTTAACAAATACAAAAAACAAATACAACAGAGTAGAAAGCAGATAAAACAGCAGATTGAACTCATCATCTTGTTGATGTTTTCATTATGGAGACATTTCAATCATTCTGGAAGGAGTCTGATGAGTTGAATCAGGTGTTTTAAAACATTATGAAGGAAGGACACTGATCTACTAATAATATCATCAAAATATTCAAACAATCTCTGTGTGTGAGGGAGTAAAATCAATATTAGATGTCTGTGATGTCCTCACTGAATGAAACACAGACCTGATTCAGTCCTGAAAATCACTGCATGAGATCAGAAACACCTCCAGAAATCACTGTCTGTTAACACAATTCACTTTATCATCCACAAATGCTGCTTAAAGCTTTATCATGCAAAGAAGAAGCCCAATGGAAACAAGATCCAGAAATGCTCTTCTGTCTGATTTCAAATGGACTGAGACAAAACTGTTCTGTGATCAGACAAATCAAAGTTTGGAAACTAAAGAGGAGAGAGATCATCTGTATTGTTATCAGTGCTCACATCAAAAGCCTTCATCTCTGTTGGTATGGAGGAGGATTAGCGTCTAAATGAGCAGCTTTCACATCTGGAAGTATCAGACATGAATTTATAAGATTAAAAAATGATTGCATTGTAATTTTATTTATATTTCATTCAGTGTCTCAACTTTTTTTTTTGTAATTGATCAGATAATCATCAAAAAGTCCTGCAGTCAGATCCTGAAGAACACAAAAGCAAAGACGTCCAATATTTGGATTTAGAGATAAATGAGCTGCGAGTCTTCAATGTTGTGCTGAACTTGAACACATTTCAGTTTAAGATGAAGTTAAAAACCCCAACAGTGTAGAAGAAGAGGAATCTTGTCAGTATTTACTTCAGTTTATGATCCTATGAGATTTCTTGCTCCTCTTACACTGACTGATAAATCACTCTTATAGGAAATGTGTAGACAGAAGCTGAGTTAGGATGAAGATTTACCTCCAACACTTCAAAGTCAGATTTAGATAAAGTCACAGATCAGATCCTGTACTGAATAATCAACTCATACGGTTAAGAGGAAGTGATGTCACTATTGTGTCTTCTTATTCACCATCAGATCATACTGAAGATCAGACATCTTTACATCTTTACTGTGTCTGTCCATAAATCCTGAATAAAAAAAAGAAAGTCAATCAGATATGAGATCATCATCAGTGTCAGATGAAGAGATAGAAAAACAAACTATACGTGCTGTCAGTCAGTGATAGAAATGAAATCTTCAACATAATAAACATGTCAACAATCTGTTTATCACATACACATGAGCTACAACAATACAAAAACACATTTCATCTATTTCCTCTGAATATTTGATGTCAATGTAAGAGATGAATGTATTGATATGTATGTAGTATAATATAATGACACACTGACACTTTTATGAGTTCACACACAAACAGTAAGAAAATGAAGGTGATGCTTTATATTAAAAGTCCTGGGGGTTGACAGTCGTGTAAATAAAGAGAAACAGCATCAATGTCAAAGCTCGACAGAGAGTTGTGTGAAGTGTCCATCAGATTTTAAGAGTTGACTTTCTCTTCTTTTTTCTAATCTTCATCTCTGTCATTTATCATCTGTACTTTGTGTTGATCTGTTGTGTATATATTGTGTTTGTGTTGTTATTTCTGTCTGTATTCTGATGATTTGATAAATAATGCTTAAAACATGAAATAAAACACAAGTTGTTATAAAAAGAGTTTAAGATGAACATCTAGTCAAGTGTGCATAACTATAGAGGTGTCGGCCTATCAAACAAACTCCATTAACAAACATCATATATAATGTGTAAGAAGAGTAAGATCACAGTATTAAATCCTGGAGTGAACAAACTCAACATCACAGTTAGTAAACAGACTCAGACATTGTGTTGAATTCTTATTGTGTTGATCTGACAAAGCATCAAGTGTTGTTCATGTACACTTCATATTTTCTGTTTGTTGGGTTTAAATGATACACAGCCTATAACAGCAGCAGATCAATTTACATTTATTTCTAATATTTATATTCTAGGATTTAAATTAAACTGCATGAGTTTACTTTAAACATTTATCTAAATGAGCTCTACTCACCATACTGTCTGTAGTTTATAATGTGGATCATCTTTTAGTTTAGAGATCAGCTTCTTGCCTGAATATGTGAGATTATTAATGGACAGATTCAGTTCTCTCAGGTGTGATGGGTTTGATTTTAGAGCTGAAGTCAGAGCAACACAACCTTCATCTGTGATATCACACAAACTCAACCTGTAGAGAACAGAGACTTTATGTGAATTATACAAAACTACAAAGTTTGTCCACAAATCTGTAACCTCCATCTCTTCATGTAATGTTCCTCTTTCAATCCCTCAGTAACTGAGACACTGTGTGTTTAAATGTCAAATGAATCCATCACACAGCTGACTATTAGTGTCAGATGTCCTAAACCACATGAACATTTCTTCATAAATCTGTATTGAGTTCATGACTCACACTTGTAATTCATTTTAACAGAGGAGTTTTGTTGCACGTTGTGAAGGAAATTGAAATGAATCATAACTAATTATAACTAACATGTCTTTTTCTTACAGGTTTGAACATTTGTACTGTATGCTTTTGACAACAAAATGTGTTGAAATAGAGTAAGTACGTGTGGTTAAATGATTAAAATTTAAACCCCATGACTTGTTAAAGGTCATCAAAAAAGTTAAATTTGTTTTCGTCTGCATGGTAACAGAGAGGAGTTTCTGAATTGCAGATATGAAGAATAAATCATATTAGAGATAAATTATGTGACACTGTCATGTATCTATCCTATATAAACTTTCTGATGAGGAGGATTCGGTCGTGATTAAATCATATTCAAAGACATTGGGTCTCATTCACTAAGTATGCATATGCATGAATGTATGCGTGTAATGTGTGTACAGACGTTTTCATAAATTATGATTCAACAAAAACTTTCATACTAAAATTTCTTCTAAATGTATGCAAAATTGTAAGAACAACTTAGACCAATAATCATGCAATAATCATAGGAAAATATGTATAAAATATATAACACAGATATATAGAGTTATTTTTGTCTCGTTCATGATTATTGCGCACATTTAGAAGAAATTTTAGTATGAAGGTTTTTGTTGAATCATGATTTGTTTATTAAAATGTCTGTACACACATTTCATGCTTAGTGAATGAGAGCCATTGATTGGAGTCTGTCAGGTTGAACACATGATCTTATTTCCTCAAGTGTTTGTGTTCATGATGGACAAGATGTTGTGTGACTCTTGAGTGTTTGTTTTATGTGGACACCCGGTGAGAATAAATGTCTTGTGTGTGTTGTTTATTCATGAATATCAGCAGAGGGCTATTTCATAAAACTAGATTACAGAATAAGTCAGGCTTATTTTGTTAAGTCTGGCTTATTGCTGGTGGATTTCGTTTCATAAAACAAACTTGAACTAGTTCAACTCCGGTTACTATGGAAACTTATACTTGCAAACTAGCCTGGTCCGGGGCAGCCTAACTGTCAGGTTAAGCCACAGTTGTTGCTTAACTAGACTTCCACTAACACTGAACTGTGAATGCAGTGATATTACAGCTGACCCTTTGACATTTTATTTGACTTTATTAACCACTATTAATCTAACAATTAAAGAAAATCAACTTATATATTAAATTTGATAAATTCTGTTACAATAATAATTAATACAATATAGACATGTGTTTCATAATATGGTATATTATAGGCCTATCAAATGTTGAATATAAATGATAATCTTAACTACCCCAATATAAGGATAATAGCAGTAAAATTTGTATCTAAATTTAAGATGTATCTAAATCCATATAATTGCAATGTATTGATGAAATATATATATATATATATATATATATATATATATATATATATATATATATATATATATATATATATATATATATATATATATACAGGTGTTAAAGCAAAAAAAATCCTGAGCCTGAACTTTTGCCGGGGGCCAGGGTGGACACATTGTTGAAAACATTGTTGAAACTAACTAGTAACTTATCTGCCATTAACACTTGACAAGCTTAAACTACAGATTATGATGGGCTATTTGAAACACCAATACAAAAGAAAGGTTACTCAAAATATATTTCACTAAAATATGGTGCAAACACAAAAAATTTTAACTTTTTGGCATCATTTACTATGCCCCAAAGTCAACCGTCAGACTGAACAAAATCAGTCACTTTGTGCATTTAAAGGTAAATACATCAATGTGGTGCATTATGAGAGTAAAAATAAGTCGCTAGATCTATGAGGGATTTTATGTTCTTATTAACAATTTTGTGCTCTATTAGTAAAATCTTTGGTTGCATATATGTGACCTGATCCAGCAAAATGAGTCACAGTGACCCAAATTTCAAAATTGAGATTTTGGTATCAATGAAAAGAGGAGACCATAAGCTTTCAAATGATATCCTAGTCAAAGTCATACCTTGAATGGTTTTAAAGATATAGACATTTGAATTAAGGTTGTCTGTCCTCTTTTTCCAACTGAAAACCTGAGAAAAAAGCCTTTAAAGTTTTTTGCCCGTTTTTTGTAGATATCTTTCAAAATCCATTGCATTTTAAAGGGATAAACTATTTATTTTACAGCTTAATTTGACCAAAGACATTAATATATAAATGCCATTACAGTAAACTAGGAAACTAGCTTATAAATCAAACAGAATGATGTTTATTGAAAATGTGAAGTAACATAAAGGTGTCTGTGTTGGTTGGGGTTTGAGTTAGGGGAAGGGAATAGAACATTATGTCTATGGATTGTCCCCACAAAACAATGTGTGTGTGTGTGTGTGTGTGTGTGTGTGTGTGTGTGTGTGTGCGCGCGCGTGTGCATGCGTGTTCGCGCGTGTGCGCGCGCGCGTTCGCGTGTGAGAGAAAATGAGAACAATAATGCTTGCCTATGTAATCATATCTTTGTGTAGGTTAGTTGACAATAACAGTGTAACCAATTCAAAAAGGAGTTAAATAGGAGAGGAGAGTTCTGTGAGTATGACAGGAGGATGGCTGGGGCAATCGCGTGCCCCGGGGTTTCCCATTGACAAATGATCAGCCTTTATGAAGATTTCTAATTGGCTCTAAAACAACGTGTAACACCTTATTTGGAGAGATAGTGACGTTTCAGGGGATCCCCGAAATGCTCGGAGGTGAAGAGAGGATTTGAGAGAAGCAATGTTCATTTCCAGCGCATTTAGTAAAACTGTTTCAACTTTAATAGTCATTTAAACACCTTTACTCAACTATTTGGACTACGAAACTTTGGGAGATTGTTTTTTAATGTCTGTTCTTTGATATTAGCTAAAAATATTTTTTTTGATAATTTCATTGTTTTTCCACATTATCGGCTCATATCTTAAAACGGAACGTTGCGACTTCCGACTCATTTCGCCAGAGCGGGTCACATATGTATATAATAATAGGGCACACAAGCAACATACACAACATGTTAAATGAGATTCATTGTTGGTCAAAACATGTTTAATGTTTGTATAATAATTAGAGTGAGCATTTAATAAATATTTATTAGGGGTGTGACGAGACACGAGATTGGGTTTATGAGGAGACGAGATTTTTACACTTTTTTAAGAAATCCTCAGTGATTAAATAAATGGGAAACTGAAAACACATTATTTTTAAATGATTTAACTAATCTAGGACTGTCCCAGACAATTATTTTGCTAATTGATAGTGAAGTAATTTGATATTTTTGGTAATAAAAATAGACTCAAGTGAGCAATAACCTTTAAAATGACATAATAATTATGATCCAATAATAATTGTAAATAAAGTATCAAAACCAAGTTACATTAAACAACATTACAATAACAAACACATTACATTTATATGTGGCCTGTGTAATAAACCAGCATTATGTATTATAACAAATGCCTGCAGAGGGCGCTAGAGGACTCGTCTCGCGGATGTTATTTACACTTTAACTTTAGACGGAGAAATGTTTATTTTTAGCCAACGTTTAAATTCATTTGAATCTTTAATATTTGTCAAATTCTTTACACTAGAAATGATACACTCACTGTCATTCTTGCAAGAGCATGCAGACATTAAATCATATAAACTTAGATAAGGGTTTAATCTCCACTGAGACAACATGATCAACAGACAATCCCAATGCGTCTCAGACTTTATACGATTTGATTTCCCAAACGAACATTATTGGGAACCCAAACAAAAGCGCACATGCAGTAAAAGACATATATAATACAGGCACTGTGAAATGTTCAAACAGAAAGCTGCATTCTCGGGACGTCGCATATGCATGCATACGTCATCAAGGTTTATTTATGTTAACTGGTTAACTGAGCATTGCATTCGCAAGTCATAAGCATATTACAACAACGTGATCAACTAAATACATTTAGTAAACTTTATAATTCTTAATATTCCCTAATAAGACAGTCTTTTCACGCATTCAGCCTCAATCTCACGCTCTCACGCTCCAAAAAGAAATCTCACGCTAAAATAGACATTCTTCTCTGCTGTATGTTTTTCCACTCATGTGCATGGCCATACCCACCACTGAGGTCTTTGTCTTCGTATTATTTAACCCAACGCTCAGTGCTTGTTTAGCTTCTTGCGGCGCCGCGCAGACCGATCTGCCTGTGACGTCTTAGCACCGCGAGACCGACTCAACAGTAAATGACTCCGTATGCTTTTAAATCGATCTCGCGGTAGTGTGATGTCACAAGGTCTGTGCTGCGCCCTGTTAAGAAAGTAAGTCAAATTGAAATTGATTCCAGATGACGAATCAAATCACAGACAGAGGTGCATCTCAAAGGAGGACAGCTGCGCGATTCCTCAGAAAGTGGAAGTGCAAGAAAGATGTAAGTAATCAAAATACAGCTGTATAATGATTAGATTCACAGCCTTGAACTTGTAAATCTGACGCATCGTGCAAGGCACAACGCTTCATCAACCGGTAGCGCGCGTGCACAGAGTTTAAATAAGCCCATGTTTGTCTTTTGGCTTAAACGAACATATTCACATAACATTTGTGAATGTAGCTGTCTTAATGAGTATCATGGTAAACCATTGATGTCTTAACCGAATGTAAACATTTTATTGCAAACAGTATACGTGTTGAAGTCATTTAAGTTAAATAAAAGTAGAGAAAATCACTCACTGGTCTTGACTGTAACTTCTGTAACTTTGTAAAAAAAAGGATTAATCCATATTTACTTTAAATATAAAATAACTTATTATTTAATATAAATTAAATAAATTACTTTTTTGGCAAAAATCCTTGGTGTTGAGCTCTTCTATTGAAGTAAGTTTAAGGTTTATTATGGAATTTAGATTTCCTAAAATTACTTCTTCATTAACAGACAGTAAAAAATCAAACGTGAGAAGTTTAAAATTCAGCCTTGCATTATAAGATGATTATTTGTTACACCTGACCTAGATAATAAACATGTGAATATAGCCAAAGCAAATTCTTATGACAGACAGGAGGCTAATGGACCATTCTAAGTGCCCAATATATAGTAAATTCCTGAATATAAGCACCATGCATTGTTTTATTCACCGTGTTTTATGCAAACAAAAAAAAAAAGAATTAACCTCATCTGTGTATTAACCTCAGTTTACTAGCACAACCTATTGAATAAGATCACGAGTTGATGATTAAGTAGAATAAATGCAATGTATAGTCCTCACTCATGTATTAACCTCATAGATTATGACCTTAGTTAATCAACCATACTTTATTCAGGGAAGCTTGATGAACTTTCAGCTCTCTTTCAGCAATGCCCTGATCATAACAATCACATAATAAACCAAATAGTCAAAGTAACAGTGAACAAAAAGAAACGTAATGTAGTCGGTGTAAGTTTAGATGGTAAACTTGTGGTGGCGGCAGCAGTGGCCACTGGCTACAATTTCCAGTAGACCGCTGCATACGCATGTTTGGGGAGAAATCTCACTCCAGACAAATCACCAAAGTTGGCAACCCTGCAGTCTACTAATTAATTTGAAAAACGGCCAGCATTTCACCTCCACGAGATCTCGTCACACCCCTAATATTTATTATTGATCTAATATTTATTACACAATCTTTGCACCCTTCATTTGAAGTGGATAATGTAACATTAAAGTTACTTAATTCAAATGATGTTGCGACTTAAACAATCCTAGGTGTCTGGAAAGCCAGTCAAGTGCACTTGTCTTTTGCATCAAGAGCTCCGCGTGCTTCTTGTCATCATATTATTCTGTAATCACATCCACTAACGCATGCACGCACCAGAATAACGAACCATCAAGAGGCGCGAATGTATGCGTGTGTTCGTCAGGGTGATGGTTTGCGTGGCTGCGTGCGTTAAAGGGGACATTCCACGAAAATCCGACTTTTTCCGTTTTTAAGGGACTTAACTTGCTCCCAGGTGCATCTAATAACGTAGAAAACGCGAAAAATGACATCCCTGTAACTTTGTTTTGGTAAGGCTTTCTCTGCAACCATGTGAAAAAATAGGCCAGTCAGATCCTGCTCCCCCAGTGACGTGGGTAGGGGGCCTATCGTAATGTCACCGCCCCTTAGTCTGCATGTTTCCACCCCCGGGCTGACATTTAGTTTTCGCACGCGAGTCTACGTTCTACCGGTTGTAGCGATATGGCAAAAGTTAGAGCTAAGCATGCTAATTGTTCCGTTGTTGGTTGCACAGACCAGCACAAATCATTATTTAAAGTCTCTACCTCAGAGGTGACAAGACTACAGTGGATTGATTTCATTTTCGATGGAAATCCTCCCGAAATCGTAAGCAAAAACCTGCATGTGTGTGCACATCACTTCAAGCCGGAGTGCTTTGTGAACCTTGGACCGTATGAAGCTGGATTCGCTTCGAAGTTGTTCCTGAACGAGGGAGCTATTCCAACTCAACGAGCCAAAGCTGCAGATGAAGGAAACGTAAGTATTTAAAAGTAATTTAATGTTTTACGGCAGTACGATTTTCAGTTCGCGCTTTCCCTTAGCAACGATAACGCTACAGTTACACTACAAATAAGCTAACTTACTAGCACAAACAAATGGTGTGTTTGACCGAAATATATAAGCTTATGCATTCGACTCAAAACATCTTAAACTACTAATGTAATGTTCATTTGCACTGTAGATAATTTGCTAATTGCTTGCTTTTATGGTTTGATTACAACAAGCACTGATACGTTTTATTTGACTGCTAAGAAGTTGATTAAGGCAAAGTGTATTGCTTAAATGTAGTATTTCTTTCCGAGATATTTAAATAAGAGCATTAGACAATTCATATAATTTTAAAGCACACTTAAGTTAAACAGTAGCCTTCTGTCTGTGGCTCTGTTAGGCAAACAGATATGCTGTTTATAGTGTTGGTCCTCACTTGTAAAGATGTAACTTAGGTCATAAAGATGTGTGATCACCTCTTGACTGCGAGACGACTATTATCAACATCTCACTAAATTAATGTACAACTAGAGCATAGTGATAATATGTAGGACCCATTCAAACAAAGTAATGTTTTACTGTATTATTATTCTGCTAAAATATAGGCTTCATAGCTAAAAAAATGTCCAATGTTTACTGTGTAATATAAACTTATATGTAGTGTGAAGTGTGACTAAACATGCATTAATAATTTTATTTTTCCCTTTACGGTTTAGGCAAGCACATCTAAGCAGTTTGTTGATGCGGCCTGTCAGACGGATCGTCCACCTCCACGTACATATGGCACACAGCTGTCTATGAAGACTCTATCACATCCATTTAGAAGCAAAGGTTTGTAAATCTGCAATTTATATGACGGTTGTTATTCTTCATAGTACATTTGTAATTAGTTGAAATGTCTTGAAATAGTTTTTTAATTGGTGTAAAAAAATATGACAGAGAATGTCTGATTTCAATTATCAAAGGCACACAGACAGACAATGGCCCTCATTTATCATTCTTGCGTAGGAACGGGCGTATATGTTGGCGTAAGATTATGCTTACACTCCTCTCACCGCCTGATTTATGAAACTGTGCGTACCGTTGATATTCAGGTGTACGCAATATCTGTCCTTCATAAATGCCGCGGCTGAAAACGATCGTCATTAGAATAACCCGCGCATATAAATTCAAGTCTCCACCTCCCCCACGCCCTCATTTTACGACATTGACACATGGAAGACGGCAAAGAAGACAAACCGGGGAAGTGGAAAGAAACAAAATTGTTTTATTTGGGAGTTTAAAGAGCGGGATTAAAGACATTAATCATTGCATGACATTTTGTAATATTTGTATTATTATTTTTATTATTAATGACGCTTAATTGATATTTAGAAGAATAATTGTTTATTATTATTATTATTATTATTATTATCATTATTATTTACTGTTGCCTACATCTAAAATAAATTTTTTTTATTTTATTATTTTTAAATAATATTTTAAAATGATGTAACTTTTGTAGTGTGTTTTTCTGTATTTACATACAGTTGTTTGTTAGCTAAGATCCAGTTTGATACGGAGCGGATATAATTCAAATTAACAATTTGTTTCCACGACATCCACATGTTTTACTAGGCTAATTCATAATTTGAAGTAATAATACTTGTAATAGTAATTACAAAATATTATAATAATTAATTCCAAGGAACAAACTGTTGAATATTGGGAACGAATTTTATATTTATGGCCATACTTTAGAATAAAAAAGAAAAGGAATTGTCCATAATGTAGCATAAAAGATAATTCGTTGCCATGATTTTGTCCGCATGTCATCATGATCGGATTTATGGCTCCATTCAAGACAAGCATTTTACCTTACCTATTCATGTATAGCTATTTATTTATCATCAAATGGTATGTAACTAGCTTACCTTTTGATGCATTATTACCATGTTTTCGAGCACATCCTTGTGCTTTCTTGCAATGTGCCGCTTTAGATTCCAGGATTGCTAAACTTTTACAGTCTCTCCGCAGTCCCTTTCAATATTTTCTTCCTCTCCAATCTTAACTTTGATTTTTACTTTACATTTATGTATAAGGCTTGAATTCCATAACTTATTGCTAGACGTTTTTACAGATTCTCGAACTAGCAAATTATCAAAGGGCGTTCTGGGTTAAACGAGCGGTCCTGAGCGAGCGGAATTTTCGGAAAAAGGCGCTCTGATTGTATTACCGTCCTCTGCCCTGAAACGGCTCGCAACTTAAGGAATACATATGCATACAAATCAAATGCTTTGGTAAAGTCACACAAATTAAACATTGTAGCTCATGTTGCATACAAATAAACACTGAAGTTTATAATTACTATGTTTTTTTGTTTTTTTTACAGTGGGTCATAATATATCATATATTTTAGTTTGTCAGTGCGTTTTATGGTGTTAGAAAGTGTTTGCGCATTTCTGCACTAACTCAAAATGTGCGTACACCACCTCCTGAGCAGGCGTAGGATTTGAGCGTGCCGTACGGCAACGTCCATATTGATAAATCTGAAAGTCACCGTGGTTTTGGGTGTACGCCAGGTGTACGCTGGAAATTTGGTGTACGCACTTTTGATAAATGAGGGCCATTGTGTCCTGCGCCGATGTTGGCATTGGCACCTCAGCTGTCAGAGCTTCAGGACCATTGCATACATCAACACCGCACAAAAGGCCCCGTTTTGAACTGGAGGAGGAAGACGATGACCCTTTGGAAGGTAGCTCATCTGTGATCTTTACAGATCCACAGGATGTCACATATGATCCTCAACACTCAGTCACTTTGACTGAAACTGAAGATTTGACGTGAGTTACATGACATTTAACAACCATTTTAGGATAGAATTCATACAAACCATTTATTTATTTGTATTAATTTATTTTTTGTACTTGCAGAATGGAAAATTCTGCTTCGACTCACAAAATATCAACATACATCGTGTATGAGAATTGCCTACTGGATTTATTTGAGTTATGCCCAAGGTGTCAACATCATTCTAATCTAAAGACCAGAACCATGGGCACACACTTAATAGTTGAGCAAAACTGCCCACGTTGTGAGTTCTCAAGGATATGGCATAGTCAACCTATTATTGGGTCTACTCCTGCCGGAAACCTTCAGCTCACTGCAGCAGTTTACATTTCAGGAGGCTCCTTCTTCAAGCTTAAAAGGGTAATGACATAAACTCTGTGTATAAAGTATTTCTATACATAAAGTGTTGTTGCTAGGTTGTATTCAGATCATGGTGATGAGTATATCTTAACTCTTCTCCTATCTGACTTCAGATCTTCAAGGCAATGCAACTACAGCTGTTCGGCTACACCACCTTCCGACGATTTGCACGGAGATATATCGAGCCTGCCATCGTGTACAGGTGGAAGACATTGCAGGATACCACACTGGAGCAGCTAAGACAACAAAAGAATGTCATACTAGGAGGTGACATGAGGGCTGACTCCCCAGGTTTGTAATTATGAATGTTTGTTTAATTGTCTAATAATGTTTTGTCATGGGGGTTATTTTGAAAGCAATGAATCAAGAATTGTTATACTTGTAAAAGTATTAAATTTATTGTTTTGTTTTGAAGGTCATTCTGCAAAGTATGGCACCTACACCATGATGGATCTCAGGAATAACAGGATTGTTGATCTTCAGCTGGTTCAGGTTAGTGAAAGGGTCAGCTGGGAAATTCTAGACGTTGTGGTGTGCATGGGGGAAGTTTTCACAATGTGAACTGAGGAAAATACATTTTAGATGCTATTGTGATAAAAATTAAATATTGTATCACATCTTTGAAGAGATGGCACTGAAATACCTTGCTGTGTTTTGCTAACATGCGCAACTATGCTTTTATTTTTATTTCAGAGCAATGAAGTCGGTGGGAGTTACCACATGGAGATGGAGGGTCTGAAGAGGAGCCTTTCTCTTTTGGAGGAACGTGGTGTTACTCTGGATAGTGTTGTGACAGACCGCCATCCGCAAATTCAAAAATTCCTGAAGGAGACCAGGATCAAACACTACTATGATGTTTGGCATATAGAAAAAGGTATGGTCCTCTTTTTTGGATAAAGGGAACGACACAACAAAAGTAAAAGAAGGTCCCTGGCCACTTGCAAAAAGTTTGTTTGGCTAATGACATTATAAATGATCAATTTACAGTTATTATTACTAATCATTAATATCAAAGCATAGGCACGCAATAAGATGTACTTTCTAATTGTAAATACAATACTATATTCTTTAGTAGTATTGTATATACATTGTAGTATTGTATTTACATTGTATATTTGCATAACAGTGAAATACATTTATGTATTTTTAGGACTATCCAAAAAGTTGGTCCTGATATCAAAAAACAAGGACTGTGACATACTGAAGAAGTGGCTTCGCAGTATAAAAAATCATGTATACTGGACAGCAGCTTCCTCGACCTCAGGGCCAGAGAGGGTGGCGAAGTGGATGTCTATCCTTAACCATATCCAAAATGTCCACATCCATGAAGACCCTGTTTTCCCTAAGTGTTTGCATGCCCCACGGACATCGAGGGACAAAAGCAGGTCTGTTTTCTTAATTATTACTTGAAATGTAAAATTTGTATTGCCTGTTCATACACAGTATAAAAACAATCAAAATTTTCTACAATTCTGTCTCGTTTTGTTTTACATGATGGGACAGTTTGTAAAAAGTCCCAATTACAAAATCACTGAAAATACAGTAATATTGTTCAACACAATTTAAAACACATTACTCTATTGAATTACTCATTTATGTTTTTTTATAGGAACAGAGGCATTTTGCAAATTAGAGAAGGCCTTGAGTAATACCAGAATATTGAAAGATGTGGAGAAGATGAGCCCTCACCACCAGACATCATCGCTGGAGTCTTTTCACAGCGTGATCCTACGTTTTGCACCCAAAAACGTGGTGTTTCCTTTTCTTGGAATGTTGTGCAGGTACATAGACCATTGTAGTTGCAATACTTATATGAATTCAATTCATACATTTTATTAAAGATTTAAACTTCAAATTTATGAGTATTATTTATCTTCTACAGACTCTACATGGCTGCCATGCACTTCAACGAAAATGCTGGGCGCCCACAAGCAACAACCTCAACTGGTGAGCGGCTGTTTAAAGTTAACTTCCCCAAGGCCAAAAAAGGAGAATGTACTGCGAAGCCAGTAAAAGTAGATCCAACATACAGTAAGTTTTACAAACTTTTATTAAACAAACCACAACAAAAAATAAAAATTCTGACGAGACATTGTACAACCCGTGCAAATATAATACACACTGTATTATAATTTCTTCCATTATAAATATATATATATATATATATATATATATATATATATATATATATATATATATATATATATATATATATATATATATATATATATATATAACTTGACACACGTAAATGCAAAAAATAAAATTTTAGTGAACAAAAATGTGCAAAAGGACTACTAGAAATTGCAAATAGTAAGCAGTCACCGTATCTTCCATTTCTTTGGATTTACAGATTATGTTGGTGAACTGATGGACCTCATTTTTGAGAAAGTTTTTGAGGACCCTGATCCATATGAGGCAGAGGTGCAGAAGATCCACATCCCTGATGATCTCTCATCCCAATTTGAAAAGCCAGACCGGATAGAAGTGATAGAAAGATATGTATCACGGTTCAATCAAGGGGTGGTCTGAATCCTACATATGCTCCCTGAGTGTCGGGGAATTCCCGTCGTATGCGTAGAACTACGCATGAAGGATTCACCACTCTTATTTTCCGGCCCAGAAAGCCCCAAACCCAGCTTACAAAGCTTTTGTAGGCCAAATATCTTTAACGACTTAAAACGATTACAGATAATCCGTAATTTTTTTTTTTTTTTATCAAACATAGTTTAAAAAATGTTGCAGTACTTATTATTCAAGTGTTTTTTTTTTTTTTTTACAAATAAAGACTATTTAATAATTGTTTCATCGTCTTTCAGTGTTTTATTAACATATTTCATAATACGTACACAGATGAATGACATGACAAAAATAGGATGTAAAATAGGGCAAACTAAGTAAATGTGATTTCTTGTTATTGGTAATAATTCTATTGAATAAACAACTTGCAAGTTATATACAGTAAACAACTTACTGCTGTATTCCCCGTAGATGTAACGGCCCATAGTCAGCTCTAAAGATATTATATGCATTCTGCAGAGAGAATACATTTAGACACACAGGTTCAAGGCCAGGGTGGTCCACCATACATGCCGGAGGATTCTCAACTTGTTGTAATCTTCTTTGAACCTAAATATGCAGTAAGGGTAAGTAACTACGAATAGAAACAAGATTATTAATGCGTTTAATTATTATTATTTAATTGTACCTGTGGTATTTCCATGCAGCATACATTTTCTGGTTCTGTAGGCATAGTAGCACAGTTGTGACAAGTACACCTGGGCCAGGAAAGAGGTATAAAAATTGTAACTGTATGTGCAGTTTATTTGTACTTTTAATCTACTAATAAAAAATATGCTCATAAGATATTTAGTGTTCGAATGATAATGCCTGATAAACATTACTGGGAATGTAGTCTGTAAAGTACGTGTGCAATTTGTTAATAAACCGTAAATATTTTAAAAATTGAGAGAATTCATCTATGCATTTTAGAATCTATATAACCCCCACTGTAACTCGAACCGTGTCTAAAAACAATGTTTGCGTACATTATATTGGGGTAACAGGACGTGAACTACTTTATTAACATTAACTATATTATTGTAATTAAGGCAACAGATTCATCTTTAATAATCGTTAACGTTACATAGACAAATCAATTTGTACACTTCTGTCACTTTCAGTGGGTTTTTGGCGAAACAGATAAGTAAGCGTCTTAGGTAAACATAGCAGTACGATAGGTTCGGTATGAGCTAAACAGATTTAGATGTGACTGCAAGCACAACCTTTATAACTTACCATTCAGACACATCTTGTTGCATCCGTGATTGCAAAACTTGTTCGGGAGCCTCTTCTTGCTCTGGGTCTGACTCAGGCTCAAACATATAAGGCTGTACCGCTCCTTCACCTCCAAAAGCCATCTCACCCTCAGGATTCATGCTGAACGGTTGTCATGGTAGCTTGGACTCGACGTAGTTGGGGGTGTGGCCAGCAGGGGCTCATTATCATAATAAGGCGGTAACGCTCAAAAGCTGCCATTCTAGACAGTGCTGTTTTTGCAGGTTGAAGACAGACCTATGGTGCTTCATCCTTGCGGTATTTTGACCAACAAATTTCACAGTTCTCTTATAAAGACCTCTGGGAACCATGTTAGTTTGAAAAAAAGTAGCTTGGAATGTCCCCTTTAACGCTTTACAGAATAATATAATACAAGCAAACATTTTGACACAAACGCAACTTTATACTGAAATCGCGAGACAGCATTTCAACTCGACGAGAATTCCTGTAACGCTTTTATACACTCCTTATATTTACATAGTCAAAGCCATATCTATGGTCAAAGCAGCAAGCAAATGTCTTCGGTCTCCGCTCGGCATCTGCAACTGGCTCTCAACCACACATCAAAGACCCGCCCCATCCTACTTCTGATTGGCTAGTTTGTTAGAGTGAAATATGTGTGGCTCTCATACTATTTGTAGGCGAACGCATGTACTTAAACTGATTTTTTTTTACATTCGTCCCCGACGCCGCACGCCGGAGATCCGGCACGGTGCCGGAAAACTTTAAGCCCTGTATATATATATATATATATATATATATATATATATATATATATATATATATATATATATATATAATTCAGATTGTCTGTCATACAGAAAGGAGATTTAATTTAGATATACAACACACAAAAGTCAAGTACAGAATGCTTTGCATGAGGCTGTTATTTTATAGTTTTATTCTGTAAAGATAAAGACGTGTTAATGTTTAATGTTCATTTAACTTTAAACAAACTGTTGCCAGTTAATAACATACATGCATAACTACAGTTAATTTTTTTAACAGTGTGATATTAAACCAGTGGTTTAAAATGTCTCATACTCCCAGGGTTTAACATGATGACTTGTGGCTCTATAACGCACACATAATTTGCCATCAGAAATGTTTTGAGTAACATGTCAAGTAATAATGATTGGTCAAGAATATGTGTAACATATATGATTTTACACAATCATTTCTTGTACTACTGTAAATATAGAAATGCATATGCTGTTCAACCACCATGCTCTCAGTGACCCCATTTTTTTCTTTGAAGAACAGTTCATCTGCAGGAGTAAAGCTGTGCTGCTGATAGATGACAGTGCTCTCCTTATTGCCAGTCAACATCTAACATTATGAGATTAGACACTTCTAGCATAAGATTATGCTTAAATCAACTACACTTCTTATGAACAATATATTTACGTTTTATTTTCACCTGTTACTTTTTTGTCCACTCAAGTTGCTGCTTTTGAAATGTACCCCTAAATAAAAAAACTTTACATTTAAGTTACATTTAAAGTTAAATGTATTGAAATCATTCATCTGCTAAATATGTATTATATAGGTTACTTAGTAAACTACAAATTGTCTTTTAAAAGTTAAGATCTGTGTTATATTTAAAAAGTACAGTATATAAAAAACTACAGGAAAAGTGGAAGCAAAATAGAGCCAGATGAGCATTGACGGGGATTGAACCCAGGTCGCTGAATGCGCTGTTGAGAGCACTGACCACCAGACTGTCATTTCTGATGTTGTTTCAGACATTTTATGTGATCTATTTAAAATATGACAATAGATTTTAATTTAGTTGCTGCATGAAAGGATTTAATCGATAAGGACTTTCAAGCTATTTTATGGGTTTGTTTATTGCAGCAGTATTATAATTGTCAGTCATTAGTAAATTCTTCATACATTTTTATCAAAAATTACCGCTTTCTCTTTAACTTTGATCGATTTGATCTACGCTCGACCTCTAGGGCTGCTCAAGAACAGCGTGCACGTGCAATTATCTTGACTAGGGACATGTGGATTTTTTTACAGCACTAAGAAGGCTCGAAACAACTAGATACTTTGTTTTCAATGCTCGAGTTCACACGTAGAGACACAGGTGATACTTCGAGCATTGTTTGTGTACACAGAGTTTACTAATAAGGAGGTTTTGAACAACCGACTTTGATTGTTTTGGTGTCCGCTCGAGCCATCTTGCCAGTCAATATGCATCAATCTCCGAATGTGACGTAAGGAGGGAGGAGAGTAAAGATGGATATATCCTAAAGCATAGTTCCATATAAATGCACAGATAATTAGTTGTTTTGTCGCAAGTGAAATACAATATTGACCTTCTAGTTGAAAAAGGAGCCTCATATGAGATTCATTCATTAGCATTTGGAAATCGATTCTTTATGTCTGGCAAAGATGGCGAGCAGACACCAAAACCAAACACCAAAAACTTCAAAACCTTTCTTTTTAGTAAACTGTGTGTACACAAACAATGTTCTCAATGCTCGCGTTTATGTGTAGAGATCCAGGTGATACTTTGAGCAAAGTTTCATGTTGTGTCGCACCTTCTTAGTGTTGTAAAAATAGTGGTAGTTCGGTAGCAGCGGACAGTGGCTTCAGGAATGCATCAGGGATCGAGTAGGCATCACACCCTAACCAAGATATTGTTTTTAAAGTAGCGTTTCTTTTCATGACAGTCAAGGTGCGAAATATTGTCAGTAAAAGATAAAAAATCCGTAAATCGTAGCAAGCTAGCCAATGCTTGTCAGTAGCCTACTGGTACTTGGTAGGTACTCAAGATGGCAGCAGGCAACTGGAATGACGTAAAAGGTCACATGACTGATATTTATGAATAGACGCATCGGTTATGTAACTTAAGTCAGTCAGGTGTGTATGGGAAATCTAACAACACAACATCATTCATTTTAATCGGAAGAGAATAACATTTTCATTTTAAGATTTTAGGTCTGTTTTTATCTTCACAGGTTGTGTTTGGTGAAACACTGCAGTACTTTAATGACGTATCGATGTCTTATAATTATTTATGATACTGCTGATGTATCTGCTTACTGATCAGGGGCCGTATTCACAAAGAATTTCATCTTACCACTATGAGTACTCCTAAATCACACTAAAAGATTTTAGCTAAGAGTTTTCTCTTTAAAGTTATTCACAATGCCTTTCAGACCTAGTCTTAGTAGGGAAAAATGACAACTCCTAAACTAAGAGTGAGTCTTCATTGCTATGTATGACATCAATTTTCACGCACAAGCTTCCTTGCAATGATCACGGTGATTGGTTGTTAGATGACAGGTCCATCCTGCAGAACATAACACAGACGCACCATGGAATTACGAAATATGCCTGTGTCCTACACAAAATAATAATAGTAATGTCATCGAAATGCATATATAATGACATGTTTATGCAGGCCCCAGTGAAGTGTAATTCTAAAGAGAGAGAGAGAGAGAGAGAGAAAGAAAAGTCGTGAATCAAATTAAATCAAGGTAGCCTAATAAACTAATGAAATCCGCCAATCGCCTAATAACGAAAAACTACATTGCATTAACACTTGATTGGTTAATTGACATCCTATTAGCCTAAATTGACTTCTTAAAGCAAGGAAATATGTTGCTCCTATTGAAGTAGCCTAATGTAATATTTAAATGATGGTGGATTATGAACTCGGCAAAATGGAAAAGAAAGCCCAACTGGACGCAGGATCAAATACTGCTGCTGGCCCAGTTGGTGCTGGAAAAAAAAACATAATAAAAGGGAAATTTGGCACTGAGATATAAAGCAAATCTAAGTGTGAGACATGGGAGACAGTGATGCGCGGGTCAATGTATAAACAACCAGCACCCAACCGATGTTTTCAACTAACCCACCCGCAACTCGGACAGAAAAAAAGAAAAAATATAGTGTACCCGACTCGCTCCCTGGCCCACATTTTTTAAAAGTAGTAATTGTTTGAAATAGTTAACTGGCATCTTTATTTTAAACGACCTAAATATCATAAAAAATATTTTTGGATGACTCGTAACCGCAGGCACCCGCTCATTTTGGATCAACCCGCGCATCACTGGGGAGAGTAGTTGTTTGCAGTTTAATGCAGCATTCCTGCTTGTGTCGCGGACCCCGGACGACTGCGAGAGGCGGCGGTATGCATTACAATCACAGTAGAGGGTTGAGATTGCAGCCTTTAAACGGGCATATATAATATTAAATATATAATATCATTGTTTCATGTAATTCTAAAACTTCCTGCTTGTCATGAATGTAATGAATTATGAAACAATGTATGTCCATGTATTTGTTAAGGAGGATCAGCACCTAAACCATTATACGATCCTTTGTGAATAGGTCTTGGTGAGTGAGGAGTCCTCTCGACTCCATTTAAAGGCACAAAAGAGGATGTTTTCCGCCGACTGAGAATCCATAGACCGTTACTGAGTTTTTTAAATGAGCGCATGCGTAAGAACAGCCTCCCTCCTTCAGAGCTCATTTCTAGGGAACGCCTTCCAAAACTCGTGCACGAGTATTTGAACACGAGTGTTTGTTTACCACTGGCATATGCTGTGTCGCGTGACTCGCGTCAGTGGATTCATTATGTGAAATGATGATAATAAACACATAAGACGTAAAGTTAGATCATTCGACGCTACTCCCATTTCAACTAGCATGTAGCAGACTGTTCACTGCCTTACAACTACAGTACACAAACAATGTCAATATACTTGAATAACAGTACAACAATAATTATTCCACAAAGAAAGAATAATCACTGTTACCTGTCGAGAATAATTTTTGCGAACTGCGCGTCTGTATTGACACCTCTCTGTTCCTTCATTGCTCTCCAGCGTTGAAATGTTTCTCCAATAACAACTCTGTTTACATTATGTTTTCTGACAATTTTCTCCTATTCCCAGCGGCTTAAAAAGTCTTTCTTTTACATCCTCCTTCGAGTTTCTTCTCTTCCGTGGTGCAAATTCAAGGAGGAAAGCAGGATCGACAATGAAAACAAACCGAAACTAAAGACGGAGTTCATGCGTTATGCGCATGCGTCACTCGTGTAAAGTTACTGGAGCGTGCACGTCTCTCACAAGGAACGTAATGGCAGTGATTGACAAGCCATGGGGGCCAATCGCTCATGCGATGATTACGTCAACGATTGGCTGATGTTTTTAAGGCCCTACCTTATGCACAGATGACATATATTAAATGTATTACTTTCAGTGCACCTAATAAATAGTCTTTTATCATTTAGTAAAGACAGTTTCAAGTAATATTGCAAAAATGTATTAAACAAACATCCTCTTTCCCACCTTTAAGCTGTCCCAGACTAAGGTGCTACTCTTAGGGCTAAAATGCTTCGTGAATTACTCTTAGTGAAAAAAATGAGTAGTCCTAAAGTTAGGAGTGACACGCCCATTATTTTTAGGAGTTGCTCCAAAATTCGCCAGTTAGGAGTTACTTTTAGCCTTAAAATTATTTGTGAATACTGCCCCTGGGCCTGTATGTATAAAACATCTCAGAAATGCTCTTAAGAATAGTCTTAAGCTATGACTTAAGTGGCAAAAAATTCTTAGTAAGGAGTAGAACCAGTCTGAGAGTAGGAGACATTTATAAAGAAGCTGAAAGCAACTTTTAGTAAAGTGTAAGACTCATTCTTAAGTGCTGACTTAAGCGCCGCAAACTGAGGACTACAATGATTTCAACCTAAAATGGCCGCCCTTAACCTCTGAATCAGCCAATAGAATGCCGGCAATGTTATACAGTCACAGCAGCAAGTGACACCATACATTTATGAATCATGAAGACATTACAATTATATTAGTATTTTAATATTTTAATTTAAATTTGCTTCACGAAATGTTTAACAATATTACAAATAAGTTTATTTTAAATTTATTTTACACCATTTTGCACCATTTTGATTAAGTTTCAACATGTTAATGAAAGACAAACGTAATAATGAAGACAAACGTAATACTATTTAAAAAATTAAGATGATGAATCACATCATTAGATTTTTACTCACAAGCTGGTTATAAAGAAAATACTAAAGTTTGCAAACACTTAGATAAAAATACTTTGATGATCAAGCCTGAACAAGATGATCAAGTTAAGTTGGATTTCTCCACTTAAACACAATTGTAATTTTTGCCATCTTTGTCACTTTCACCTTTGCTTGCTCACTGCTAACATTGCTAACATTATGTTTTGGGTCAGGGTTGTATACTCTATAAATACCACTTTACATGTAAACGTGTCACTGCAATCTCGTAGATACTTTACATTTTTTATTGTCGATTTTATTGTAGATTTTATGGTATTTTATTTACCTATCACAAACTGTAAACATTTTTACACCTAATATTTAAACATTTTTTACTTTAATTATTTCACTTAAACTGAAAAATTTAAGTTGAAAAAAACATTACATTTTTAGGCATTATCAATGATTTGATCCAACTTTAACTTTTTTACAGTGTATATTATTCAAATTTATATACCATTTAATACCATTGTTGTCTTGATAATCCCATAAAAATTATTGGTACTGTGCAAGTACTTGAATATGTTTTTTTTACTAATATACATCTTGTACTGTATATTATATTGTGTAATGTAATATATATATTGTATAAAAACCCCTATACTCTTTATATTTCATGTTATATTAATTCCTATCTACTTCTATATACTACTAACATGTATTTATTGTACATTTTCTGCTCTTCAACAATGCAACAAAATTTTTTTTTTTCAAAAGTGCTATAGAAATACATTGAATTAAAGTAATTCTAACACATTCTTTGTTGTAAAGTGCATGATCTTCACCTCTCTGCTGCCCTCTTGTTACTCTTAATTAGGTTAAGAGACCTCTCCAGCTCTCTTAAATAATTTAGGAGCTGAGACCTAATCTTAACACTTAGGAGGCTTTATAAATCAAACTTTTTCTTAAGTCTAGGAATAAGAGTAAAATTACATCATTCTTAGAATTTTGACACACTTAAGACTAAAACTCTGAGCGGCTTTATACATACTGGCCCTGATCTCTCGTTGACTTTATATATACTTTACATTTTAGTGTTTGTTTCTTTTTCATACAGTTTATGTTTAACTAAACCTCAGTACATGTGTGACTATAAGAGAGATGATCTTACTTCAGTATCTCCAGTTTACAGTCAGGATTCTTCAGTACATCAGAGATCAGCTTCACTCCTGAATCTCTTAGTTTATTATAAGACAGATCCAGTTCTCTCAGGTGTGATGGGTTTGATCTCAGAGCTGAAGTCAGAGCAACACAACCTTCATCTGTGATATCACAACTATACAACCTGTAGAGAACAGAGACTTTATGTGAATTATGCAAAACTACAAAGTTTGTCCACAAATCTGTAACCTCCATTTCTTCATGTAATGTTCCTCTTTCAATCCCTCAGTAACTGAGACACTGTGTGTTTAAATGTCAAATAAATCCATCACACAGCTGACTATTAGTGTTAGATGTCCTAAACCACATGAACATTTCTTCATAAATCTGTATTGAGTTCATGACTCACACTTGTAATTCTCATCAGGTATTTGATGGAGATAACATAACTCTGATCTTACATTTAAAGATGTTACAGTGTTTAAAGATCAATTTCACTCAATCTATACAAACATTATTAATGTGTGTGTCAGTGTCAATGATGGATCAATGTTTTTAATCATCTTTATAAAAACAACACGACGAGGAGAAAAACTCTTCATACACAATAATATCAGTAAAAATTTCATCAAAGAAACACCAAACTACATTTTCTGACATTTTAACAGAGGAGTTTTGTTGCACGTTGTGAAGGAAATTGAAATGAATCATAACTAATTATAACTAACGTGTCTTTTCCTTACAGGTTTGAATATTTGTACTGTATGCTTTTGACAACAAAATGTGTTGAAATAGAGAAAGTAAAAGTTGTGTGTATTGAATAATGTAAGACTTTACAATAAGGTTTTGATTAAATCATGATCTTATTTCCTCAAGTGTTTGAGTTCATAATAGACAAGATATTGTTTGACTCTTGAGTGTTTGTCTTCTGTGGACACCCGGTGAGGATAAATGTCTTGTGTGTGTTGTCTATAGACACAGCGGTTATGTAACTTAAGTCAGTCAGGTGTGTAGGGGAAATCTAACAACACAACATTATAAATTTTAATTGTAGGAGAATAACATTTTATGTAATTGTAAGATTTAATCTCTGTTTTTATCTTCACAGGTTGTGTTGTGGTGAAACCTTGAGCGCAGACATGTTCACACAACTTTAAAAGTTTATTTACAGGACAAATTTAGAAAAGATGAAGAAAAGTAGCAGATCTACCGCTGCAGTGAATAGACTGTACTGTATGAGTGTGCGACTGTGCGTTTCCTTGACATCTGTTTACCAGCGTGTATAGCACGTATATGTTCCTCAAACACATGAAGGGCACACAAAGCACACGCGTGGTCACTAAACTAAGTTTTCCTTCTTGTTTAAGTCAACATAAACCGCTAGATGTTTATCAGTATATTGAAGCAGTGCAGTATTAAAGCTGTCTTGGGTCTTAAAGTGACAGTAGCCTGCTGAAACCAGATGAGTATAGTCTTATGATTAAGAGGAAAAATTAAAGATTTGGTTGCTTGTCAGCAGCAATGTTGTAGTGACAGCCAAAATACACCGGCCTATATGTAATACATGTCAGTACAAAGTCAATTTCCTACCGCACTTCGCAAAGCAAACTCGACACACACAAAAAAAATTGTAAGCGTACAACGAAAGTGAAATTAACCTCAGGCTTTTATCCAAAGATGATGAAATTGTGGACAATAAAGATAACACAAATTATGTTATATTGAAGTAGCTTGGCTATCTAATAAAATTACGAGGCGCAGATTAAAATTTAACTTAATGAACCCTCTTATTTTTGTGGCTTCAGTCAATGTTGGCATAATCTTTTAAAGCTGGAAGCATTAACAACTTATACTGAAATATATATCGTTATCGGTTCAAGCTCACAATTTTGCCATATCACCCAGTGCTTTGATGGCGTATTGATGTATCATAATTATTCATTAGACTGCTGATGTATCTGCTTACTGATCAGATCTCTCATTGACTTTATATATATACTTTACATTTTAGTGTGTGTTTCTTTTACATACAGTTTATGTTTAACTAAACCTCAGTACATGTGTGACTATCAGAGAGATGATCTTACTTCAGTTTCTCCAGTTTACAGTCAAGATTCCTCAGTACATCAGAGATCAGCTTCACTCCTGGATCACTTAGATTATTACCAGACAGATCCAGTTCTCTCAGGTGTGATGGGTTTGATCTCAGAGCTGAAGTCAGAGCAACACAACCTTCATCTGTGATATCACACCTGCTCAACCTGTAGAGAACAGAGACACACAGTTTGTTCACACACAGATTAAATCTACAGTGAGTTGAATTTGTTTCTTTTTCTGTCATCATTTAGTGTTCATTGACATTTTCATTTTAGTTTTATTTATGTGTATTTGTGTTTTACTGAAACACATCAGTGAGATTTTAAATGAAAATAAATTCATCAGTCTAATTTACATTTAAAAAACATTTTGTTTTATGTTTCTGTTTAGGAATTATTTTTACCTTTTTCTTATCATAATTAAATTTTAATCTTGTATGTAACTCCGAAAACATTTATTGCAGTGATGAATGAACTCAACTTCAGTTATCAAATCCATTACTGAGATTAAAATACTATAAATCCATTACAGATGTTATGATCTATATACAGGAGTGCACATAACTTTTTTTGTCCTGGTTCTCAAGTCACATGGAGATGCTGCCTGGTATTCACACTATTCATTGCGCCAATATCCTACATGCTCTCAACATCATTAATCTCCTTACTACTCTCGTTGCCATATCACTTTGGTTTAAACATGGAAGACGATGATGTATATAAAATAAAATATGGCTGGTAATTGTTTTAACACATGTAACCTTTATAAATGTCTGCTGACTCATATAAATTTCAAATATTGTTAAAGACAAGTAAATGGTCAGAAATAAAAAATCTTATTGTATTAATTCTTATTAAAAGTTACAAATGTTATTTAGTCAAGACAAGGAAATTATTATTTTTTTTGTTTGTGGTTTGATTTACATTAAAATCAGCATCAGGTTTATACTCAAAAATGAGTGTACTGTCACTTTAAATGCACCGATCCAATATATTGCTACACACACATTTTTTTGTCAACTGCCTGTATTTATTTAAGACTTTTACTACTATAATCATGGCATTTTGAGATGATTTAATTTTAAAATGTCCGCTCAAGTTCAAGAAAACATACTCAGTTGGCATTTGCGTGCTGCCTGTCAGTTACTAGCAAGCTGTCTGAAACATTGAGATGTGGATTGTGCTCGCGCTTGAGGTTTGCGCAAACAATACTTATCAAACAACCCGGAGTAAAAAGATCGCGTTAGATCTGTTTCGCGTCTTGTTGTGCTTAAATATTTAAATCCAATCGGGCCAGTGATTGTTGCACCACTACTAACACACATTAATGTTAATACGGTTGTAATAATTATCATACCAATCAGTGCTTTAAGTGGGCCGGAACGCGCCGGTACTCAATACCGCCACTTCCAAATATAGCTCTTGAGCGTACCACCACCTCTCCGTGCGCCCAGAAAGTGCTTTTAGCATACCGGAACGCTCATTTGCACATCTGTTTAAAAATCAGAGGTTTAATTTAATCCTTTGGCTGTGCTGCCGCTTTTTAGAGTGCCCTTCACAATGTACGCATTCGTCCCACCGAGAGCAGAGACTACATTACCCATACACCCTTGCGTTTACAAGTTAAAAATGTATGCGTCGCTTTTGCCACTGTCAGTCAGTGTGGTCTGGACTGGAGAGGTGTGTGTTTGTCAGTGGCAGAGCTAGACTTTTAAAACAGGGGTGGCAAAGGGGTGGCAAGTTATTATTTTGGGGGGTCAAAGTGTTCAATTACACTAAAAATAAGTATTTTCCACAAAATGTATATAGATTAAATTAGAGTTGTTTATTTTCCAAAATGTACACAATTATATATGTATTAAGTATACAGCAAAAATAGAACAACTGGGCTGGGATCTGTTTGGCCCTTATCTGCACCTGACTTTTGCATCTTTAGAAAGAAGTGGGTATATCGACATTCTGCTGTCCCTATACAAAGGAAAACATGGTTACACACCCCATGAAGAAACCAAAATTTGGAACAATTTGCTTGTTATTACTTACCATAAGTACACTGTTACCAATAATACAAATAGTAAAGTAATACATTACGACAAAATCTGACTAATGATGTTTTATAAACAAGGTTTGGGAGGAGCTGATCAGTCAATGAACACGGCTGGCTCTCGATCATTAATCAATGAACACGGCTGGCTTTCAATCATTAATCAATGAACACGGCTGGCTCTCGATCATTAATCAATGAACACGGCTGGTTATCTATCACTAATCAACACAACAACTTAGTACCAGCTCTATAAATAATCAAGACACCTTACTAGTGATGGCCAAACGAGGCTTTCTGAACCACTGAGGCTTTCCAGCCCATTGGTTCGCCAAAAGGTTCATTTACCCGAAGCCTCATGAAACGTGCTCTCTAGTGACACCTGCTGTGCAAAGAAATGAATCCCACACAAATCTATTCATTTTGAGCAATCAAATTGTCATGGTGTGGGTTAGGAATAACAGTGAATGCACCAAATGAGTGTAAGAAATTAATCTGAGTGCAGTGCTGACTGGGAATGCAATAATGTAGTGCTTATGGGACTGGAAGTGTGGAACAGCAAACTGCAACACAGAAAAGTGTTTACTGGTTTTTATTAAGAAACAAATGTTAACAGTATTTGGATTAAGGCGGTGTCTGTTTTTAGAAAACACCCTTTCACAGGACACCGATGATGCTGGACAACATAAGAAGGTCAGTGCCAGCTTATATAAATTGGGATTGGAGCTTCTGTTTGTTCCAATATCCCTATGGATCCTCAGTCCTTCTAGGCTATCCCTAATACAGTCTTATAATAATAATAATAATAATAATAATAACAACAGCAATAATATATATATATATATAATAACACTACTACTAATATAGGCTATATAATCATAAACATAATAATTACGTATTAGAACTAGATATATGCTAATTTACTCTAATGATCTACTGAACTAGGCTATGTATAATTTACTCTAATAATCTACTATTCTAAGTGTAATATAATATATAATACAGGCTATGATATATAATGAATGATAATGAACTATACTACAAACTCACTACAACCTCGCCACTACTCGCTACACAACCAACACTTCAACATCAATGCAAACGTACGGCAAAACCCACAAGAGGCGCGAGTTTAAAACCAGTTTTATCCGTAAGCGATACTCAGAATGAAGCAAAGCAATACGTATTCAACAGAAAACGAGGCCTTGTTTGTCATATTCACGTGATTTTCACAGAAACGATACAAGCCTCTAACCGGGGCTTCATCTGGAACGCCCCTTTTTGCTCGACACAAGCTCCGGAGCCTCGCTTCAGATGTCCCATCACTACTCCTTACCCTCATTCTCCGGAAAGATGTCCAGACAAGAAAACTCATCCAAGGAAATGCACCGTACACAGCCGAATCTTCCCGGTTCTCCAAAAGGCAGCAGTGATACTTCACTCGAGCATGAGGCCTCCACACAGGCCAGGCGATCTACTCACACTACATCTAGAACGAGGAGAGAAATATTTTCTTCCCGCTTTCCGCAGAGGCGCTCCACACCATCACCGGCTTCCTCGTATGCTATGGTTTCTCCAGGGATCCTCGACATCAAAAAATGGACTGTCCAAGGCCTAATATTAGCCCTCGAGTCAGCGGATGTTCCTTTTTACAGGAGGTTAACGAAGGCGGAACTGTTCGGCCTCCTCTGCGCTAGCCGGACGGCAAGTTCAGACTCCTCATCCCTGCAAGCTCGGAAAACCCCGTATTCCAGAAAGACTCTGGCAAACACTCGGAGGTCTCAAAGACGTTGCAACAAACCATTGGCTAGTCTAGGCCACTTGATGGTTTCTCAAGAGGTTAGTCCACAAACAAGGCAGCTAGCAAGCCAGCCAGCGTGAGCAAGCATCCGCTCTCGGCAACAGCTTTGCTCCTCCCACCACTGCTTTCTTCTCCCGGCCAATGGCCTGCTGCCTCTCCGTCTCTCTATCATACAGAGTTGCGTTCAGCAGCAGCGCCGTCTCACTCACATTTCTTCCTCACTTTTCTCCCTCTTTTGCCTCAGGAGCCGACACGAGCGTGAGGATGTCTCCGCCTTCGGGTCAGGCCCCGGCAACCTATACAACTTTTCGCCTTAACTTTCCGCCCAAGGATCAACCCAAAGCATGAGGCTGCCTCCCCAAGTGGCTCCAGTGGCTTCTAGTTTACAAGATTCTTTTCCCCAGGCACGTCATCCTTTCACGCTGGACAACGCATTGATCATGGAACCTCCCTGTCATCAGTTCCATCAGGCAACAAATCCTCGCAGAAATTCAGGCAGCCGGCACCAAAAACGGATCTTCACCCAACACCAGTGCCTCCCTATTTAACACTTATATTCCCATAAATCATCCACTCAAGGACCTTCTAACCCCCTCTCTAGTTACTATACTCCAAGCAGTCTCAATGGGAACTCTTCAAACCTATCTGACAGCTTGGAGAAGCTTCAGAATTTTCCATCATTTACACCAGATCCCTTTAGCCAACTTCTCTTTACTTACCATAACCTCATTCATATCGTACCTGCATACAGTCAAACACATTTGAATCAGCACAATTAAGGGGTACATTAGCGGAATCCAATTTTTACACAAACTAATGCTAGGTTCACCCTCAACTGCCATCAATAATCCCCAGACCGCCATGCTCTTAAAAGGCATTGAAAAAACCCAATCCAAGAGTCCAGATCCCAGGTTACCCATAACCATAGAAATCCTTTCAAAATGTCTAGCAAAGGCTACTCCTCAGTACATACTGCACGAACCCTAAACGCCATGTTCGTGTTAGCCTTTTTTGGTTTCCTCCGCTGTTCAGAATTCACCGCTTCAGCCACCTTTGACCCAAACCTACACCAAACCATCTCCGAACTAGCCATAATAGATGACGAAACCATCTCATTTTTAAACACAGCAAGAGGATCAAATGAGAAAAGGACACCACATATACATTTTCAAAATTCAAACTCCCATCCAACCATACCAAGTTCTCAAAGCCTCAACCGCCCAGTAACCCACTTTTGGTTTCAGAAGCACCTAAAACAAGTTCTGCTAACATCCGGTCCCCCCCATGAAATTTCAAGTCATTCCTTCCGCATTGGAGCAGTCACAACAGCTGCCCAAAACGGACTCCCAGACTCCCAAATACAAACCCTAGGCCGCTGGTCTTCGGAAGCTTTCAAAAATTACATCAGGGCAGACCGTGCGTCCATCAAAAAAGCCCACCAAACACTCACATGGACACAAGATCACACCTTTACACATAAACCCATCATCACCCTCAATCCACTTCCCTGTCTCCGCAGAAGCCAGTACCGACAACTCAAGTCGACACCCCCCACCAAATCTTACACAGCCCTACCGCAACATATTCCTTCTCAATTACAACTACTGTCGCAGCGCGACTGCTCTTTCAGAAGCCCAAGCTTTTATTTCACTCTCTGCCACAGCAGATGCCTTTTTTCAAGCCAGTATTGCAGCAGCGACCGCTCCCGCAGGGGCCCGTGCTTCTTTCTCGCTCTGCCGCAGCAGTCGACTTCCGAAGCCAGTATCACAGCCGCGACTGCCCCCCACGGGCCTGTGCTTCTTTCACATGCTCTGCCAATAAAAACCTTCCCTTTCCAACTCAGGCCAGTATTGCAGCAGCGACCGCCCCCGCAGGGGCCCGTGCCTTTTCCTCAATCTGCCGCAGCAGACTTCTTTCAAACTTGAAGCCCATATCACAGCGTGACCGCCCCTGCAGGGGCCAGTGCTTCCTTCAAATTTTCTGCCCAGCAAGATTTTCTGCCCTGGCTCTCGATCATTAATCAATGAACACGGCTGGCTCTCAATCACTAATCAATGAACACGGCTGGCTCTCGATCATTAAGCAATGAACACGGCTGGTTATCAATCACTAATCAACACAAAAACTTAGTACCAGCTCTATAAATAATCAAGACTCCTTACCCTCATTCTCTGGAATTATTGCAAACCCACCTCCACCCCTTCGCCTCACTATGTACATTTAGCTAAGCACCAGGGATAACCCGGGTCAGGGCACGCCCCAGGACCGGGGCTCCTTCCCCGGTCAAGGGACGAATGTTCCAAACTCGGGGGGTATTTGCCGAGCTCGGAACCTTCGCCCCGGGACAGCACGCCACACACGCATATTAGCAGTCCCACTTTATTGTCAGTGAGGCCAACTCGTAAATTATAAATTCTAGCCTATTTGACAACACAAGGAAAATTGCTTAAAGATGTCTACATCCCTGTACTATCTCCACAGTGGTTTTATTAAGTTCAATATGCCGCATTACACGTGCCAATATGAATAAGCCTACCTAATGTCTGTGATTGTTGCTGAACATTTGCTAACGATATGTTTTTTATTGTTTAAAGCATCTTCACGCAGGCGTGACAGTAATAGTCAGTTTCACAAGACTAGTAATGCTCATTAAAGTATTAATGCTAAGTACTACAGTGCAACGTCTCCCTTACATCCAGTTTAAACAGTACTTTGTTTAATTTAATACAAAAAAGCCGTACATACCAGCAAAGCGCTCTTCATCGACAACCTGATCTCACAAACTGTTTTGTCCTATTTTCTTACCATTTTCACTTCGGTTTAGGGTTAGATTTACATGAAATGACATCCCTACCCAAACCCAACTCTAACCCCAACGCCAGGCAACAATTGTTTAAAGTTTAGAAAAAATAGTATAAACCAATATTTAAAGTGACATACTAACGCAAACACCTAATCTAACCCTAAACCGAAGCGAAAATGGTTTGAAAATAGGAAAAAGCAGTTGAGTAACCAATCCGTGAGAATGCCACAGAAAAAGACAGTCCGTAGCAGGGCCACGGAAAAATGCGGAGATCCGTGAGAATGGCACGGAAAAATGAGCACAATATTCCGTGACTATTAGGGTTGGGTACCGAAACAAGCCTATATGGGCGGTACCTACCGGACCGAATCAGAACACAGATTTCGGTGCCTCATTTTGGTACCTCTTAATGCATGAGCGGTTGACTGAAGTATTTTGCTCTCTGTAGCGCAAAAAGCATAATCACACAAGCACAGCACACTCGCTAGTTAAATTATACTGCACTCATATGGTGTAAATAATTTCCTCACTTACAAAATTCACGTGAATGGAAAAGTCGGAAAGATTTGATAATACAGAGGATTCAAGTTATATTTCTTCGCTTATGTGAGTTTGTTCATATTTTACATTATTGTAGTTTTATATTGGTTTCCATTTTTTTATCAATCATTTGTTTTGAAAAATCTAAGGATCTTAGATGTATTTATGTTATAGGGCGGATAAAATGTTTTCCGTCTATTCGTTTTTGTTAAACGTTTGGTTTAATATAAGCGAGTCATTTTACATTTTTATTGTTGTTCTGTTTTAATAATAAAAAAAGAACAAATAAGCATTCGTAGTAATGAAAATTATGTCAATTAAATCTTTCATTTATTTGTGTTTTAACGCAGATACCATCCGTCGAATTCGTTTTATTAATAAACAAGCAATATAAGCAAGTTTGTCATTGGAGCTACTATTTTATTGGAGTTGAGTTTTTCGTTAAGAGTAATAATGAACAAACATTTTAAAAATTAATTTGATTAATAAATGGAAATATTAAATAATCTAATGTTAAAGATTAAATAGCCAACTTTTAAACTTCTTTGCCAAATATATTTTCATTTAAAATATGCGCTGTGTTTAATAAGTTTAAAATGTGAAAAAATCCTCATCTGCACATCCCTAATAAAACAAATCGAACAAATTTTGTATGAATATATGTCCAGGTTATTTTTATATTCTGACTTAAAAGAACAATTTGGAAAATGAGATCCTCAGAGGAGCGCGTGAATGCCGCAATTGATCTGACGGCAGCTTATTTTATATTTTATATGGTTTATAAAAAAAGGGAATATCCCGCACATTATTAACTTGCAAAAAGCATAATTTTGCAACTTAATAGTGTGCGGGATATTCCCTTTTTTATAAATGTTTGGTGGACTTCATTGTCTCTTCATCCAACGCACCTAACCGGAACGAACAGGTGTGCGACATTGTTCTTCTATTAAATATTTTATATGGTAACATTCCTTCAGAGAATTTGCTAAAACCTATTACCTCACTAATGTTTTTATTAGCATGTTTTTTTTTTATTAGTATTACACGCATATAAGCTGATATTGGCCTGAGATGGCCCGCGGCAGTCACGAGTGTCAAGTTCATCGGAGACAAGCAGAAAGCGTCAAAACGTGAATGGTTTTACAAGCCGAAAAGAAAATATTTTGGGTGAATTCCAAATGCCGTTTTGCGCCATTGAAGGGCACTTCACGAAGAGGATTTCGCATGAGCAATCCAAATAAAGAGATAAAGACGCTGTATTTTATTGCTCTATTTGCCAAGTGTGTTTAATTAGCCACACTATGAGACACACAATTGCGCAACTTTCTCTAGAATTCTCTAGCAGCCGCGCAGGCCTTAACCAATCATTGAACAGATTATTAACAACCAATATTAGAACATTTTTCTGAGCTCAAAGTGGAGTGTTGAGAAGATTTTATTTAATTCACAAATCAAAAATTTCATAAAAAAGAAATCAAGAAGGCAGGTCTTAAAAGATGATGGTGCTTTAGGCAAATCATTAATAAACAAATGACAAACAGAGAAGAATTTTCATTGTGTTTTATGCTGTACTTTCATCTACCATCTTTCTGTGACTCTTTTTTTAAAAGTACCGCTTTAGGCACCGTTTAGGCACCGGAACCGTTTTAAAAGTATCGATTTGGCACCGGTATCGAAAAAACCCAAACAATACCCATCCCTAGTGACTATCCCATGGAACTTTGTGAGATCATGTTGTCATCGATCCTGTGTGTGCTGCCGCGTTATGTTTTGAAGCACGAAGGAGCTGCGTGTCAGCTTAACCAATAGCAGTGTTTCCCCTACCATTATATAAGGGGGGCCCCCCGCCCTCCTTACGGCTCGACCCGCCCCACCTTGAAGGTCAAGTAAATTTGATTAGATTTTCTTTGAAGCACCAGAGAACAATTTGTTATTTTATTAAACAACTAAACAGCCCTCAAGTAATTTGTTATTTATCTTATTTCCGCGATGGCATGTCTTTTCTGTTTGTGTTTGCGCGTTTACAATTATCCAATTGAGTGCGCACATTTATATTTTACTGTTCGGCTTAATTTACTGCGCACGCTCTCTCTCGTGTTGTGTGTGCAGCGCGTGCCTCTTTCTCCCATAACTGAAAAGGTGACGGGTGTTTTCAAATTCCGTTCCTCCGTATACTTTCTTTTTTGAGTAAACATCAACAGTCACGGATGTCACTGACAGAGAAGACGACTGAGTTAATCATGACTTTCCCACACACACGCGCGCATTCTCTCCCTCTCTCATGCTGTATATGCCCGCGTCGCGCACGTTTTTTGTAGTAACTCTGTGTGACAGTAGCATCGTATGCTGTCATATTTCTGAATTTGCAAATGACGTGAATTGGGCGGCGCAATTGCCGCGAAAATACGCGCTTTTCCCTTTAAACGCGCAAGTTGAAAATATGCAACTCAAGCGAAAAAACTCAGAGCAGCTTCAAGAACGCGCACGCATTTGATCATTTGACATTGTAGAAATGTCAAGTGAGAAGGGACATTTTACTCTCAAAGAAATCCAAGACTCAATTCATAATAATAAAAAATGGAATAGTCTAAACAAAAAACAAAACCAGGACATACCCATACAAAATGGAGAACTATGGAAAGACTATTTTAAAAACCTATTCAGGGAAATCTCCTCAGATAGTCTTACACCTGATCAAAAAAATTTACAAACCAAACTAAAACAATTGGAATCCATCATTAAAAACAACCAAAACCCTTTAGATTACCCGATTAGCTTAGAAGAACTAAAAGAAGCACTAAAGAAATTAAAACCCAGAAAGGCATGCGGTTTAGACAACATCAGAACAGAAATGTTGAAACACAGTCCTGCAGCAATGCAAGAGGCACTTTTAAAAATGTTTAATTTAATCCTACAAACTGGACACTTTCCTGAAACCTGGAGTACAGGTTTAATACACCCGCTATATAAGAGCGGAGACAAATTTGACCCCAATAACTACAGAGGCATTTGTGTAAATAGTAATCTAGGGAAGACTTTCTGTTGTATCTTAAATGCTCGGATTCAGGCCTTCCTTACCAAACACAACGTTTTAAGTAAAAGTCAGATTGGATTTTTACCAAACCACCGCACCACGGACCACATTTACACACTACAGACGCTAATCAATCAACACGTTCATCATAAAAACAAAGGCAAAGTTTATGCATGTTTCGTTGACTTTAAAAAAGCATTCGACTCGATATGGCACGACGGCTTATACTATAAAATTGTACAATCAGGCATAGGAGGAAAAGTATATGACATCATTAAATCCATGTACTCAGAAAACAAGTGCGGAGTTAAAATCGGTGACAAAAGAACAGAATTTTTCAGTCAAGGGCGTGGGGTGAGACAGGGCTGTAACTTGAGTCCAACTCTGTTTAACTTATATATTAATGAGTTAGCAGTGTTACTGGAACAATCCAGCACACCCGGTCTCATCCTAAACAACTCAGAGATTAAAGCTCTTCTGTATGCAGATGATCTGGTGCTATTGTCAGACACTGCACAAGGTTTACAGCAACATCTGGACCTGCTGGAGAAATACTGTCAAAACTGGGCCCTGACAGTCAATCTGAAAAAAACTAAAATTATGATTTTCCAGAAAAAAGCAAGATTACAGGATAACAGATACACATTTACTCTAGGAAACACTGCACTAGAACACACCTTACGACTATCTCGGGTTAAAAATCAGCGCATCAGGCGGTTTTGGTCTCGCGATAAATGCACTTAAAGAGAAAGCTAGACGAGCATTCTATGCCATCAAAGGCAAATTTAAACAAACAGACATTCCTGCTACAGTTTGGTGTAAAATATTTGATAGTGTAATAATGCCCATAGCTCTGTATGGTTGTGAGGTTTGGGGTCCACAATGCCTAACAGATTACTCCAAATGAGACAAACATCCAATGAAATCCCTGCATGCTGAATTCTGTAGAAATATTTTAAGAGTTCAGAGAAAAACACCTACTAATGCATGCAGGGCTGAACTAGGCAGATATCCCCTAATAATACACATCCAAAAACGCTCCCTTAAATTCTGGTCACACTTAAACTCAAGTCCCCCGAACACACTTCAATATGAAGTGCAACATATATGGACATTTATGTCCAAACATGTGAAAAAAATATTTGGTTTCATCAATATATGATACCATATATTACAGTATAGTATTGGTTTCTCGCATATATGGACAACATTAATTATAAATATGTGACATACATATTTGTTTTCCACATATTTAATAAATGTATGTAAACATACATGCATGTGATACTGATGCATTTTTAAAGCTGTGGCATATGGTTATGGTACTTTGTGGATGTATTTGTCAAAAATGACAAAGAAAACACTGCATTATTGTATTAAAAATACTATATTATGAAGTCCTGTTAGTTTTGTGACCTAAAGACCCCCCCCAGGATCACCATCAGACAGGTTTTTGCTTTTATACAGCAAGTAAAAATTATCTGGTCAGATCATCTTTAAATATGTAAGTGAGTGTTCAAGAAGATTTGAAATGTATGATCATTATGGGGAATCAACAGCTATTTTAATTAATTTTAACAAAAATGACTTCTTTAGTCAGAAAACTGCCAACTAAGTCTGTGTATATTAACAAACAGTGATAAGTTGATACTGATTATTATTAATAATCACAAATCAATTACATAATTATTTTATTTTATTATTTTATTTTATTTTAGTTTTTTATTTTATTTGTGCGGGGATTGGTAAAGTTAATAAATAAATAAATAAATAAATTATCTAATGTTATTTTTTTGGTTGGTTTTATATCTTTTAGTATAGTGTTTGTTTAGCGAATTTACATATTATTATTCTCATTAAATCGTGTTAAATGTATTGCTTAATTAATAATAAAGAGTCAAAAGAACATAGCATATAATAAAAATTTCCTCCACTGCCTATTGAATGCGCCACACCCAGTCCAGTAGGAGGCGCTAATTACCCTTCAGTTGCCAACCGCCACTCAGAGAGGCATCCAGCTGCAGCCCCGCAGACTCATGCTGCGTCCGAAACCGCCTACTACATACTATATAGTACGCGAAAAGCAGTAGGCGAGGCGAGTAGTATGTCCGAATACATAGTATTCGAAAAACAGTATGCGAAAAGTACCCGGATGACCTACTGCTTCCGGTTAGATTTTGCAGTGTGCATACGATGGACGCTTCACTATCCCATGATGCCCCGGACGATGAGTTATCCAACGAAGAAGAAGAGGCACGCTGCTGTTTTCGCGCTGAAATGACATGACGTGATGACGACGTATGTAACGTGATGTAGCAACATGGCGGATGTAGTACGTCCGAATCTCATTCATACTACCAGGATTCATACTATACAGTACCTACTGTTTTAATGCCAAGTAAGTATGTACTTCATCTAATTCAGTACCTACTATACAGTATGCGGTTTCGGACGCAGCCTCACTTCTTGCTAGACACCAGTGGCTGGACACCAGTGGATGGACAGCTGACGTCATTTCCGTATCGTCATTCACTTTTCAAATTTGACGCGCGCATGCACATGTCAGCGGTAAGAAAAAATAATAAACTGTCGATGATTTATCGGTCATGAATTCAAATGCACAAACTAGCTAGACAGTTTTAGGGGGCAAGAATGAGGTGTGGTGTGCACAGTGTGCAATAGTTTATTTGGAACTGTTCATGTTTTATTTTCTCTTGAAATCGGGACATCCCCCACAACCTTACGGGCCTGACTGTTGCATCTTCATTCTGATGGTCAGATTTGTCTAATTTTACTAAGATGTGTGTAATTTCCAATAAATATTGCAAAACCACGAAGTGTTAATTTGATTTGCATTGTTTGGTAAATTGTCTGATAATGTGAATCTACGTATATTTTAAACACAGAAGTGGTTGCATTAAAAAAAAACTGTGGTCAATTAACATGTAAAGTTACAAGTCTGTTGTATTGACAAAACGTTATATTCCATTGATCTGGCTGAATTTAAGTCACAAAAAAATAGTGAAATGATCTGAACAATATATATTTTCAAGGTTGTTGTGAATGCAGTTTGCATGAATTATCGATGTTATAATATTAAGCATATTATTGAGAATTGTTTTATGTAAAGAGATATGATAAAGATCATATTTCAATTTGCACACATTTTATATTATATATTTTAAGTCATTAAAGTAAAATGACAATACGGAAAAGACGTGTGCAATTAAGCCTACAAAAAAATGTCTATCCACTGGTGAAAAACGAAAATAAATATGCTGTCTATCCAGAGGTGAAAATATAAAATAAATATGATGTCTATCAAGAGGTGAAAATATAAAATATATATGCTGTCTATCCAGAGGTGAAAATATGAAATAAAATTGCTGTTCATCCAGCTGCGAAAAAGGAAATTCAATCAATCAATCAATCAATCAAATTATTTTATTCAGCCATGATATTAAACACAAAATAATCTCATACACAACAAAATAATAGCTTCCAATGCTGAATACGAGCATGAGGAAGACATAGTCATGCCCCTTTTCCCAAATAATCTAGTCTAGCACAGAATATATAGCTCGTATAGCTCCCATTCTCTATATTAAAGTGCAATGTTACTTCACATGTATAAAATTAACAATTCCATATTTGTCAAACATTGATTCTTATATTTCACTTTCTTCGTATTTTTGAAATACCTTTTTTATATATATTTTTTTAAATTGAACAATCGTATAGCATGATCTTTCCTCATTATCCAAATAGTTCCCCAATTACCATAAACCCTTTTTGTTTTTGTGAGGTACGTGAATATGGTACGCAAAAGTTGCCTTCTCTTCTATTTTTACTATCTATAATTAACTTAAATTTTTTTTGAATGTGTATTGGCACCATATTATTTTTCACTCTCCACATAATTTGCAATATTTAAAATTTGACAAACTCATAAAATTTCAAGGTCTGCAATTTGATAAACAATTTATTAGTGTGGTCCCGTACCCCTTTGTGCGTCACAATTCTTATTGCTTTCTTCTGGAGTAAACACAACCTTTCAGTATAACTGGTGCATGCATTACCCCACACCTCAGTACAGTATGTTAAATATGGGACAATTAAAGTTAAGTATAAAAGCTTTAATGAGGCTTCATCAAGTATATATTTAACTCTATAAAGAATACCAATGTTTTTACTTAAATTAGCGGCTAAACGGAAATGACGTAGGCTGTCTATCCACTGGTGTCCAGCCACTGGTGTCTAGTCGGAGGTGAGTCTGCGGGGCTGCAGCTGGATGCTATTGGCCACTCAGGCCAAAAGCGCAGAAGAACAAAAATGACCGGGAAAATCTGACAGGACTGAGAAGAGGATAACGGCACAGCGGGGTTTTAGAAGTAAGTTTAAAATATTTAATATATTTTGCATAAGTTTCTTGCTGTCTAGTTTGTTACAGCCTAAGTAGTTATTACTGTTAGGGGAGGTTTGCAAGTTTTTGTCGTAGTAATCGTGTAGCTTGCTGTTTACTATGGTTTGATACTTAATTTTTCTTGGGTGTTTTTGCAAGTATGTCTTAATTTAATGTTATTGCACAATGCACAAAACTGTTCAGAATCTTTCAGTTTATATTATTCTGGTTAACCTAATGAAGCATGTACTTAAAGGAACAGTGATTAATAAGGCACTTATTTATGCAGTTAATTCATAATTTACAAAATACGATTTGTTTAAAAAAGGCAATACATTTATGTTGCCTAACAGTCACTTGAGAAATAATTCTAGAAAAATAACGTGTACAGACATTTTCACAGACATTCAGTGTTTCCCATACGTTGATTAACTTGTGGCGGGCCGCCACAATAACAGTCCTGGCCGCCACGAATAGATTTTTTCATGATTCCCCTTTAAAAATGTATTTTACTATTTTAAACACCTTAAAGTTACGAAATGTACGCGCCGCGTATTGACTGTCAGCGGCAGCGCCTCTCTGCCTGTCTCGTGTTGTGTGCAGCGTGATGACCCTATCAGCGCGCTCTCTCATGTTGCGTCCAGCGCGACGACGGCAAGCGTAATATGCGCTCTGTGTACTTGCGTTACCGCGTTATTTACAGGTGTTTTGCTGAAAGAGAAGACGGCTGGCCGAATTTATCAGGATTTGAAAGGTTAGTATCATAAGCACGTTCACCTGCACAAATTTGTCCGCATCCCATGCATTTTGTCTATGTTTGTATCATAATTAGTCTTCAATAAGTGTTCAAATATGTTGTTTAAAGCATTTAAGGAACCAAGCTAAGCTAGCGTAAGTCGAACACGATGTACATAATTGATTGTAACGTTTTTTTACTCTAATGCTAAATGTTTGCTGCTTCGATTCAGATGAGTATTGAAAAATATTTTCAAAGATTAAAAAGGTCACATCCTGAGGATGCACAAACTGAGGTACTAGCATGTTCACACATTGACACAACAGAAACGCACTTCAAGTTAGCGGGAAAGCTGAACCTGTATAATTCAACCTCTATTATAAGTTACAGTTAATGTCATTTAAACACTTCCAGGCATCAACCAGTGCTGCTTTGGCAGCTGTAACAGATAGAGAAAGTCATAGTGAGATCGATGTGGATGCAACAGGTAGTTCAGGCAGAGCAGGTAACGGTTAATCAGACACATGGCAGGTCAGAAACAATGATTTTTAAGTTAAAGGAGCCTCGTTAATTTTCCTGTGCCTTGCAGATACGACAGAATCAACAACAACTACAAAGCACAGAGGCAGTGGATTTAATTCAGAGTGGCTGAAAATGCCTGAGTTTAAGAATTGGTTATACTACACACAGCATGGTAAATTTAATAACTTGATAAATTGTGCTATCATTAATAAATATATGTTCAAATCATGCTTTATTTTCTTTTTCTTATTACCGTTTCATCATCTTCATCATCATCATCATCATCATCATCATACTAATCAGAGTAATATTAATAGTAATATGAGTTTAAAAAAAGCTAATAAATATCAATTGTAGCTAATTAGTAAATATTATAAATGACTGCTCTACATTTTAGGGATGTTTTGTCGAATGTGCAGGCAGCACAAGCCTACTGCTAAGAAAGGGCCTGCAAAGAGGGCTTTTGTTGAGTTTGGTGCACAGATTTACAGGAAAGATTACTTGGATCGACACATCACTACAGAACACCACCAGGAGAGCATCAAATGCCAGGCATCTCTTTCATCTGGCAAGTCTTAATAATATTAATAATAATAATAATAATAATTTAACTTAGAAAATTATTAAATTAAGTATTTTGTCATTTACAGGTATCTCTGTGATGGACTCCTTCGAGCCCACTGTTGTAGTGGAGCATGAGGCAGTCATTGGTGGATTCAAGTGCCTTTACTGGCTGACAAAAAATGAAATTGCCCATCACACAAACTACTCAAAGCTTTTGGGCCTGGCTGAGCTTTTAGGGTGTGACTACTTCAGGAAGTTAAAGGTAAAGCAAACTTGGCAATTATTTAGGACTGAATTAAATATATATTGAGTAAAAATTATTTTTCTCTTTCCCATTCATGTCAAGATTGACAAAAGGAATAATTATAGGTCTCATCGCATTATTGATGATATGCTTGAGATCTTGGCAGAAGTTGTAGAGGAGCCAATTCTTAGTGATATCAGATCATCACAAGCAATAAGCCTTGAAGTTGATGAGAGCACAGATGTGTCGATGTCCAGGCAGCTTGATTTGCATGTCCGGTATTAAAAGCTAGTCAGAATATTAATAAATCAAGAGTCCTGTTAATGAACTGTAAATACTAAATAACCTACCTGTCCTTTGTTTCAGATACCTGGACAAAGAAGGACATGTATTTAATCAGTTCTTGGACTTGGTCCCTATTCCTGATGGCAAAGCAGACACTATTGTGACAGCCATCAAGAACGTAATGCTGAAGAAAGCTATCCCAACTGAGAAACTGTATGGACTGGGAACTGACGGGGCAGCTGTTATGACGGGTAATTATTTTATTACCATCATGTGACAGAATTCAATTGATGTATCCCATCATTGTCACTAATTAATTGTATTTAAATTCAGGACGTGTGAACGGTGTGGCAAAGCAACTTACAGACAGCTTTCCAAAGATTGTATCTGTGGCTTGTGCTGCCCATAGATTAGCCCTTGCCTGCAAAGACTCATCTAATGATGTAAAATACATGGCCACTTTCAGGGACCACCTTCAAGAACTTTATTTGTATTTTAGAAACAGTGCAAATCGAACTGCAACACTTAAGGCAGCATCTGCCACCCTGGGTGTGAGTGACTTGAAAATAAAGGTAATAGTAATAAATAATTTAATAGGCTATTCATAACTAATCCTTATGTCTGAGGTAATAATGTACAGTAATTTGATACCTTAGTAGTTATCTTCTATATTTTTACTAAAACATCATGTCTATAACACTTTCAGGAAGTGAAGGACACACGCTGGCTTTCTCAGCACAGGGCCATTGAAACCCTACAGAGAAATCTCAGCGCAGTCCTTGGAGCCTTGGCAGAGGAGGCAGAGATGAGAAGATGTCCAGGAGCAAAAGGACTCTACACATTTTGTGCTACATACAGATTTGTAGCAGCTGTTTGTCTCCAGGCTGATGTATTGCCACACCTTGCACGCCTGTCCAAAATATTTCAAAAATCAAATGTCAACTTTCTACATATTAAGGAGCAAGTAAGTTAAATATTATACTGTATCTGCTTGAAGTGAATTAAATACATTAAAATGTCTTTAATTTGCATGTCTGACCAATACTACACTACAGCTAATCCTTTTTTATTCAGGTTCCGGTAACAATTCAAAGTCTGAAGAGCATCAAAGAGGCTGCACACACGCCGCTCCCTGGATCATTCTTGTCCCAACTTCAACAGGACCTTGATGATCCCCAAAGACTTGGAGCCTTTAACATAAAGCATGAGGAGGAGAGGAACAGGAGAGGGCAAGACATTAAAGAAATGCAGAGGGAGGAGCAATGGGCAAGATTCCAGCGAGATGTATGTATTAATGCTCTCCTTTCTTTTAGAAGAAATGTTATAATTAATAATAAAGGATGTTGTTGATCTGTGCATTGTAGGTCATCCACCCTTACATAACTGGCCTGGAAAAACACCTTCACAGAAGGTTTCACGAGCTGGACATTCTTGGGGCTTTTAGTGTCTTGGGACCACAATCGGCTGTCCCACAAGATAACAGAGACATTGCCAATCTGCAGATTCTGGCCAGGAAATTTTTCCCTCAACATGAGAAGGAGGTCCTGCAAGAATGGCTCTCATTTAAAAATCATGCTCTCATTGGAGCATTTAAGGTAGGTAAAATAAGAGGGCATGACTACAACACACACAACATGCTAATCATGCTTTAGTAAATCAAATATTATTTCAAGAACAAGACCCAGGAGGAGCTCTTGAGTCTGCTGGCAAGTGAGTTTGATGAGTGGGCCAACCTTTACCCCTTCCTGAGCCTTCTGGCAAGCATTGCCCTTGTTATCCCCATTTCCAGTGTTAACTGTGAACGTGATTTCTCGACCATGAACAGGGTAAGTTAAACACTTTGACATACAAACATATAATTATGCATTTTCTTTACACTACTTTTTTGATTTAGGTGAAAACAGACCTGAGAAATCAGCTTCAAGGAGAACACCTTTCTGCCTGTCTAAGGATCTCCATAAATGGACCTCAAACAGAGGACTTTCCATATGAGAGGGCATTAGAATATTTTTTTAGAAAGCCCCGTAAAATAGCATGTGCAAACAAAGGTTGCAAAATGTGCCATAAATAATCATCATGTTGTGTCAAGGGGCATTATGTTAATAAAGTTTTCAGTTTGAATATTGGAACATATTTTTGCATTGTTTCATTACCACCGTTGCTCCGGTGCACACACTAAACCTAATACTGCCCCGCTATATACCTCCCCTCACCCTGGGGCCTACCACCACAAATAGATTGTAAATCTGTGGGAAACACTGGACATTGTAATGTAACTGTTACATCTGCATGTAAATTATATATATAAAAGCAGCTTTTTGGCAACAGTTGGTGTGCTTTATTAATATATTTAAAATGTTCATATCTAATGCATTTTGACATCCCTTATATTTATCTTTATTGAAGAGTTATACTTTTATTTAAGTGAGAGGGTTATGTTTGTGTTAAAGCAGACATTGCAAGCAGGCCAATCACTTATAGCTTGACATTGCTGGAGTCAATACTACCTCACCAAAATTACAACTAATGTTTGGCTTAATCCTTGCCTAATCGCAGTGTTTTTCCCTTTTATTATTTCTCTTTTTGTAGGCCCATCAGAGTGATTTTCTGAGTTCTTTTACATGCTGTATGGTAAGAGTGAATTTCTGCCAGTTGATACCGGTGACAGGTGTTAATTATTTTTATCTTTGTATTTTTTATTAAAGGTCAGCGAATGGATGGATTATCCATTCACGTTACATAATGAAAGGTAAATGGCAAGTAATTAAGTAATGTACTAAATGTATAAACTGTAGTGTATTCAGTAGCTACTAATCACATTACCTCTATCACTCTCTCTAAAAGACTTGACTGAGTTAGAAGAAGCTGAGCGACTCTTCAGAGTGAAGATGTTATGGTAATGTAAATCTTACGATTTTATATTGTAGTTATATATAATATATCAGAGACAGCACGTCATTTTAACCCTGTTTTATGGTTAAAGGGGTTTTGCACCCTAAAGGCGCTTTTCCATTGCATAGTACCCTACAGGTAAGGTCGAGTCAGCTCACTTTACTTTGGCTTGGTTAGCTTTTCCATTGAGGGAGGGATTATAGGGGTGTCAAATGTATATAGCACGACATTCGTTGCTCGACTTATCGAGGCTGTTTTCTAAGATGGCTCATGTCTGTATATGCGTAATGTACTGTCTTTATAAAGGATCTTCTTATTAGGGCTGTCACTTTTGAGAAAAATCAAGCACACACATCCCGCGCTTGAGCGTGTTTGTAAAAAGTAATCGTCACTGACAACAAGCACACATACATAGCCTATGTATGCGCGCGTGCATATACATTAACCCTGCGTGTGCTGTTTGCTTGACCGTTTTTAATGATAGAGAGCACAAACCATTGATATATTTGAGAAATAAAACTTACCGCTGAGTTAAGCAGATCTTACTTCGCTCTGTCGTCTATGTGACATGCGACAGTCAGCACGTGATCACTTTAAATCAGTTTACAAGACAAATGCTGTTGTTGTTTAATATAAAGTTTACATCAGGGCTTTGAACCTGAATTTTTTTCCCCAATTGGTTTGTTCCGAACAGAAACAGTATTTTAACGTTTCCGGTTTTTGGTTCAACCCTAAAGATGACGTTCCTGAACCGGTTAGAAAAAAAAATAAAGTTCCCGGACCAGTTAATAACGTTCCATGTCAGCTGTGGGACATACAAATAAGTAGGCTGATCATTAGGACATTAAACTTAAGAAAAATTATGTAGACTAATAAGTTAAGTCTCTATCTTGTCATCGAACATTAAAAAGGCTAAATTATGTAAGCGACATAACTGACATGCCTACATTTGTTGAGTGCACTTAGACACATGCGCACACACACAGACGGAGGACGAATTCCAAATGGCGCTTCGGGAAGAAGATGCTGCATAAACAGTCGCTCCACATAAAGTGAAAATTATGATGTTTTTCAGTGCTTTATTCGCCAAATGTATTTTATACATCAAGAGTTCTGATCTTTGAAGGGCATAGGGATAATCATGTTTGATTTTGAGTTAGGGCTGTCACTTTTGAGAGAAATCAAATTCGAACGGATATCGAATATCATGCAATGTATCCGAATATATTCGAATATTTAGGTGCCCCCCGCGCGCATAAAAAAAAAAACACTATAATGGAGATTCAATCACAAATTTATTAAAAGTGACAGTCATAAACAGGACTGTCTGAATTATTTATTTTACTTTTGAAACAGCAGGTTATAAACTTATGAATAACAACTTATATGAAAAAAAAGCTATTTAGAACAGGTACAGACAATAACTTAAACTGCAGCAGGAAGCCCAAACGGAATTTGCGCCGCAGATTTCAGCTGAAAACTCAACGGTTTAATGCGCGTCATTGACAAGCAAACATATCCCGCGCTTGAGCGTGTTTGTGAGAAGTAATATCTTTGACAACAAGCACACATACATAGCCTATCCCACGCGTTTGTGAGCTGTCATTGACAAGTACATTAACCCTGCGCGTGCTGTTTGCTTGACCGGTTTTAATGATAGAGTGCACAAACCTTTTGATATTTGAGAAAAAAACGCTAAGTTAAGCAGATCTCACTTGACTCTGTTGTCCATGTGAAGCGCGACAGTCAGCACATGATCATTTCAAATCCGTTTACAAGACAAATGCTGTTGTTGTTTAATATAAAGTTTACATTGCGTTGTAAAAATGATGAAATTATCTTCTAGGGATGTGCATTTATGTCATTTTTTCATTTCGATTAATCCATAGGTCTGAAGAACGAGTACTCGATTAACTGGGGGCGGGGCAATCAAAGGGGCGGGGCGTACACGTCATGGGGAAAATGAAAATATTTTGATTAAAACACTCAAATAAAACTTAATTTTGAAGAAACTATGACAGAACAATGAACACATACTAGATTCCTAATTAATCAAATGTTAAGTTTCTTTAACAGAAACCTCTAACAGGAAAAGCTGCGTGATGAAGTGAAACTAAAGGGTTAATAAACACAAACCGAAGCCCTTTCTATTTGACGCACTCTGCATAATATTAAGCCTTTATACAACATAAATGTACAACGTGCATCTATCTGCATAAAATGCAAGACTTCAACTAAGGTTTCAACTAAGTTATCTAAAAAAAGGAAGTTTAACTCCCTTTGTGGATGTGCATCAAAAACAGCGCACTTTTAAACACGTCCAGTCAAAGTTCAAGCTTCATAACATTAAGCAGCTTTAAGTCTTTTGCTATCATTTTAGCGTTTAGCTGTGTCGTGTCGTCCTCTTACCTCAGTCAAGATGTAAGTTAATGTTAATGCTCGTATGGCTCTCTGGTATCTTTTGACATTTGATGTTTAAATATGAGATGATAACCCATTGAACCTTTGACGGCGCTGTACATTTTGGACCTGACTGACTGTATTTCCGAAAATCACGACATCCTTTTAAACCATAGTGCCTCAGTGATGTGAGTTGTGGCCGGCTTCACGGGATCGGCGGGCTGCCGCGCATTGCGCGGATCGGCGGGTTTCTGCGGTGCGGTCGCGCGGAATTATCTGTTTGTTTTTGAATCACGCATGGTAATGTTACTGATGTCATACGTCGGTCTGCATAGCTTGACATGACGTCAAACACGCATCTCCAGACCCAGTCTTAACTACCACATGCGCTTGTAATGCTAACCAGACATCCAAATGCCGCCATATCCACAATAAATAAATAAATAAACCCACATGATCACCGTTTTCGTGATCGATCATCGATGCCACGTTCGAGTACTCGAGCAATCGAGTACTCGTGCCCATCCCTATTATCTTCATACATGCTAATTTCATAATGTGAACGTATTAGCACAAGTTTTTTATTCTGCTAAAATATTTAACAATATAAACAATAATGTCATTTTATATACAAACTATAATTCTATCTTGACATGCACATTAGGTTCATGTTGGTCCAATTTGATTCCCTCTCTTGCGCACAGTTGCCGTCGTCGGTCTCACTCTCAGCCTCCTTCCTATTACGAGGTGTTACTTAAAAAAAATGCGCTACACATGGTATTTTAAAAACTGGATGGTTTATTTATAGTTCGAATACGGATATTTCACGTCATGTTCGAATGCATATTCGAATATCGAATAAAAATGACAGCCCTAATTGGAGTTGGGCCGGACACATTCAAATACATGTGCGTCTGTGTGTACAGAATTTTATTTTAGCGCCTTTTTGTGGTTAAATTGTTTAAAATCACTTAAGTGTTAACATTTGCAAGCCGTTGAAACACGTGCAAATGATCAACTTTCACCCTATTTAAATTTGCATATTATTCCGCAAATCGCATGCGAGCCGAACTGTGGGTCGTGATCTGTACAGATCACTGACCAACTGCGATCCGTTACACCACTAATTAGTATTAAAAAAAAACATCTTGAGATACTTGGTGGCCTACAATATTTACTAGGGCTGGGTGTTGTTTAAAATCTTTCGATCCGGTGCCAGTTTCGATACCTCCGTTTTGATACCGTTTCCTAACGGTACTTTTTCCCGATACCATATGATTAAAAATCCATTGAAACCTTAACAAAAATGCATTAAACACACAACTTTTATTAATTATTATTAATAAAACTGGTTGTGCGTTTTGGATATGGGGTGCGCCAGCATACACACTTATCAGTTTTTTTTATGAAAATAAGGACAAAAATAAAGAATTTAAGAATATAATTAACACTGCTTTATTTTATGAAATGTAAAATGGTCTTAAGCTTGGACTAACAGTATTTAAATAAGTGGGTTCATTATATCTGCAACTTTGACAAAAAGTTACAATATTTAAATGGGTGACTTGAGTTTTACTGGGAAGATTTGTATGCATGTGTGTTTTTTGAAACAATACTCAACTTCATATATCAAAATATTAAATACATTTGGGATTTAATGATTTAAAATGATTAGAAAATGCGTTCAATGTCATTTCATTCAAGTGAAATTAGCAAAGCAGTTAAATTTAGTTTGTTTTAAACAACGAGCCAGGCTTTGTAAGCAGTGTTGGGCTGCGCGTGTGCATTAAGTTTAAACCATAGATTGTAAAAAATAGGTTTAAACGCATCGTCCATTTTGGGAGATGAGGGCATGAAGGCTTTGCGATGCGGAGAGACAGGCGCGAGAATTTCATAAGGATTGAGAGACAGAAGCTGCGCGTGTGGGTCAAGTTTAAACACCTTGTCGAGAGACTGTTGTGCTTTAAATTGAAACCCCTCTTCACTTTAGGAGACGCGCCGTTTTGGTTGACGTGCCTTTCACGGAGACAACACGGCCATACTTGCGCTAACTCTAAGAAAAATGTCACAAAGACTTTCTGTATATTTCTCATATTGCATCCTTTCTACACTTGTGTTGTTGAGTGACTGCGAGTATTTTCAGAAATCCTCCCCGTCACGTGGTGATGGACAGCCAATCACCAGCGCTTTAGGTCCTTACAGGCTTTTTGGAAGTGACATTTGGCACAGAAAGATAAATAATTTTTCGATACTTCAAGTATCGGAGTTTTTCGTTCGATACCATAAAAGTATCGACGTTCGTTACCCAGCCCTAATATTTACCTCTTATGATTGAGCATTAGAGACTTGGGCTTGAGTAGGCTACCTGCTGGTGGCAAGCTTCTCATTTCTCTGAGTCAACAATGACCGGAAGTGAACTTTACAGAGTCAAATTGCACATAAATCTTGTCAAAGAACTGAAAAAATAATGTTATTAACCGGTTACCATTATTTTCAATTAACGGTTCTGTCCTGGAACATATATTTTTGGTTTCGTTTCTGGTCCTTGCAAAACATCAAAAGTTTCTGGTTTTCGTTTTCGTTCCTTTCGTTCAAAGCCTTGGTTTACATTGCGTTGTAAAAAAGATGATGACATTCTTCATACATGCTAATTTCACAACGAAAATGTATTAAAGGGACATTCCACTTTTTTGAAATTATGCTCATTTTCCAGCTCCCCTAGAGTTAAATATTTGATTCAATCCAATCCATTGAATCTGATCAGACCATTAGCATTGTGTTAAAAAATAACCAAAGAGTTTCAATATTTTTCCTATTTAAAACTTGACTTTTCTGTAATTAAATTGTGTACTAAGACCGACGGAAATTAAAAGTTGTTATTTTCTAGGCAGATATGGTTAGAACTATACTCTCATTCTGGCGTAATAATCAGTGACTTTGCTGATGTAACATGGCTGCGGCAGGCGTGGTGATGTTGCGCACTGCCCGAAAACAGTCCCATGCCATTGAAAGGAACCAAGGGGACTATTTTCGGGCAGTGTATAATATCACTACACCTGCTGCAGCCATGTTACATCAGCAAAGTCACTGATTATTACGCCAGTTAGAGAGTATATTTTCACGGTAAGAATCAAATGTTTAACTCAGGGGAGCTGAAAAATTTGCATATTTTCAAAAAAAGTGGAATGTCCCTTAAACACAAGCTTTTTATTCTGCTATAACACTATAAACAATAATATATGTAATTTTATATACAAACTATAATTCTATCTACAGGGTTTCTGCAGGGTTTAGTCAGTCAAATTTAAGACTTTTTAAGACCTTTTTATGACCATTGTGATTTAAATTTATGACCTACATTAATAACGAAAAATAACAAAATTCCTTTCAAAAGTCTTTAATTTTTTTTTTACTTTCATTGAAATTAATAACAAGTTTTATTAGTAAAGGTTCCACTTTCTTATTTATTTCTTATCTATTCAACACCCACAGGACCTCCGCTTTCAGTGTGGAGGTTGATCCGAAACCACTGTGTGTGGCACTGGATACGAGACAAACGGAATCCCGTGCTGTACTTGGACCGGATAGTGACGGAGCCAAAAAAACTGACTGATCGCCTGCACCCGCTGCAGACCTTTTACAGCAACTTTATGCTTTTCTGACTTTGCATGCGAACGTAAGGCTTTTATGCCTAAACTAGACAGTTCCAGCACCTTCTTACGCAGTGTGCAATAGGCTTGATACCGATTGTTTGCTACGGGCTTGAGCCAACTACTAAATGCACTGTCTTCGAGCCATAGCTCGTTAAATGTACACTTTCTCATTGTGATAGACCCGGAGATTTCAGTTAAACTAAGCAGACCCTCGAGAGTTCGCACGAGACCGCGGGTTTCTGAAGTACTTCCGAAAAGTCTGTTTGCTGCACTGCCGCATGGACCTTGTAGTCCTGGAACGCTGTGATTATCCCACCCAGATTCCCCAGACAGGCAAAACGAGTGAATGCCGCCGCCAGAGCATTTTTGTGGGGAAAGGCAACAATGAATGAACGAGTATATAAATTTAAGACGTGGCTAAATGTAATTTATGACCTTGTATGGATAATCCGGATGTTTTTATGATAATATTTTCATTATTAAATTTAAGACATTTTATGACTCTGCGGAAACCCTGTATCTATCTGGTTCGTGTTGGTCCAATTTAATTCAGAGCACTTGTTTGGTTTGGTGTTTTCATTTTCATTGTAAGCCTTTAAAAAGTAATTATTTTAGATGCAATTTTGTAATATTTACGGCTTAAATTCTCTTATATATTTTTTTAAATATTTAAAATCATTCCGCAGAATTATCAAAAAAATTTCCACAGAAAAAGCAAAAAAAGTCTGCAGAAGCCGGAGCCACGTCTTCCCTCTCTTGCGCACAGTTGCTGTCGGTCTCCCTATTAAGAGGTGTTAGACTGTAAAAAATGCGCTACACATGGCATTTTAAAAACCGGATGGTTTATTTATAGTGGATATTTCACGTCATGTTTGAATGCATATTCGAATATCGAATAAAAAGTGACCGCCCTACTTCTTATTATACTGTTTGTACTAGGGATGTTAACAATTAATCGATCTTCGATTAATTGTCGATAAGAATTTACTCAATAAAACTTAACGATTGTTGAAAAACAAGATGCACGTGTGTGCGGCGCCTGCACAAAACACATACAGTCGGAGAAAAAAAAATTAAGCGAGCGCGCAAAAAACTACTAGCTATGATCACAACGATGCTCGATGCCAAGCACACGCATGTGCTTTTTAACGTCATGCGAGCCGAGGCTGGCTGGCTGCCAACGCAACGAAATTACATCCGCAGTGGATCTGACAGGGTCCGACGCAGAAAATGCAAATACGTTTAGGATACTGAAAGCAAAGACCCTCTTCAGGGAAGCCTGCAAAATTAGCATAGCAACGCTGCTATATACAGAGAAGGAGACCAGAAGCCGTTTTTAATGAACAGATTAAAATGTAATCTTAAATTATTGCAAGAAACTGTCAAATGTAATCTGTAACTGACTGTCGTTACACCCTGAATGCCCGCAACATATATCACTGATCATCATTATTGACTGGATGAGGCGCTGCGTGTTTTCTAATGGAAGGTTGGCATCTCCGTAATATAAGCATCTTTGCTGAAAGTACGTCTAAACTGAGGTGACGACGAGAAAAGTGCACTTCGTGTGCTTCTTGGATATAATTACAAACAGTGTATCAACGACTCGGAAAGCGAGGTAAACAACTTGATAAATAACACTTGATGATAATAAAACTGTTATTTTGACATGGACTTTCATGCGTCTGTTGCAGAGTGCCCATGTGAGGCGGAGTTATACACTGTGTCTATTAGTCATTATATTTCATTACGAGAGAAGTTTAAATTGATGATTTTATCAAAACAACAACTACATTGACTCATTTTACAATCCCACTAGCATGTTATTTAGACAAAATAAAATCTTTTAATTCGCGTGAGGAAGCTGTCGTTTTTATGCACACTTTTATGTCATTGGCTATATGCCACTGCAGTGAAGGCTTATTGCACTATTACTGTTAACGATTATTCGATTGATTGATCGTTAATTTAAATGATCATCGAATATGGGAAATTGCATAAATTGACATCCCTAGTTTGTACACTTACAAAGTTCCACTTGGGGTTAAGTGCCTTGCTCAAGGGCACAACGGTGGTGACCAGGATTCAAATCACAAATTCTAGGCTAGCATACTAGCCAGGTTCCTTAACTGCTGTGCTACCACCACCCCTTCCGGCTTAGTGCCTGCTTTCGAACCACACCCATGGAGATATCTGCCAACAAATGGACAATCATTCATGGGGCTACAGATGCATTCAAGAATTTTCGATGAGAGGTGGTGGAGGGTGGTGTTTGGCACTATGACCCTATCTCGCCTGCAAATTAAATTGGTGCAAAACTGGCCGCCATGCTTGCACTAAGTGTGGCCTTACTTGCCTATTTACGTACTTTGTCACTTAATTTTACTGACTTGCACTAGAAGAAACTGCAATAAAGTTTTTTTTATCTTTGTGATAAGTTTATCCACCAGTGTTTTGTCTGCTTTATACCTAAACTTTTTCTTTAAAATGTACCTTCTCAGATGCAGTTATGTCAAAGCACTCGTTTCGGCTGGCCAGATTGGAACAGACCTGAATGGGAAGATGGCAGAGCTAAGACTGGGAATGTCCAAGAAAAATGTTAACTAAAAATGAGTGTGTTTTTCCCCAGCGAGTGAGTTTGGAAATGTTTTAAATGTGCCTAGAAGTTTGAAAATGTAATACTGAGGGAAAAAGTGAGCGCTTTGAAAAGGCTTTAAAAAGAAAATAAAGTCTGATGTTGATGTTAAATGAAGTTAAAGTTTTTACTTGAAAAGTTTGTACTTGTTTGTACTTGTCAAGTCTGTGCTGAAAAAAAAAATGCAGTAAAGTTTGTATTTGAAAAGACTTGGAATTGTGTGTTCTGTAGAATGAGTACAAATATATGTGCAGGCTGTATAAAAAACATAGTTGTGCCACTAATATAAGTGAAAGTACATGGTGTCATCATATTTGAAGCATATTTGTATCCCTAATATAAGTGAAAGTACATGGTGTCATCTAGGGGTGACCCCGAATAGTTGAAGATTCGATGCATCGATAGGAGAAGCCTGATTCGACTACCAATCTCACAGTCGAATCGTCGCAGATGTGTTATGAAATGAGGATCATTCAATTTTGGCCGTATATGGGTGCACACATTATCTGATTTCACATATAACAGCTTTCTCACAATATATTAATATACAGCATATTATTATGATAATGCTGCAAATAATATGTTAAGTAACAGTTTTCAATAAATATTTTTAAAATGCGTTAATAAATCCAACATCCCCTGTGACCGGGCTACACGGAGGTTTCTTAGTTAATAAAACATTGCCTCTTTGTTTCTACATTTAAAAGAAAAAGCTGGCAATTATATTATGGCTATACTTTTCTATTCTTTTAATAATGTATTTTATTTTATTTATAAATCACTCTGGGTTATCTGATTTAACTATTTGGCTGGTGTTTTGTTTCTGTGCACTTGAGGCATTTTGCACATTTGTTCTGCACTTTGTTACTTCTGACCTTATTTTATTAAAAATATTTATCTATTATAAACGTAAATTCGGATATAATTTAAGTCTGTAAATTTTGGATAGCTTTTCGTTGTATCGATGTTGCGCTATTGCGTGCTGGCCATGCTTTCGCGTGTAATTTAGCCGAACGGGCTAGATCTGCGTCTCATATTTAGGAGTTCATCAAACTAAACATTAAAAACGGATGTTTTTCGACGGGTATAAGTTTTTAAAATGTATTTATCATACATTTTGGTTATCTTGTCAAAAGTTAAACTACAAAACAGGTAAGCCGTTTTTTTAAATTTCGGTGATGAAACGGAAACTATCTGCACCGAACCTATTTCTGCCTGACACGAATGTCTTTCTTGTGATTTAATATTATGGTTGGTGTTCACTTTTAAATGATAGCAAAGAGATTCCTGAAATAAATAATATCATCCGGTCTTTCTGTATCTAAAGTGAATACAGAGATTATCAAAGTCAGAGCAAGCAAGCAGGTATTTCTGTGCTAAATAATAACGCGTAGTGTCTATAAAATAATTAATTTCAGTGTTTTTCATGTTATAAATTAATGTTTAATGAATTGTAAATTAAGATTAGTTTTTATCATTTACAGTCACAATCACAAATTATTTGTCATTTCTCATTTGTTGGGTTTTTTTTGGTCATGACTGCTTTGACGCGCTATATCTCCAAATTAAATAAAAACACTGAATTGTAGCCGGGGTTTCCAAGGCAGAATCACCTTTGTTATTTTTTTTAGGTTTAGTTATCAAAATGTATTTTTGTGTGATGTTCTGTAGATCGTGGCTTTAAAATGTTATGAGGAATAAATAAACAAATGTTGCCTTATATATTTGACCTTAAAAAAATAAATATATAAATGCATCGTCAGTTTTGTCTTCGTTCATCACTTGAAAGACAGTTTTGGTCACTTTAACAGAAAGTTGTTTATGTGTGCTGCTTGTGAAAGAAAATAAAAGTTACCAATTTGTACCTTGTCTGGCCCCCTCCCAACTCATGCACACACATAGATATGATACGACTATCGGTCGACTATGGAAAGATTCGACAAATCTGATTCGAATATGTAAATCCTTAGTCGAGGACACCCATAGTGTCATCATATTAGAATCATATTTGTATCCCTAATATAAGTGAAAGTATGTACTATGGAAATAAGTACATATATGCATGTATACATATATGTGTCTTACATATATTTCACATGTATGTCCATATATGGGAAAATATATGACACTTAAATGAAAACGGCCATTTTTGCTATATTTTGAAATATATTTTTCATATATGTCTATGTATTTTACATATATTAATTTTGCATATACTTTCATATATGCAGCAGACATACATGGGCACTGATATTATATATGTAATTTACATATATTGACATATATTACATTTCTGTATGGGATGCAAGCTTTTTCCAATACCCTTTTATAGGTATGTGACAATCTCCACTGTTGCGGCTGTCAGTTTGGTTCCCACAACTTCGAATTTCCTCAGGCGATGTATAGAGTAAAAACATTCTTGAAATTGTAATAGACATTTAGTTTCATTGCTAAACTACAGGTGAACGAAATTTCAATTAATTTGAACGACGCTACCACAGAAGTTTTATCAACCGCAAAATGGAAAACAATGGGACAAAATAAAGTGATGATTCAAATGGCCAGTATTTTGTTATTCTTGAACCCATAGACATGGTTTTGGTGTAATTTTAAAGGTTTTTTTCATGCTCTTTATTCAATTCAATTCAATTCAATTTTATTTATATAGCGCTTTTCACAAGTGTTAATTGTTGCAAAGCAGCTTTACATGAGAAGATGTAAAGGAGAACACAGAAAATCAATAGATAATATAAGAAGTAGAGATAGCGGCTAAGGTTAAACCATACAAGCGAGCATATTAATAGTGTAACTTATACAGTAAAGTGCTAAGTTAGGCCAAAGTTGGCTGACTCTCACTGGGACGAAAAAACCCCCTAGAAAAAAAACCCAATGGGAAAAACTCCTAGAAGGACAAAAACCCTTGGGAGGAATTAATATATATTTATATTTATACAACAGTTCTTTCTGGTTCTCGAATCTGATTAGCTAAGAGCTATGCGATATTGTGCTGATAACGGCACTTCACCTTTCGTATTATTCCGCCACCGAAAACACCGTGGAACTGCAGGTAAGCACCGCAGCTTTTAAATGTGGACATTGATCATTTATTTTATCGTGACGTGACTATTAAAACATGTTATGAGATATCGCCACTGATATATTTATAAGCAGCATGCAAAAACATCTCTCTGACACTTATAAAAAAAAGTTTTATATAGCACTGACAAAAACAAAGTTAAATAAGAATCGAGTGCTCGTATCGCGTTAAGAGTAAATGGGAATGCAATAGTAACATTATACAAGTATAGTTTTATTCACTTTTACCTCGCGCCAAAACAATAACAACACAAAAGACACTAAATATGAATAAAAAACAAGTAATAGTTTGATCATGACACCAAATATTGCTGATTTGATCTAATTTTGACGATCAAAAACAAACAAGGCCGACATTAGAGCCAGGGAATCCCTGTCAGAGATTTAGCCCAGAGAGGGCGGTGGTCAGCGGGGCGAGGGAACACTGACGTCCGCTCATGCTTTGGTTCTCATTCGTACCGAATCTCACCAAGCAAACATTAAAACAGGCGCTATCTTTACTAATCGACTGTAGATTTAAATATAATACATATACATTCTCGACTGAACTACTCTTAAAACTACACTTTGTGACCAAGAAACGGTAATATAAAGAAATGGCTTTTCCGTCCATTGAGTTGTTATGAGATTCAAAAATATAACATAATCTGGCCCGCAGAAAGATTTTTATTCACTTTGTTTTATATATTTGTTTGATTTTTGATTTAAACGTTCAAGTGTTTATTTATATGTTAAAACGAGTCAAAGCATTACTTTTCAAAGTGCTCGGGAGCGGAAGTTGCGCTCCGTGGCGTGGGTCGCATCACCCGTTGCTACGCAGCCATGAACCGCGCGCTCCGTATGTTGAGGATAACGGAATGCGCGATCGGATTTTAATACCTCAACTGAACCTCGCGTCAATCATATCATTGTCACCACGCGATCAGTTAATCTGGTTGGGACATGGTAGTGTTTGTCTAGAGAAGACTTGTTACTTCCGGGTGTATATCAGCTGTTACTCAGAAAAGATTGTGCTGCGGTGGGGTTCACATCAACAAGTCACAGCTTCTAATGGAGACACCGCATGGAGGCAGAGCCGTACGTAATGCAACACATTTTAAACTACAGATAAGAATAGAGCCATCAAGTGCCCAGGTTAAGAAAAGAGAAAAGATGAGGAGAAATGTACAGAAGATAAAAGTATGTATACTGCTATATATAATGAAGTATAATATATTATTATGTAGCTTACTATTCAATTACACATAGAGCAGTATTATTATTTCTGTCCAACTAGTTTATATTAGCCTGGTTAGCCAGACCTACATCAAGATGTAAGGTCTGGCAACTCTTCACACAAACGGCTCAATGCAAGGGGCGGGATATAAGGTTGTCCCTCAAAATGCCTCTGCACGCAATAGGATAGCGCTATGACCAATCAGAGCAACGACGAAGGTGACGTAGTTACCGTAACCAGTCGCCAAAACTCCAAACACATCTTTCTTGCTTAAAAAGGACTTCAGTAGGGTTATTTGCTCTTCTCTCAAAGAAAAACATAAGTCTAAGTCCTCCAGAGTCGCGGCCAAAGCCGCTTCAAAAGAAAGCTGTTCGCCAGCAGCAACAGCCATTCTTTGTTTTCAAGTAGGAACCGTTGCAGCTCTGTCGTCATCATGTTAAGCCCGCCCCACAGACGCTACACACGATGTGATTGGCCTGACCAAATTTTGGTTTTTGGAGCTGTTAAGTGTATTGTGAGTGCCTTGACTAAACCCTGGCAGCAAATATATTTTGCGGCCGCTTAGGGTGCGTCTAGATTTCTAGGCTAAGTTTATATAACATGGACTACCCATTCAAAAGTTATGGGATCACTTTCACTTATTAATAATTTCCCACATATAATAGAAAATTCATTAAAACTGAAATAACATAGAACATAATGAAGTTTGGTTCTCACACATCCCAATAAGCACTAGAAGTGTCTGTTTTAATCTGTGACGATATCCGGTTTGTGACGTCACGCTGAACAGATCGTGCATCGTAGCTCCGTCGAGTTCATCATCTAAAATCCTTTTTTTACCATCTTATTCCTATTTATATAATATAACTTATTAGTTTTACATAGGAATACTTTACCGTGACGATTATTGAGCAGTACTACCACGTGAAACTATTTATCACTAATAAACACACAGTGTTAGCATATAGCCCGCTAGCATCCACAAACGGTGGAGGCTGAAGCTAGCATTTTCCGATCTAATGGCGGATTCATCTGATATATGCTTTTCTGACCTGTCCTCACCTGAGCGGGAAGCTGTGGAGGAGTTGTTACCCGGTTTTAGCAGATCCAATGCGAGGTACAGCGCCCACTTCACCCTGCCTTCCGACGTCCACAAGCGAACGAGGCGCGCAACAAACAAGCATTCCACGCGATGCAGCTTCACGGACCGTGAACGACTGAACGGAGACGCCATCGCCCAACATGAAAGCGATCGGGAAGCTGTGGAGGAACCGCTGCCCGGCCTTCGCAGATTCAGCATGCCCCAAATCACCATGGCCCCAGACGTTCGCAGGCGGCCGAGGCGTGTCACAACCGAACACCCCACGCGATGCAGCTCCGCGGAGCGCGCTCGGGTAAACGAAGACGCCATTGCCCAGCATGAAAGCGGTAAGACTCCGCTTGTTATTGTAACATGTACTACTTGCCACATGTATAGTTTAGCTTCTGCTGTTAGCATAGAGGGGTTTACATGCACTAAGTGTATTGAAGTATTAAGGTTAACTGAGAAGGTTGCTGAACTAGAATCGCGCATCCGAACGCTAGTTGAGGATAGCAAAACCGCTAATTTTACTGTTGCAAATAATCTATCGAGCGAAAAGACTAATGGCCCGGTTCCGACATCAGATGCTAATGTAAATATTACAAATACTGTATCGAGCGCGCATAGTGTTTATCAAAATACACATGGCTCGGTTCCGACATCAGAGTCAAGTCGGCGGTCTAACTGGGTGACTGTCAGGCGGCATAGTCATATAAGGCGTCCTTCTAAGACCCATAACGTTACGGTAATTTCTAACAGATTCGATCCCCTAAGGAGTACACCAGCTGAAACACCTTTTAAAAGTGCCCTGGTCATTGGAGATTCTATACTCAGGAACACTAACATTGAGGCACCAAACACCATAGTCGACTGTATACCGGGAGCCAGAACGTCTGACATTAGATCCAAACTTAAAGTGCTGGCTAATGCTAAGCGGAAGTTTTCTAAGATTGTTATTCACGCCGGCACGAATGACACCAGGCTCCGCCAGTCGGAAATCACCAAAGATACTATTAAGGAACAATGTCAGACAATGTAATATGCTCTGGTCCCCTCCCCGCCTACCGGGGAGATGAAACACATAGTAGATTAGTGTCTCTCAATGGATGGATGTCAAAGTGGTGCCCTCAGCATAACGTAGGGTTTATAGACAATTGGAAGCATTTCTGGGGAAGACCATTCCTCCTAACCCGAGATGGCCTTCATCCGTCATCGGAAGGAAGTGCTATACTCACTAGAAATCTGATCAATAGTCTTAATTCTGATATAGTCTGACTATCCAGGGCCCAGGTCAGGAAACAGACGGATCGGCTTAACCGTCCGTCTGTTAGCTGCCGTGATATGCAGGGCTCTAGACTAACTTTTTGCACTGGTTGCACTGGTGCGCCTAACATTTTTTCTTAGGTGCACCAGCATAAAAGTTAGGTGCACCCTAATTTTTGACCGCATCGGATTTATATTTCACCCAAATATGAAACTTCTGTCATGGTTTGCTCACTCTCATGTTGTTACAAACCTGTGTACATGTCTTTGTTCTGGTGAACATGAATGAAAATATTTTGAGGAATGTTTGTAACCAAACCATTCATGAGCCCTATTCACTTCCATAGTATTATTTTTTCCTACTATAGAAGTGAATGGGGCTTATGCTTGGCTTGGTTATTAACATTCCTCAAAATATCTTGCTTCGTGTTTATCAGAGCAAAGAAATTTATACAGGTTTGTAACAAAATGAGGGAGAGTTAATGATGACAGAATTGTCATTTTTGGGTGGACTGTCCCTTTACCACCGCAAGTTTAGCGCCCATGGTGGTTTAATACAGAATATAAACATGTAGGCTATTTTATAATTTTCCTTATACGAGTCATACAGTCCTGTTTGATAACCCGCATCCGCGCGATTAAAATAACACTTGACCCGTTATCCGACATCAGCATCAATTTATTTCATACCCGCCAGTTTGACATAAAGACTGCGACCGGCCGCACCGCAAATCGTGAAGTAAGTAGAAACCTTTAAAGATCTTCATGCAGAACATTGACAAAAATAAGCACAGGACCATGACTGGACAAATATATTAACATGTAATGTGAAACTTTGTGAGGGTCGGCAGATTGACAGCTGAGCGGTCAGCAGTGTTTGAACACTCATAAGCGCTGCGCTTATATTTATACCTTATAAATTGATGATATGATTGCAGTGATTCCAAAGGGATGTCCAAAAAAACTCAAGTAGAATGTTAAATGTTTAAAGTTTAATGTATTTTTCTCGCTGCCCTGCGTAAACCCGCGCCGGTGATGGCATGAAACGCGTGATGAGATTGCATAAAAAAGTTTTTTGTGCTGCATCGGATTTGGAGCGCGTCACACAAAAAATAAACTCATATAGGCTATAGGCTACTTTTGAATTCGTTTTGTTAATTTGCTAATTATTTAAGTTAAACACATTTCATGTAGGCTTATTTATTTTTATTATTTTTTCACAAAAGAAAGATGTAATCATCACGTTCTATTCATTTTAATGCTTTTTGCGCATAAACTAAACCCTTGGGGGAATTATTTATAAATGAATCAACAACGCAAATCAAGGAATTAACTTATTTCTCTATTTAAGACAGTCTGGCAGGGCGGTGATAGCGATACAGCAAACACCGAAAAGTTTATAGGATTAGATTTGGAAGTAAGATTATGAAGAAAACAGTGGTCCTGACTCCTGGCTTTTTTCTATAAATTTGGCGCACGGTACGCGACATTGCTGTTCGGGGTTGCGTTCAAATAATTTTTTCAAAAGAATTATGCTCTGGCTCTGACTCGATTGTAAGAGGCTCATTACCTAATTCTGTCTTCGGTTTCGGACCTGATGTGACGGGAGGTTGATGTCAGAGAGCATTGGTTTTGATCTTCGGACGGATCAGGCAACTTAACATTCTTAACGAAAAAGTTGTCAATCGTTCTTTTCCTCTTCTCTTATAATCCGCGGCTACATCCACTCTGTTTATTTGACGGACTCACCTCTCTCTCTCTCTCTCTCTCTGACTGGAGCGCACACGCATTTTTAAATGTACACACACGTAGATCTGGACCATGGCTTTTTCCCTCAAACTCCTGGTCGCACTAGTGCCACCTGATATTTTTTTAAGTCGCACCATTGAGAAATTAGGTCGCATGTGCGACCAAATTGGTCGCACTCTAGAGCCCTGATATGTCAAGACCACTTATATCCCAGCACTTCGAGTCAATCTTACCGAAATATCAGCACATTTCAACTGTATCTGTTCCCCGAACAAATAAATACAGGGCACTGCTTGTTACATCTGGTACAAATCTGATTAATATAAAATTAGAAAACAATACATTAACAGATGAATCTCGAATGTTAAAATTCGGCCTTCTTAACATTAGATCGCTTACCAACAAAGAACCTATTGTCAATGAAATAATTACAGACCAAAACTTAGATGCACTCTGTTTAACAGAAACCTGGCTTAAAGCAGACGACTACATTAGTTTAAATGAATCCACCCGACAAGACTATTATTATAAACACGAACCTCGATTAAAGGGGAGAGGGGGTGGTGTAGCTACAATATACAACAAAATTTTTAAAGTAAACCAAAAATCTGAAGTAAAATTTAAATCATTCGAACTAATGTTGTTAAATATGGAAATAACCGATCGTAACCACAAACAGCTCTCTTTTGCCTTAGCTACAATATATAGACCTCCGGGCCACCATGCAGATTTCCTTAAAGAAATAGCAGATTTCCTATCTGAGCTTGTAGTCACTGTAGATAAAGCTCTTATTGTTGGTGATTTTAATATCCATGTGGATAACCCAAAAGACGCATTAGGACGTGCGTTTATGGATGTTCTAAATTCTCTCAATATTAGACAAAACGTGACAGGGCCAACGCATACTCGTAAGCACACATTAGACTTAATTCTGTCACTCGGACTCAATATTAATGACGTCGAAATATCACCTCAGAGTGATGCAGTTTCTGACCATTACCTTGTGTCATACACTGTACTTCTAGATAGGATCACTCAATCCACAACATGCTACCGACTAGCCAGAACAATAATTTCCACCACTAAAGATAGCTTTATTAGCACTCTTCCAGACCTGTCCCAAATGAAACATGTAGCAGATAACTGTGACGATCTAGATATTGTAATAGAAAACCTAAACAATGTCTGTTCTAACACATTGGATGCCTTTGCTCCCATTCGAAAAAAGAGATTCAAAGAAAAACCGCCAGCTCCATGGTATGACCATCACACCGCAGCCCTTAAAAAGGCAGCTAGAAAAATGGAAAGAAATTATAGAAGCACAAAGTTAGAGGTATGGCGTGCAGCATGGAAAGATAGTGTTAAACACTACAGACAGGCTATTAAAACCGCCAGATCTACCTATCTTAGCAAGCTTATAAATGAGAATCATAATAACCCTCGTTTCCTCTTTAGCACAGTTGCGAAACTGACTAGAAACAAAGAACAAACAGAAACCAATAGTAAACTTCAACACAATAGTAACGACTTCATGAACTTCTTTTCTAACAAAATTTCGGCTATACGGGAAAACATCGTAGCTACCCAGGCAGCCACCACTCTACCCATTAGTTCACTTAACACTAGAATACCATACGAACATCTTGATTCATTTAAACCTACTACAATAGATGAGCTCTCTAGACTAGTTACATCATCCAAATCATCGTCCTGTATATTAGACCCCGTTTCCACAAAACTACTTAAAGAGGTATTCCCTGTAGTGTCAACCCCGGTTCTAAATATCTTTAACTCATCGCTAGAAATAAGATACGTTCCAACAGCTTTCAAACTAGCAGTTATTAAACCGCTGATTAAAAAAACACAGCTTGATCAGGGAGAGCTTAATAGGGCCTAAAAAAAAAATTGTTTGGTTCCGGTTTCCGACCGACCCTGCCAATTTATGTGCGACCCAAATTTATTTTATGAGCTTGGGGAAGAAATAATACACATTAAATAAATACACAAATAAAAACAAATTTGAGGCGAACTATAATTTACATTTTAGTACAGCACCGTTTTTGTAAAGCACGCGTCCTCCAGCAACAAACAAAGCAGCTATACGGTTGTTAACACAATACTCAATTCAATTCAATTCAATTTTATTTATATAGCGCTTTTCACAATTGGTGATTGTTTCAAAGCAGCTTTACATTAATAGAAGCAGTGGAAAGCACAGAGAAACGACAGATAGCACAACATAATACACGATAGCACAAGCAGCTAAATTTGCTGCGGCTATGAATCAACATTATAAGCATGCGTATTGCTAATGTAACGTAAAGAAGAGGGTGCTAAGTTAAGCCCAAGAAGGCTGCCTCCCCGGGTTGAAAAACCCCCTAGGAGAAAAAAAAAAAAAAAACAATAGTTCACAGATCGTTGTCGCCACTTACAAAGGCACTGGTAAAGTGGTAATTTTTGGTGTGCATTCGAGATGCTGTTTCGTGCACAGCAACGTGATCTTTTGCCCCGCCGAAAGTTGTAAATTACAGACAAAAAAGACGAGCTGAACAACGATATGCAAGTGGGCTTTTCTCTTCCAGAGAGCACAAACCAAGGCTCATTTTTGCTGGCAGTAAGTGAATTATAATATTTGAAATTATGGTATTATGACCAGGGCTTGACATTAACACCCGCCAAACGCGGGTAAGATTTCGTCCGTAAGGCGGGTTGTAGTTTTCTTAAAAGTTATGCGAAATGATAAACAATACGCAATGCGACACTGGGAAACTACAACTCCCATGAGCATTCTGCACCCAGAGCAACGCACAGAGATCTGTTGAGAGACGCGCACCCGATCAGCGGGGCGTTGCGGACCAAAATGCCACCTTCCAGTGAGCACGCGAGAGCTGATGTGATGAATTTGCGAATGCACAAGAGGACGCAGTCTGAGCGCATACACACTACGGGAATTATAAAACAATTGCATGGAAGTGATTGAAGAGATATAAATTGCATGCACACTCTCAGTGCAAGAGCGAAGAGAAATTCAGCGCATACCTGAATGCACACGAAATCAAAAGAAACCCGCCATCGAGAGGTTCGCGCATCATTTTAATGTTACAATAATGCCCTCCCGACATTTGTCATTAAAAGTCTTAAATCACTTTTATCAGAAACAAATTAGCTTATAAAATACATATGCATGACAGTAAAATTAATGTACATATCTTGACAGTATTTACTGCTGTTGTTAATAAATATTTAAAGTGGTTATCGATGGGTTTTGTGTTTATCTTTTCAGTTTAGAATGAGTGTTTCTTCTACACCCCTGTTCTACTTTTAATATATTCATTCAAAGTTAATCTGTTTATGCCTTACTTACTAGCATGTTTTTCATGCACCTTATATGGTCTATACTGATATACCAGCTATATACCAGCTAAATGTTGTCTTAATTCGGGTAGTCAGACTGCATTTGAAATTCAGTCTGCATCTAATTTAGCAAGTAAATTTGCTCGAATTAAAGTCATTTTAGGATGCCAAAGTCAAATTTAATCATATACAATTTAACTTTGGCTAGTACAGGGGTCGGCAAGTAACTTTGGCCGCGGGCCAATATTTTTTTTAGCCAGTAGATGGCGGGCCAACTGCTGTTGGCACACTTAGGTCTTATTTTGAATTAGCCTAGTATAGGCTATCTGATCTTTTGTCAAGAAACATTGTCTTTATTTCCTATTTAAAATACGAAAGACGGCATTAAAAATGGCTAAAAACATGGTTATGAGTCTGTGTATCATTCGTTCAATCGTTTTTTATAAATTAAAAACAAAAATGTTTTTAACAAAAATTAACCACCACGGGTTTTCTGATTGTGTGCTCAGATAAAAAATTAATTACTGGATTAGACAATTTTTTTATTTAACACCTTTATAGGCATAATATATAAATGAAATCATTTTAAACAGATCAAGTACTATAGTGGTAACATATTACAGGCATTTATGCTCTCATGAAAGACTCTTACAGTCCGACGTTTGAACTGTATTCCTTTTTTTTATTAATATTTATCCGGGACACACACATACACACCTAAGGTTTAAGGAGGTCTCCGCTTTTTGTCCAGCTCCGACAAGGTTCTATTCAGTAAACCGCTTAAAATACACTCTGTGTTCACCCGCTTTATTTCACGACCTGACGGGTCCGCAAAACTTAACGTTAGATCTCGTTTCCAGAATCTCAAATTCAATGTCTCTAACGAAAAAAAAGAGATGAAGTAGCCTATTACAATTATAAATGTTATACAAAAATTGTGTTTGTGCCAATATAAATATTATTTTAACATTGTATTGTTAGCAGAGGAAAAAAATGTCACAAAAAAAATAATGAAATATAAATAATAAATTAAATAGGACAAAGCCTCTCACTCAAATTTCTAACCAACATAAACCGAAACCATTTGTTGCAGAGTTGCTGTTCAAACAAATTGCTGAAAATCCTCCTTTGCCAAATTTATTTTTAAAAGGAGGTAAAGATCAAAGAACTATGCGTTAGGAAAATTAATAATGGCTTTATTTTAATAGACATGAAAAACCATATTTTGGTGGATTACTTTCATTTTTTAACGAATTTACCTGCCCATTTAGTCTTAATAATTAACGGTAAACGAACTTGACTTGCTGTTTTCGAAGGCAGGTCGAACCTAAGGTCGGGCTCGAACCCCAAGTTCAAGTAACAGAACAGAACAGTAGATTCCTTTAAAATCTAGGTTAAAAGTGTAATAGTTAAAATATTACTGCAGTAAAAGAGTTTATTTTATCATATTTTGAAGTGGTTTCTAAAAGCCTGCAATTACTTTTCAGTAATTTGCGATGTCACGGAGTTTAACGTCTTCACGCGTGACGCATTGACATGATTTACGAGGTAAATTTGCAAATGATTCATGAAGTCAAACCTCTGCAATTATTTGATTGATTGTGTTTTAGAAGTATGTTCAAAATCTATACAGTTATGATCGCGGATGCGCTGGAAGAGAAAGAGCGGCCGGTTAAGATTAAACTAGCTATTATACGCATTTTTTTCAGGACATTCTTGCGAGCCGGTGGCACGACGCAAATATTTTTTTATCAGGTAATACATATTATTTGTCAGTGTTTTATACGCGAATAAATAATAATGAAAAAAGTTCAAAAGTCGGACTGTAAGCGAATGAGACTTACCGGAAAGGTTTCTATTCAAACCCTTATTAAAACCCTTATTAAAATGTAATCTGTTAGTACCTGATCTGTTTGAATTTATTTCATTGGTATATATGTCTGCTAAGGTGTTCAATTAAAATTTGTCAGAACCCGTTTTCATTCATTTTTGTTATTTTTGATCTGAGCGCACATTCAGAAAACGAGTCGTTTGATTTTAGTTGAGGAAAAAAAAAATAGAAAAATTTTTATTTTTTTTTTTTTTTGTTTTTATTTTAAAAAAAAAATTAATGAATGATACAGGTGGCCATTTTTGTAAACTGTTATTTTAAAATAAAAAGTCTGATTAAAAAAAATTAAAAAACGGATTTCAAATTAATCCAGCGGGCCAGAAAATATTACTGGCGGGCCAATTTTGGCCCGCGGGCCGCCTGTTGCCGACCCCTGGCCTAGTACCTTTGAAAAACAACTAGCCACTTTGGCTGGTGAGCAAAAAAGTTAATGTCAAGCCCTGATTATGCTACAAAGAGTTCCACTTTTATACTTTAGCCACAGGCTCACGTAATATATTTTTCATATCATACAGTGTTTCCCACACATAAGTTAGACTAATTCTAGTTAGACAGATTCAACACCGGCCTCCACATATTGCGTTTCGTTATTTATTTATTTATTTACTTTAAAACATGCAGTGTATTCGTTCAGCTGCATTTACTGTTCCTGCTCTCTCTCTCTCTCTCTCACACACACACACACACACACACACACACACACACACACACACACACACACACACACACACACACACACACACACACACACACACACACATTTAAACACTATTCAATATAAATATTTAACAATTTCCTACCTATCCCTTGCTGCCACTGTAAAAATAAAATAAAAAATAAAATAAAATAAATTCCCTACCGACCCATGACCTAAACTGACAACCAACCAGAACCAAACTTATTTTTTTTTTATGCCTAACTTTAGACCAATCTCAAATCTCCCTTTTCTTTCGAAAATATTAGAAAAGGTAGTGGCAAGCCAGTTACGCACATTCTTGACAAATAATAGTACATATGAAAAGTTCCAATCAGGATTCAGGCCCCACCATAGCACAGAGACAGCGTTGCTTAGAGTTAAAAATGACCTCCTATTAACATCCGATCGTGGTGAAATCTCAATTCTTATATTACTAGACCTTAGTGCAGCCTTTGACACAATAGATCACACAATCTTACTCAATAGACTAGAAAACTATATTGGTATCAGTGGTCAGGCGCTAGCCTGGTTTAGGTCATATCTAACCAATCGCTATCACTTTGTTTATGTAAATGAGGAAGAGTCATATCACTCCCTGGTTAAATACGGTGTACCGCAGGGATCAGTTTTAGGTCCTATCCTGTTCTCGTTATACATGTTACCCCTAGGAGACATTATCAGGAAACATAACATAAGTTTTCACTGCTATGCGGATGATACCCAGCTTTACATCTCCTCGCATCCCAGCGAAACACACACGTTTTCTAAGCTAAAAGACTGCATTAGCGATGTTAGTGACTGGATGGCACATAACTTTCTTAAGCTGAACTCCAATAAGACAGAGATACTTATTATTGAACCAAATCGCTACAAACATAATATGTCAGAATCAGATTACAAATTGCACATAGATGGCTGTACTGTGGTGCCATCTTCCACGGTTAGGAACTTAGGTGTGATGTTCGACAGCAACTTATCCTTTGATAGTTATATCGCCATGTCTGCCGCACAGCATTCTTTCATCTTAGAAATATCTCAAAAATACGCCATATGCTGTCTACATCTGACGCAGAGAAGCTTATTCATGCTTTTATGACCTCTAGAATAGACTATTGTAACTCGCTACTCGGGGGATGCCATTCAAATAGGGTCAACAAGATTCAGCTAGTTCAAAACGCTTCTGCAAGGGTACTTCCTCGATCTAAGAAGTATGACCACATAAGCCCAATTCTGTCATCTTTACACTGGCTACCAGTTAAATATCGCATACAATTTAAAATATCACTAATCACATACAAAGCTTTAAATGGCCTAGCACCCTCATATCTTAGAGAATTACTATCAGAATACAATCCATCACGCACACTACGGTCGCAAAATTCTGGTCTATTGATTATCCCTAGACTATCAAAGTGTCTAAAAGTGGAAGATCCTTTTCCTACTTAGCCCCTAAGCTCTGGAATGATTTACCAACCGATGTCCGAGAATCAGACACAGTCGATCATTTTAAATCTAGACTTAAAACTTTTCTCTTCAACAAAGCATTCGCATAATTTGTCTAGTAAAGGTACTTAACTCGCAATAGTTATTTTCACGGAACAAAGCACTCATGGTCATAACACAGACCAACCAAATAAATAAATAAAAACCTTTTCTGCATGAACACTTAAAATGAATTGCATTAAATAGTTTGCCACTGAACCTGCATTAACGACGACAGTGGGGTTTCCGGCCTTAGTCAAACGGTTTGGCATGTATGGTTGGGTTGCGATTTTGGTGCTTTCGTGTGTCTTGTGAATAGTATGCCATACCGACCCGTTTGCCACTGAACCTGCATTAACGACGACAGTGGGGCCTCCAGCCTTAGTCAAACGGGTTGGTATGTATGGTCGGGTTGCGTTTATCGCGCTTTCGTGTGTCTTGTGAATAGTATGCCATACATACCCGTTTGCCACTGAACCTGCATTAACGACGACAGTGGGGCCTCCAGCCTTAGTCAAACGGGTTGGCACGTATGGTCGGGTTGCGATTTTGGCGCTATCGTAAGTCTTATGAATAGTATGCCATACAGACCCGTTTGCCACTGAACCTGCATTAACGACGACAGTGGGGCCTCCAGCCTTAGTCAAACGGGTTGGTATGTATGGTCGGGTTGCGTTTTTCGCGCTTTCGTGTGTCTTGTGAATAGTATGCCATACATACCCGTTTGCCACTGAACCTGCATTAACGACGACAGTGGGGCTTCCGGCCTTAGTCAAACGGGTTAGCACGTATGGTCGGGTTGAAATGTTTTGGCGTTTTCGCCTGGTCCTGTAAATGGTATACAATCTAGACCCGTTTGCCACTGAACCTGCATTAACGACGACAGTGGGGCTTTAGGCCTCAGTCAAACGGGTCATCAGGTTTCATTTTCTCTTAAAGATCGGAAGGTGACCCTTATTTACCATATATACCTTTGCATTGTGCCCCCAATTTGCAAAATCCTCAACTGTGGATAATATAATTATGCCGCAATAGTTAGTCTGTCTGGAACTAAGCTTAAAGTTAAACCACATCACTGTGTGACACTTCATTACATATGAACGACCGCTATGCTAATATGATTTTGTTTTTATCTCCCTGTCTCGACCCCGAGGACAACGAGACAAACAGACCCAGTTCCGGTAGATGTGAAAGTCGGCACACCTCTGATCTACTGGCCGTCCTTCAACGTGATGCCCAGCTGATGCCTGACCAACGATCACCGGCAGAACCCGCTTAATCTCCGCTAAATCTCCTTATCCGTTCACCCAAGGGTTTTTCCCTCCTAGAACTTATTTTTCCTCGGATAAAAGCCCGGGGTTTTTTTTCTCCTAGGGGGTTTTTCACCCCGGGGAGGCAGCCTTTTTGGGCTTTACTTAGCTTCCTCTTCTAGACGTTGCTTTAGTAATACGTGCACTTATAATATTGAGTCATAGCCGCAGCAAATTTAACTGCTTATGCTATCCAAGGTTATTATAGTTTTGCTTTTTTAAATTAGTTTTTATTTTAGTATCGTTTTCAATTTTGCTTTAAATTTAAGTTTAGTTTTAGTTCGTTTCATGAATGGTTTTGTTAGTTTTAGTTTAGTTTTTATTTTGCAAACACATTTCTATTTAGTTTTTATTTTATTTAGTTTCAGTTATAGTTTTAGTTATTATAGTTTAGCAGCTAACAGCAGCTATACTGTCTGACATATTTATCAGTTAACCGAGGTTGCTGTCAGCCTCAGCTAAGCTCACATGCATAAAGTGCCATCTACAAATAAAGACTCCATAAAAGTTTGTAAACATTGCAACGTCTCCGGGTGGGCAGGGATTAGTTAGAGGCAAAAAGAGGCGCGGACGCAATGCTGACAAGCGTAAGCCAGAACGTTTTAGGAGGGATTTATTAAACATAGATGCAGAAGAAGGTTCGGAACTGTCCAAATATGTAAAGTTACTGACTCTGCGTGACAGCTATTTTTTAACTCTGTAACAGTTAGTTCTTGTATCTTGTTCTCATTGGAAACATTTTAACCAGGTTTTGGATATTTCCTACATATGAAGTATTTTCGGCTGGTTTGGGGAATTTTGTCAAGGCTTACTGTCTAATGTAACCAATCGCTGCGCTAACTAACTATATGATTAGCAATGGGGATTTTATTTAAGAGATCATTCAAAGGATGGCACACACATCTATCGCTGTATCTTTGTTTAACATTTAAGTTAGCTAGTGCACTGACGGTTGACTTATCATATATAAAACATATATATTTACCTGATATGAAGTGTTCACTGCAAACACGAGCATTATTTGCGATCGTCTCCGTCCATTCAACCACAATGGTCGTCTTTATTTCTGTGAAGGAATGTCTGCCGGGATCCGGTAAAACTTTAGATGTGAACGAAAAGTGCTGTTACTTCTATTTTGGCAGCCAAAAACACAAGAAGACGACATTTTAAAGTCAAAACCTCAAACTTTTAGCGCGCCTGCTATGAGTTCTTTATGTTTTGCCTCCAGCTAGAGCGGTGACGTCACAGTGACGTAGGCGATTAAGGGGTCTATTATAAAGCCTGTTCAGATTTTCTGCCACGGGATGAGAGCTTATTAATTACGAAAACGAATACTTATTTTTGATAATTATTATTTTATTTCAGTTAGTTTTTCAATAACTGTTGCTCGTTTCGTTTAGTTTTAGTTTTTCATTTATTATGAATTTTTAATTTTATTTCAGTTAACGAAAATGTTTTTTAGCTGATAGTTTTAGTCTTAGTTTCAGTTTTCATTTACGAAAATAACCTTGATGACATCATGTATTTTGTTGTGCTATTTGTCGTTTTTCTGTGCTTTTCACTGCTTCTATTTATGTAAAGCTGCTTCGAAACAATTGACTTTTGTGAAAAGCGCTATATAAATAAAATTGAATTGAATTGAATTGAAGTCAATGCTATTACTGAAAACAATCCAAAATAAATCAACAGAAACACTTACTGGTGGTATTTTTTTATAATAGTTTATTAATGTATACAGGGGCAGTCCGTGTCTGTCTCGCGCGCACCCGGGCAGTCCGCCTTTGTCTCGCATGCTCGGACAGACCGCTTCTTTCCTCGACCCTTACCATAAACATCTGTTTTTTTCCACAAACAGAGAAAGAAGACGCAAAAGCAAAACTTTTTGAAATGTGTCATGCTTTAGAAATGGCCACTGTTGTAGGCTAGATGAAAAAGAGACAATCTAACCTCTTTGGATATTAATCCTCGGACTCATCGCGTGCTCTTTATGTTGCGTGAAAATTTGATAATGTATGAAACCTGATTCTGTTGTTGATCTGTTGCAACTGTTTGCATGTTCAAATTAGATAAAATGTTTGTATTACTTTAAACGAGTGACAGACAACTTCACCTGTATTTCTACTCAATGACAATTTAATATTAAAATCATATCATTTAATATTCAGTTAACAAGTTGCGGTTGTTAAAGGCAGGATAGGCAGGAATTTTCTAAAAAATTTTTTTACACATTTGTTTAAACTGTCTTTATATATCAATACATAAGTAAAATGTAAGTACTCTGAAAAAGAGAGTATAAAAATCGAGTGTCTGTAGACCTCTCACCACTGTTTTAAACACAGCTCATTTTTTCCATTCACTCCAACCCCCTCCCTTCTGGGTTTCTTCTAAAGCCACGCCCCCAAAACACATGAACGCGAGACACCAGCCGTTTCTCAATGTCAAGGAAGGATCCTCGGAAGCTAGAATTTCGAGGATGCTACGTCATCGACGTCCGTCGAAGGACTGTTCCAATGTCGAGGATCCTCGAAATTTCAGCCAAGGACTGAGTCCTTCGTTCGAGAAATATCCCATATACAGGAAAGGATGCAAATTTGTATCCTTCGCGCTCTTCACGCCCTGAAATCACCCAGAATCCTATGCGCGCAGCACCGAAAGCACACCTTTCAATCACGCAATGACGTAATTACGTGCACTTGCTAGCCTGTTCCATTTAACGTGTTCTCCGAATGCTTAAAAGGAGCCTCGCCTAGCATCTGAAGGAAGTGACTTGTAAGGACTAGTCCTGCCAAGGAAGTATCCTTGACATTGAGAAACGGCTATCGACAGCTTTGCTGAGAGAAGGATTTACCTCAGACAAGCGGAGAGGAAGGAGCACGGTGCATGTAATAACATCATGTCACAATGACATGTAATAATACACCTAACTTTATCACTAGGAATATAAACAGATAGGATGCCTTCTAGTACTCACTATTAAGCCAGTGTTTTGCATGGAAGAGTTTCTGTGATGAAAGCATTGTTGACTCTGATGAGGACTACACTCCGCAGACAATACCGCTACCGCATCATCGAGTCGAGGAAAAGCCACGTGATATTTACTCTCGTTTGATTGCTTCGTTTATTGCCTTTTTGTCTTGTTTGCCTTCGCTGACTGGATATGCAGGTACTGTGACTTCTGAATTCACTTTCTGGGAGTTCTGAATGCAATTTCTCTGCCATGCTTGTGCTCTTTCTAGAGTGCCTTGTGCACGTTCAAATCAATCGGGTGTGCGCATGTCTGGGCAGATCCCATAGCAACGGGTGGTGCCATGGTAGCGAGAGAGAGTGATATTCACGCAAGCTAATCATTTGTTTCGTCCCGAATGGAAATAATTAGCTGTGTTTAAAACAGTTGTGAGAGGTCTACAGACACTCGAATTTTATACTCTCTTTTTCAGAGTACTTACATTTTAATTATGTATTTGTATATAAAGACAGTTTAAACAAATTTGTAAAAAAGTTTTTTAGATAATTCCTGCCTACCCTGCCTTTAACAAGCTGCGTGTATAACATCCCCACACATATACACACAAGTGCAGGCCAATGTTTCAAGTTTTTTTTTTTTGTGGTTATGACGGTGAGGAGCTTAGAGCCGCGGCATGGGTCACGTGACCGCGGTATGGCGGTAATCCGGTTACCGCCCCAGGCCTACGCACAAGTATATGTACATACAAACTATCTATTCATGATTATGTGTGACTAAAATGTGAATAATGCAAATAACTGCTAAAAAACCTATGGGGTTCGAACGTTGACACGCAAAACGAAGCGCGCACGTGACTGAGCAGAAAGTGAAGCTTCGTTTGTCACTGGTCACGTGATTTCTACGTTAACAACACAAGCTTCGAATCGATGCTTCATCTGGCACGCCCACTTTTGCTCGACACAAGCTCCGAAGCCTTGCTTCAAATGTAACATCACTAATGTGCACCCCTGTCTATAGTCTCACTATGATCTATATGTGATTTCTGTCTGAGCATCAGATCACAATCTTACTTCAGTTCCTCCAGTTTACAGTCAATATTGATTTGAAGATAATTGTGTGTTAGTTTTAAATGTCTTAATGGTTCAGACTCCACATACCTATGAAATATACTGTAGTTAATAAATAAAGGTCCTAAACAATCGGCAGGGTTTATGACAAAATCCATTAGACTCTCATAATCATGTTAAATTATTATTCAAGTCATTATTAGAGATGATCTTACTTCAGTATCTCCAGTTTACAGTCAGGATTCTTCAGTACATCAGAGATCAGCTTCACTCCTGAATCTCTTAGTTTATTATCAGACAGATCCAGATCTCTCAGGTGTGATGGGTTTGATCTCAGAGCTGAAGTCAGAGCAACACAACCTTCATCTGTGATATCACATTCACTCAACCTGTAGAGAACACAAACACACAGTTTGTTCACACAGAGATCAAATCTACAGTGAGTTGAATTTGTTTCTCTTCCTGTCATCATTTAGTATTTATGAACATTCATTTTAGTTTCATTTATGTGTGTTTGTGTTTTACTGAAACACATGAGTAAGATTTTAAAGGAAAATAAATTCATCAGTCTAATTTACATAACATTTTGTTTTACGTTTCTGTTTAGGAATGGATATGATCTTACTCCAGTTTCTGTAGTTTACAGTCAGGATTCTTCAGTACATCAGAGATCAGCTTCACTCCTGAATCTCTTAGTTTATTACCAGACAGATCCAGATCTCTCAGGTGTGATGGGTTTGATCTCAGAGCTGAAGTCAGAGCAACACAACCTTCATCTGTGATATTACACTTCATCAACCTGTAGAGAACACAGACACACAGTTTGTTTACACACAGATCAAATCTACAGTGAGTTGAATTTTTTTCTCTTCCTGACATCATTTAGTGTTTATGAACATTTTCATTTTAGTTTCATTTATGTGTGTTTGTGTTTTACTGAAACACATCAGTAAGATTTTAAAGGAAAATAAATTCATCAGTCTAATTTACATAACATTTTGTTTTACGTTTCTGTTTAGGAATGGATATGATCTTACTCCAGTTTCTGTAGTTTACAGTCAGGATTCTTCAGTACATCAGAGATCAGCTTCACTCCTACATCTCCTAGTTTATTATTACGAGACAGATTAAGATGTTTCAGGTGTGATGGGTTTGATCTCAGAGCAACACAGCCTTCATCTGTGATATTATTACATAGCCTATAAAAAATATAGAAAACCAATAAGTGAGTTTGAAAACAACATGAGTTTGAGTAAATAATGACAAATGTTTGATTTTATGTGAAGATATTCTTTCAAAACATGTTGTCATATACAGCAAGTATGTACTATAAACTACTTTATACTAGGGCTGGACTATATGGCCAAAATTGACATGAATTTGTCAAGTCTATGAAGCCTCCTCCTATAAAACTACATAATATTTAAAAAAAAACAGTGAATAAATAAATGTATGGTCACCTTTAATTTGTATTTAGTCTTCATATAAAATTAAAATGTAAACTAAGTGTCAAATAAATATAAGACTTTAACCTCTTATGAAACGGCTGAAATTCCACAAGAGGGCGTGTTTGTTCCTCAGACTTTGCGCAATAAATGTGACAACCAAATGTAGCATTATAAGTCTTTAATGAGAAGTGAGAGTCGAACGAATGTCTGGTAGTGAACTAATTGTTGACAGTTTTTATATTGTAATTCGGTCAGAAACGTCAAGATTGTGAGGCGGACAAATCGTTTTGGATTAAAAGGCTTGGATATTCCATTACCTTGGACTCTTGAGGATTTATGAACAATTTGTTTTAGACAATTCCACCGAACAAGATAAGGGAAGATTTTGAAGGTAAGTAAACAAACTCAATCGGGTCGGCCGGTTCAGGTAACTAACAACTAGATTACAGGTTTATGACTGCTATAAATCTTATGCTTTGTGTGTGGGCTTAATGGAATCCAAGCTTTCAGAGAGTCTAAGCTTACAAACCCTGTGCTGCATGACCGTATATTTTGAAGATTTAGGGCTCTATCATACACCAGGCGCAATGCAGCGCAATGCACGACGCAAGTATCTTTTGCTAGTTTCAACCCTGCACAATGATCATTTTCACGTTTAGCACCACGTTGTTTAAATAGCAAATGCATTTGCGCCTAATGTTGCACCCATGGGTGTTCTGGTCTGAAAATGAGGTGTGACTTCAGATGCATTGTTGGCACGTTGCTATTTTAAGGCAACTAAAATATACTACGCCATTGACCAACAAAAATCTGCTCTAAAGTCAATGGCACAGTATGTTTTTTGTTATTTAAAGAGCGCTGTAAATTATGCACCTACAAACGGGATGACAATGCGGGTTTGCTTATCACATACATGAATGCACAGTGGTACAAAAACGCTTTTAAATATGAAAGATTAAAGGATTGAAATGTAAAAGATTATTATTGAGTCTTTTGGACATAAATGAGGACCAATTATGAGACGTTAGAAGGTGTAAAGAGCTGCTTCACCTGTAGGAAGTAAATAAATGCTTTGTGTTAAACAAATGCATCCGTTTTTAAATCCTTACAGATTTATTGTATATGATGACACTGTACCTGTGGACATGGTGAGATGAGAAACATTTTAAGTAATGCTTTGTAAAAATCCCACAGCGCTATTTTAGTGGTAAAACGCTTTGGCTCTGCACAGGCTTGTAAATTCTTTATCTCTTGTTTGTATTTTAGAGTACAAACCTTTTCTTGCATATTTGCAAATTATTTTATGAGATTACAATGATTATGTAGGATATCAATACGTTTACAGCAATTAAAAGCCTGCTATTTGTACTTCTATGACTGAAAGAAAACTTATTTTAAAGGTTTTAATCCAAAAAATTAAAATTTCAATAAAAATGAAAACAACACTTTTTTACATTATTCTTAAACTGGGGATCTTCTTCCTCCGCTTAGTTTTTCAGTTTACAAAGTCCGTCATCTAAATAGGGATTAGACATAGCGCCAGCGCAACTGGCTTTTAAAGGGGCCATGACATGAACATGTTAGCATTTCCACTTTGTAGGTGTGAGCAAAAATAGGTCATTGAAATTTGGCTTTCCTTATGATGTCATAAGGATATCTTCTTAAAATAATACCGCCCCCTTAATCTGCACTTTCCAACCACTGCACTGCCATTTAGTGCAGATAGAAAGAAAGAGAAAAAAAATAATTGACAGCACAATTGAGTTTGAATTGCATCAAACCACCATCATTGTGATCAGTGTTTGCACTTCATCAGCTCATTTGCATTTTAAAAGACAAACCCAAAACGACATATTTTTGCTCACACTTACAAAGTGGCAATGCTAACATTTTCATGCCATGGGCCCTTTAAAGGGGATGAGAGATAAGACTCTCATTGGTTTATTGCACCTTACGCCCAAAACACACCCATTACTCCATAGGAAAATATGTACAACCCTTTTCGACCGTGCGCTCGGCACACAAACCATTTTTCACGTCGTTAAATTAGCAAAAGTCGCATCGGACACGCCCATTTAAACCATGCGCCATGGTGTGTGTGCCGTGTACGGCTCACCTTCAATATTAATAAAGTTCACATGAACGTCAGTCAGTGATAAATGCTGTAGGCCTAATGCAGGAGTATTAAACTAATGAATAAATCTTAAAACTAATTCTTCAGTATTTTTCAATTCTTCAATATGTGGAAAATAAATAATAAATAGCCTAAGTGAAATTGATTCTAAAACCTTTGAATGGTATACTTAGGCTATTTAATGTTACACAAGATAGTTGAAGAGAAAATTTTATATCAAAGCTCTATTTGTAATAGCATATTAAGCTACATAATGATATATTAGATACTAGCATACTACATTATATACATTTATTACACGGCTCTCTGGAATGCTTGATTCTGATTGGTCAGTTGAGACATTTGCAGGTTCGTTCTTTTCAAATAATAACCGCTCCAAAGTAATAACGCATAGCCGGTACTACTTGTACGAGTAAAATTGCTCCGCCAATAAAGATCAATAAAGATTACTGTTTGGCGCCATCTTGTGACATACACTGGACAACCACGACAAGACACAGACAGCTTACTGAGACTGAACTTGACAAAATAGAGCATGACAGCTACGAAGCCAACACACAAAAAAATGGGCATTAAAACTTCTCAAAGACTGGCTAAAAGAGAAAAAAATGGAGACAGACAAGTATGAAGCAGAGGATCTTAATAAGGTATTACGATCATTTTATGCATCTGTGCAAAGTTTCGCGGAAGGATAAAAATGTTAATTTAAAACAAATATGCCAATAAAATGTTTCAAATTCATATTCATGTCCGGTTTTTTTCTTATGTGACAAGTAGCCGTGTAATAAGCGGGATAATGTAGAGGCAGCCGGTAGTTATCCGGAAATAAGCCCCTTCAGTGTGATACAAGACCCCTTATTTCCCGATAACTACCGGCTGCCTCTACATTATCCCTTACATATTATACTCATAACGATACAAGTGCCATTTCTAACATGGGCACTTGATGGCTTAAGACTACTTTTGTCATCTGTAGTTCAGTTTATGTTGCATTACATCTCCCCTTCTCCATCACTATATGGGTAACCATTAGAAGCTGTGACTTGACGCAAACTAACCCCACAACTCCTCCTCGTACTTCTGAGTGACTGACAGCTCTTCTCTGAGCAAAAACTCTAAAATCCCAACCAGAGTAATTGATCGCATAATAGCAATGATATGATTTGACGCGAGGTACAGATGAGAAATTTAAATCTGATCAGGCATTACGTTTTTACACACATTTTTAGACGTGACATGCGACCAGCCCAGGACACTGTAATGTCTATATCGAAATAGCGGAATGTGTTTAGAAACCATATCTCCGTGAAAAAATATACACAGCAAATATATTGATATTGAATTTTTGTCCAGCCCTACTTTATACAAGTTTTTTTTTCTGGATCTTGAATCTGATTGGTCAAAAGCCCTTCCCAGCCATGCAATATTCTGCTGATAACATAACAGCAAGTAGGGCTGCATGATTATTATCATGAACATTAACATTACGTTTGCCAAAGACCATCTGTATGATCCAGAGAAGACATGGGAGAAGGTTGTGTGGTCAAATAAGACCAAAATAGAACTTTTTGGTATTAACTCCACTCGCCGTGTTTGGAGGAAGAAGAGGGATGAGTACAACCCCAAGAACACCATCCCAAACATGTAGCATGGGGTTGGAAACTAGTGATTGACCAATACTTTAAACCGATACCGATACCAAATATTTGTATGCTTATGTGCCCGATAACCGATATGCTGAACCATTTTGTTTTTACTTCATACTTCAGTTTTTGACACAATTACTACAACACTACTGACCTTTACAAACCCTTATAATAATAACAACAATCATAGGGGTCTGAAAGAGTGATGAATAATTTGCTGGATAATATTAATTTAATGAATTAATGAAGGAAAGTAACAAACAACACAGCTTAAATACAGCGTGAAAATAAGAATTTAACACATCAGCATTTTTTATCAGTAAGGGGATTTCTAAGTGGGCTATTGACACAAAATTTCCACCAGATGTAGCCATCAAGCCAAATATTGAATTCATACAAAGAAATCAGAACATTTAATATACAAGTTGAGTCATAATAAATAAAGTGAAATGACACAGGGAATAAGTATTGAACACATGAAGATAACAAGGCGCAAAATGGCATAGAAAGCCAGGAGATCACCTGAAATCTGTCATTATTGAGAGAGAAACCCTGACCCCTATCAGTACTAATTGATATCAGCTGATTTAGTCCTACTGCAATTTATGGCCTATAAAGGCTTCTCATTACCCAGGAGGCACACAGGAAAACTTCATGATGGGAAAAAGCAAAGAACTCTCTCAAGATCTTCGTAATCTTATCTTTGAAAAGCATTTTGATAGGAATTGTTATAGGCGCATTTCCAGAATGCCAAATGTTCATGTGAGCACTGTGGGGTAGAGATGCGCGGTTGGCGGTCACAGCCACGGACTCCGCGGATCAACCGCGGATCGGGAGGATGACGTGACGAAAAATAATATTTTAATTAAATTCGGGCGGGTGGCGGATCGACTGCTTGTCATTAGCTGTGTCCTTCTAAGCATGCGACCTTAAAAGGTGAGCACTCTGGCTTTCAAGGTCTTTCAAGTTCGCGAAGAGAACTGAAATGAGACGGTCTAGCCTTCTGAGGACCCATAATTTGCGTCACCTGTTGCACGCGCCCCCAGTAGCGCCCACCGCGCCTGTCAGCAATAAACAGCGGAGACATTTCGGACTTATTTAAATAAATATGTAAACAGAAAAATATTAATTTAAAATTATTTATTTTAAAAATATGACACTTTGATGTAGATTAAACTATTCAACAGTATATCAAATAATCAACCTTAGAAATATACACAACATAAACCAAATAATATTAACACAAAACATAACTTATAATACTAAAACAGTGACAATAAAAAGTTTTCTAATACACTTTTATTTAATAAAGGTTTTAATTGTTTGGGATAGCCTTGGCTGTTAAGGATCCATTCGTTCTATCATTAACAGCGCGGAGAAATAAGGATGCATTTTGACATAGCTCTTATCAACGCTGGCGAAGGAGGTACGTGGCAAACGCAAAAAATGAGAATTAAAAACAAAGGAAATAGAAGGTCAGAAAAGGGTTGCCTGGAATAAGTTTTACAAAGTGGTAAATCAGGATGACACCAGTGCAGGCTATGTAATTTGTGCGTTTAATTTAGGCTATTTATTTTTTTTTTTTGTCCCATGTGCGCCGATCGGAGATGCTGATATTCTAGAGCTCTAGTCTCGCAGCTGTCATCAGCAGCGCCTTGCATCGCCCAGTCAGCGGATGGCGGGCGGGTGCGGTTTTGAAAACTGGTCAGAAACGTTGGTGCGGATGAATGGCGGATGGATGATGAATTTTGTGATGCGGTTGCGGATGAAATAATAGCCCATCCGCGCATCTCTACTGTGGGGGCCATTATCCGGAAATGGAAAGAGCATCAGTTCACCATAAACCGGCCACGATCAGGTGCTCCACGTAAGATCCCTGTCCAAGAAGTCCAAAGAATAATCAGGAGAGCCAACAACCACTCGGGCAGAACTTTAGACCTTGCATCAGCACGTATGGGAGAACCGGGGCAAAAATAACACGGGACGAAAGTAACCAAGTGTTTTTCTCCGAGCCCTGATAACATTTGCATTCCAAACTATGACAGCATCTTTAGCACACAAACCCTTGTCCGACATGACAAATATTGCGTTATTTACTCACCGTTTTCTGCGTGTAGATCCAGCTCTCAACATAGGTAATAAAAACTTGAGGTTTTTAGACTGTTTTATTTTGTAAAACATAGTGGGAATTTGAGTTGAGTTTTTTTCATATTGAAAAGTAAACAAGATATCTGCAATAAAAATCTTAGTTCATGGTAGAGCCCGACCGATATATCGGCATGCCGATATTAGGCATTTTCCAAACTATCGGTATCGGCATTCATAATGGCCGATAAATAAATATAAAAAAAACAAAACAGCCTTCAACCATGCCATGAGTGTTGCCGTTGTATACACTGAAAAAAAATGATTCATTGAAATTAATCAATTTTTTAAGGTAAGTGGTTGCAGTCAATTTATTTAAGCTACATTTAAACAAAAGTTTTATATTTTATTTTACTTTATCTTTTTTGTTTAAATGTAGCTTAAATAAATTGATTGCAACCACTTACCTTAAAAAATTGATTAAATTCAATGAATCATTTTTTTTCAGTGTAGTTTGTCCACCAGAGGGCACTTTACAACCTCCCTGTTGGCAACACTCGTGTATAACGCGTCATACATCCTGCAACAGTGTCGGGCAGAGAGAACGGCTAAGTGAGTTCATGGCGAGATGGTCACGAGACATACATTGCTTGAATAACAATTAAAAGGACATTCCAATCAGTTCTCTTAACTCAAATAAGCATGACAAAATTTGTGACTCTCATGTCCAGATTTGCTGCTGTTAAATACAGGGCCGGATTATCCAATGGGCATTATGGGCACGGGCCCAGGGGCCTATGAGCGTTTGGGGGCCGAATCACAAGGAAGATTTTTTTTACAGTGGGGCAAAAAAGTATTTAGTCAACCACCAATTGTGCAAGTTCTCCCACTTAAAAAGATGAGAGGCACCTGTAATTTTCATCATAGGTACACTTCAACTATGAGAGACAAAATGAGGAAAAAAAAATCCAGAAAATCACATTGTCTGATTTTTTAAGAATTTATTTGCAATTTATGGTGGAAAATAAGTATTTGGTCAATAACAAAAAAGCAAGATTTCTTTCTCTCACAGACCTGTAACTTCTTCTTTAAGGGGATCCTCTGTCCTCGTTACCTGTATTAATGGCACCTGTTTGAACTTGTTAGCAGTATAAAAGACACCTGTCCACAACCTAAAACAGTCAGACTGCAAACTCAACTATGGCCAAGACCAAAGAGCTGTCAAAGGACACCAGAAACAAAATTGTAGACCTGCACCAGGCTGGGAAGACTGAACCTGCAATAAGCAAGCAGCTTGGTATGAAGAAATCAACTGTGGGAGCAATTATTAGAACATGTAAGACATACAAGAACACTGATAATCTCCCTCGATCTGGGGCTCCACGCAAGATCTCATCCCGTAGGGTAAAATTATCACCAGAATGGTGAGCAAAAATCCCAGAACCACATGGGGGGACCTAGTGAATAACCTGCAGAGAGTTGGGACCAAAGTAACAAAGGCTACCATCAGTAACACACTACGCAGCCAGGGACTCAAATCCTGCAGTGCCAAATGTGTCCACCTGCTTAAGCCAGTACATGTCCGGACCCGTCTGAAGTTTGCTAGAGAGCATTTGGATGATCCAGAAGAAGAGTGGGAGAATGTCATATGGTCAGATGAAACCAAAAAATAACTTTTTGGTAGAAACTCAACTTCTTGTGTTTGGAGGAGAAAGATGCTGAGTTGCATCCAAAGAACACCATACCTACTGTGAAGCATGGGGGTGGAAACCTCATGCTTTGGGGCTGTTTTTCTGCAAAGGGACCAGGACGACTGATCCGCGTTAAGAAAAGAATGAATGGGTCCATGTATCGTGAGATTTTGACACAAAACCTCCTTTCGTCAGCAAGGGCATTGAAGATGAAACGTGGCTGGGTCTTTCAGTATGGCAGTGATCCCAAACATACCGCCCGGGCAAAGAAGGAGTGGTTTCGTAAGAATAATTTCAAGGTCCTGGAGTGGCCTAGCCAGTCTCCAGATCTCAACCCCATAGAAAATCTTTGGAGGGAGTTGAAAATCTGAGTTGCCCAGCGACAGCCCTAAAACATCACTGCTCTAGAGGAGATCTGCATGGAGGAATGGGCCAAACTACCAGCAACAGTGTGTAAAAACCTTGTGGAGACTTACAGAAAACGTTTGATCTCTGTCATTGCCAACAAAGGGTATATAACAAAGTATTGACATAAACTTTTGTTTTTGACCAAATACTTATTTTTCACCATGATTTGCAAATAAATTCTTAAAAAATCAGACAATGTGATTTTCTGGATTTTTTTTCTCATTTTGTCTCTCATAGTTGACGTGTGCCTTTGACGGGAGTTGCAGGCCTCTCTCATCTTTTTGGGTGTGAGAGCTTGGGCAATTGGTGGCTGACTAGATGCTTTTTTTGCCCCACTGTATATATATATATATATATATATATATATATATATATATATATAATAACTCCAAATATAACCAATGAAATACAAGCTTACATTTTATTAATCTAAAAAGACTGTTATAATTGGTTAAACGCAAGTACGTAACAGCCCGCGCAGCCGCACTTTTTTAAAATAGTTTAACGCTTAATTGGTCATAACGTACATTGTCGTAGTTCAAAATGAGTGAAAGTGGTTGTAGAAAACTCAAACGGAAAAGAGAAAAAGAGGAGAGGGAGGCGTCTTTATTAAGACATGTGCAATCAATCAAAACATTCTTTAAACGGAGCCAGGGGGAGACTCAGGGTGAAAATCAGGGTGAAGAAGTTGAAGATGAGGAGCAAACTGACCAGGGACCGCAGCCCACACTGGAGCCCAACCTAGTTGTAGCAGCAGTACGCCGTGGATTTATCAGGTGTCTGATCCGGCGTTGTGGGGGGCAATCAATGAAGATGGACGGAATGTCCTTATCGATCGTGGTCCTGCTGCCTTTCATGATAGACAGAATAAATGATTATGGTTTGGGCGGAAAAGTGCGCTCTCTCACTAATGAACTGTTGTGTTGTCAACTCCCAAATGGCGAAAAAGTTTCCCCGAGACTGGATCACCTATTCACCATCCACAGGTAATATTTTTTGCTTTGCCTGTATGCTTTTTTCGACAAAAAAAAAAAAACAATTTGTTAGTGGGTTTTCTGACTGGAAACACCCTGAACTTGTGCGTGAACATGAGAAAAGCACAGAGCACTGTAATTGCATGTTAGCACTGCTTCTGCACTCATCTGTCACTGGGAGTGGGACTGTAAACTCTAAACTAGTGCAACAAATGTAGGGAGAGAGGCGTTAGTGGCGGGACATGCTCAAACGTGTTGTAGCTGTCATTAAATTTCTGAGTGAAAGAGGGCTCCCTTTCCATGGTAGTAATGAAGTACTTGGTTCATCACACAATGGTAATGGTCTGGAAGTCATTTCTCAGTTTGATCCTTTCCTCGCTGAGCACATTAACAAGTATGGATCAAAGGGTAGGGGCAGCACATCTTATCTTTCATCCACTATATGTGAGGAATTGATTCAACAAATGGGCAACAAAGTGAAAACTACCATAGCAGCAGAGATACAACAGGCAAATATTTTTCTGTAATAGTGGACTCCACTCCTGACCTGTCACAAACTGATCAGCTTACATTCATTTTCAGATTTGTGAGTAAAGAGGGGAAAATAATCGAACGATTTATTGGCTTTGAACCAATTGAAAGTCACACAGGGGAGAGCCTGGCTGACACTGTGATGGCTATGCTTGATAGTTTAGGCTTAGAATATTGCTGTAGAAGCCAAGCATATGACAATGCAAGCAATATGTCAGGGCGTTATAACAGGCTGCAGGCTCACTTAAAGAACAAAAATCCTTTAATCCATTACTGTTCGTAAACAGGCCGATGCACTTTGTGCCTTATATTCTTCTGATTTAGATCAGAACTTTGCAGATGAAATTATCCAGTTCAGATGCTTTATGGAGAGTGAGGTGGATAAGTCTCCTCGAAACATGCTGCTGGTGCCGTTTAAACATAGTATGCAATAAATTTTTCCTAATGTGTTTGTAGCCCTGCGTATTTTTTTGACATTGCCGGTTACAAACTGTGAAGGAGAAAGATCATTTTCACACATGGCAAGAATTAAAAATGAACTCAGGACAACACAAACAGAGCAGCGCCTCAGTGCACTGTCACTGATGGCCATTGAATCTCAGCTGGTAAAGGACTTGGACTTTGATGATATTGTAACTGAGTTTGTAAGCAGGAAAGCCAGAAAAAAGTCTTTCTGAGGATAGAGAAAGCCCCTGAAGAGGAGAGGAAGAGAGATAAAGACAGAAAAACCCCACTTCACCGCAAAAAACTACTTTCTTAGTATTTTTGTCCTGCTCCAAGCACAAATATCCAAAAACTCCCAAATGAAGTTGTATTTTCTTGATGAGCAAAATGACCCAAGAAAATAAGTCTAATTTTTAGACATAAAATATAAAATTTAAGTGAATTTGTGCATAATACAAGCAAAAAAAAATAATCTGCCAATGGGGTAAGCAAAAAAATCTAACTTTTTTCTTAAACACTTAATTCAAGAAAAAATATTTCTTAGACCATTTTGCTCATCAAGAAATTGAATTTTACGACTTTTTAGATATTTGTACTTGAAACAAGACAAAAATATTAGGCAAGAAAATATTTTGTAGTTTTTTGCAGTAAAGAGGAGAAGAGATACAGACAGAGAAAGCAGCCCCTAAGGAGGAGAGGAGGAGAGATACAGACAGAAAAAGCCCCTGAAGAGGAGAGGAGGAGAGAAAGAGACAGACAGACAGAAAGAGATAGACAGAGCGAGCCCCTGAGGAGTAGAGGTAAACTGTGTGTGTGTGTGTGTGTGTGTGTGTGTGTGTGTGTGTGTGTGTGTGTGTGTGTGTGTGTGTGTGTGTGTGTTGCTCTAACTGCTTTATTATTCACTTTTTATCTAATACTTTCATGTTGTAGTCAAACTGACCTATGCCGTTTGCCTCCTTTTCATCACTAGAATGGAGAGTAGAGAAAAGCAAACACAACGTTTTAAGTAAAAGTCAGATTGGATTTTTACCAAACCACCGCACCACGGACCACATTTACACACTACAGACGCTAATCAATCAACACGTTCATCATAAAAACAAAGGCAAAGTTTATGCATGTTTCGTTGACTTTAAAAAAGCATTCGACTCGATATGGCACGACGGCTTATACTATAAAATTGTACAATCAGGCATAGGAGGAAAAGTATATGACATCATTAAATCCATGTACTCAGAAAACAAGTGCGGAGTTAAAATCGGTGACAAAAGAACAGAATTTTTCAGTCAAGGGCGTGGGGTGAGACAGGGCTGTAACTTGAGTCCAACTCTGTTTAACTTATATATTAATGAGTTAGCAGTGTTACTGGAACAATCCAGCACACCCGGTCTCATCCTAAACAACTCTGAGATTAAAGCTCTTCTGTATGCAGATGATCTGGTGCTATTGTCAGACACTGCACAAGGTTTACAGCAACACCTGGACCTGCTGGAGAAATACTGTCAAAATTGGGCCCTGACGGTCAATCTGAAGAAAACTAAAATTATGATTTTCCAGAAAAAGCAAGATTACAGGATAACAGATACACATTTGCTCTAGGAAACACTGCACTAGAACACACCTTACATTACTACTATCTCGGGTTAAAAATTAGCGCATCAAGCGGTTTTGGTCTCGCGGTATATGCACTTAAAGAGAAAGCTAGACGAGCATTCTATGCCATCAAAGGCAAATTTAAACAAACAGACATTCCTGCTACAGTCTAGTGTAAAATATTTGATAGTGTAAAAATGCCCATAGCTCTGTATGGTTGTGAGGTTTGGGGTCCACAATGCCTAACAGATTACTCCAAATGAGACAAACATCCAATGAAATCCCTGCATGCTGAATTCTGTAGAAATATTTTAAGAGTTCAGAGAAAAACACCTACTAATGCATGCAGGGCTGAACTAGGCAGATATCCCCTAATAATACACATCCAAAAACGCTCCCTTAAATTCTGGTCACACTTAAACTCAAGTCCCCCGAACACACTTCAATATGAAGCCCTTAAAACCCAAGAGAAGAGACCTAAAACCACACTCTAAAAATGGCTGGGTTATTTTTTAACCCAAAATGCTGGGTTGAGTCTGTTGGGTTGTTTTGCTGGGTTATTTTTTTACATTTTAAACACTGTTTGGGTAGTTTCAGTTTTCTAGGTGTTGGGTTAAAACTGCTGGGTTATTATGTTGGGTTGTTTGAAGAGGCTCATGTGCTTCGCGCCCTTGATGTCTGAATGTGCTCAGCAATGGTCGTCGTGAAAGGACAGAGTCACTGAAGCAGTTGTTTCAAGGTAAGTTTATATGCTTTTGTGAACATTTCATGAATATAAAGATGATTATAACATTTTGCGAGACAGCAACGTGTTAATTTATACTGACTAAGACGACGGGTGTAATTTAGAGGAATGACGACTGTTACCTCAGATCGCCATTTACACAAATTGACTCGAATAATCGTTCTAAGATGTTTGATATGGCATATTAATAAAATTAATAAAACAGATGTTACAAAATCCCCATCACACGGTTGATTACGTTAACTCATGACAATTTCTGTAAGCCTTTAACAAAGCGAGTCAAAGCCGGTACCGAGTCGACCTCCGCAACCCACTTCGGCTTTTTGTGTCACACACGCGCATAGTTTTCCCTTTCCCAGCTTAACAAGCGATAGCGACGCTGTTAAATTAAATTTAGCGACAAACGAATTGCTTTCTTGTCATTCGATATGTAAAAACAGACCGCGAGGCGCGAGCAGAAGCACATGTTAACTTTACCGGCGGCGCCGCGGCGGAGGATCACGGAGCCGGCGTCTACGCTGTCACTGAGGCAAAGACAAGTAGCACATTCACTTCACTGTCGGTACGGCAGGTAACGCGTCGATAAATTAAAACGAAACAGCGTTTCCAAGAACCGGTGTCTTATATGTATGCTTGTTCCTCTCTTTTAAAATGAAACAATAATTTAAGTGTTTGGACATGAACTTGAAAATATAAACGTATTGGTCACCAAGACGGAGGCTGCGTGGAAGTGACTATCAGTTAACAAACATGTATATGTGTTATATGAAATTAGATGTGTTATTGAGTCGTATTAAGTTACTATTTTATATTAATTTCATAATATTTTGGGTTGTCTCCTGTGATTTCAAATGTATATTGACCAACCCTCTGATCTGTGGCTGATACTGTAACAAAGATGTTATGTTTTTAGCAGAGATCAGATGTGATGTTGTTTTTCAATTCTTTTTTTTAGAGTGTGCAGAGTTTTTATGTCCATCCATTGATGAGGCTAGCAAGACCTTCAAACAACTTCAGCCAGTAAGTATAACATTTAATAATTCCTATTTAAAATATATTGAGAAGATCAGATCAGATCATCCTATTTGTCAGTCTGTGTGGTTTGCAGCCTTTGTTGTTGGCACAACAGTTAAAGGAGTGTAACACCAAAGGACTATGCAAACCGACAACAGGCCATTGCATTTTTGGAAAAAAAATCTCACACGTGGTGGTAATGCGGCCAGGGATGCAAATGAAACCCTTATAATTTTTATAAAATATATAATTCACTTGGCCCACATGGTTTTCTGAATGCTTAAATCTGACCATTCAATTCAGACCACTAAAAGTGTTTTCCTCTTTTGTAGATTGCAACAAATGTGGTGGAATTTCTTCTCTGGGCAGAATCCCCGAAACCCTTTCCTTTCTTCCTGGCCATGGGAAACATGCAGCAGATCTCTCAATCTTTTTTCTCAATCAGTCTCTCTGAATACGGAAGTGACTTAAACTGCAATTCGGCCAAGATGGCGACAGCACGCACCGCCTACTTTAAGCTTAAAAAATGCTCTTCACAAACCAGTAGGTGACGTCACGGACACTACTTGCATATTTTTTACAGTCTCTGGTTTAAAGGCATTTTAAGTGATTGAAAATAAATACCCCAGGCAATGTGCTTCTATGGGAATTCCTGTAGTCTGTCATTTTCCAAATGGATGAATCCTCTCCTGTTTGATTCCTTTGTACATCTTTGTTCACGACGAGTAACTTTAATAAATTAAGTATTTTTAGTCAAATCCATTCCATTCTGTTAAACTTAAAACATTTGTTCTGTAAAAAAACTTTACACATCTATGAATGATTTTACTTTTAATTTAACAATTACATTGTTTCTTTTTTTACACTGCTGTAGTTTTGTTTATGTGCATTTCAGTATTTCATATATATACTGTAAAATTACAAATTCTGTCTTAAATTCAAATGAATTGATTCAACCTGTTACATTGTTACTTCAATGTGCATGATTTCTGATATTTAATAAATATATTTATACTTGATGTCAGTAAGCAGTCCTTTAAATGATTTTGCAACTTACAACTGTAAAAATGTAAGAGTTTGTAGTTATTTTGCAATCAAATAAACATTTATTTGCTGTTAACAATGGTCTTGATTTACAATAAAGCACATGATAAAAATAACCCAGCAAGAATAACCCAAAACCCAGAATATTAATCCCATAAATGGTTAAAATGACTACATGTTGGGTTTTCTCAACAACCCAACCTGCTGGGTTAAAATGTGTTACCCAATGTGTTGGGTTACTTTAACCCAGCATGTGTTCTGTCCAATATTTACCCAGCGCTGGGTTGCCAATTGGGTTGTTTTTAACCCAACCATTTTTAGAGTGCAGTCCCATCTGTCAACTGGCTCTAAGACTCCAGACCAGCACTAATGAACGCAAACAAACCACAATAAACCAAATCAATAAAGAAAGTCAAACTTTATATTTGGATCATTGGGATAATGAAAGTAAAAACCAAAGTAAACTAGAATGTTATCGGGCAATAAACAGAAAATACAATCTGTCAGAATATCTCTCCACAGTTAGAGATGTAAAGCAGAGACGAATCCTCACTAAATACAGACTCAGTGATCACAGTCTGGCAATAGAGAACGGCCGACATAGACAAACATGACTCCCAAAAGAAGAGCGAATCTGTGTCCATTGTGACAGTGATGAGATCGAGACAGAGACACACTTTCTCCTTTACTGTGGTAAATATAAAGAGCTTAGAGAAAAACACTTTGACAAAATCTCAAAGCTCATACCAGAGTTTCATAGCTCTTCAGACTCAGATCAAATGAAGATGTTACTGGGGGAAGACAGACACCCGTCAGCTGCTTCTAAATTCATTTATCAGTTACACACCATCAGAAATAATCTACAGGCCTGATCTTGTACAGTACTTTTTATTTTACCTCTCATGTGCCTCCATAAATGTACATTTGTATATTTCATATGTTTATATTTCAAAGTCTACTTTATATTGTAAATATCCTCTGATTCTATTTTATTTATTTGCACTTGTAGCCTACTTCATCCATCACCCAGCACCTTAGCTTAATTGCACCTTAATGTTTGTTATTATTGTGTTATTGTATGTTTCTTGTTTTATGTATAATGCTTTGGCAATATTGTAAGTGACACAATCATGCCAATAAAGTTCTTTAAATTGAAATTGAATTGAAAAAAGGAGAAAAGAAGAGAGAGAGACAGGCAAAAAGACGGTCCCTGGATAGCTGAGGAGAAGAGAACAAAAAGAACATCTGTAGACAGGAGACAGAGGATAGACAGAGTAGATGGACAGACAGGAATGAAGCATGAACAGGTGTGTGTTTGTGTATGAATTATGGAAGAACCTGATTAATAGACTAGATTTATATCTCCAAATGAGTCACCTCCTTGTAAGAAGAAAGCCTTAGATGCACTGTTTGGAGATTCCTTCACCCAAAGAGAAAAAAATCCACAACCGAGACAGCCAGAGCAGAGGTGATAAGATACCAAGCAAAAGATGCGTTGCCTTTGACTGAAAATGCCATGACTTGGTGGAAATCTCAGGAGAAAGAGCTACCTGTACTTTTAACCCTTGCTAATCGGTACCTGTGCATTCCAGGCACCAGTGGAGGGAGTTTTTAGTACTGCTGGCGACATAATGAACGCACAGAGAAGTGTTCTGCGGCCGGATCATGTTGATCAGTTGATATTTTTGAAGAAAAATCTGTAGGGTCATTGAAGAGTAGTTGGTTATACTTGAACTTTTTTAAATATTAGTGCACTGCTGTTTGTTTATTAAAATGAGAGTAGTAGCAGGTTCAGCCACTGCTCATTCAACCTTAATAAATGTTGGTTGCACTAAATTTTTTATATTAATCCTGTATTTGTATTATTTTTATGTTGAAAAACAACAGCAAAAGTAGCAGGTAAACCTACTATTAATTGAACCTGAAGAGTTTGGTGCACGTTTTTTTGGTATTAAATTAATACATCTCTTCAGGTTGAATTAATAGGTAATTTTATACTTTATATATTAATATTGTAATATTTTTATGTTAAAAAAACAAAAGCAGAAGTAGCAGGTAAACCTACTGTTGAAATGTTGGTTGGTGCACTTATTGTACTGAAAATATTAATTAAACCTGTTGAATTGTTGCTTGCACTTTATTCAAATAAAATGTGAATGCACATGCCATTAATTGTTGTTTACTTGTTTGTTTATATCCATAATTAATTAATACCTGATTCCCTTACAAGAAACAACAGGAATCTAGGAAACTTCACCTGCACTGTCCTTCACCTGCACTGTCCAGTATCCAGGTATTTATTTCAATCACACTGGTTGAATTTTTGGCAAAAAGCTACAGAATTGATTTCAAGCCACTGAATCGTTTTAGATCGTATCATTCTAAACCAGTGTTTCCCATACATTGACTTATTTGTGGTGGCCCACCACAGAATCAACACTGGTCCCCAGAAATAGAATTTTCATGATTCCCATTTAAATTTTTATTTCACTATTTAAAACAGCTTAATTCGGCTTAAAATATAATTTGATATATAATACAGATCAAATACAGATACAGATCAAAGAGTAGAAGTGAAACATATTTCAGGTGCCAACACTAGCTCAAACGCAAACACGACATGATGACGTCACATATATGCTAATTAGCGGGTGACGTCATCACCACCACAGTCTCTAAAAATCCTGTAGGAAACACTGTAAACAAACCACTTTCGTCACTGAATCGTATTGACAACCATGAATCGTGATAGGAAAACTGCCAAGACAGGTTGAAGCCTCACTTTGTGTGTTTTTCATGCCAACAATGTTAATAAAATTATCAAATGCATTCAGTGGCACTCATAATGTCTCTTATTTTCACCGAAAAAATATGGGAAGTGGAAATGCTGATGGGCTGGTAACTTTAAAAAGTTACCAGCCACATTGGCTGGTGATCAAAAAAGAGCTGTCAGTCAACTCAGAAGTCAAAAAGGAGGTGCAGGGTTAGGTTTTTTTTTACAGTTTTCATCAAGTCACAGCTTCCAATGGTGACACCATATAGGGCGGGAGAACAGGAGATGTAATGCAAAATAAACTGAACAACAGATGAGAAAGTGAGGTTCCCGTGTAAAAAGAGGGAAAGATGAGAAACGTGCAAAAGAGAAAAGAATTCAATTCAATTCAATTCAATTTTATTTATATAGCGCTTTTCACAATACTCAATTGTTTCAAAGCAGCTTTACATTAATAGAAGCAGTAAAAGCACAGAAAAATGACAGATAGCACAACATAATACACAATAGCATAAGCTGTCAAATTTGCTGAGGCTATGACTCGACATTATGAACGAGCGTATTACTAATGTAACGTCTAGGAGAAGAAGCTAAATTAAGCCCAAGCAGGCTACCTCCCCGGGGTAAAAAACCCCCTAGGAGAAAAAAACAAAAACCCCGGGTTGTTGAGCCGAGGAAAAAAAAATAAAAAGTCCTAGGAGGGAAAAACCCTTGGGAGATATATATGTATATAAACACATATAAACGGATAAGGAGATTAAGCGGGGATTAAGCGGGGTTTAAGCGGGTTCTGCCGGTGGTCGTTGGTCAGGCATCAGCTGGGCATCACAGTGATGGACGACCAGTAGATCAGAGGTGAGTCGACTTTCACATCTACCGGAACTGGGTCTGTTTGTCCCATTGTCCTCAGGGTCGAGGACAGGACAGGGAGAGAAAAACAAAATCATATTAGCGTAGGGGCCGTTCACATGTAATGCAAGTGTCACACAGTGTTGTGGTTTAATCAGCTTAGTTTCAGACAGACTAACTATTGCGGCATAATTATATTATACACAGTTGAGGATTTTGCAAATTGGGGGCCCACTGCGACGGTATATATGGTAACTAAGGGTCACCTTCTGATTTTTAAGAGAAAGAGAAAATGAAACCTGTCGACCCGTTTGACTAAGGCCTGTAACCCCACTGTCGTCGTTAATGCAGGTTCAGTGGCAAACGGGTCTATATTGCATGCTATTTACAAGATCATGAGAAAACGCCAACATCGCAACCTGACCATACGTGCCAACCCGTTTGACTAAGGCTGGAGGCCCCACTGTCGTCGTTAATGCAGGTTCAGTGGCAAACGGGTCTGTATGGCATACTATTCACAAGACACAAAAAAGCGCCAAAATCGCAACCCGACCATACGTGCCAACCCGTTTGACTAAGGCTGGAAGCCCCACTGTCGTCGTTAATGCAGGTTCAGTGGCAAACGGGTCTGTATGGCATAGTATTTGCAATATAAAGAAAGCGCCAAAAGCCCAACCCAACCGTACGTGCCAACCCGTTTGACTAAGGCCGGATGCCCCACTGTCGTCGTTAATGCAGGTTCAGTGGCAAACGGGTTTGTATGGCATACTATTCACAAGAACACGAAAGTTCCAAAATCGCAATCCGACTATACGTTAAGATAAGGTTTTTATTTATTTATTTGGTTGGTCTGTTTTATGACCGCGAGTGCTTTGTTCGGTACAAATAACTATTTCGAGTTAAGTACTTTTACTAGACAAATTATGCGAATGCTTTGTTGAAGAGAAAAGTTTTAAGTCTAGATTTAAAATTATCGACTGTGTCTGATTCTCGGACATCGGTTGGTAAATCATTCCAGAGCTTAGGGGCTAAGTAGGAAAATGACCTTCCACTTTTAGACACTTTTGATAGTCTAGGGATAATCAAGAGACCAGAATTTTGTGACCGTAGTGTGCGTGATGGATTGTATTCTGATAGTAATTCTCTAAGGTATGAGGGTGCTAGGCCATTTAAAGCTTTGTAGGTGAGTAGTGATATTTTAAATTGTATGCGATATTTAACTGGTAGCCAGTGTAAAGATGCCAGAATTGGGCTTATGTGGTCGTACTTTTTAGATCGAGTAAGTACCCTTGCGGAAGCGTTTTGAACTAGCTGAAGCTTGTTTACTTGATTTGCATGGCATCCCCCGAGTAGCGAGTTACAATAGTCTATTCTAGAGGTCATAAAAGCATGGATAAGCTTCTCTGCGTCAGATGTAGACAGTATATGGCGTATTTTCGAGATATTTCTAAGGTGGAAGAAAGCTGTACGGCAGACGTTGGCGATATGACTATCGAAGGATAAGTTGCTGTCGAACATCACACCTAAGTTCCTTACCGTGGAAGATGGCACCACCGTGCAGCCATCTATGTGCAACGTGTAATCTGACATATTATGTTTGTAGCGATTCGGTTCAATAATAAGTATCTCTGTCTTATTGGAGTTCAGCTTAAGAAAGTTATGTGCCATCCAGTCACTAACATCGCTAAGGCAGTCTGTTAGCTTAGAAAACGTGTGTGTTTCGCTGGGATGTGAGGAGATGTAAAGCTGGGTATCATCCGCATAGCAGTGAAAACTTATGTTATGTTTCCTGATAATGTCTCCTAGAGGTAACATGTATAACGAGAACAGGATAGGACCTAAAACCGATCCCTGCGGTACACCGTATTCAACCAGGGAGTGATATGACTCTTCCTCGTTTACATAAACAAAGTGATAGCGATTGGTTAGATACGACCTAAACCATGCTAGCGCCTGACCACTGATACCAACATAGTTTTCTAGTCTATTGAGTAAGATTGTATGATCTATTGTGTCAAAGGCTGCACTAAGGTCTAATAATATAAGAATTGAGATTTCACCACGATCGGATGTTAATAGGAGGTCATTTGTAACTCTAAGCAACGCTGTCTCTGTGCTATGGTGGGGCCTGAATCCTGATTGGAACTTTTCATATGTACTAGTATTTGTCAAAAATGTGCGTAACTGGCTTGCCACTACCTTTTCTAATATTTTCGAAAGAAAAGGGAGATTTGAGATTGGTCTAAAGTTATTAAGCTCTCCCTGATCAAGCTGTGGTTTTTTAATCAGCGGTTTAATAACTGCTAGTTTGAAAGATGTTGGAACGTATCCTATTTCTAGCGATGAGTTAAAGATATTTAGAACCGGGGTTGACACTACAGGAAATACCTCTTTAAGTAGTTTTGTGGGAACGGGGTCTAATATACAGGACGATGATTTGGATGACGTTACTAGTTTAGAGAGCTCTTCTATTGTAGTAGGTTTAAATGAATCAAGATGTTCGTGTGGTAGTCTAGTGTTAAGTGAACTAACGGGTAGAGTGGTGGCTGCCTGTGTAGCTACGATGTTTTCCCTTATAGCCGTAATTTTGTTAGAAAAGAAGTTCATGAAGTCGTTACTATTGTGTTGGAGTTTACTATTGGTTTCTGTTTGTTCTTTGTTTCTAGTCAGTTTTGCAACGGTGCCAAAGAGGAAACGAGGGTTATTATGATTCTCATTTATAAGCTTGCTAAGATAGGTAGATCTGGCGGTTTTAATAGCCTGTCTGTAGTGTTTAACACTATCTTTCCATGCTGCACGCCATACTTCTAATTTTGTGCTTCTATAATTTCTTTCCATTTTCCTAGTTGCCTTTTTAAGAGCTGCGGTGTGATGATCATACCATGGAGCTGGCGGCTTTTCTTTGATTCTCTTTTTTCGAATGGGAGCAACGGCATCCAATGTGTTAGAACAGACATTGTTTAGGTTTTCTATTACAATATCTAGATCATCACAGTTATCTGCATGTTTAATTTGGGACAGGTCTGGAAGAGTGCTAATAAAGCTATCTTTAGTGGTGGAAATTATTGTTCTGGCTAATCTGTAGCATGTTGTGGATTGAGTGATCCTATCTAGAAGTACAGTGTATGACACAAGGTAATGGTCAGAAACTGCATCACTCTGAGGTGATATTTTGATGTCATTAATATTAAGCCCGAGTGACAGAATTAAGTCTAATGTGTGCTTACGAGTATGCGTTGGCCCTGTCACGTTTTGTCTAATATTGAGAGAATTTAGAACATCCATAAACGCACGTCCTAATGCATCTTTATGGTTATCCACATGAATATTAAAATCACCAACGATAAGAGCTTTATCTACAGTGACTACAAGCTCAGACAGAAAATCTGCTATTTCTTTAAGGAAATCTGCATGGTGGCCCGGAGGTCTATAGATTGTAGCTAAGGCAAAAGAGAGCTGTTTGTGGTTACGATCAGTTATTTCCATATTTAACAGCATTAGTTCAAATGATTTAAATTTTAGTTCAGATTTTTGGTTTACTTTAAAATTTTTGTTGTATATTGTAGCTACACCACCCCCTCTCCCCTTTAACCTAGGTTCGTGTTTATAATAATAGTCTTGTGGGGTGGATTCGTTTAAACTAATGTAGTCGTCTGCTTTAAGCCAGGTTTCTGTTAAACAGAGTGCATCTAAGTTTTGGTCATTAATTATTTCATTAACAATAGGTTCTTTATTGGTAAGCGATCTAATGTTAAGAAGGCCGAATTTTAACATTCGAGTTTCATCTTGTAATGTATTGTTTTCTAATTTTATGTTGGTCAAATTTGTACGTGATGTGGCAAGCGGTGCTCTGTATTTGCTTGTTCGGGGAACAGATACAGTTGAAATGTGTTGATATTCTGGTAAGATCGACTCGAAGTTCTGGGATATATGTGATCTAGACATATCATGCCAGCTAACAGACGGACAGTTAAGCTGATCCGTCTGTTTCCTGACCTGGGCCCTGGATAGTCATACTATATCAGAATTAAGAATATTAATCAGATTTCTGGTGAGTATAGCACTTCCTTCTGATGTCGGATGAAGGCCATCTCGGGTTAGGAGAAATGGTCTACCCCAGAAATGCTTCCAATTGTCTATAAACCCTACATTATGCTGAGGGCACCACTTTGACATCCAGCCATTGAGAGACACTAATCTACTATGTGTTTCATCTCCCCGGTAGGCGGGGAGGGGACCAGAGCATATTACATTGTCTGACATTGTTTTTGCAATTTCACACATCTCCTTAATATTATCTTTGGTGATTTCCGACTGTCGGAGTCTGGTGTCATTTGTTCCGGCGTGAATAACAATCTTAGAAAACTTCCGTTTAGCATTAGCCAGCACTTTAAGTTTGGATCTAATGTCAGACGTTCTGGCTCCCGGTATACAGTCGACTAGGGTGTTTGGTGCCTCAATGTTAGTGTTCCTGAGTATAGAATCTCCAATGACCAGGGCACTTTTAACAGGTGTTTCAGCTAGTGTATTCCTTAGGGGATCGAATCTGTTAGAAAGTACTGTAACGTTATGGGTCTTAGATGGACGCCGTATATGACTATGCCGCCTGACAGTCACCCAGTTAGACCGCCGACTTGACTCTGATGTCGGAACCGAGCCATGTGTATTATGATAAACACTATGCGCGCTCGATACAGTATTTATAATGTTTACATTAGCATCTGATGTCGGAACACTATGTGCGCTCAATACATTGTTTGTAATGTTTACATTAGCATCTGATGTCGGAACCGAGCCATTAGTCTTTTCGCTCGATACAGTATTTACAACAGTAACATTAGCGGTTTTGCTATCCTCAACTAGCGTTCGGATGCGCGATTCTAGTTCAGCAACCTTCTCAGTTAATCTTAATACTTCAATACACTTAGTGCATGTAAACCCATCTATGCTAACGGCAGAAGCTAAACTATACATGTAGCAAGTAGTACATGTTACAATAACAAGCGGAGTCTTACCGCTTTCATGCTGGGCGATGGCGTCTTTGTTTACCCGAACGCACTCCGCGGAGCTGCATCGCGTTGGGGGTTTGGTTGTGGTACGCCTCAGTCGCCTGCGAACGTCTGGGTCCAGGGTGATGTTGGGCATGCTGAATCTGCGAAGGCCGGGCAGCGGCTCCTCCACAGCTTCCCGATCGCTTTCATGTTGGGCAATGGCGTCTCCGTTCACTCGCTTACGGTCCGTAAAGCTGCATCGCGTGGAGTACTCGTTTGTCGCATTCCTCGGTCGCTTGTGGACGTCCGGAGACATGGTGAAGTGGGCGCTGTAGCTCGCGTTGGATCTGCTCAAACCGATCAACTCCTTCGTAGCTTCCCGCTCAGGCGAGGACAGGTCAGAAAAGCATATATCAGATGAATCCGCCATTAGATCGGAAAATGCTAGCTTCAGTCGGCAGCGTTTGTTGAAGCTAGCGGGCTATATGCTAACACTGTGGGTGTTTATTAGTGATAAATAGTTTCACGTGGTAGTACTGCTCAATAATCCTCACGGTAAAGTATTCCTAGGTAAAACTTAATATATAAATAGGAATAAGATAGTAAAAAAGGCTTTTAGACGAAGAACTCGACGGAGCTCCGATGCACGATCTGTTCAGCGTGAAAACCTGAAAAATGTATGCAGCTATGACACTTGTCCCGTTATGAGTATAATGGACACTCACTTAAAGGATTATTAGGAACACCATACTATACTGTGTTTAACCCCCTTTCGCCTTCAGAACTGTCTTAATTCTACGTGACATTGATTTAACAAGGTGCTGAAAGCAATCTTTAGAAATGTTGGCCCATATTGATAGGATAGCATCCTGCAGTTGATGGAGATTTGCAGGATGCACATTAGGGCTGAAACGATTCATCGAGCAACCCGATTTACTCGACTCAAAAAACCCCTCGAGGCAAAAATTCCGCCTCGAAGCCTCGTTAAATTCCTATGACGCGCACTACACGCGCCGAGATCTGATTCACACGGACCGTTGATCAATGTTCAGGAAGCACATCATAGCGCGTGGTACATTTTGAATTTAGTTGGCACGATGGCGGAGCGAATATGTCCATAAACGCCAGAGAGAGACTGTCTAAAGTTTGGGATCATTACATTATCATTACATTCAGCATCTGAACCGAAAACATCCACTGCTGTTTCACCAAGTGTCAATGAAACAAGGTAGCGATGTCGTTATGCGGGTTGACTAGATATGATGTTTAGCTTTGATGTTTTAAAGTATTAAACGTATTCACGTTCAATTGCAGGATAGTATAGCTTAAAAAAGAACCCCTTCACACACACGCATGCACTTTACGTCATAAAGATGTGAAGGGGTTCTTTTTTAAGCTATACTATCCTGCAATTGAACGTGAATATGTTTACTACTAAAAAACATCAAAGCTAAACATCATATCTAGTCAAACCACATAACGACATCGCTACAAATACAGTATGGGATTAAAATCAGCGGAAGCTACGCTACCTTGTTTCACCGACGCTTGGCGAAACAACAGTGGATGTTTTCAGTTCAGATGCTGAATGTAATGATAATGTAATGATCCCAAACTTTAGACTAGGGATGGGCACGGATATTCGAATATTCGAATATTCGATCTGCAATAATAATTCGAATTTAAAAAATGCTATTCGAATGTTTGTTTGTTTTTAATGTGCCACCAAATGGTTACGACTTATTTAATGCTTTTTCACTTCATCTATACTGTCTTTTACAGACTTAAATGTAAGATATACATGAACATTAATTCGTATGTATTTCTTATTGTTTGGCAATGCAGGTTGCAGACGAATTTAAGTTTTTCCTTTAATCTCCGGTTTTGTGCGCCGCGCCGTATTTGGCCACTGGCTGGTTTAGTGAGGGCTCACGTGTTATTAAACGTGCTTCTCCGCCGCCCGCATCAACACATCATGAGAGATTTGTAAGCTTTCTGTTATAAAGTCTACTTTATTTTGTTAATAACGAGACAGACACGGAGAACGAAATGAAACGGAGAACATTTATTATATGCGGTGCTCTTTCGAAAATGAACCGGATAACTGCACATGGCAGTTTAAAGCAAAGCTCCGTCTTTGTAAAATGTTGTAAAATTAAGCTAACGTTAGCAAGGTTGCACAGTCAACAATAATGTATCGAGCCAGCTTACGTTATTTGTAAAATAATGTTAAACACAGATATTCAATCTTGTTCAATCCGTCTGTTGTTTTTATCGGATAAACATCATCACGAGGAAGAGTTTTCTCCGCAGCACCGGCATTATTGTATCTAGTCAGAAAGGGCTTTCACCGAAGCAGGTAGGATAAATACGGTTTTCTTTATTCACAAATACATGTCAAACTAAACTGAGAAGATATTTAAATGGCGACTGAGCAGTTGGTTATGTAGATGTGTTTTTTCGTTTGCTCCGGTCTCTTATTTGGAGTCTGTTTAAGGGTTTAAATGATGATAGCCTACTTTGTCAAGTCCTCAAACTTTAAACTTCGCAAGTCCTCAAACTTCGCTTAGATTTCGGGTTAGTGTATAATATTTGGTATAATATAATGTATGTAAGATCAAACAGTAATGAATTCATACTAACGACCGACTTGAAACTAATGGTTTGACTGACTCAGACTTCGCTCCGCATGGGGTTTTAACGCCTTTTTTTCTGTAGGATATTTTTTTAAAAAGAATGTAAAAAAAATACATATTTTTTACAATGTTTTCAACTTAAAAATACATACATACACATTATAACTTTAGCTTGTTGTGGATATTTCCTAATTATAAGCCTTCTGTGAAATTATGACAAAATGAAAAATACAAAAGACGCATGTCTTAATTAACATAATTAAAATAAACGAATATTCGAATATTCGTTCTTTATGAGCTTAAATATTCGAATAGTAAATTACTGGAAAATGCCCATCCCTACTTTAGACATTCTCTCTCTGCCGTTTATGGACATATTTGCTCCGCCATCGCGCCAACTAAATTCAAAATGTACCACGCGCTATGATGTGCTTCCTGAACATTGAACAACGGTCCGTGTGAATCAGATCTCGGCGCGTGTAGTGCGCGTCATAGGAATTTAACGAGGCTTCGAGGCAGAATTTTTGCCTTGAGGAATCTTTTGAATCGAGCAAACCAAGCAACCCGATGAATCACCCCAGCCCCAATTTCTTCCGTACCAAAATGCAATGAAGCAACTGAACGTCTGACTGGGGTGTCACTCTTCCTCACGCACAGCACGCGTGCACAAACAAACACAAGTGCACGTGCACACATACACACAGGTTGTTACCATAGCAAATAGGCTCACACCAGAAATTATATATTATTTGTTAGTAGCCTAATGGTAAATGCTGCAGGTGTAGAAATGTACATAAAGCAGATATTTACTTTGATGTCAGGCAAGGCCTCCTTAATGCACGGGCTTACCTGGGCTGAAGCCCAGGGGCCTCCCAAGTTCAAGGGCCTCCCAAGTTTGCGTTCATGACGAGCTGAAAATGTCATATTGTTTTGTAACTTGTCGGGTTTTCTGTCAATCACTCTAATTGCACGTTACATGGCTGCTGATTGGTCCGTTGTAACTTAACGTGAAATAAAATGTCAGACGTAACATATTTTTTATTCCGCGTAATGTAATTAAGTGCGCGTTGTCAACTTGACATTCCTGCACGTTAGACTGAGTGTGACAGAGAAACGGGAAATAATCCACCAACAAATGAAAGAGTAATTTCTGAAATTTCATAATGCACTAGTGAGGTGCAGCTCTCTCTCTCTTTCGTGCGCGCGCTCGCTCGTTCGCTCTCTGTGCTCGTTCAGCTGAGTCTCTGGCATGCAGAAGTCTCTCCCACCGTGCACAAGAAACTGTGCCGCTAAATTAAGAAAGGAGTTCCCGCACATAATGCTGTTAGTTGTTATAAAGTTTAAGTTTACTCGCGTTTATATCAGTGACGCGTGCGCAGCTGGAGCGATGTAGCTTGACCCGACGTCAGCTCACAGTACACACATCTGTTGGTTTAGAAAGACGAGAAAGAGACGCAACGGTAAAGGTGCAAGTCTAAGAAAGTAAAGAGCAACAAAACCATCTGATAGCACCATTATAATCTCATTATCTAAAGATCTTATATACAGGTATGTTCCCTGTCTGTCTTGTGCATATTCATACTTGGTCGTTTTACATGCTTATGTATGCATAAATACTAAATACAATTCATACTATATCTTCAGTAGCCTACAAATAAATAACTGATTAAAAAACATTTTTTTTGACCTATTATATTTTTAAAACTGTGGCGAGCATTTTCTGCAAATTATATTCCACAAACTATATATACATAAAGCTTATAAACATATAAACTTTCACACATTTTGGTTTTATTATCACCACAAGTTGCTGTGTGTGGTTGTTAAATAAAGTGTCTTGTGTTTATGCTCAAGTGGACTCAGTGATATGTTAAAAACAATATTATGGTGTTTTCTGGCTCAAAGAGGGAAAACTCACTGTTGTATGTCTTGAAAGAATTTTGTGATTTAGATTACCTAGATATTATAAAAAAGAGACTATAAATCGAGGGGAAGGGGGGCCTACAAAACCTCTTAGCCCCGGGGTTTGTTTAAAAACACACACACAATTTTTATCCGATTACTCGATTAATCAATCGATTCAGTGCTAGATTCAGTGCTCCCATTCCACCACATCTCAAAGATGCTCTATAGGGTTGAGATCTGGTGACTGTGGGGGTCATTTTAGTACAGTGAACTCATTGTCATGTTCAAGAAACCAATTTGAAATGATTCGAGCTTTGTGACATGGTGCATTATCCTGCTGGAAGTAGCCATCAGAGGATGAGTACATGGTGGTCATAAAGGGATGGACATGGTCAGAAACAATGCTCAGGTAGGCTGTTGCATTTAAACGATGTCCAATTGGCACTAAGGGGCCTAAAGTGTGGAAAGAAAATACCCCCCACACCATTACTCCACCACCACCAGCCTGAACTGCCTGTTAACAAGGCATGATGGATCCATGTTCTCTTTCTGTTTACAACAAATTCTGACTCTACCATCTACATGTCTCAACAGGAATCAAGACTCATCAGACCAGGCAACAACTGTCCAATTTTGGTCACAAGTTCCCTTATATCATCTCATATTTAAACATCAAATTTCAAGAGATACTAGAGACCGATACAAGCATATCTTGACTGAGAACAGGTAAGGGGACGACACGAGACAAACTAATCACAAAGATAATATCAAAAGACTTAAAGCCCATATTATGAAACACTGGGTTTTTCATAATATGGTGTTCTTTTGTGTCTCTGGTGCTTCCACAAGCATTCAAACTTGGAAAAAAATCCATCCATGCTGTTTTGAGTGAGATACAGGTTTCTGAATGTCCTCTGTCTTGAGTCTCAGATTTCGCAAAAATGGTCATTGGATGTATTCTAGACGATTTTCACAGGTTATTCACACATGTATCTCAAAACAGAGACCATACACTGATGCTTAACACGTAGACTTTGAAACAATATATAGTAATTAGGGATGCACCGAAATGAAAATTCTTGGCCGAAACCGAAAACCGAAAAAGAGGAAACCAAGGCCGAAAAACCGAAACCGAAACACCGAAATAAATTATTATGCCAATTATTAGTACAAATGCATTTATGGCTATCACTGTGTACTAACTTTACTAGGGTAGTGTGACGGATAACAAAACTCACGGTTTGGATCACATTACAGTTTTTGAGTAACAGATCGGATTATTTTTAAGATCAGTTGAAAGGTTGTGGAGAAAATCTAATAACAAATAAAGAAATTGAAAAAAAAATAACGAAATATAGAAAATTATAAAAAATAAAACAAAGACATTTATAAAAAAGAACAAAGTTGCACATTAATAAGTGCTAACATTAGGTACAGAAATCAAATTAAATGAGTTATAACACTGTCTTTATTGTATAAATTAAATATATTACTATTTTTAGATCTACAGAAGTGATTTTCTCTTTGTCTTGGGTTGTTTGATTAACATTAATGACACAGACTTAAGTAGGTTAACTGAGCCTACTGTCTCTTTAAATAAGCAGAGACTGGTTTCTGACTGAAATCTATACATACACTTAAGACATATAAAAATGTTTTTATTAGAAAAAGAATACTGTGGAGATCATTTTGTTTATATGTGCCCTGTCAATAACACAAAGATTTTATGTTCGCTTGTTTGCGTCTCACTCGTGTGTGCACTATTGAGGGGACTTACGCGCGCGCACACAGAGTCCGAGGACAAACCCCAAACAGCGCAGCATGCAAACGTTACGTTGTTTTTCATTGCTTAATTCGGCAAATGTATGCTAATGGACTACAATATGAGACACATTTGCGCGACTCTCTCTGAAGTTTACACACCAAGAGTTCTGAATCTTTGAAGGGCGTACTCACTGTGATGATCACGTCTGGACCAGACACTTTCAATCGCATGTGCCTCTGTGCATACAGACAACTGCTCTCTTTAGCGGCTTTCTTGCGGTTAAATACATCCACACCGCATACATGTTGCTTTAGACAAGCACGTGCAGTTCGCGGCTTCTGTTTGCGTCATCATTTCGGCCGTATTGTTTCGGTGATAAAAGTCTTTCGGCCGAAAACCGAAAATGCTCTTTTGGGCCATTTTCGGCCGAAAATTTTCGGTGGCCGAATATTCGGTGCATCCCTAATAGTAATGTTAATATTATTAATGTTTGTAGACAGGCTATATATTGTTAGCAGCGTTAAAAAACTGACATAATCCAGTCCACGAATTTGTGCGAGTCGAGCGGGTGAACTTGTGTGTGTGTTTTAACAGACATTAGCCATTGATAACGAGGTGGCAAAACCCTATGCTAGTTAGTTTGTGTGGTTTCTCCTGCAAAGCCAGTGACCAGCTACCAACTTTTCGAAAGTTATAAGAAATATTGAATTGCTTTATTTTACAATTCTACATGAACTTACTGACTAAGTAATAGTGTTTTGCCAAACTAACCAAGACCAGGCCTTACCGACCGGGCCTTTCCGAGGAGCCAACCCCCGAGTCTCTATCACTTTCCCAAGATACGGTCCGGACCTCCCGCTAGCTGTTAGCAATTAGCATGGTGTGCACAAGCATTATACATCCCCTTCCATTTCTAGATTTCTTTAATAAGCTGAAATAATGGGTTTGAAATTGTTTTATAAACGGTAATATGTTAGCTTTGTCCATGGTGAAACGAGTGTATTGTTGAGACTGCTACATCACAATTTACAAAAATGTAAAAAAAAACATTCATTAATAATCTAGTATGTGTTCTGTCATAGTTTCTTTAAAATTAAGTTTTGAGTGTTTTAATTTTCACCGTGACGCGTAGGACCCACCCCCTTGAGTGTCCCGCCCCCAGTTAATCGAGTACTCGTTTTTTTTTAGAACTACGAATTAATTTAAATGAAAAAAAAATGACATACATGGACATCCCTACAGTTCGTCTTACATGTGTCTACTGGAGATGTCTGTTTATGAATCCATGACAAATGTGGGACAATAAAGATCTACTCGACTCTAAAGACCACAGTTACATTTCCTTTACCTGTATGAGCTGTATATATTTACACTTTGAATGACAATAATAACATTGTTGCTGTTTAGTAACACCTTTAGGTACACAAAATTAAATCACAGCTGAAGGATATAATACAGATTCAAGTTTTAATCAGCTGTTAATCAGTATTTAAAATTAAGGGGTTAAACACAACCTAAATAAAAATAAACCTGGAATGAAAAAACCCTGGATTATCTTTAAACTCCGAATTCATTTCATTGTTGTTAGTGCAACACACACACACACACACACACACACACACACACACACACACACACACACACACACACACACACACACACACACACAGGTTTCCATGTTTTGTGGGGACATTCCACAGACGTAATGGTTTTTATACTATACAAACTGTATTCTATTCCCCTTCACCTACCCCATTCCCTAACCCCAACCATCACAGAAACCCTTCTTCTACTTCACATTTTCAAGAAACATCATTCTGTTTGATTTATAAGCTTGTTTCCTCATGGGGACATCAAAATGTCCCCACAAGGTCACAAAAACACTGGTTTTCCTATCTTTGTGGGGACAATTGCCAAGTACACACACACACACAATCACACACACACCCACACACACACTAGGGATGCACCGATACGATATTCTGGATCGGTATCGGGGCCGATCCGGCATTTTTTGCTGGATCGGATATCGGACTAACAGGACCGATCCAATTCCGATACTGCGCATTACCCATGGTTGTCACTGACAAGCGATTAAAACGTCAAAGTATTATAAAAGCACCATAAACGTTTTTATGCACTATAATCAAAGTCATCTTACACTCAATAGCTTCATGTGAAGGAACAAACGCACATTTAAAAATATTCATGTTCACAGAAACACTGTAACTTACTTGGAAACTGAGTTAATCCACTGATGAGAAGCGAACGGATAAAAACGCGTCATTCAACACAGGCACACACACAATAACACACACAATAACTGTAACGTTAGGCTTTATTAAAGATCTGATTTCATAAAGTCTCAGTAAGCTGTTGGATGGATGCAATTCACTATGTGCTGAGGATTCACAGGTGAAGCGGAGGGATGAAACGCGTCATTCAACACACGAACCCTCAATAACTGTAGGCTGTTTTAAAGATCTGATTTTTTAAAGTCTCAGTAAGTTGTTGGATGGATGCAATTCAGTATGTGCTGAGCACACGATGCATCAAATCTCTTTGTGTTTTAATAGTTATGAACTTAGCTTTCCATTGCGGAGCGAGGATTCCCATGCGAGTGTGAGGACGCTTCTAGAGCATCAATGCTGCACAGTATTGCGCAGAATGCGCACTCAATATGATTTAGGCGCATCAATTCTGCACCCGAAATGTGCATAAAAGGTCCGGTTAAGTGCATAATTCCCAAAATAACCATCTGCACACTAAAGCTTTTTTACTGTGACTTTTTGCGCAATTAAGGAAAATATATTTAGCATACTTATTTGATCAAACGTGCCTATTTTATTTTCTCCTAAACACTGCCATGGTTAATAATTACTAATGTTCTTGTAACTTGTAAATCATTTTAAATTATTGGTTTTTAATTTAAAAGTATAATTATATATAATATAATTATATTATGCTAGATTTAGACATTTATATAGTGTGTGTGTGTGTGTGTGTCTGTGTCTGTGTGTGTGTGTGCGTGTGTCTGTGTGCGTGTCTGTCTGTAATTTAAATTGCTCAAGAAAAATACAGTAGTATCGGAATCGGCCGATACTCAGAATTCGGGTATCGGAATCGGATCGGAGATGGAAAAAGTGGTATCGGTGCATCCCTAACACACACACACACACACACACACACACACACACACACACACACACACACACACACACACACACACACACACACACACACAGTCTTTGTGTGTGAATAAATAAAGACATACAGAAAACACATCAAACACTAAACTCTGTATGACATCTGCAGTACTGAAGATTTGTGAGGTTTTTCTTCATTAATAAAGTTTAAAGAGTAAAGTTTACACTTACTGAACTGATCTGGATTCACAAATCACAGGCAGCAGCTTCTTAAGAACTTTCAGTGTTTCAGCTTTGTTTCCTCTTCTAACAAAATTCTCAAAATTCTCCAGATTAAACTCATCCATCTTCTGTTCTGATGTCAACAACACAAAAACTACAGCTGACCACTGAGATGAAGAGAGTTTGGCTCCTCTTACTGTTCCAGATTTCACATAATGTTGAATCTCCTGCAGCAGTGAATCATCACCCAGTTCATTCAGACAGTGAAACAGATTGATGGATTTCTCTTGAGATCGAGTGCTTCTGATCTTCTTCTTGATATACTCAACTGTTTTCTCATTGCTGTGAGAGCTTTGATCTGTCTGTGTCATCAAACCTCGTAAGAGATTCTGATTCAAATCCACTGACAAACCCAGAAGAAAACGAAGAAAAAGATCAAAACGTCCATTTTTACTCTTCAGAGCCTCATCTACAGCTCTCTCATACAGATCAGACACTGAAATCTTCTCTCTTTCAGTTTGTTTCTTCATTTTATTAAACACATTTCTGTTGTTGTTTGTGATGGAGATGTGAGCATAAAGAGCTGCTAGATGTTCCTGGATGCTGAGATGAACAAAGCAGTAAACTTTCCCCTGATACAAACCAAACTCCTCTCTGAAGATCTGAGTACACAATCCTGAATACACTGATGCTTCTGCTACATCAATGCCACACTCTCTCAGGTCTTCATCATAGAAGATCAGATTGCCTTTCACAAGCTGCTCAAAAGCCAGTTTCCCCAGTTTGAAGATCATGTCTTCATCTTTCTTCTCATAGTCCTTCTGATGTTTGATGTTTGTCTGAATGATCAGGAAGTGTGTGTACATTTGAGTGAGAGTCTTGGGGATCTCTCTTCTCTCTGCTTCACTCAACATTCTCTCTAGAACAGTGACTGAAATCCAGCAGAAGACTGGGATGTGACACATGATGTAGAGACTCCTGGATGACTTCAGGTGTGAGATGATTTGATCAGACAGACTCTCATCACTGATTCTCTTCCTGAAGTATTCCTCCTTCTGTGGATCAGTGAATCCTCGTACCTCTGTGACTCGATCAACACACTCAGAGGGGATGAGATCAGCTGCTGCTGGTCTGGAGGTGATCCAGATGAGAGCAGAGGGAAACAGATTCCCCTTGATGAGGTTTGTCAGCATCACGTCCACTGAGGTTGATTCACTTACATCACACAACCTCACACTGCTGTGAAAATCCAGAGACAGACGACACTCATCCAAACCATCAAAGATGAACAACACTTTATATTCATCACTGAAGATTTCCATTTCTTTTGTTTGTGGGAAGAAAAGATGAAGAAGATCTAAAAGACTGAGTGTTTTGTTCTTCATCAAATTGATCTCTCTGAAAGGAAGTGGAAATATGAGGTGGACGTCCTGATTCTCTTTCTCTTCAGCCCAGTCCAGAATGAACTTCTGTACAGAGACTGTTTTTCCAATGCCAGCGACTCCCTTTGTCAGCACACTTCTGATGTGTTTGTCTTGTTCAGGTAAAGGTTTAAAGATGTCATTACATTTGATTGGTGTCTCCTCTGTTGTTGTTCTTCTGGATTGTGTCTCAATCTGTCTCACTTCATGTTCATTACTGATCTCTCCACTTTCACTCTCTGTGATGTAGAGCTCTGTGTAGATCTCATTCAGTAGTGTTGGGTTTCTCTTATTTGATGTTACCTCATACAAACACTCAAACTTCTTCCTCAGATTTGATCTGAATGTGTTCAGGACTTCAGTAAGATCAGAGTCATGACTGTAAATTAAAAATGAATATACAGTATCAGATTATTACACAAATAGAGTAAAAATGTACAGAACAAAATGTTTGTATCATAAGACACATGACTCATAATGGTTTGTAAAATGTTAAATTTAGGCAGAATAGAAAAGGTCAACATTTTCTAACATTTACTACTAAATAAAATAAAATCCTATAATTCACCTGAAATGAGGACTCATGTTTTCATTGAAGTCTTGTGGTTGATTATCAGATTGTTCAATCTTCCTCCTCTTACAGTCAGGTTCTGTTATTTGTCTGGATGGCAAGAATGAGAATCAAGAATTTCTTTACACTTTAATATTAGTGGAATTTTCACGTAACTTTATTACCTTTACAGTTTTTACACTTCTGTGAATTATGGATGTGCACGAATGGTTCAATATTTAATCTGCAATAATAATTTGAATAGAAGAACTGATATTTGAATGTTTGTTTTTCAACTCTTTCACAGACATAGACAAGTTAACTCATCAATTAAGAGAAATCACTTCCCTGCCAATTATTCCCTGATTTTTTTCCTGCAATCCGCAATACCGCTCTTATCCACCATATGGCGCTCAGGAACCAGGAAGCAACCCCTTTCCCCAAACAGTTCAGACACAGCACGTGTTTTGATCATCGTTCTGAATATGATCTATAAGAAATGCAATTATCTCAGTTTTTTACTCAAAATTTTGTATTTTTGATGAAACCCACCCATATTTGAGAGGTGATAAAAGAGAACAAATGAAGGTAGGAGGTAGAAGGTAGTCTTTATATATTTAAAGAAGAACATTTTCTAGAAGGCATTAAATCATTAAAAATGCTGGTTCTGGCTGGCAACTTTAAAAAAAACACTGGCGGGGAAAGGGTTAATGTGTCACCACAGGACTTTTTCACTTCACCTGTACTGTCTTTTACAGACTTTAATGTAAAATACACAAGAAAATTAATTTGTATGTATTTCTGATTGTTTTGGCAATAAAGATCTCAGACTAATTGAAGTATTTATAGTTTTACGTCTGGTTTGTTTTTGTCCACCGGCTCACGTGTTATTTAGATTTGCTGCTCCGCCACATCACCGCATCATGAGAGATTTGTTAGCTTCCTGTTATATAGCCTAATCTATTTTGTTAATGCAAAGCTAAACAAGACAAATGTCTTGTTATAAGGTATCAAGTCTAGTGGTTGACCGATATATTGCCGTTTTTTATCGGCCTCATTCAATAAATCTTTCTGTTCTTTCTTTTTTGTTCTAATAATATATTTTTAACTTAAGAAAGCGAAACAACCTCTTACTGAGTAAAGTAATTTATTTGTTAAAGGATTAGTCCATTTTCTTAAAATCCAGATAATTTACTCACCACCATGTCATCCAAAATGTTGATGTCTTTCTTTGTTCAGTCAAGAAGAAATTATGTTTTTTGAGGAAAACATTACAGGATTTTAATGGACTTCAATGGACCCCAACACTTAACTGCATTAAAGGGATAGTTAATATCCAAAAATGAAAACCCTGCCATCATTCAATCACTCCCATGCTGCCACAAACCCGCATACACTTCTTCGCTCCGATGACCACAAAAGGATATATGTTGAGGAATGTTTGAAACCAAACCGATCATGAGCCCCATTCACTTCCATAGTAGAAAAAAAAAGAATACAATTGGTTACAAACATTTCTCAACACATCTTCCTTTGTGTTCCTCAGAACAAAAACACCCATACAGATTTGTCACAACATGAGAGCGAGCAAATAATGACAGAGTTTTCATTTTTGGATATCAACTAATGCAGTAATAAAGATAATCCCTTTAATGCAGTTTAATAGTGCAGTTTCAAAGGACTCTAAACAATCTCAAACGAGGCATAAGGGTCTTATCTATTGACGATTGTCATTGTTGGCAAGAATAAAAAATGCACTTTTAAACCACAATTTCTCTTTTTCCTCCAGCTGTGTGACAAGCCAGCGCGACCTCATGTAATACGTCATCACGTCAAGAGGTCACAGATGACGCATCAAACTACGCTCCAGTGTTTACAAGGTTGGAGAAAAAGGACCGTTCAGACGTTGTTGTATGTGGAATGATACTTATTAATGTCTTTGTGTCAGTTTATTGATTAAAATGGTCCGCAAATGTGCGTTTCATTTATGTAACACGTGACCTTTCGAAGTCACTACGCAACTACGCGAGGTCGCGCTGGCTCGCCACACAGCCGGAGGAAGACGAGAAGCCGGGGTCCAAAAGTAAAAAAAAAATTCAACCTGCCAAAGTGGCTAGTGGGATTGGCTGTCTTACCCGTCACAGCTGAAATCTACCCGCATGTCAAGCTCTGGGCTGGGTTTCCCGATAACGTTGTCTCTTAGCGCGCTACGAAGACTCTTAAGTTAAACCTTAACTAGATGTGTTTCCCAAACTGTACCCTAGCGGGATTCTTAAGGTACTTCGCTGCGTTATGAGAGAGCGGTGTTCTTTATTAAAAATGCATTTCAGAAATAGTTCAAATTAAATTTATTAGTACTATCTGGTAAAAAATATTTCAAATTGCAATTAATTAAATTCAACATTTGACATTTTATATCAAACCCGTCCAAAACCTGCAACTTCTTTTCGTAACGTATCATGCAAAACCTGTTTCAATGCATCCGCTCTGCCAGTGGTTCTCAACTCCAGTCCCCGGGACCCACCGCTCCGCACATCCTGGATGCCTCCCACATCCGACACACCGAGTTCAGATATCTATACTAACGAGCTGATGATCTGAATCAGGTGTGTTAAATAAGGGAGACATGCACAATATGCAGAGCAGTGGGTCCCGAGGACTGGAGTTGAGAACCACTGCGCTATGCCTTCACTTGAAAGGATCATTTATATCAGGGGTTCCCAATAAGTGCGTTGCACAGGGGAATAAGGTGGGTTGTGCGAATCACCTGGCTTGGCTGTGCATTATACTTAAATAATATAAAAACAAACTGTTGTTCATTAGTTCACATTTATTGTACTTGGACACTGGATGCACAAGCAGCACATTTACAGTGCAGATAAAACTTAATGGATGCATTTCTGGAGCCTGTCTATCTGTCTACCTTAACTCTTTCGCCGCCATTGACGAGATATCTCGTCAATCAAGAGAAAACGCTTCCCTGCCAATGACAAGATTTTCCGCCCTTCCAGAACTTTTTAAACCCGGAAGTATTGCCCTATGGCAAGCGGCTGCATGTCCGTGTCTGTTTTAAAGATCGCTCTGAATGGGATCTCTGTGAAAAGTCCGTCACAAAAATGGAATTATTTCTGCTTTTTGCTCAAAATGTGGTGTTTTTGCAGAAACCTACCCATATTCAAAAGCTGATTACAAAAGCAGCACTGAAGGTAGGATGAAACTGTTTTTTTTTAAAGCAGAGGGTCTGTTCTTTCATTTTGGTATATTGTATGTTTATATATTTAAAGAAGAACATTTTCTGGAAGGCATTAAACTTTGGTGAAAATCATGAAAAACGCTGGCGCTGGCTGGCAACTTTTTTTTAAAAACGCTGGCGGTGAAAGAGTTATATAGATCATATAAAATATATATTAATAATGCTTTAGATTTTATCTTTGATTAGTTTTAATGTGGAAATTTTATTGACCTTAGGAGACTATACAATCAGCAATCAAGTGGAGCAGTTTCTTTTAAATGTTTATGAAGAATATGGCATTCAGTTGCCTCAAAGTTATAAAACATTAAAAAAACACTTCATAAAGTTGAATTAACAATAATAATCATAATTAAGGGTGTCACGATTTCGATTTTAAATCGAAATCGATCGAAATTAAGTCACAGCTCCGAACTTCGAAATAAAAAATGGGATCGTCGATGCTGCCACGCCCCCATTTCACGTCTGGTCGGCTTGGCAAGCGAGGAAAAAAAACTCTCAGAGATGCCTTTAAAAACATCTGTCCAGCAGAAAGCGATCATATTTTAAACACGAGGGATGTAAGTTATTGCTACAACTCCTTGAAATGCATATCATAAACAGGATTACGTGATCTGACTTTGGACAGAGCGCAGCTCTCTGCACGTGCGCGATAGTGAGGGAGGCGCAAAGATGCAGCGGGTTATATTTTAAACAAAAGGATAGTTTGCCTCAGCTTGCATGAAACGCATAAAACTGAACAAATACATAAGGATTACTACTTTAGTTTATGCTCAGACTTCGGACAGATGCGAGCACGTGCACGTGAGACAGAGAGAAGCGCAGCTGCTTATTATGCTGGATTTATTTCAGATGCTATGAGTCCAAGACACGCGCATTAAGTCCATGTGCATTAAGTCCATGTTAGAGATGCGCGGATGGACTATTATTTCATCCGCAACCGCATAACAAAACTCATCATCCGTCCACCATCCATCCGCACCGTTTCTGACCAGTTTTCAAAACAGCACCCGCCCGCCATCCGCTGACTGGGCGATGCAAGACGCTGCTGATGACAGCCGCGAGACTAGAAAGCTCTAGAATATCAGCAGTGAACTCCGTCTCCGATCGGTGCACATGGGACAAAAACAAATAAATAAATAGCCTAAATTAAACGCACAAATTACATAGCCTGCACTGGTGTCATCCTGATTTACCACTTTGTAAAACTTATTCCAGGCAACCCTTTTCTGACATTCTATTTCCTTTGTTTTTAATTCTCATTTTTTGAGTTTGCCACGTTCCTCCTTCGCTGGCGTTGATAAGAGCTGTGTTAAAATGCATCCTCAACGTATGGATCCTTAACAGCCGAGGTTATCCCAAACAATTAAAAGCTTTATTAAATAAAAGTGTGTATTTATTAGAAAACTTTTTCTTGTCACTGTTTTAGTATTATAAGTTATGTTTTGTGTTAAAGGAATATTCCATTTTCTTAAAAGAAAAATCCAGATAATTTACTCACCACCATGTCATCCAAAATATTGATGTCTTTCTTTGTTCAGTCGAGAAGAAATTATGTTTTTTGAAGAAAACATTGCAGAATTTTTCTCATTTTAATGGACTTTAATAGAACCCAACATTTAATACTTAATTCAACACTTAACAGTTTTTTTCAACGGAGTTTCAAAGGACTATAAACAATCCCAAACGAGGCATAAGGGTCTTATCTAGCGAAACGACCGTCATTCTTGACAACAAAAACAACAAACATACACCTTTAAAGCACAACTTCTCGTCGTGTAGATCCGGTCGTGATGCGCCAGCTGACCCCACTACGTCACCGCAATACGTCATCACGTCAAGAGGTCACAGTGGACAGTGGACGGTGTTTACATGTGTTGAGAAAGAGGACCGTTCCTACGTTGTTGTATGTAAACTGATACTAATTAATGTCTTTGTGGCAGTTTATTGTTTAAAATGGTCCGCAAATGTGCGTTTTAGATATGTAACACGTGACCTCCCTACGTCATTACGCATTTACGTTAGATCGCGCTGGACTGGACCTTGACGAAAAGTTGTGGTTTAAAAGTATATATTTTTTATTTTCTTGTCAAAAATGACAATCGTTTCGCTAGATAAGACCCTTATGCCTCGTTTGGGATTGTTTATAGTCCTTTGAAACTCCGTTGAAAAAAACTGTTAAGTGTTGAGTTAAGTATTAAATGTTGGTGTCTATTAAAGGCCATTAAAATTAGAAAAATTCTGCAATGTTTTCTTCAAAAAACATAATTTCTTCTCGACTGAACAAAGAAAGACATCAACATTTTGGATGACATGGTGGTGAGTAAATTATCTGGATTTTTATTTTAAGAAAATGGACTAATCCTTTAATATTATTCTGTTTATGTTGCGTATATTTCTAGGTTGATTATTTGATATGCTGTTGAATAGATTAATCTACATCAATGTGTCATATTTTATAAAATAAATTAATATTTTTCTGATTACATATTTATTTTAATAAGTCAGAAATGTCTCCGCTGTTTTCTGCTGACAGGCGCGGTGGGCGCTACTGGGGGCGTGTGCAGCAGGTGACGCAAATTGTGGGTCCTCAGAAGGCTAGACCGTCTCATTTCAGTTCTCTTCTTGAACTTCTGTGGCTGCCACTTTGAAAGGCAGAGAGGTCGCATGCTTAGAAGGACACAGCTAATAACAAGCAGTCGACCGAATTTAATAAAAAAAAAAAAATTGTCACGTCATCCGCCCGATCTGTGTGTGCAAGAAGCAATCCTCTCTCTACAAGCTCTCGCGTTAAGTGAAGCCCACAAACCCCCATGCGAGTTGTGCAATGTGCATGTTAATGTTAAAGTATTATAATAATAATAATAATAAATAATGGCATATAATTTTTGTCTAAATTATATGCCATATAAAAAATATGTAAAAATCGAGAATCGGATCGAATCGTATCCTTAGAATCGAAAATGTAATCGAATCGAGGATTTGGAGAATCGTGACACCCCTAATCATAATTAGGGAAAGCAACAAGATTTTATGATACAATTTATTGAAATAATCGGGTAGGCCTATTATAATAGGTATTGGAATTAATATGACAAGACATTAACCAAAATACCAAAACGAAATGAATGTGTTTTCTATTTATATTCCTATTTGGCTATTGCTTTTTTTTTACAGATATTTAATTATATAGACTGCTATGTATAAAAGCTTTTATCATAGTGATGCCCCTAGCAGAGTCAAGAGGGATAGGGTAAAGCTAATGCTGCATTTACACCAACCGCGGTAGAGGCATGAAGCGCGAGTGATTTCAATGTTAGGTCAATGTGAAGACGCGTTGACGCACACCGTGAGGTAGGATGACGCGTTTGGCGTGGAAGACGCGTTTCCACCTCATTCGCGGGTCTAGCTTACGTTAATGGCGCGAATTGAGCATTGTGCGTGGTAAGAGCGAATGGTGCTTTTTGTGCATTTTGCGGTTCACGCGAATTTCCGGCTGACGCCCGAGTTGAAAAATTTTAACTTTGGCGGAATTTCGCGCCGCATTAACCAATCAGGAGCCTGCTTGCTGCTGTGGTGGCAGGCCCGCCCGGAGTCACTCATTCAACCAACGCTTGATATTGTCCGTAAGCAGTTACCCAAAGCTATATGACACAAGTTGTTATTTCTATAGAGGAGACAGGAATAAAAAGGACCTCACTTGGAAGAGTGTCAGTGAGGACTTTGGGCAACCTGGTAAGTTGTAATATACACCTCACTTTTGAGTCATGTGACGTTTATCGACCCGCACCATTTATTTTCCCCCTGTAGTAAGGTTACCAAATACAAACTGGTAACTCTCTTGATAAAGGCACAATCAACATCAGTCATCTTGCAAACAGACAACCGCATAGCACTTGCCCCTCCCACAAGAAGCGGAGTTTGCCTCTGACGCGTGTCAAATGCTTGCTTTTTCCATGCATCTACTCCGCTCTACACGCGCGAATGCATTCAAACTGTTCAAGCAGCAAACTAGGCAGGGTAGACGCGATTTTGACGCCTGAAACGCAGTTGGTGTAAACGCACCATAAGAGTGCTCCAGACCAACCTTCTAAACGAATGACTTACAGAAGGGATACGTAACTAAGAACAGTTCGGGAAACACGTATTAACGATAAGGTACATCTTAAGGTACAACTTAAGAACGACGTAGAGCCAAGAAGGTTTCCGGGAACCCAGCCCAGTATTGTAAAATACTGTGAAATTCATTTATTCTTGTTAGAAATGTCTGTTGTTAGTTCTTGCTGAATAATTACAAAGCAGAGTTTTCCCTGATATTATTGAAAAATGAAGAACTTTCACCGGAGCAGGTAGATTAAATATGATTGTCTTTCTTCACAAAAACATGTCAAACTAAAGAAGATATTCATATGCTGACTGTGCAGTCTTATGTTTTTTCATTCACCCCAGGCTCTTATTTTGTGTTTGGAGTCTATTTAAATGATGATAGTGTACTTTATGTCAAGTTCTTAAACTTTGAACTTCGCTTGGGGTTTCTGTAAGATCAAACAGAACTGAATTTGTAATAACGACCAACTTGAAACACCAAGAATTTGACTCAGCATTCACTCCGTGTGAGGTTTTAATGATATTTTTATGCAGGCGATTTTTTTTAAGAATGAAAACAATGTTTTCAACTTAAAAACACATATATTCAGAATATAAGCTAATCTTGTTGTGGATATTTCCTAATGATAAGCCTTCTATTAATTGTGAAAAAAAATGAAAATTAAAAGGGACACTTCACCGATTTGCATTAAGCTTTGTATCATTAGAACCCCAGTCATGTTTTTAAATGGTCGTGCATCGTTCCCACAGTTTCCCCTGAGACGGGAGAAATAAAGATTTCAGTGTTGCACTTCCTTCTTTCAATGATGTAAAAATCGTAATTTTGCGTCATTGAAAGAAGGAACTGCTGTATCTTTGTAGAGGGTGTAGGACTACAAACACTCATTCCTCATTTAAAGAACAATCAGTCGCCATCTTTATGCTAAGCTAACAGACGATGTGGAGCGAGCCAGATCAGTACAATACAATACAGCGGAGAGCTGCGGCCAGAAGCCTGGGAGGGGGCGCAGCCTCGGCCTCTGCTGCGTAGAGGAGCCCAGACTGGCACGAGCATGGACGGACTAGTAGTGCCAGTACTCTCGCTCTGTGCCTATGAAATATCTGCATCAGATCAGGATATAAACGTTTGTACCAACCACCCAAGCTTTGTACCGTATATGGACAGCGGCGTCGTGGATACATATTTTAGAATCCTAAACTGGAAGCGACAGCCAAAGCCTGCAGGGATAAACGGACATCTGACTATTAGGGCTGTCAAATTTTAATTCGAATTTCGATTATTCGTCGAATGTAAAAAAAATATGCATATGCATATTCGAACGTAAAACTTTGCATTCGAATTTTACCTGTGTCAGGAAGCTCACGCAACGTGATGATGACGTAACTGACGCGGATTGTTATACAGAGCTTTAGCGGCTCAGCAACTATGCGGAGCAAGCCAGCGTTATTCATTTGAAAAATAGCAAGAAAAGACAGTGGGGATTACGAGTCGGACAGAATACATATTAAAAGGGCTGTGTGATGCTGCTTTGGTTTTTGGAGCATCAACTGGAATTCATCCGCAAAGTGAAACTAGCTGAGATGACAGAATTAGTGTCGTCTGCTTCTAAATGCAGTTTTAAAGTTTAAAATAACTGATCAACACGAAAGTGCCATAATTCAGCTGCTTGTTTAGCAACATTAAAGGGGCCGTGAATTGGTCGATTTTATTGCTTTATGACGTTGATTGATGTCTACTTATGCATTTCGCGTTGTTTTTACATTCAAAAACATCAAAAGCAATAAGTAATACGCTATTTTGTAACATGGATTAGTGGCTGTCTTGAGAAATGGTTCGTTTGAAGGGGCGGGCCGCATTGAAGACCTGAACGTAAACACCCACTGCTATGATTGGACAGCTTCATTCCCCGTCATTACATGTAGGGAAATGTTTTAAAAACATTAATGTGATAAAAATAGCAGCCGAACACAAATATGTTTGAGACACAAAAGATTCTGGGTGCTAAACATGATACACATAAATGACAATACGTATATTAAAGTAGAAACAAAACTCGACGTGACTAAATTACCGTATAAAACACAGTAAGCGTGCATCCGAATCTAAACTGCGTCTAATAAATCCTTATCAATAACTTTGTATATTTCTATTGTGCTTGTGAGGTTGCTTTTACATTGACGTAATGTTAAATACCACAGTTATATGATAAAAAATAAGCTTTGTTGAGTGTTTGACCTTTCAAACGGAACTCGCCTAAATTACCGTATACAACACAGTAAACGGGCATCAGAATCTAAACTGCGGTTGATAAATCCTTCCTTATAACTAACTTTGTATATTTCTACCTTTAAATTACAGTCGTATTGTTAAGTGTTGTACCTTTATTAATCGTTTAATGTTTTTAGTAAATTAAAACAGTCAACAAACGTGTTTAGACACGGATGTTACAACAGGACATATCAAGCGATCTCTTTTAACAAAGCAATAGTGAAACGCAGTAACTTAAATAAAGTAAAATGTCTTACTGTGAATTATACTGCTGTGTCATTGTTGTCAGATCCAATATAAGTGGTGCTTCTGAGTCTCTCTGCAAATCCAGCATCGACTTCTTTACAAATGAATCCATGTCCACAACGTTAACAAACGCTCCCCACACGAGCTGGAACTTCTTCGAAAGCAAACTTTATCCAAGCATATTGCTAATGTTAAGTTCCAAGCCTCCGAATTGAAGTATTTAGCTTCTGTGTTGTTCCCATGGTTGTTCCCACGCGGTTCTTTCACAACCGAAATGCGTTTCCATGGTATCATAACAGATCACCGCGTCAAAATAAAAGTCTCTCAGAAAAAATGTATTTAAAAAGTCATTTTGGTTAAATTTGTCAATCTTTAAAGACATGTTTACTTACTGAGACACACGTGTCACGCGAAGCTGTGGGCGGGGCTACAAAAGTAGACTTGTCCTTTTGGTTATGGGGAGGTGTTTCAATTCTACTTTGACGTCATAGATTTCCAAATTTTTCACTGGAGTGTTTAGCTGGCTTGGTGCCAAAGACGGTTATATTTCAGTAGCACGGACGTTTTCAGTTCTGAAACTTGCAGGATGTTCATTTAAGTATGATGACCTCTTATATAACAAATTATCAAGTTAAAATTGAGTTTTTGATTCACCGCTCCTTTAAAACCATATGTGCATCTACAGAGCCCACACCGCATATGAGAGAGTTGCAATGTAACGCCGCCGCGGTGGCTTTATTTTTATAACTGACTGGAAACTTGACTTTCACCTGGATATTTGATATGCAAGTTTTTCATCAACATTATCTGCGTGAAATATAAACATGATGATCATCTTCCAACTCGACTGTTTCAGCACGTCCTCTATTAATTATGGAGAGTCTGCTTTATTAACGGCTTCGCTCTGCGCGTAAGTTAAACATTTCTGTTCTGTACTTTATTACTCGCATATATTTCTACATATTTTCAACCAAGGAACACACAAAATATAATATAAGTTGTTGTGAATAGCGTTTAAGCTTGACAAAATTTAAATTACTAATGATCTTTCCCACTTGTTTTGGCTTAAATAAAGATTCATTCGTTTTCATCCTTTATTAGAAACAAGTAAATTTATCTACTTATATATTATATAAAATGCCCTATATTAATATGCATTGTCTATGTATGGCATTCGTTTTGTACATTTACAGGTGCACAAATATACTGGTTAATTTTGATTTCATTAAGACACCGTTGTGTTCTGTATTGACTGAGGCTCTGTACATTTTTTTGTAAATTTAATTAATGTATGGTACATAGAATAATTTGTAAATGTATACATGGATAGTTTCTTGACTATGTTTGTGTTAATAGCCTACACACGCTGGCTGTTGAGGCATTTTGCACTTCCAGATATCTATGTGCACTTTTGTTCCTTTGCATATGAATTTAAGAAATTGTGTTTAATTTATTAGTGTTTATAACATTCGTTTCAACAAAAAATATGCTGTGCATGATTTGTTTATATTATTGGGGCTTTGTGCTGCACCCTCTTGTGGGCTTTTAGGAGTATTTTCTCCAAGATAAAGTAGGGCTGAATCCGAAACCGCATACTGCCATACTACATAGTAGGCAAAAAGCAGTAGGCGAACGAATAGTATGTCCGAAACCTCAGTATACATAAAAGGGTAGGCGAGAATTACCGGGATTTTGGACTATTTCTTGAGAGATTCAGAGGAACGTGTACTTAAGCATTGTCCGAAACTGCCTACTTACTGAAAATGTAGTAGGGGAAACAGCACGTGAACAGAGTAGTACGTCCGAATCCTCAGTATCCATAAAATCAGTAGGCGAGAAATCCCCGGATGCCCTACTGAGTCCGCCCCTATTCTGAAGCGTGCATCGGATGGACACTTCTATCCCAGCTTTCCCATGATGCCACGGGAAAGCAAAGCAATCGACCGGAGACCAACCAATCGAGTGATTTCTATACGTTACACAGGTCTGTTCCTCAGCACCCTGACTTCACGCACAGACCCAGGATATACCACAATTAAAGTGCTCAGCTGATTCATGAAAATAAAGCTGTAGAATTATCAGCTGTGTTGAGCTGACAGTAAATATGTGATAGTTTGTTAGAAAAATACATTTGAATAACGTTTTGTTTCATATGGGATTCACTTCAATACGTTTTCATTTATTGTGATGGTTTTATTCATTCATTTTTTATTCATGTTTCCTGTCGTTTTAAGTAATACAAGAGATTGCTTCACTAAAATGTATATAATCACATTGCCTGCATTTTCTAGTTTGTATTCAAGCAAAGCTGTCATCTGACAATAGATATTAAATTACAATCTGCTTGTTTTACTTATTTTGTCCCCTACAAAATAATGTGTAATATATCTGTAACACTGTTACAGATCAAGTTACTGATGCAATCAGGTGTTAGTGCACCTGTCCCTCATACACACACATACGTTTTCATGTCTGTTATTAGGTTTGTTTGAGTTCATGCACCGCTGCAAGAATCAACAGCTGGATGACATCAAAGTACCGTGAGAGCGATTCCAGAAATCACACGGAGAACTCTGATTTCGAGTTGCTCTCGCGGTATTGTGGTGTCAATCTCCTGTCGGTTCTTGTGGTTCCGCATGAACTTGAACAAGTCTACTACGTCATATGTCACATGATAACGTCAACATTGCGAATGCTGTACATACTTAACGCGAACGTACATACTGCCTTAGCGCACGTTAAGTAGGCACCCAATGAAATTCAGTACCTACACAGTAAGTATGCGATTTCGGATTCAGCCTAGGTATTTATAATGTCACCCCATGTCACGTCCGGTCGGCTTGCCAAGCCAAAAAAACACACGTGTTGAGTACTGCGAGTCAACCTCCTCTAACTTCGCTAGCTACAGACAGTTAAAAGATAGCATAGCAGATGCAGGAGAAACAACGTAAGCTGCTCTTTACATGGGAAACAAAAAAAAACAGCAAGCGTCTCCCACCTTCAGCTGAACTCAATCAGAACATAGCAAGCGTGCACAGCAGAACGGTGACTGTGACAGGACCGGTCGTTTCTCTGAACTGAAATCTGTTTAAGTTTCACAACAACTTATTTCAGTTGCTTAAGAGTTATGAAAACAGCATTTAAACATGACTTATTGGGGTATAGTCTCACGGTAATAAAAGCGCGTTTTTAAGGTGCAAAGTACTGACAGGAAGTTTTATTTTATTAGGTTTGTGCGTGTACCCTATATTTACACTGGCAGCACGACTCTATGGGTTCAAGGTCAGATATTATATTTCATATAAGTATAGTCCAAAAATGGCATAGTAACCTGTCGAATTGAACTGTGACCTTAGAATCAAAAATGTAATTGAATCGAGGATTTGGAGAATCACGACACCCCCATTAACAATACATAAAAACGTCATTTAAAGATACAAATATTCGATTATTATATTACTGTAAAATGCCCATCTCTACTGTGAATGTAACCTACTAATAAAACTTTCATATGACTTTTTCATTTACACTATTTTATATATAAAGACTGTAACTGAGTGTTTGTACAGATGTGTCTCTCTATGTGAACATGTGCTGTATAATAATGAAGATAACATTTACTAAACACAATCACAAGAATAATTTATCATCTCTTTAACAAAACACATCATCATATAAAAGCCATAATCACATGTTTCAGAGTGTTTTATACCTGACAGCAGGAGATTTTGATTCATTCTTAAACTTTATTGGATCATGCATAGACACATCACTCTTCATAGACACACAACTGAACTCTGGATCTGATCTCTTCTGATAAACTGATCTATAAAACACAACAATAATCCAGTTAAACAATTTAACTGACTACTTTAACAGATTTGTCTCTGTGTGAACATGTGCTGTATAATAATGAAGATAACATTTACTAAACACAATCACAAGAATAATTTATCATCTCTTTAACAAAACACATCATCATATAAAAGCTATAATCGTGTTTCAGAGTGTTTATACCTGACAGCAGATGATGTTGATTCATTCTTAAAGTTCAATGGTTGTTTCATAGACACATCACTCTTCATAGACACGCAACAGAACTCTGGATTTGATTTCTTTCTCTTCTTATAAATTGATCTATAACACACAACAATAATCCAGTTAAACAATTTAACTGAGTACTTTAACAGATTTGTCTCTGTGTGAACATGTGCTGTATAATAATGAAGATAACATTTACTAAACACTAGGGCTGTCGCGGTGAAGGAATTTCCCTTGCGGTGATTTTGCGTGGCTCACCAGCGTGGTATGCGGTTTTACAGCCTTCATTTACTAAAATAAAATTATTTTTTAAATCCAGAACAATGAGGTCAACTAATAGATGAAGGGTAGGCTACAGGTATTCCCCCTTACGAAAAAAAAAGATTAACACAAGCTATACTACAGCTAAATATATTTTTGAGAAAACAAAAATAAATTGAAGAACATCATTTAGGTTTGTTAAGCGCAAATTAACAGAGCATCGGCAAATACAGAACACAGCAGTGTCTTAAAGAAATTAAAATGAGCCAGTATTTGTGCACCTGTAAATGTACAAAACGAATGCAATACAGAAGGCAATGCATAATAATTTAGGGCATTTTAATAATACATTAGTAGATAAATTAACGTTTATATATAAAGTATGAAAACGAATGTATCATTATTTTGGCTAAATTAAGCTGGAGAGGTCATGTTTAGTCACAAAGATTTGTCATCATTTCAGAACAAGCTTAAATGCTATCTATAATAACTTACATTATATCCTGTGTCTTCCTTTGTCGAAAATATGTAGAATTATATGCAGGTAAAAAAGCAAAAAGCGGAAACGTTTAGCTCACGCGGAGCAAAGGAAAAGCCGTTAATAAAGCAGACTCTCCGTGTATAGAGGATGTGATGAAACAGTCGAGTCGGCGGATGATCATCAATGTATATAATGTTTCACGCAGATACTGTTGATGAAAAACTTGGATATTTAAATGTGAAAGTCAAGTGTGCAGTCAGTCAGAAAAGCAACCGCGGCGTTATATTGGCTGCATCCACGGAGCGGACGCTGCAGATGCACAAAGAAAAAACCTATAAAAGTATTTTTTATGAGGTTTTAATGCTGGTAAGCATCCAGTTATATTTTGGCGTTATTTGGGTTGATCAGTTATATTAAAGTACTTTTCGGGGCTGGACACACCAAAACTTTTAAACGCGGCTGAAAACGCCTTGAGGACGCCGAATGGCAGCTGTTTTTCAGCTGAGTGCCAGCTTTCTTCAGCTGAGCGCTTTGGTATCTGTGCTGCGAGCTGGTTGGTTGCTGTGGTAATGTCCCGCCCCTCCTCCACTGTGATTGGGCGGCAGTGTGAAAACTGACATTGACGAGCGGAGCTTTTCTCCCAAAGTTTTTTTTTTATTTAACCTTTATTTTACCAGATGAATCTCGTTGAGATGTAAAACCTCTTTTTCAAGAGAGACCTGAATCTCTTTCAACTCTGGACGCTCAGCGCAGAGTGCGGAAAAACCGCCGAGCGCCGGTTTTCAGCGCGGAAAAAACCTGCTAGCTGCTGGCTTATTTGAAAAACGCCGAGCTTCCATTGGAAACAATTGAAAACATGCGCCGGCCGCGGGCGTAAAAGCGTTGGTGTGCACGCCCCCTTAATCTTTAAAACTGGATCTAGAGGGAGACGACGCCACAGTTATTCTGTCATCTCAGTTTTACTTTTTCACACTTTCACTATGATTTAACGAAATATGAAGTATTACATTTTTTATTTAAATTTACGAAAAACAAATTGGCCTACTCTCTTAACTCTTGACAATCTATTTGGCCTTTATTATACATGTACTGCATGACGTGAAAAACAAGGCGGCATATAGTTTCATGAATTTAACGTGAAAGGCGCGGTTGTTGCGGTTGCTTTTTTTCCATGCGGTTGGGCTTGTCAGTAGCGCGGTCATGCGGTAATGCGGTTACCGCAACAGCCCTACTAAACACAATCACAAGAATAATTATCATCTCTTTTATAAAACACATCATCATATAAAGCTATAATCATGTTTCACAGTGTTTTATACCTGACAGCAGGAGATGTTGATTCATTCTTAAAGTTCCTCTGCGGATCCATAGACCGATGACTCTTCATAGACACACAACTGAACTCTGGATCTGATCTCTTCTGATTATCTGAACTATAACACACAACAATAATCCAGTTAAACAATTTAACTGAGAACTTGTACAGATGTGTCTCTGTGTGAACATGTGCTGTATAATAATGAAGATAACATTTACTAAACACAATCATAAGCAGTGTTTCCCACAGGATTTTGAGATACTGTGGCGTTGATGACGTCACACGCTGATTAGCATGTATGTGACATCATTGCTTCGTGTTTTACTCTTTCATCCTTCACATTATATTGCATCTTAACTGAATGCTATTTTTACATATTATTTGTTCTGTTGTCTATAAAATAGTGACAAAACAAGAACCAGTAACCACCCACGACCCAGTAACTCTTTGTTTAATTCAATCAGCTCTTTCTTTAACTGCTGCTAAAAACGCAACATCGTCTGAAAAAATCATCATACATTTACATTGAGGCTGTACTGATGTTGCTCTTCTCATCAGTGTTGTTGTGTTATGAGCACTTTTTTACTTTAAATACGAGTGGTAGTTTCATGGATTAAAGTGAAAAAAATTCTTCTGACTGAAATTTTTTTCAGGCCACGTCATATTCCTTGTTAATAGGCGACACCAATAGCATTCTAAGGGGAGATGGTTTTTTGCCATTAATGCCATATTGAAGTCTACTGTGGCATTTATAGGGTTGCCAACTGTCACTATGAAATGCAGCAGCAGTGCGAGTATGTTTTTTTGTGAATAAACAGTGTTAACACTTAATTACAACATATGATAGGTTTATTAATAGTTTGTTCATTTACAGCTTTACTTTTAACACAGTCCTTTAATTGAACCATTACCTTTAATATCTGTCTAAAACAAAACACTTCTGACTCCTGCACTAACAGTTAAAAACGTTATCCCGTCATGTTTATCTACTTGTGACAATCTAAAAAAATTGATTCTGTAAGATGTAGTTTGCAGGGCATTTCAGATAAAGGTGAAACCGCTAAATAACTCACTAATATAAAAATAAATATGAATATCACAACCTTTAATGAATCTTAATTATTTATTAATTGTAAATCTTATTAATTTTGGCATTTACTTATACATTTTTTTTAAATCAAGGTTGGAACTGTTAACATTAGTTTTATGCACCATGAACTAACATCAATTACTTTAATGACATAAACATGAATTAATAAATGCTTATATGAAGAGTTTGGTTCCAAAACGCGATAAACGCCATTTTTGAAAAAAATGAGTTACTGCCAAAATCAGTATTATATCAGGTCAGTAGTTAAAAGTAAATAATTAATTTTACGCAAAATCCAATACCCGCCGTGATATTCTGTCATCTTTTCTCCCTTTTTTCCCAAAATGCGACAAACGCCACTCCTCCTTTTTTACAGAACGCAATAAATCCATTCCTGATATTACAGCCCACCGTTCAAGCAATGTAAACAAACATGGCGGCACGCTGAGTACACGGAATCCTAATTTTCCTCATCTACTTTGTACTTTGTGATCAACAAACAAAACAAAATAATACTTTAATTGCATTGCTAAACCTGTGATGGTTTTCTGTGACGGGAAAGAAACGTAAGCCATCAACATCTAATAATTTCCGCGAGAGGCACTCGGTTGCTTGTTCTCCAGACAGCATCAAGCTTCTCATGCTAAAACATTGACCCCAGAGGATCTTATGAAAAACTTTACACTATTTTACTCAAAGTCAACGAAAATCGAGCAGGACCAAAACATTTTAGAGCTGATCGCTGTGAAAAATGTAAAGAGACAACATCAAGTATAACTGCAGCAATGACAGTGTTCTTAATATAACAAAGTAAGTGTTTTGGTTAATGCTATTAATGTTTATTTTTTAATCATTGTATACCACTAGTCAACTAAATAAATATAAAATGGTAAAGATTAATGCACATTTATACATTGATTATACATGGATTTATTGCATTTTGTGAACAAAGAATTCATTTTTATAATAAATCTTTGAAAATCAAGTTATGGATTTGAATTTATGTTTTTATAACCTAAAAATGCTGTGTGAAAGTTTGTAACAGAAAATAGTGGTTTTCATCTTGTCACTTTCTTGGTATAGAAAACACGTTTTTACCGAAATTTGTCAAAAAGGATTTATTGCGTTTTGGAACCAAACTCTTCATATACTCTATATTTTTCATAGTTTGTTCATGTTATATAATGCATTTAATAATGTGAACAAATACAACTTTTTTAAAAGTGGTACAGAAATGTTTATATCATATTATTCAGTACACATAAACGAATAATCCAGGGTCTGTACAGCTCACACAACAGCTTACAGTCACAGCTCTAATACAGTAACATTATGTATGAATATAAACCCTGAACGAGCAACTCGAATAAAACTCGTGTACAATTCACACAGAACGCCTGTAATCATAGTGACAGTTACATTGAATGACTGTACCCTTTATCAACAAATTATTATTTTACAATAGAGGCAGGGCTGAGGTGCTATTTTCGCAATGTTATGCACTTAAAACAACGCATTGTGCGCAACGTGCGTATATTACACAAGAACAAAATTCAAGCTCACTTAGGATAAACAGTCAGTGATGAAATAAGGATAATAAACAATAATGTATCTTAGTAAAGGTATAAATTGATTTAGTCAGTGAAAGATTAATTGTTTGATTAACATTAGTGACAGATATAAGCAAAAAAGGTAACTTACCCTTTTTTCTGCTGTTTACTTTCTCCTAAATCTTAAATGGTCGTGTTTGAGGATACTTGCAAAGAGGGGATTTTTGACGCATAACCTTATGTGTATTTAAGGCCAATAAAGCGGCAAAAATACTCACAAGCTCAAAGAGAAGCGAATGCGCGACTTGCTTATTCCCCTCATACAGAAACAGCGCGCACATTTAAGACTGTTGTTATTGTTATTGTTTCAATTTAAAATCACTTGCTTTTAAATGCGGATACATGTACAAACGTCAAGATTTCCTGACCACGCGCACATGCAACTGCAAGAATTGACAGGTGGGTGACATCAAAGTACTGCGAGAGCATTTCGGAAGCAGTCTCGTCTAATGAGTTCTCGGTTCGCTCTCACGGGATTTTGATGTCATTCTTTGCGCCACGTGAAGTTTCCCATGAGTTTAACAAACTCGTTGTATCAGCAAGTGGTTAGATCAGCGTAGCAGTAAAAAACTATCACGTACGAGACAAATCAATTACCCCAAAAATACAGGACCCTCGGCTTACTGTGCAAAGACACGTAAATTACCTCCCTGAGGTAATAGGCTCCGGAACGGATCTGCAACGGATCTGCTGTTTGAATTTCTTAGCCCACGAACTGAAAGCTTGCCAATCTTCCTCATTTCGCTCAGCCAAGTTAATCTCAATTGGTCTTATACACCTTTATCGATGTCCAAAACATCGGGTCCTTTCTGCATTACAAGTATGTCCATGCTAGCAGAAATAAAGTTACCTCAGTTTAACGTGAGATACAGCCAGAAAACCCGGAGTGGATCTCGTGTGTAGTGATTAGAACGCTTACAGTGGAGAGAGGAACGTGATTTGGCTCCACTCCAGGCTTTGATCACATTCCACTTAACAAGGTGAATACACGGCATCTTTATGAAAAGATATTTCAGGGCTCAAAATTAACTTTTTTATTTGGTAGCACTGGTGCTCCCAACTTTAAAGAGTTAGGAGCACCAGCAAAAATTTAGGCGCATCCATCCAAAAATTAAAAAGCACCACAACTACAATGTAAATGTAAATAGATTTATTAAAAATAAAACACCACCACCGGGCTTTACACGTCCTATGGCCAGCATTTAAAAGTTGGTCTTCTATTTTATTTTTTTGCTGCATAAATTCCTAAACTAATACCCAGATGCGTTTGAAATAGTATAGCAGCAATAATAATTTAACAATTACAGGTCACATGATTAAGATTACATAGAAAATCTAGCAAACACGTAAAACACTGATTAATTGTGACATTACAAAAGTGACCCGAATATAGAAGGCTAATATATATTGGTATTGATAACTGCATTACCAGGATGCTTTTACTACTAAATAAGCAATGTTTTAAAAAATACAACAAAAACATACCATCAGCATTGTCGTATGTCCATTCACCAGCGCATGCGCACATCCACCATCAAACACACTTTGACAGACAGGTCGGTGTCTCCATCAATAATAAACACATTTGTCATGACACGTCTTGTGTTTTTGGCACTTTCGTCATGTTTAAGCAAGGTACGTCTGGCGCTTAAAATGTTTTGATTCCGCCATTAACGCTGTTTTACAGGATTTACAGTAAACAGTTACATTTTCATAGACACTCGAAATCTTTAAGCCACTCTCTCTGAAAGGTTTAACGTCAACTCGTATTTTCCGGTGGTGGAGTTACATTTGAATCCGGATCGTCGTCAAAAAATACAGTAACCTTGGCTGTAATCGGCTCGCTCTCGTCATGCTCGCGACGCGTTCGTCTTTTCACATTTCCACGCTTCACGGCAACAAGGAATGACTGACGCTCATATTAGCCAATCTGCGATCTTCATTAAACGCAAGAACTTAATGGTGAAATTTGATTGGTTATGTATCGTTGGAGAGAACACTGAACCTGGGACAGCGCCAGCACGCAGGATCACAATCAACTCGCGTCACAACAAAATGGGCAGTCGCACAAATGCTCCCAAATATATTTTAAGGTCGCACAGATTAAATTTCGGTCGCATATGCGACCAAAATGGTCGCAATTTCGAGCCCTGTATTTTAATAATTTTGCCACTGACGGAAATCCGTCGTAGACTCGCTGCAATCGACGGAAATCCGTCGCTACGACGGAGAACTTTAATCCATGTAGTTTTATTGTATATCGCCTATAGCGCAGACAATTTGGTGCAAATTCAGAAATATGAATTTGCTGTTACTACAGAACACGTGCACAGGCATGCCGCATAGGGAGATAGCTCACATTAGAATGGGTATGTGTGGGGAAACACTACTGCTAACCTTTTGTTAAGTCACTCACGACGAACTTGATCAGCCGTGAGCTGTCTTCTCTGTTAGTAACATCTGTGACTGTTGACGTTTATGCGAAAAAGAGAAAGTACACGGAGGAACACGGAGTTAAAATACTTTTCACTGTTATGTGAGAGAGGCGCGCTGCAAAGAGAGGGGAGGTGGCCGGGGGCACGCGCTGTTTAGGCGCTGCACACAAAGAGAGAGGGAGGACAGAGGCGCGCTGAGCGCTCGCTGCAATGAATTAAGCAGTTTTAAATAGTAAAATAAAATGTAAATGGGAATCATGAAAAATCTATTTGTGGCGGCCAGTGTTGATTCTGTGGCGGCACGCCACATATAAACCAATATATGGGAAACACTGCAATCATAAGAATAATTTATCATTTCTTTTACAAAACACATCATCATATAAAAGCTACAACAGGGCTCTAGACTAACTTTTTGCAAAAATTAGTTGTACCCAAATTTTTGACCGCATCATATTTAAAGTTCACCCAAACCTGTCATCATTTTCTCTCTCTTATGGTGTTATAAACCTGTATAAATGTCTTTGTTCTGATAAACACGACTGAAGATATTTTGAGGAAAGTTTGACAAAGATGACGCAGCCACACCACAAATCGCGCAGTAAGTAGAAACCTTTAACAATCTGCAGAAAGCGTGAACAGAAATAAACACAGGGTCATGATTGGACAAATATCTTATCATTTAATGTGAAGCTTTGTGAGTGTCAGCAGATTGACAGCTGAGTGGTCAGCAGTGTTTGAGCACTCATAAGTACTGCACTTTTATTTAAATTTACAATTACCTCATAATTTGATGATATGAGTGCAGTGATTCCAAATGGATGTCCAAAAAGTCAAGTAATATGTTAACTAAAAACCTTAATGTCTTTTTTTTGCCATCCTGCCCTCCGTAAACCCACGCCGGTGATACGCAAGATGAGCTTGCACCTTAAATTACCTTAAAGGTGCAGTGTGTCATTTTTAGAAAGATCTCTTGACCGAAATGCAAAATAATATACAAACCTATATTATTAGGGGTGTATAAAGACCTTTCATAATAAACCATTATGTGTTTATTACCTTAGAATGAGACGTTTTTTATCTACATACACAGAGGGTCCCCTTAAATGGAAGTCACCATTTTTTGCCGCCATGTTTCCACAAAAGCCCTTAATGGACAAACTTTTTTTACTAAGTTGTCTCCGGCGATGACATGTTTGTCTGGTGGCGGCTACCGTAGCTTTTCTATGTGTTTCAAAAGCGAGGGGTGAGCAGTGGATTAAGCTGTTGGTTGCAATTCGCAACCTCACCACTAGATGCAGCTAACATTTACACACTGCACCTTTAAATTATGGTCATGCAGATAAAAGCAAAACAACATTCAAAACTGTAAATGGTGTACTTTTTGTGTACACTCACAATAATAACAAAATATTGTACTTTTAAAATAAAAAACATTGTTTTGTGCTGCATCGGTTTTGGAGCGTGTCACAAAAAATAACAAACTCAAATAAGCTAGGCTACTTTTGAAATTGTTTTGTTAATTTGCTAATTATTTAAGTGAAACACATTTTGTGTAGGCTTATTTATTTCATTATTTTTTTTACTAAAGAAAGACGTAATCATCATGTTCTATAGATTTTAATGCTATTTGTGCATGAAACTTAACCCTTGGAGAAAATTAGGATGGGGAATTATTTATGAATGAGTGAACAAGCAAATTATTTATTAATTTATTTCTCTATTTAAGAGTCTGGCAGGGCGGTAATCGGGATACAGCAAACGTCGAAAAGTTTAGAATAAGGGGGGTATAGGATTATAATAAAAACAGCGGTCCTGGCTTTTTTCTATAAATTGGGTGCACGCGACATCACTGCTATACACCAGGTTTACATAAGAACTGGCTCACCCTAGATTGTATATGGCTCATTACCTGGGCTGATATGACAGGAGGTTGACTGGTCCATGTCTGAGCATTGGTTATGATCTTCAGACAGGTCAGTCCTTAACTTAACATTCTAAACAAAAAGTTGTCAATCGTTCTTTTCATCTTCTCTCATTATCCGCGGCTACATCCACTTTGTTTATCTGACGGGCCTGGGCGACTGACCTCTGTCTGACTACAGCACACACGCATTATTCAAACGTACACACAAACACAGTAATATCTGGACTACAACCAATCAAAGGGAGGGGTCCGCCTTTATCTCTGATTGGTTTAGACCACAACATGGGCCTAATGTGTGTCTGTTGTTGAACCACAGAGAGACTTGCAGAGTTGTGGAGACTCTATTCCTTTGAACGGCTGGTTGCACCAGTGCTACCTAAGATTTTATAAGTCACACCATTGAGAAATTAGGTCGCATTCTAGAGCCCTGTATAATCACATGTTGTGTTTTTATACCTGAGAGCAAGAGATGTGAATCCATTATTAAAGTACAATGCTGGATTCATAGACACATCACCCTTTATAGACGGTTTCATCGGACGCACGTGATACACGTCTGGATCCTAACCTTACTTCCGGTTTCGTTTTTTTTTAAGGTCTGACTAGTTGCTAAATTGATCTCTTGAACAAATGCCTCGTCGAAAATAACAAAAGTATTGGTTTCCTAGGTAATCTATGTGTTGTTTTTTTTGCTTGTTATATAAATAAACTACGTTTAAAGAACTTTGTTGTTATTTATTATTAGCGGAGTTTACCGGAAGTTACGTGCAGCCGCTTGTTTATGTTGTTACTGCTGAAACGGTCTATAGACACACAGCTGAACTCTGAATCTGATCTCTTCTGATAAACTGAACTATAACAACAGATTTAATACTTTACATTACTAATATTTTTAAAGATGAACATAATTTAAAACAGCACATAAATATGTAACCATAATATATAAATGTTATTTAATAAAGTGTTTCTATAAAGTACCTGCATCCTGGAGAAAAATCTTCATGTGTTGATGTTTGTGTTTGATCCATGATGGAGCTGCAGAGGTGAATCTGATCAATCTGATCTCCACAACTGATACTGAATGAAAATAACATTCAGACACAATAAACTTAAAATCAAAGTGAATAAACGGACATTATACTTCAGATAAATTAATCCTGAGTGTTGAAAAAACAACTGCGTCATCAAAAGGTTTCACAATCCGGGAGTCGACCTTATTTGCGATTCTGAGCGTAAACAATGACACTGAACACATTTTTGCTTCTGAAAATGATTAATTACTGTCATGTTTTGGGCTGTACTAATCGGTCGGACCAGGAAAAACATTTGGAGTACTACTGACTGCCAAAAATTATTACAAATCAAGTAGAAGAGTGCAAAAAAAAAAAGAGGAAAGAAGGCGCTTGTTTTTCCCAACCCACAAATGTTATTTCTTATCCGGACATCGCGAATATAGGGCCACTTTAGAAATAAATAATAGAAGTAACATTTTACAAAAAATGTGTAAAAGTATTTTACAAACAGCAACGTAGTATCAATAAGAGTGCATACTATTACACTACAAAGTTACTTAAGATATTAAGAAATGGAAAGAACAAACACAAATGTTGTCAACATTCTCAGTCCACAACCAAAAAGCCAGCTCGCACGGATCTTTACCACCTAATAAATGTAGTTTATATTGCGCCCTTTACTGCTTATCAAGTCATTCTCTGTATGATTTAGCAACTTCCACAATCTTTTTCTGTGGTTTCGACATCATAAATTAGGAGGACAACGTCTAAAATAGTACTTTAACCATGCAATCCATGATGTTGTTTACATCCCAGTATCTCCAACATGGGCGCGCATCCGGATAACGGACCAAACCGTGAACACCCAAATTACCTCACATGAACACTATGTTAACATAAATATCGCTAAGTGTCACATACAGCGCAAAACATTCAATAGATAACGCTATTAATGTTTTTTTTTAAGAAACTATCAAATACATATCAAACAATAAATCGATGTTTTAGAGAAACATGAAGTGAAAAGCGTCTCGTGACACCTGAACTTACAATCTGTCTGGATTCACGTCCTCAAAATCCTCCAGCTTTAACATCAACTACACACGAGACAATACCTGAATCTGATTTCATAAACCTTATATTAATCCGTTTGATGATCGGTGCGGTGACGAACCAACTCATCCCATCTCTATAAAATGGCGGATGGAAACTTTTTACTTTCGCTTTAAACCTGTGACGTCACCGACAAGACGATCAATCGCTTGATGTTTTTCTCCCTCTGCTGGTAGTAAACAAGCATTACAGATTTACATTATACAAACGTTATACAACTAATTTAACAGATTTAATTTAGAAACGAGGAGAAATCATTAATGTACTGCTTTAACATTTGTGTGTTTACTTTCACTCATGAAACAAAACACATCAACATCAACAATGATTAAACTGAAATCTAAATTTCTCCTCTTTTCTTCCACTAAAGCAGTAAAGTCATATGAGTTTGGTGTAGTGTGAGTGATTTTTCATTATTTTTGTGTTTTACATTAACATTCATGTATTTATCATAATGTGAAGAAGTTCTCATTAAACTGCATGAAAAGACTTCTTCAGTTGAGCTGATAGAGACACGTTTAGTGATTTATTATAGAGAGATCATTACTGTCTAATGAAGGTTTGTGACAGAACAGAGAAATGTTTCTCAAGATAAAATAACTGTGTATAAACTTCACATCACAAACTCACAACCATCACAAAACACAAACACTCTTTCATACTTGAGTCAGAAAAACACAGTTAGAAAGAATGTTGACCTATTTAGCCTATTTTAGTCTGTATATTATAGTTTAAGTTTATTTTATTTGAGATAATTATGTTTATTCAGACATGATTTATTCACACTCTCAAGATTATAAAAACAGAGGAGAAATGAACTACACATGAATTTATGTAGATTTTAGGGAAAGGTAATAGAGAATGCAAAAAAAAAACATTTAAAAACACTTTAATCAGATAAACCAGATGAAATCATAAGTCAATCATTAAACCTTGAAAACAACAACAAACAATCAAATGCACACAAATATTAACTCATACTTAAGAGTTTCTTCTCAACAAACTCTTAATTTAGTAAGCCTGTCCCAAATCGATGAATGCTTAAAATGAAGCCCCAAAATGCATCCTTATTTTTCCGCTCTGTTAACCAATGGACTCTTCACAGCTTAGGCTATCCCAAGATTCATAGCGTGCCAGGGACGGCTGAATATAACGGCTGGATATTTTAAAATAAACAATAAAACCTTTTTTAAATAAAAGTGTGTATTTATCAGAAAAAAATTACTTGTCACTGTTTGAGTATTATTAGTTTTCAAATATGAGACTAGTTACACAAAGGCGCTCTTTGTTTATATTTCAAACTAAATTTCATTATGCTGCCTATGAAGTGTGTCCGAAAGTGCTTCTCGCAGCTGCCTTCATGTCTCTAAAGTCATTGCCTTATGAGGCAGCGAGCAGCGGGACACAACAGCTGATATTGTGCATGTTGCGTTTTACTTTTGTATATTTTTAAGGTTGGTGAATTTTACATATTGTTGGATAGATTAATCTGCATCAATGTGTCATATTTTCTGAAATAAAATAAATAAAATATCTGCCTCCATATTTATTTTTAAAAGTCTGATTGCAACAATAATATTAATTCACATCACTAAAAATTAATAATAGGAAAACTGTCACAAGAACCTTTAATTTGCAATATATACACTTTTATTTATGAATGTTTATTTAAAAATAACCAGGGCCAGACACGTGCGCACATTGATAGCCAAGGCTCTGAAGAATACATCTATGGATCCTTGGTTTCAGGGAAAAAATACCACATTTGGAGGCTTGTATGTGAAGGAGCCTTCGAATTGGGACAGCTTTCATCGTGGCCAGTGATGTCATTTCCCTTCAAATACGGCCTTAGAAGGCTGCAGACCCTGGCCCTGTCCCAAATGACACACTTAATGTGGACTTTCGGTCTCGTGGAATTAAATTGCGTGTGCTCGCTTAGTCCCATCTGTCATTTTTACGCTCCGAAGTGTGCTCATCAGCACCCCCTTTGCAACCTAGATGCAAACTTCGGCGAAGCCCGCACTGCAGCACGCTTTGTGCAATATACCAACCCAGAAGTCCTTGTGAAAGAGCAATCTGACCAATCAGACAACAGAAAGGAGGAGTTCACACTGATGGGCAACTTCTCTTCCTATTTCCTGCATGATGCTTGTGTCTGTCCCAAAATACGACTCCGGTGTGCCCTCTTGGACTCGCGTCAAGGGTCCCTAAAGTCTGCACTACATGATGTCATCAAAGTGTGGACTCTGAGGAGGGCCACAAGTCTGGAGTGTGCCATTTGGGACAGGGCCCCTGGGATGCACCCTATATCAAAAGTAGTACAACTACTCATATTACTATACGCCGGGGCTATTTCCCGGAAGTGCCCTATACCTTAAACACATTGCGTAATGTTAACACTGCAATAAGGCCACAAAGACAAATCTGCCACCATGGGGGTAACCCCACTTCTTAAAAGACAGAAAACACAATAATAAGACACACGTATTCTTTGCAAAACAGTAATCCAGGGTGGCATCACACATCTAACAATAAATTGTCCACTGCTTCCATTCGTCTTATAGACTCAGGGCATTGCATTCAGTTACTCCAAAACAAAATCACTGTCAGACAAACAGACAGAAACTAACTGTGTGTTTCTTTTTCTCTGTGTGTGTGCGCGCCTCGTGGGTTGGCAAATGTGGTTTACAGGGACATGAATAGTGTATAATGACATGTTAACTATGCTATTACCATGGTTTATGGGGACACAGGAAGTGTCCTCATAAACTGAAATGCTAAAAAAACATACTAAATGGTAGTTTTTCATAGATTAAAGACAGGCAACAGGTTTTTGTGACATTGGGGTTAGGGATTGGGGTAGGTTAGGGGAATATATTATAACAGTTTGGACAGTATAAAATGCATTGCGTCTATGGAAAGTCCTCATAAACCATGTATGCCTGACTGTGTGTGTGCGCGCGTGTGTGCGTGCGTGTTCACCTTTTCCAAGGTCTGTGTAGTTTGTCCATCTGTGGCATACTGAGGGATTTACTTCCAATCTGTCTGTCTGTTTCTTTAAAGTGCTGACAGACAGGCGACAGATTAGATCAGAGACAGACAGTCAGACAGACAGTGAGAGAGAGAGAGAGAGAGAGAGAGAGAGAGAGAGAGAGAGAGAGAGAGAGAGAGAGAGAGATGCACATGATCCAGACCCTTAAACATAATGTGGCGGTTTCCCGGACAGGGATTAGAATAGTCATAGACTAAAATAAATGTAAGAGCTGTCCGAACTGAAAACAACTTGCACTGACATATCTTAAAATACATCAGTACCCTTTGTTTTGCCTCAAAATGCACACAAGTAATGTTTTTAGTTAGGCATATTTGTTAAAACAAGTTATATTTCCTAATCAAACTAAGGCCGAGTCCTGGCTTAATCTAATCCCTGTCCGGGAAACCACCCCAATGTCTGTCTGTTTGTTTGTCTGTCTGTCTACAGATGTAAAGAAGTGTGAAATATCATACTCTTTACATGAATGCAGACTAACACAACTTCAACGCTGGTGTGTTCATCTTTTGTTCTGCCGTGTGTGTGTGTCACATGACTCATTACATCACTGGATTAAGGTCAGATCTGGATTAAACGATAGAGAGAGAGAGAGAGAGAGAGAGAGAGAGAGAGAGAGAGGGAGAGAGAGGAGAGAGAGAGAGAGAGAGAGAGAGAGAGAGAGAGAGAGAGAGAGAGAGAGTAGTAGGTCATGTGTAGTATACACTATCGGACAAAAGATTGAAATCACTTAAATCTTTTCCATGCTCTCAACTCATTCCCTGCCATTGATGAGTTATCTCGTCAATTAAGAGAAAACATTTGCATGAAAAAAAAACATGTTCCTGATGAGTTTTTAGGGTAATCTGTAATAACGCGATTATCCACTAGACTAGATTACCCAATTTATTAAAAAAACTGAAGAAAAAAATTCTTTATTAATTTTACACTCCGTGTACGTTTTGATAATCGTACTGAATCTGATCTTTAACAAAATTTCTTTATTCAAATGCAATTATCTCAGCTTTTTGCTAAACAAAATGTATTTTTGAAGAAAAATACCCATATTCAAGAGTTTATAAGCAGAGAAAAAAACTATAGATAGGATGAAATGGTTTTACCCCCATTTTGTTTGTTTGTTCATTGTTTGTTTAAAAGCAGAGCGCTGTTCTTATATTTGATATATTTGTTTGTTTATAAATGTTTTGAAGAAAATTTTCCTGGAAGGCATTTTGTGAAACTTTTGTGAAAATCACAAAAAAATGCTGGCAAGCAACTTTTCAAAATGGCTGGTGGGGAATGAGTTAAAAAGGTGGATGTTTAAACAAAATTACATGCGGCAAAAATATAGTTTTGCCAAACGTCATATTTTTTCCTTAGAAAACCAACATTTTATTTAACAAAATGTGAGCTCCTTCAAAATTGTTTAAAATCTCATCTCAGGGTTAATCCACAAGAAGCTGAATGATAAATAATAATAATCTGCTTTTGCTGTACACATTTATTCAAAGTACATTTTAACCCTGGAGAACCCACGGTTCAAATTTGGCCAGTGTTAATTGCTGCTAAGAGAGGGGTTCATGGGTTCTCCAGGGTTAGAAAAAACAGCTGTTTGCCAGTAACTTACTGTAGATCTAAATGTTATTAACTGGCAACAGTTTGAAGTTAAATAAACATTAAACAAAGTCTTTATCATTACAGAATAAAGCTAAAATAACAGCCTCGTGCAAAGCATTCTGGGAACCAAAATCTGAAGGGGAAAAAACAGAAAAAGGTTGATGAGGATTTTTCGTTACCAGAATGCTTTGCACGAGGCTGTTATTTTATAGTTTTATTTTGTAATAACAAAGTCTTGTTAATGTTTAATGTTCATTTCACTTTGAACAAACTGTTGCCAGTAAATTTATATCTACAGTAAGTTACTGGAAAACAACTGCATAACTACAGCAAAATTTATACAGTGTACCATCAATTTGTGTGTTCCCTGGGAGTCGAACGCGTGACCTCTGTGCTGCTAACCTGACACAATTGTAAGTCGCTTCGAATAAAAGCGTCTGCTAAATGTAAATTACTCCTGATCATTTATCAGTTCATGTTTTCTCATGCCTGGTATGGTTTATTTACTTTCTTTGAAAATCACAAAAGTCCTAAAATGAGGTTTTTGCAGAGGTCTCATGAGATTGTGAGCAGATCTTATTTGCTAAATGAACTCTAAACAAATAAATAGTGTTGAATGAAGATCTTTATTTAGAATTCATCCGAAAGTCTTAGAAACGACAAGAAAAGAAATGCAATCACAATGAAAACATTACATGAACAAGATATCAGAGAAAAGAGTGTGGATTTAAAAACATTACAAATATAAACAGCATTGCAGTTTGCATTGCAGCATTGCCCTGAGTTTGAGAAATAATGATTATAGGCAGAATCTACACATCAGCAGAGAAAGAGAGAGAGTTTGTGTGTTGTTGAATCTTATAATACTGTCAAGATTGTTCAACATACAGACAAAACACAATGAACGTGTTTCATCTTTTCATTGAAAATACAACTCAATTACTGAGCAGACTCATCTTCATGAAAGTTATTAACAGTTTAAAACAGGTTCACAGGGCACTATACTATATGTTGCCTTCTAATTCATTAAATAATATAAATCCTGAATCATATAGAGGATTTCTCTTGTAATATCTCTTCTTATTTCATTAGAAGTGAGAAATCTTCACCACAGACCGCCCGTGGAAATCCCAGCATGCTTTGAGCTCACAGTTGTGTCTCATTCTGATTATAAGCAGGACTGCAGATGTTCAGTGACTTCTGTTGTCTCACAGTTTGAACTTCATCAGACTGAAGATTCTGAAAGTTTCTTCTTAATCAGTTCTCAATGTTGCGGTAAAATGTTGTAAATGATGATTATTACTTTAGATCCTCTTAGAATTAAGATGATGTGATTCGGGAATCAGTTAAGAAACTTCCGTTGTGATTTATGTATGGACCACATGTTGATTTTACACTAAAAATGTTACAGTCTGTGCAAATATCCAAGTGTTTAAATACCCTAAAAATCATCTAGCAGCTACATCTCATTCTGTTTCAATCATAAATAATGAAGATAAAAAGTCGTCAACTTCTCACACGTTAACATTCAACAGTTAAACCTCTTTAAAAGTCCAGTAATAATGATCTCACACACATACACTGGTAAAAATATCACATTATTACTGGCAGCTGTTTTCCAGTAAATTAATGTAGATTTGTATTTATGTTATTTACTGGCAACAGTTTGTTCAAAGTGATATGAACATTACACATTAACAAGTCTTTATCTTAACAGAATAAAGCTAAACAGCTTTATGCAAATTAAAACGTGAAGGAAAAAAACTGAAAAAGTTTGATGAGGATTTCTGGTTCCCAGAATGCTTTGCATGAGGCTGTTAATTTAGTTTTATTCTGTGAAGATAAAGACTTGTTAATGTTTAATGTTAATTTAATTTTGAACAAACTGTTGCCACTAAATAACATAAATACAGATCTACAGTAAGTCACTGGCAAACAGTTGCATAACTACAGCAACATTTTTTACAGTAAACTTCTTGTCTTTTCTATGTCTATACGCTTGAAAGTCTGTGTTTCCCTAACTCTCTTTCATTTACAGGACCTGAAACTTCCAGGAGTTTTGGTCCTTGTAGTCCAAACAATCTGCAGCGTTAAAGTTGAGTTTCCAGGACCCCGTCTGGTCTTTGTAGTCTAAACAGTCGACGGTACCGAAGCCCAGAGAGGCAGCGGTGTAGCCCTGCGATGACAGCGACACCGGAGATTGGCTTAGCGGCCCACCCATAGACGAGGCGGTGATGGGGCTGAGAGCGCCCCCTGTGGAGGACAGCTGCGGGTGCATGGGAGACAGGTAAGAGCTGCAGTCCAGTCCTGTGAAATAAGAAGAGCTCGCGTAGCCCTGACTGTAGGCCGGAGCCTGCGTGTAGGTCATCGGGTACGCGCCAGAGCGCTGAAGACAAGGAGTGCTCGAAACCAACAGAGGGTCACCCAGGGGCGAGATGGACGCCGGACTCCAGATGGAGACTGTGGCACTGGTGCTGCTGGGTGCAATGGTCGGAACCGGGGGTGCTGGCTGTGGACTGTAAGGTCCGTTGGTGCTGACGCTGGCTTCGCTGGTGCTGGGCTCTCTAGCGGGTGATGACTTCTTCTTTGTAGGTCTGGGTTTGGGCTGGCCGCTGCTCTGCTGCTGTTGCTGCTGTTGACGGCACTTAGCGCGGCGGTTTTTAAACCACACCTGAGAAACAAAGATGGACAAAGTCCTGGTTAAGGAAGCAGCTTTGTTTTCATCTTAATGGGATGGCCGACGGGAATATTATATTTATATTCAAAAAATATAAAATTATTTGTATTTAAAAATTATATGTTGATTTGTAATTTGTATCGGATTATTTCTCAGCAGGCACGTGCAGAGAGGCAGCAACTATAAACAATGGCGCATGCCTGTTCACTCACTTTTTGTTGTTTTTTATGGGAGAAAAGATTCACGGTTCTAGTCTTTGTTTTTTCATTTAAAATTATTCATACTTCAAAATATCATATTTTATAAAAAAACGTGCCATAAAATACTTTTTACATAATTGGTAAACAGGCTCATACTGTTTTTATAATTTTAGGATTTATCCTCATAAATGCTGTTTTTATTATTATTTAAATAATAGGGATGAACTGTCTAACCAGTTGAGCCTTCAACCAGTACCGATTTTCGAGGGGGGTTTGTTAAACTCACCTGAACTCTGGACTCGGGAAGGTTAATTTTGAGCGCCACCTCCTCTCTCATGAAGATGTCCGGGTATCGAGTCTTAGCGAACAGCGACTCGAGGATGTCGAGCTGCGCGCGGGTGAACGTGGTCCTCTCCCGCCGCTGTTTGCGTGGAGTGTCTGAAAATAAACACGCACAATCTCATTAAACAAATATAATACTTCGTTCGTTCTAGAGTAACCCAAATATAACTAATCCTTATTTTGTTTCGGTCCATAGAAGGTCGAATTTATTTTGAAATTAAAAATAAAATCTTGAATATTAAACTTTAATTTTATTTCTTTAAAAAGATCTTTGTTCATGAGAACACCTCTCAAAAGTGATTAAATCGTTTGATTAATTAATATCTCATTGTATATTTTGATCATAAAAAATACGTCAACCGTTTATGAAACAGTAAAGTTATTTAGATATAGCCTAAAGATTATGAAACACAACAGGCAAAAATGGTTCTTGTAGCACCAGAAATTTTTAAGAGTAGGCTACAGAAACGAAATTTGATTTTAAATGTGCAAATAAATCAAAACTCGTTTTTGTGTGAATGTTCACCTGTAACTCTATATGTTTCTTTTAAATTGATTTTTGTTGAAAGTTCAATCTTTAAATGTAAACTCAATATAATAGGTACTGAATATTAAAATTAAATATTGTACAAACTCAATATTGTCGATTGCAGTAACGGAGTAAAACTCGAGCTTTAACTGAAGAATAAAGAAAGTTTTTTGTCTTTTATTTTGTGAATTCTGCGGATCTGTAAATCATATAAATAAATAATTGTATCATATTTATAAAATAAATACTCTTGCGATCAGATTTGTGTTACCGCGCTACTTCGGCGCGCATGAACATTTCAATCAGTAATAGTTAAGTAATAAATGAATAAATTAAATAATACATAAAGAAATAAAATGTATAAATTGTAAATGTAGTATTTTCTTACTTGGGTAACCGACAGCAGAGTGCAGGAGATCCATCCCGGTACCGGACAAAGTCAACCCGTTTACTGAGTAATGAGGCTGTTTCATGTAAGACATCATGACTATAAACTAACTCTCTCTCCCTCTCTCTCTCCCTCTGTCTCTCTCTCTCTCTATCTTTTGCTGTGTCTCTCTCTATCTCTCTCTCTCTGTGTCTCTCTCTATCTCTCTCAGTCTTCAGCGCACTGTTTACTCTGATTGTAAAGTGATTTTCTCTTCTGCTGTGTGCGTCTGTCAGAGATGGACATCAGGCACTCAGTCCCGTTCAGCAGGTGCGCGCCGGTGTTCTGTGTGCGAATCTCCGAGTAACAGTGAGTTTAAAGTGAGGAGGAGGAGGCTAATTAAACACACACACACACACACACACACACACACACACACAACCCCCCCCCCCACACACACACACACACCCTCCTCCCATCTCTCTCCTTTAATTCTTCTCTTAGAGATTCAAGAAGTTCATTGGCACGGGCTCTCCAACTTCCAAGCGTTGTCTGTTTGTCTGTCTAACACACAAACTTTAACATATATAGACTACCCATTATTGACATTCGATTACTGTCTGTTTACTGCACTCAGATTTGTTAAATTGTTAGATATTTTAATTTTTTCGTTTAATCAAATGTCGCTGTGTTTTATCAAAGTTTGAAGATATTTTAAGGAGAGATCTGAAATGTTCACTCAGTGTCACGCGCATGATGTCGAGATAGCCGAATAAAAGCACAAATTCCGTTAATGTTCATTAATATTTTATACAAGCTGAACTAGTTTATGATCAGATTGGCCTATTAACATCAACTTCGTCTAATCAATAAAATAACGGAATTTATTATAATTTGATATGTGTTTGATTCAAGCACAAACTCAGAAAATAACACGTCAGAAAAACACATTTAATTATCTGCCACCCCTTGCAAAATACAGAAATAATTGGAGTCAGTGTGAGGCGAAGGGGGAACGGGATTAAAGAAACAAAAGGAACCAGTGTTGAACAAATCCACCATCATATGGACCATCAACTCTCTCTCTCTCTCTCTCTCTCTCTCTCTCTCTCTCTCTCTCTCTCTCTCTCTCTCTCTCTCTCTCTCTCTCTCTCTCTCTCTCTCTCTAATAACACTAATTATTATTAATTTTATATTTTACATTTCCTTTACAATTAATTAATGTATTATTATTATTCATCTTGAGTTATTTTGTTGTCTTAGTTCGATCATGAAGTCATTTAAAATAGTTAGCCTATTTGGTCATTTCAGTTCACAATTAAATCATATATATATTTAAACTAACATACATTTTAAATGTGTGTGTTTTTTTCTTCGCGTTTGAGTCATATCTAAAACTAAACAAAAAAATTAATTACGCAGTTGACTGAAACGCGTTTCCTTTTATTCTTCTTGTTTATTTTATTATAGCCTATTATTTAATATTGTTTCGTGTTAAATGTAGTATTATGTTAATGTTCTTTGTATTTATTTATTTTTTCAGTTGTAACCAGCTATTTTTAGTATTATAATGCTTAATTCAGATTAAACGAAGGCTAGTGTTTTTCTTTATTGGTTAATGAGTCCGTGTGTTTTATGTCAGGAATAAAGTCTTTGATATGACAGTATTATAATATGATTTGTGAGGATATAAACGAGCGTGTAAAGCGGATTCTCTGCGCTTGTTAATTGAATCGGATTTCTTTTAGTTTCAAATCCACAGAAACTCTATAAGGGGTTTATCTGAGCAGATATAAAGAGAGACAGACAATATAACAGCCTCTATTCCAACCTTTAAAATTTGCATTTAATATCTTCACCTGCTGCATCAGATCGCACATTAAACTGACGGAATATCTGAAAAGAAATCAGTTAGCAGATCCTCCTCCTCATCATCATCTTCATCATTACAAGCAATATAAGGATCATCATGTGACCGCACTTAAATTGGTGAGTTTCAAATTATTTCAAGGCCTGAGGGAAACTTCACGATAATAAACACACATACACAAACACACATACACAAACACACACATACTCAAAGCACACGCACCTGCTAGTAGCGATGATAGTTTATATTAAATGTTAATATATTACGTAATATGTAATATATAATGTAATATATATAGCCTATTTATATTATGTGTATATTCTCATTTTAACTCTTACGTAGAATTTCTTAACTGAAATAAAGATTTATGTAAATACTTTTATAAAACTGTGTATACAATTTAGCAATATTAACATTGTTTTTAATGCGTGTTCTGTTTTCTGTGTAATTCACATACATTTTATTTATACTCTATATTTATAATTTTTAGAAGGAATCTGTCTGTCTGTAGGTCTGTTTTTTGTTGTTGTACTGGAATTTTCCAACACATTGTAAACAGGTGACTTTAGGACCCAGCAGAGACTGAAATTAAGGACACATCCACAACATAAGAAGCTTACATTATTTAATCTTCGGGGCCTAAATACACACACACACACGCACACAGATAGCACGCGCACGCACACTCACAGACACAGAGATGTTGACCTTGTATGTTCACATTTGTATCTGTAATTTTTTTTAGTGAGGTGTGTGTTTTTTATAGATGTGGTTATTCTGATGATGTTGTGTTATTGTATGTGAGGCTCTCTCATTTTCTATGTATTCAGGGTTTGGTGTTTTTTATACTTCATGTGTTTCCGGCCTCATTTACCTTTAAAATCACCTGTTCCAAAACTTTCTTTATTCCCTTCACAAGTAACAAGAAGCTGAACTTAGTTACTATTAAAGTGTTGTTATTGGAGATGAAACTGATGTGGAAGTAAGATTCTGGATGAGTTCTTCAGTGAATTAGTTTGGTGCTTTATTCTGGTGCTTTATTTCTTTTATTGTGGTGACTGAAGTTGGCAACAGATTTTGTGAAGCAGCATGAATGTATCTGTATTATAGTTCATACATTTTTTCAACTTAATATGTTGTGCTGCTCAGTATGTTTCTGTCTTTGTAAAATGTATATAATTGTATAACAGACAGCTTATGTTATAGTATGTGAATGGTCAAACATGGAGAAGTGTTAATGTGTGTTATGTGATTTGTTTTTGGTTGTGTAAATCTTTGCTCTCTCCAACACATCATCACAGTATTTAAAAACATTGCAAACACACTCACACACAAACACAGTTCAGCCGATTTGTCATAATATGCATTATCTGAAAAGTAAGTATCTTACCGGATAAACAGAGGAAAGAGGCATTTGTAGTGAGATAGTGAGCAGATGACAGCAGAGAGACGATGAGAATGAAAGAGAGATGTGTGTCTGTGGAGGTTTGTGTAAAGTTCAGTCAATGTTTGTGATAAAACTGAAGATCATGATGTGGATGATAAAAGCAGATGAGGAACAGAGGTGATGGATGAAGGTCATGATGATGAGGTGAGAAATGAAGAAGACGATGGGCGGAGCTAATCTTGTGTTTGTGTGTCTGAAACTTTATTAATGATTGTGTGATTAAATTAAAATTTTTATTTTGTTTGGTTTGTGTGTGTGTCTGTGTGATATACACACTTTTCCAATCCTATATGAGTTTCCTTACTCTTTTTAACAAAAGAATAGTGACCCTGGACCATAGTCAAAAAGGTCAGTATTTTTAAAAGAAAGATTTATACATGAAATATTGAGAAATTCACATTTAAAGTCCAAAGGAAGTCCTTAACTGCATCCATGCAGAAAAAAAGTGTTGATATATTTACAGTAAATGTACAACATATCTTCATGGCGCATGATCTTTACTTAATATCCTAATGATGTTTGGCATAAAAGAAAAATGGACCATTTTGACCCTTACAATGTATTGTTGGCTATTGCAACTTAAGGTTTTGTGGTCCATGGTAACAGATATGTTGATAAATGATGGTAAGCACAAAGTTGATGGACCCATTGATTTCCATAGTATTTGTTTTCCTAATATGGAAGTCAATGGGTACTATCAACTGTGTGCAAACCATAATTTATCAACATATCTGCTGTGTTCAACAAAATAAAGAAATTCAGAGGTTTAGAACAACATAAGGGTGAGTAAACAATGACATAATTTTTATTTTTGGTTGAACTATCCCTTTAAGAGTTGTTGTCTGTTGTATATGATGCACACACAATAAACAGTGAACAGGTGTGTCACGTTATAGCTGCTATTATATGATGTATTTTAGCAGAACTGGAGTTAGGAGAGAATGTTTTATAATGTTTGAATTAGTTTCAGTAATGATGATGGATCGTTTAACTGTACTCTGATTATTAAAACTTTTGTTTGTGTGTGTGTGTCATTCAAACAGACTGTTCAATTCTGGTAATTGTGGCACGCGTCTCAAACACACACGCACCATGTGTCCCAGCGTAAGCCTTCATGCATGAGTGCACAACACATTGTGTTTGGGTGTGTGTGTGCAGGCTGCTGGTGGATGGAGGGGTTATGGGGTGGTGGTACAGGAGTATAATCAGGGCGCGTGTGTTTGTATCCAGATGGCTTCGAACTAAAAGAGGACACAACAATAATGTTGCAAGTGGAACAGCATTTTTAATCCTCTTCCACCACACACACACACACGCACGCACGCACACACACACACACACACACACGTACGCACGCACAAAGACTTACACACACCTGTTTAAACTGATTGGAGAACATGATCAATTTAACCAGATCAGTTACATTTTTTATTTCTTTTTGTCCAAATTACAGAAAAACATAGTTTGAGTATTTGAGGCTCTTTACGAACCTTTACTGTGCGTGTTTTTGCCTCACTTTTTCCGTGCATGTTTTTGCTTCACTTTTGCCATGCATGTTTTGTCTCACTTATGTTGTGCGTGTTTTAACTCACTTTTGCCCTGCGTGTTTTGCCTCATTTTTGCTGTGCATGTTTATCTGACTTTTACAGTGCATGTTTTGCCTCACTTATGTTGTGTGTGTTTTACCTAATTTTTGCTGTGCGTGTTTTTGGCTCACTTTTGCCATGCGTGTTTTGCCTCACTTTTGCCATGTGTGTTTTGCCTCACTTATGTTGTGTTTGTTTTTGCCATGCGTGTTTTCCTCCCATTTGCAGTGCGTGTTTGCCTCAATTTTGCCATGCATGTTTCTGTTGCATTGCGTGCTTTTGTATCACTTTTGCCACGTGTGTTTTTGCCGGGCGTGTTTTGCCTCCCTTTTGCCACGTGTGTTTTGCCTAACTTTTGCCGTGTGTGTTTTGCCTCACTTTTGCTGTGTTTGTTTTTGCCTAACTTTTGCTGTGTTTGTTTTCGCCGCCCGTGTTTTGCCTCACTTTTGCCATGCGTGTTTTACATCACTTTTGCCGGACATGTTTTTGCCTCACCTTTGCCGTGCATGTTTACCTGACTTTTCCGTGCATGTTTTTGCCTCACTTTTGCCGTGTGTGATTTTGCCTTACTTTTGCTGTGCGTGTTTTTGCCGCGCGTGTTTGCCTTACATTTGCTGTGCGCGTTTTGCCTGACTTTTGTTGTGCATGATTTGCTTGACTTTTGCCGTGCATGATTTGCTTGACTTTTGCCGTGCATGATTTGCTTGACTTTTGGCGCCGTGTTTTTTCCGAATTTTGCCGTGCATGTTTTGCCTGACTTTTGCTGTGCATGTTTTGCCTCATATTTGCCATGCGTGTTTGCCTCAATTTTGCCATGCATGTTTCTGTTGCGTTGAATGTGTTTTTGTCTCACTTTTGCCACGTGTGTTTTCGCCGTGCATGTTTTGCCTCCCTTTTTCCGCGTGTGTTTTGCCTAACTTTTGCTGTGTGTGTTTTGCCTCACTTTTGCTGTGTTTGTTTTTGCCTCACTTTTGCTGTTTGTTTTCACAGCCCGTGTTTTGCCTCACTTTTGCTAAGTGTGTTTTACCTAATTTTTGCTGTGCGTGTTTTGCCTCAATTTTGCCATGCATGTTTCTGTTGCATTGCGTGTTTTTGTCTCACTTTTGCCACGTGTGTTTTTGCCGGGCGTGTTTTGCCTCCCTTTTGCCACATGTGTTTTGCCTAACTTTTGCCGTGTGTGTTTTGCCTCACTTTTGCTGTGTTTGTTTTTGCCTCACTTTTGCTGTGTTTGTTTTCGCCGCCCGTGTTTTGCCTCACTTTTGCCATGCGTGTTTTACCTTACTTTTGCCGGGCATGTTTTTGCCTCACCTTTGCCGTGCATGTTTACCTGACTTCCGTGCATGTTTTGCCTCACTTTTGCCGTGTGTGATTTTGCCACACTTTTGCTGTGCGCGTGTTTGCCTTACATTTGCTGTGCGCGTCATGCTGTGCATGATTTGCTTGACTTTTGGCGTGCATGATTTGCTTGACTTTTGGCGCCGTGTTTTTTCCGAATTTTGCCGTGCATGTTTTGCCTGACTTTTGCTGTGCATGTTTTGCCTCATATTTGCCATGCGTGTTTTTGCCTCACTTTTGCCGTGCATGTTTAGCTGACTTTTCGGTGCATTTTTTGCCTCACTTTTGGTGTGCATGTTTACCTCGCTTTTGCGTGCGTGTTTGCCTCACTTTTGCCATGCGTGTTTTGTCTCACTTTTGCAATGCATGTTTTGCCTCAATTTTGCCATGCGTGTTTTTGCCTCACTTTTGCTGTGTGTGATTTTGCCTCACTTTTGCTGTGCATGTTTTTGCCGTGCATGTTGTGCCTCATTTTTGCCATGCATGTTTTTGCCTCACTGTTGGTGTGCATGATTTATCTCACTTTTGGCGTGCATGTTTTTGCCTCACTTTTGCCGTGTGTGATTTTGCCTTACTTTTGCTGTGCGTGTTTTTGACGTGTGCGTTTGCCTAACTTGAGTGCATGATTTGCTTGACTTTTGCCGTGCATGATTTGCTTGACTTTTGCTGTGCATGATCTGCTTGACTTTTGCCGCTGTGTTTTTTCAGAATTTTGCCACGCATGTTTTGCCTGACTTTTGCTGTGCATGTTTTGCCTCATATTTGCCATGCATGTTTTTGCCTCACTTTTGCCATGCATGTTTTGCCTGACTTTTCTGTGCATGTTTTGCCTCACTTTTGGTGTGCATGTTTACCTCACTTTTGCGTGCGTGTTTGCCTCACTTTTGCCATGCGTGTTTTGTCTCACTTCTGCCATGCATGTTTTGCCTCACTTTTGCCATGCGTGTTTTTGCCTTACTTTTGCCGTGTGTGATTTTGCCTAACTTTTGCTGTGCATGTTTTTGCCGTGCATGTTTTGCCTCATTTTTGCCAAGCATGTTTTTGCCTCACTCTTGGCGTGCATGATTTGCCTCACTTTTGGTGTGCATGTTTTTGCCTCACTTTTGCTGTGTGTGATTTTGCCTCACTTTTGCCGTGCATGTTTTTGACGTGCGTGTTTTGCCTGACTTTTGCCGTGCATGATTTGCTTGACTTTTGCAGTGCACGATTTGCTTGACTTTTGCCTTGCATGTTTTGCCCGACTTTTGCCGTGCATGTTATGCCCGACTTTTGCTGTGCATGTTTTGCCTCACTTTTGGTGTGCATGTTTACCTCGCTTTTGCGAGCGTGTTTGCCTCACTTTTGCCATGCGTGTTTTGTCTCACTTTTGCAATGCATGTTTTGCCTAAAATTTGCCATGCGTGTTTTTGCCTCACTTTTGCCGTGTGTGATTTTGCCTAACTTTTGCTGTGCATGTTTTTGCCGTGCATGTTTTGCCTCATTTTTGCCATGTGTGTTTTTGCCTCACTCTTGGAGTGCATGATTTATCTCACTTTTGGCGTTCATGTTTTTGCCTCACTTTTGCTGTGTGTGATTTTGTCTCACTTTTGCCGTGTGTGTTTTTGACGTGTGCGTTTGCCTAACTTGAGTGCATGATTTGCTTGACTTTTGCCGTGCATGATTTGCTTGACTTTTGCTGTGCATGATTTGCTTGACTTTTGCCGCTGTGTTTTTTCCGAATTTTGCCACGCATGTTTTGCCTGACTTTTGCTGTGCATGTTTTGCCTCATATTTGCCATGCATGTTTTTGCCTCACTTTTGGTGTGCATGTTTACCTCGCTTTTGCGTGCGTGTTTGCCTCACTTTTGCCATGCGTGTTTTGTCTCACTTCTGCCATGCATGTTTTGCCTCACTTTTGCCATGCGTGTTTTTGCCTTACTTTTGCCGTGTGTGATTTTGCCTAACTTTTGCCGTGCATGTTTTGCCTAATTTTTGCCATGCATGTTTTTGCCTCACTCTTGGCGTGCATGATTTGCCTCACTTTTGGCGTGCATGTTTTTGCCTCACTTTTGCTGTGTGTGATGTTGCCTCACTTTTGCCGTGCATGTTTTTGACGTGCGTGTTTGCATCACTTTTGCTGTGCGTGTTTTGCCTGACTTTTGTTGTGCATGATTTGCTTGACTTTTGCCGTGCATGTTTTGCCCGACTTTTGCCGTGCATGTTATGCCCGACTTTTGCTGTGCATGTTTTGCCTCATATTTGCCCTGCATGTTTTTTGCCTCACTTTTGCTGTGCATGATTTACCTCACTTTTGACGTGCATGTTTACCTCACTTTTGCGTGCGTGTTTGTCTCACTTTTGCCATGCGTGTTTTGTCTCACTTTTGCTGTGCGTGTTTCGCCTGAATTTTGCTGTGTGTGTTTTGCCTCGCTTTTGCTGTGCGTGTTTTTGTCTCACTTATGTTGTGCATGTTTTACCTCACTTATGCCGTGCGTGTTTTGCCTCATTTTTGACATTGGTGTTTTTGCCTCACTCTTGGCGTGCATGATTTACCTCACTTTTGCCATGCATGTTTTGCCTCCCTTTTGCTGTGCATGTTTAACTGACTTTTTCATGCATGTTTTTGCCTCACTCTTGGCGTGCATGATTTACCTCACTTTTGCCATGCATGTTTTGCCTCACTTTTGCCGTGCATGTTTACCTGACTTTTTCATGCGTATTTTGCCTGAATTTTGCTGTGTGTTTTTTGCCTCACTTTTGCTGTGTTTTTTTTACTCATTTGCCTAATTTTTGCCATGTGTGTTTTGCCTCACTTTAATAGTGCATGTTTACCTGACTTTTTTGTGCATGTTTTGCCCCACTTTCGGTGTGTGTAATTTACCTAACTTTTGTGTGCATGTTTGCCTCACTTTTGCTGTGCGTGTTTTGTTTCCCTTTTGCTGTGTGTGTTTTGCCTCACTTTTGCGTTTTTTTTTTTGCCTCATTTGCCTGACTTTTGCTGTGTGTGTTTTGCCTCATTTTGCTGTGTTTTTTGCCCATTTGCCTCATTTTTGCCATGCATGTTTTTGCCTCACTTATAGTGCATGTTTACCTGACTTTCGCGTGCATGTTTTGCCTCACTTTTGGCGTGCATGATTTACCTCACTTTGGGCGTGCGTGTTTTTGCCTCACTTTTGCCGTGCGTGTTTTGCCTCACTTTTGCCATGCGTGTTTTGTCTCCCTTTTGCTGTGTGTGTTTTGCCTCACTTTTACTGTGCATGTTTATCTGACTTTTCCGTGCATGTTTTTCCTAACTTTTGGCGTGCATAATTTACTTCCCTTTTGACGTGTGTGTTTTGCCTCACTTTTGCTGTGTTTGTTTTTGCCGCCCGTGTTTTGCCTCACATTTGCCGTGTGTGTTTTGCCTCATTTTTGCAATGTATGTTTTTGCCTCACTTTTGCCGTGCATGTTTACCTGACTTTTCCGTTCATGTTTTGCCTCACTTTTGGCGTGCATGATTTACCTCACTTTTGACATGCGGGTTTTTGCCTCATTTTTGCCATGTATGTTTTTGCCTCACTTTTGCCTTGCATGTTTATCTGACTTTTCCGTGCATGTTTGCCTCACTTTTGCCGTGTGTGAATTTGCCTTACTTTTGCCTTGTGTGTTTTTGCCGTGCGTGTTTGCCTGACTTTTGCCATGCATTTTTTGCCTCATTTTTGCCATGCGTGTTTTGCCTGACTTTTGCTGTGTGTGTTTTGCCTCACTTTTGCTGTGTTTGTTTTTGCCTCACTTTTGCTGTGTTTTTTGCCTCATTTGTCTCACTTTTGCCATGCATGTTTTGCCTCACTTTTATAGTGCATGTTTACCTGACTTTTGGCGTCATGTTTTGCCTCATTTGTGCCATGTATGTTTTTGCCTCACTTTTACCGTGCATGTTAACTGACTTTTCTGTGCATGTTTTGCCTCACTTTTGCCCTGTGTGATTTTGTCTGACTTTTGCCGTGCATTTTTTGCCTCATTTTTGCCATGCGTGTTTTGCCTGACTTTTGCTGTGTGTGTTTTGCCTCACTTTTGCTGTGTTTGTTTTTGCTTCACTTTTGCTGTGTTTTTTGCCTCATTTGCCTCACTTTTGCCATGCATGTTTTGCCTCACTTTTATAGTGCATGTTTACCTGACTTTTGGCGTCATGTTTTGCCTCATTTGTGCCATGTATGTTTTTGCCTCATTTTTACCGTGCATGTTAACTGACTTTTCTGTGTATGTTTTGCCTTACTTTTGGCGTGCATGATTTACCTCACTTTTGCCGTGCGTGTTTTGCCCCAGTTTTGCCATGCTTGTTTTGCCTCAATTTTGCCATGCGTGTTTTTGCCTCACTTTTGCCGTGCATGTTTACCTGACTTTTCCGTTCATGTTTTGCCTCACTTTTGGCGTGCATGATTTACCTCACTTTTGACATGCGTGTTTTTGCCGTGCGTGTTTGCCTGACTTTTGCCGTGCATTTTTGCCTCATTTTTGCCATGCGTGTTTTGCCTTACTTTTGCTGTGTTTGTTTTTGCCTCACTTTTGCTGTGTTTTTTGCCTCATTTGCCTCACTTTTGCCATGCATGTTTTGCCTCACTTTTATAGTGCATGTTTACCTGACTTTTGGCGTAATGTTTTGCCTCATTTGTGCCATGTATGTTTTCGCCTCACTTTTACAGTGCATGTTAACTGACTTTTCTGTGCATGTTTTGCCTCACTTTTGCCCTGTGTGATTTTGTCTGACTTTTGCCGTGCATTTTTTGCCTCATTTTTGCCATGCGTGTTTTGCCTGACTTTTGCTGTGTGTGTTTTGCCTCACTTTTGCTGTGTTTGTTTTTGCCTTCACTTTTGCTGTGTTTTTTGCCTCATTTGCCTCACTTTTGCCATGCATGTTTTGCCTCACTTTTATAGTGCATGTTTACCTGACTTTTGGCGTCATGTTTTGCCTCATTTGTGCCATGTATGTTTTCACCTCACTTTTACAGTGCATGTTAACTGACTTTTCTGTGCATGTTTTGCCTCACTTTTGGCGTGCATGATTTACCTCACTTTTGCCGTGTGTGTTTTGCCTCATTTGTGCCATGCGTGTTTTGCCTCACTTTCGCCATGCATGTTTTTGCCTCACTTTTGTAGTGCATGTTTACCTGACTTTTCCGTGCATGTTTTTGCCTCACTTTGGCCGTGCGTGTTTTGCCTCACTTTTGCCATGCGTGTTTTGTCTCCATTTTTGCCATGTATGTTTTTGCCTCACTTTTGTAGTGCATGTTTACCTGACTTTTCCGTTCATGTTTTGCCTCACTTTTGGCGTGCATGATTTACCTCACTTTTGACATGCGGGTTTTTGCCTAATTTTTGCCATGTATGTTTTTGCCTCACTTTTGCCTTGCATGTTTATCTGACTTTTCCGTGCGTGTTTGCCTGACTTTTGCCGTGCATTTTTTGCCTCATTTTTGCCATGCGTGTTTTGCCTGACTTTTGCTGTGTGTGTTTTGCCTCACTTTTGCTGTGTTTGTTTTTGCCTCACTTTTGCTGTGTTTTTTGCCTCATTTGCCTCTCTTTTGCCATGCATGTTTTTGCCTCACTTTTGTAGTGCATGTTTACCTGACTTTTCCGTGCATGTTTTGCCTAACTTTTGGCATGCAAGATTTACCTCACTTTTGCCGTGTGTGTTTTGCCTCACTTTTGGCGTGCATGATTTACCTGACTTTTCCGTGCATGTTTTTGCCTCACTTTGGCCGTGCGTGTTTTGCCTCACTTTTGCCATGCGTGTTTTTGCCTCACTTTTGTAGTGCATGTTTACCTGACTTTTCCGTGCATGTTTTGCCTCACTTTTGGCGTGCATGATTTACCTCACTTTTGGCGTGCATGTTTTTGCCTCACGTTTGCTGTGGGTGTTTTGGCTCATTTTTGTCATGCGTGTTTTTGCCTCAATTTTGGCGTGCATGATTTACCTCACTTTTGGCGTGCATGTTTTTGCCTCACTTTTGATGTGCGTGTTTTGCCTCACTTTTGCCATGCGTGTTTTTGCCTCACTTTTGTAGTGCATGTTTACCTGACTTTTCCGTGCATGTTTACCTGACTTTTCCGTGCATGTTTTGCCTCACTTTTGGCGTGCATGATTTACCTCACTTTTGGCGTGCATGTTTTTGCCTCACTTTTGCTGTGCGTGTTTTGGCTCATTTTTGCCATGCGTGTTTTTGCCTCACTTTTGTAGTGCATGTTTACCTGACTTTTCCGTGCATGATTTACCTCACTTTTGGCGTGCATGTTTTTGCCTCACTTTTGATGTGCGTGTTTTGCCTCACTTTTGCCATGCGTGTTTTTGCCTCACTTTTGTAGTGCATGTTTACCTGACTTTTCCGTGCATGTTTTGCCTCACTTTTGGCGTGCATGATTTACCTCACTTTTGGCGTGCATGTTTTTGCCTCACTTTTGCCGTGCGTGTTTTGCCTCACTTTTGCCATGCGTGTTTTGGCTCATTTTTGCCATGCATGTTTTTGCCTCACTTTTGTAGTGCATGTTTACCTGACTTTTCCGTGCATGTTTTGCCTAACTTTTGGCGTGCAAGATTTACCTCACTTTTCCGTGCATGTTTTGCCTCACTTTTGTAGTGCATGTTTACCTGACTTTTCCGTGCATGTTTTTGCCTCACATTTGCCATGCGTGTTTTGCCTCACTTTTGCCATGCGTGTTTTTGCCTCACTTTTGCCGTGCATGTTTACCTGACTTTTCCGTTCATGTTTTGCCTCACTTTTGGCGTGCATGATTTACCTCACTTTTGGCGTGCATGTTTTTGCCTCACTTTTGCTGTGCGTGTTTTGCCTCACTTTTGCCATGCGTGTTTTTGCCTCACTTTTGCCTTGCACGCCTACCTGACTTTTCCGTGCATGTTTTGCCTCACTTTTGCCGTGTGTGATTTTGCCGTGCGTGTTTGCCTCACTTTTGCCGTGCGTGTTTTGCCTGACTTTTGCTGTGTGTGTTTTGCCTCACTTTTGCTGTGTTTGTTTTTGCCTCACTTTTGCTGTGTTTTTTGCCTCATTTGCCTCTCTTTTGCCATGCATGTTTTGCCTCACTTTTATAGTGCATGTTTACCTGACTTTTGGCGTCATGTTTTGCCTCATTTGTGCCATGTATGTTTTTGCCTCACTTTTACCGTGCATGTTTACCTGACTTTTCTGTGCATGTTTTGCCTTACTTTTGGCGTGCATGATTTACCTCACTTTTGGCGTGCATGTTTTTGCCTCACTTTTGATGTGCGTGTTTTGCCTCACTTTTGCCATGCGTGTTTTTGCCTCACTTTTGTAGTGCATGTTTACCTGACTTTTCCGTGCATGTTTTGCCTCACTTTTGGCGTGCATGATTTACCTCACTTTTGGCGTGCATGTTTTTGCCTCACTTTTGCTGTAGGTGTTTTGCCTCACTTTTGCCATGCGTGTTTTTGCCTCACTTTTGTAGTGCATGTTTACCTGACTTTTCCGTGCATGTTTTTCCTAACTTTTGGCGTGCATGATTTACCTCACTTTTGGCGTGCATCTTTTTGCCTCACTTTTGCTGTGGGTGTTTCGGCTCATTTTTGCCATGTATGTTTTTGCCTCACTTTTACCGTGCATGTTTACCTGACTTTTCCATTCATGTTTTGCCTCACTTTTGGCGTGCATGATTTACCTCACTTTTGACATGCGGGTTTTTAGCTTTTGCTGTGTTTGTTTTTGTCTCACTTTTGCCACGTGTGTTTTGCCTCACTTTTGCTGTGTTTGTTTTCGCCGCCCGTGTTTTGCCGTGTGTGATTTTGCCTCACTTTTGCCTTGCGTGTTTTTGCCGTGCGTGTTTGCCTCACTTTTGCTGTTTGTTTTTGCCGTACTTGTTTTGCCTCCCTTTTGCCGTGTGTGATTTTGCTTCACTTTTTTGCTGTGTTTCTTTTTGCCTTACTTTTGCCATGCGTGTTTTGCCTAACTTTTGCTGTGTTTGTTTTTGCCGTACTTGTTTTGCCTCCCTTTTGCCATGTGTGTTTTGCCTCACTTTTGCAGTGTGTGTTTTGCCTCACTTTTGCTGTGTGTGTTTTGCCTCCCCTACTGAAAAATCCAGCTAAGACCAGCATAAGCTGGTGAGCTGGTTTTAGCTGGTCTCCAGCTTGGTTTTAGCTGGTTTTGCTGATGTAGGAAGCTGGTTTTGCTGGTGTAGGAAGCTGGTTTTGTTGGTGTAGCAAGCTGGTCTAGCTGTGTTTTGGTCACATTTTAAGCTGGTCTAGCTGGACTTAGCTGGTCAGCCTGGAATACCAGCTGGCCCACCAGCATGACCGGCTTTGTCAGGGTGGGAGGACCAGGAGAAACCACCTTGGACCAGCTTCCAGCTTATGCTGGTTTTGGCTGGATTTTTCAGTAGGGTCCCTTTTGCTTTGCCTGTTTTGCCTGACTTTTGCCATGATTATTTCACTGTGCTGTTGTTTCTTTTTTAACCTCAACTGTAATTGTGTGTGTGTTTTACATTGTTGTTGTTTTGTGTGTTTTACATTGTTGTTGTTTTGTGTGTTTTACCTCACCGTGTTTTACTGTGTCTGTTTTATGGTGGCACAAGTGCTGCACTGATTTGAACTCTTGGCCACACACACACACACACATCCACAATGGTTCTCTGAATCTTAATTGGCAGTCTAATCCTGAGGAATGTCCCTAATTAGCAAATACTGCCGTTCAGATTCTTACCAGTTGGTTTAAACACAGAAAAACATTTGTTTGGTAATTGTGTTAAGATGTCAACAAATTTCGTCAAAGATGCAACCCCGCCAGACCCCAAACACACACACGAAAAACACAAGAAAACAGAGAGAGAAAGAAAAACACACAGGTATACTTCAGGTAACCATTCAGGTTTTTGTGTGTGTGTTTTGTGTGTGTGCGTTTGTGTGTTTGAGTTATTGAAGGTGACAGCAGTCTGTGTATTAGGGTTGATGCAGCAGGCCTGAAGCCTGTTGTAGATACACTAATCTGGATTTAGCGTCTCACACACATACATGCACACACACACACACACACACACACACACACACACACACACACACACACACACACACACACACACACACACACACGCACACACACACACACACATAGGTCACCAGCTTAATGATTCAACACTTTGTGGCCAACAAACCGAACCAGTACAGGCTGACACAGAGAGAAAGAGAAACAGTAACAGAAAGTCAGTTGTGCTGAAGCTCACACGGTGTCTATTAGAGTTAGCTCAGGTGTAAATCAATAACATCACCCACCACTAACATCTGACAAACACACAAAATGTCTTGGTAGTTTCTGTATTTACTATGTGTATATCTGTTGTTTCATTTTCAATTTAACAGAGTAAAATCTTGATCTAAAATGTTTGTTTAGATATCTTTGGGTTCAGAGTATTCAGATGTTCTTTTCTGTGTTTCAGGGTTTCTGGAGATGAAGACATTTTAACCTTTACTGCGTGGATCTGATCTCATCTCAGTCCTGTGTTTCTTTATAAAGTATCTGTACAAACAAAAAAAGTGATTTTATTTCACTTCATTAAAAGCTAAAACACTGTAATGTTATATGATTTCTTTATGTAGCTCAATGGGAAGAGCATTGTGTTAGCAGTGCAAATGTTGTTGGTTTGGTTCCCAGGGAACACAGATACTGATAATAAATGTATGCAGTGAATCCACTATAATTGCTTTTATTTTTAAATAATTTATTACAATTGCTTTATTGTTCTTTTTAAAGTGTAGATACAATTTATCTATATGATATTTTAAAACTTGTTAAAAATAACTTTAATGTTACTCTTATATTATATACATTGAAAAAAAGATTCATTCAATTTACACAATTTTTTTAAGGTAAGTGGTCGCAATCAATTTATTTAAGCTACATTTAAACAAAAAAATTGAAAAACAAAACAAAACAAAAAAACGTTTGTTTGATTGTAGCTTAAAGGGATTGCTGAGGATTTTCTTTTTACGAGTGGATCATCAAGACTATTGGTCCTCCTAGCTGTCAATCAGGAGTGTTGCTCAAAGGAGGTTCTTTTCTAAAATTCGAGAAAATCCTCTGCTACACCTTTAAATAAATTGTTGGCAACCACTTATCTTAAAAAAATTGAATCATTTTTTTTCAGTGTAGTACAGCTTTAAAATATTATCTATATTTATTTGGTTCTTAGACATGTAACAGCAATTATATTGCCATTGCTTACAATTTAATGGAAATTGTGAAGAATTGTGATTAAAAACCAAACTTTTGTCAAACATTTTGTCTTTTCTGATTGTGTGAATACAACTTCTTAAATGTCATGTAAAAGTGAAACTTTTCAGTTGTTTTCAGTTATTTACTCCATCAGTGTGTGTATCTGGTAATTATATTGTCCCCACAAATATAGGAATACCAGTATTTTTGTGACCTTGTGGAGACATTTTGAGGTCCTCGTGCAATGGAAACAAGCTTATAAATCAAACAAAACGATGTTTATTGAAAATCTGAAGTATCAAAATGTTTTTTGTGATGGTTAGAGTTTTGGGAAGGGAATAGAATATACAGTTTGTATAGTATAAAAACTATTAGGTTACATTTAGTGATCAATATGTGATGGTTGTGTGTTGACTCTCTGCTGCCCACTGCTGGTGGTTTTGTGCCATTTCAGTTTATTGGGTCCTAAATTGAAGATATTTTTAATAATAATATTTTTCATTTATATAATATTTTTTTTAATATTTTAATAAATTTGTCTGTCCATTTTTATCAGTCTCTTCTTCTTTTCATCTTTCTCTTTATCTATATATCTATCTATCTGTGCTTCTAAGTGTGTAAGCAATCAGTCTTTAATATTTAACTTAAAATGTAACCTCAGATGAAAACTGTATCTAATAAATGAAATGTAGTCATAACAAAAATCTAAAAAAATCTATTGTCTTCCCTTACGAAAATAACCATGGTTTTGCTGATAGTAATCAATACACCAAAAGACATGTTGTACCACAATAAAACGTGGTTAATTTTTGTAAGAGTTAAACACACCTGCCCTCACTACATGATAATCTGTACCCTCTCTTGTTAATCTGGTTATCAGAGATCAGCTGCCTTGTAAATCTACACGTTTGTGCTAGTGATGAATTTGATGATGATGATGATGATGATGATGAAGATGGTGGGCAGTGGGGTTCTCTGAGATGAGATGTTCAGTCAGGGAGTTTCCTCAAAACTGCTGCAGTGCTCTACAGGAAGTACAGCTGTGTGCTACAAACACTTACACTGATGAACAGAGCAGAGCAAAGAACCCACACACCACACACACACACACATACACATTCTCTCTCTCTCTCTATGACACACACACACACATACATACACACACATACACACAGAACAGGAAATAAAAGTGAGCAGATGTAAAAGAGGTGAGAGAGAGGAAGAAGTTTTGACTTATCTTCTCTGTGGACGTGTGTGTGTATGTATGTGTAGTTTTATCTTCCAGCACTGAACACACACACACACAAACACACAGACACACACATGAGTGTGTAAGTTAATGTGTTTGTTAGGATGGATGCACTGGACATCTCCACACGAAACCCACAGGACGATTTTGAGATTTTACTGCGGGTTGGAGGAGGCACATATGGAGAAGTTTATAAGGTATCTCTCTCTCGCTCTATCTCTCTCTCTCTCTCGCTCTACCTGTTTGTCTCTCTGTCTGTTTCTTTTTATCTCTTTCTTTCTATCCATCAGTCATTTTCTTTCTGTTTTTGAAGAAGCTTGTTAAAAAATGAACACGTAAAATGACATAAAATGTTTTAATTGTAATCTGTCGGCAGGTTAAAGTGTGTTCTGTTACTCACTTCTATTCAGATCAATTTGTGTTGAATTGTAATTTTAATTTAATAGACTTCTTTTAAAATTTTCTCTAACATGTGGTTGTTACTATAAATGAAAATATTTCTCTGCAGTTTCCTGCCCTCCTGTGTGTGTGTGCGCGTGTCTGTGTGTGTGTGCACGTTTGTGTGCGCATGTGTGTGTGTGTTCATGGGTAGAGTGTGCAAACTTAAACTTTACCAGAGATCTGTTTGTACGATCAGACGTTTAGTGTCACTTTAACAGGAAAAGTGTGCATGAGTTCATTACTTCCTATTTAAATCATTGACCAGATAAGAGTGGAGCTTAGGTGTGAGGTCACTGTGATGTCAGTGTGATGTCATTGTGACCTAAGGGAACTGTGAGGTCATTATGTGAATACATGAACAGATTTACTGTAAATCACAGAATCTTCCTTTCACCTGTGTACGTGTGTGCATGTGTTTGTGTGTGCATGTGTGTTTATGTGTGCATGTGTTTATGTGTGTTTGTGCATGTGTGTTTTACCTGTAGCATTAGTGCGAGTATAAAGTTTAGAGTAACAGTGATCATGAGTTGTGCGTCAGTGTCACAGTCACTCATCTGCAGCATGCAAATAAGATCTTCTGCAGGCCGTCTTCCTCTCCACAGACAGACTGAACGTCTCTCTCACATATGCGGTGTTTTCTACGTATTTATTTGATTTTGTCACTAATGTAGTTTCAGTAAGTACTCTTTCAGAAAACATCTCAGTAATGTCTTAACAAATTAACTGAAAGCATTCAGATTATTTAAGTGAAGTACTGAAGATCCCCCCTCCTCCTCGTCCTCCTCCGTATCTAAACAACCAGAAGAGCAGGTTTACCTCAACACAGACGCAGTCAGGACACATGATTACAGTAAACTGACTGTTGAGTTATGTAGTTAAACCTGCTCATCTGGTTGTTTAGTTATTTTATACTATAACTAATAACAATAACAAATGAAAATTCTGTGCTTTGAAAAGACCTAAAAAATACTTTTTTTTAGAGCTGACTGCAAGTGAAGATCAGTGGTTTTGTGACATTTTATAATTTTTCATGAATTTTGTGTAATTAAATCTCAGAAAAATAAGGCTAATCAATTTTTTGTAAACTTTATGGGGTGGTTTATGGGACAGAGATTATCTTAAGCCAGGACTAGACCTTAGTTTAATTAGGAAAATAACTAGTTTTAACAAAAAATAAAAAATATTACATGTGTGCATTTTGAGGCCAAACTAAGGGCACTGATGTATTTTAAGATATGTCAATGCAACTTGTTTTCAGTTTGGAAAGCTCTTACATTTATTTTAGTCTAGGACTAGTCTAATCCCTGTCTGGGAAACTGCCCCTATAAGTTTAGTTTAATTCAAATGTTATGTTTTAGCATGTTTTATGTCATACATTTTTTGGGGAGGGGCCACGAAGGGCACAAGTGGGGGCCACCATACACAGGGGGAAAAGTTGGTATAAATGACAGTCAGTCAGTGGGTGTGTTTGTGTGTCTGTGTGTATTTCTGTGTGTGACAGCTACAATTAAAGATCAGGTGTTTTTTGTGCAGTTATCCTGTAACGTTATTTTAATTATAGTTTTTATTTCTCTGATAACTCCGCCCCTAAACAGAGACTAAAAACTCTTTGATTGATGACTTCACTGATGTCAGAGACGATTCTTCATACACTAATTTTAAACCGTTTTTATTAAAATCACATTTATTTTCTTTTAATTGTTAGTTTAATTATCACTGTAAAAAATGGCTGCACTGTAAAAAATACTTTGCTGCCTTAAATTTTTTTGTTGAATCAACTGGGATTTACAAGTCATTTCAACTTACTATTATTGATCTTGAGTTGTAATAACTACATGTGAGTTGTTATAACTTATAAAATAAAGTTTACTTTTCTCAACTATATTTTATAAGTTTTGACAATTCATCTCTGTTGATATGACTTGTAAATCTGAGTTGATTTAACAAAAAATTTAAGGCAGCAAAGTATTTTTACAGTGTGCCTTAACATTTTTTGTTAAATTAACTCAGATTTACAAGTCATGTCAACATAGATAAGTTATAACAACTTATAAAAACTTAAAAAAGTTATAACAACTCACATGTAGTTACAACAACTCATCTCTAGTCAAGATAAATAATAGTAAGTTGAAATTACTTGTAAATCTGAGTTGATTCAACAAAATGTTTTAAGGCAGCAAAGCATTTTTTTACAGTGTATTGTTCTTTAAGGAGTTATCATATATCATTGTTTTTTATTGTCTTTTATTTTTTTACAGATTTTTTTCTCTTATATTGTTTTCTTATTTTTATGTAAAGTGTAAATTGTAAATGTGCTATACACTCTTAAAACGGTTGTGTTAAAACAACACATTTTGTGTCTAGTTAAGGACAACACACTTAATTAGTCTTTTTAAACATCTTGTGTGGTCCCTTTTATTTATTTAAACACATTTAAAAAATGACACAATGTGTTAAATAGCATAACAAATTGCGTACTCTCAATAGTACTTAATACTACTACTAAAAGCTCGTAAGGGGAACCATTTTAGCGCTACAGAGCACCTGTATAACACCTCTCTCTGTATACCATAAATGGAGCTAAAGCACGACTATAACAACACTTATGCTTCACTATAACACAATACGGTGCTTCACATGTGCTACATATACAATAGGTGATGTTTAGCACTAAAAATGGTTCGATTACGAGCCGGTCAAGCACATTTAGTGATAGTTAGCACCATTGGTTGTATGGAGGAGTGTTGAGCGCTTGAAGCTTTGCTGTTGTCGAGATGTAAGTTGTGTGTTTGTGCAGGTGCTCTTTAATAACAGTAAATGGAGAAGTGAGAGTTTATTATTCTTATCCGTGTGTGTGTGTGTGTGTTTAGAGGAAATCTGCCCTTAGATAAAAATACATCATTTTATTAAGAGAGGATGACATTTCTACTACCTCTTTCTCTCTTTCTCCTCTTTGTCTCACACTCGGTCTCTCTTTATAATTGTTCTGTAAATAAACCTGTGGAAACATACGTGTGAAGCACATAGAGAAATGTCCTGAGCTGAATGATGTTAGTTGTGTGTTTTGTTGTGTGAGTGTGTAGGAGTGTGTTTGTATGTCTTAAGTTTGTGGGTCATGGTTAACCCCCATACAAGCAGAACTCCATGAGCAACTTTCCACTCTTAAAGACAAACATCTAATTTTATCCTCCAGCATGAGTGTGTGTGTGTGTGTGTGTGTGTGTGTGTGTGTGTGTGTGTGTGTGTGTGTGTGTGTGTGTGTGTGTGTGTGCGCATGTGTGTGTGTGCGCGCATGTGTGTGTGTATTAGTAAAACTATAATATCTTTGTGTGTTCGTATTTCAGGTATTTTCGTAATTTAATTGTTTAAATCGGTTTACAGAAGTTATATATTCTGATCTCCAGTCAGATGTGTAATTTGAGTAAAGAGACTCGATGTGTTTGTGAGAATGACTGATAGTTTCCTTCAGTAGATGAAGACTTCAGACTTAACCTTTGTGTTTAGACCTAAACAACCCATACAAATCTGATTCCATCATGCTCTTTGTGTGTGTTTGTTTGTTTGTGTGTTTGCAGGCACGTAACAAACAGAATGGAGAATTGGCTGCCATTAAAATAATCAAAATGGAGCCGGGTAAGAATCGTGTCCACTGACCACAATTCTGAAATATCAAGCAATACACACACGAAACAAAAAATAAAATGTCTTATAAATAATAAATAATTTAAATGATGATCCGTGTCTCTCTCTCTGTCTCTTATAGAGGATGATTTCTCTGTAATCCAGCAGGAGGTTGTGATGGTGCGCAGTTGTAAGCACAGGAACATTGTAGCATATTATGGAAGTTATATCAGGTGAGATGAGAGACATCTGAAGTTTAATCCTCACACACTGTAAATTAATGATATATGATGTGATAAATATCTATATAAGCCAATTCCATCACATTAGAAAAAAAATCATGCTCAGGTAAAACAAGAGTGGAAATTATTACTTTAAAAGTCGAAATTATGAGTTAAAAACATGGCTGTAGCGACGGTTTGAAAATTAGTGAGGTCCAGTGTGGGGTGTCAAGAGTTAACAAGTGCTATCCCGGGTAAAAAAAGTGCACTTAAATAAAATACACTTTTTTAAGTATACTTAATAAATATTTCTGCATACAAATTTTGTAGCTAATATATCACATTTATCTTTTGTACTACTTAAAATTAAGAACATCTAAGTGTACACAACTGTTATTTTGAGACATCATTTATTTTAATAAAAATCTAGTTAGGTATTACTGGTATTTTTACTTTTTCGGGTAAACTGAAGTATTGTTTAAGCAGAACTTGACTTTTAATAGGTATATTGTGATGCACCGCCGATATTTATCGGCCAATTTTTGATGAATTTGAAACCATCGGCATATCTGCAATAGCACGAGAAAGGCAGATGCCGCTTTACCGTTTTACGCTTCTGGTGTTAACATATTTGGCATATTTTATTCAAACCCAATTCTTCTACATCTTTGTACCAGAGTTATTTTCTGTTTTTCAATAATGCCCTGTTGATACTCTTACAGACACAGTTATGATGATTACTGATTTTGTCTTACCTAATTGTAGTATCCTGTCAGCAATAACCTGCTTGTTGAATGATGCGCCTTATTTGATAACTTTTAAGTTTAAGCGGTCACCTCGTTGCCAGATATTAATACGAAAAACAAGCAAAAATAATCGGCCTTAAAGAACTTAAGTAAGTTCAAAGCTTTTAGAAATAAATCAGAGAAATCGCTATACTATCCTAGACCTGATCTTCACTTTATAGATAGTTTCAAAGTGTCACATTAATTGCTAAAACACTACATCTAAAGAGGATTTTTAACAATGAGATCTGCCAACACTGCCAAGCTTAAGACAATTTTCGTCATTTCACACCACACTATAAATGCCCCAAACGTAATTATATATGCTGATTTGTTTTGAAAAACGATTATTCATTCAGAGAATAATATGAAAAATGTAGAAAGGTCTGGACCTCGGTGACCTCATAGCTGGCTACCGCCATGGATAAAAAGTCAAAATTATGACTTTAAAAGTTTTATCTCATAATTTTTAACTTTTTATCTTAGAATTTTAAAAAGATGAAAAGCTAAAATTATGACTTTAAAAGTCAAAATTATGAGATAAAACTTTTAAAGTCATAATTTTGACTTTTCTTCTATGACCATACACTGAAAAAAATGATTGCAATCAATTTATTTAAGCTACATTTAAACAAAAGTTTTATATTTTATTTTACGTTACTAATCTTTTTTGTTTAAATGTAGCTTGAATGGATTGATTGCAACCACTTACCTTGAAAAAATTGATTAAATTCAATGAATCATTTTTTTCAGTGTAGCCAGCTTCAAATTTTTCATAATAGTTTTCCAAAAATTTCAGAAGAATTTTAAAAAGATGAAAAATTATGAGATAAATAGTCAAAATCATGACTCAAACTTATGAGATAAGTCATAATTTTGACTTTTTGTCTCATATATTTAAAATTTCAAAAAGATAAAAAGTCAAAATATGACATTAAAAGTCAGAATTATGATATAAAATGTTGAAATTATAAGATAAAAGTCATTATCTCATTATCTCATAATTTACACTTTTTTTATCTCAGAATTTTAAAAAGATAAAAATTATGACATAAGAAGTCAAAATTATGACTTTTAAATTTCAACCCTTTATCTTTATAATTTCAAAAAATATAAAAAATTGAAAAGTCATAATTATGAGATAAAATGTCAAAATTATAAGACAAAATGTCAAAATTAAGATTTAAAAAGTCAAAATTATGACTCGAAATTATGGGATTGAACTTTAAAAGTCATACTTTCAACTTTTTATCTTAGAATTTTAAAAAAGATAAAGAGTCAAAATTATGACTTTAAAAGTCTTAATAATCAAAATCATGACCCCAAAACTATGAGATAAAACTTTAAAAGTCATAATTTAGACTTTTTTCATAATTGTAATTTCCAATTTTTTTTCTTGTGTGGCAGAAATGAGCTTCCATAATATGTGTGTTGTGTTTTAGGATAAATAAACTGTGGATCTGTATGGAATACTGTGGTGGAGGATCTTTACAGGATATTTACCACGGTAATGAAGATTCTCACTTTTCTTTCACACACATATTTTAATAATAACATTAAAATATTTATTTGAAACATTTAACCCCTTCGTGTGGTTTTGTTTTAAAATTGTATTTGTTTGATTCATGTGAAGTCTGTGAGGTGATATACTGAATGATTCATCATATGTACTAAACTACACTTCACTATAACACACAGGCCAAAGCAAGCATCTGATCTGAGTAAATAAAACTAAAGTAGATCAGATAGAATATGAAATGATACTTGAAGGTGAATAAATGCTCACGGTTTAGATCTTTATTAAACACTGAAGTTTCATTGCTCAGTATTTCTCTCAATGTCTCTGTCAGTGACCGGACCGCTCACAGAACAACAGATAGCTTATGTGTGTCGAGAGATGCTGCAGGTGAGATACACACACACACACACACACACACACACGCACACACACACACACACACACACACACACACACACACACACACACACACACACACACACAGTTTGTGTTATTAAAATGAGGTTATGTATATATATTTTCTCTCTGTGTGTTAGGGTCTTGATTATTTACATGAACAGAAAAAGATCCACAGGGACATCAAGGTGACATTACATTCATTCTTCAAGTGTTTCTGTCAGGTGCAAATATTTTTATCTGAAGTTGTTTTCTGATTATTTTTCAGGGTGCAAATATTCTTCTAAATGATCACGGTGAAGTCAAACTGGGTTAGTAGAAAACCACAAATAAACAAAGCCATCTCTATCACTCTTTCTCTCTGTCTATTTGTTTATTGTCTTTTTGTCTTTTTCTAGCGGATTTTGGCATCTCCGCACAGATCACAGCCACTTTTGCCCGCCGGATGTCATTCATTGGGACTCCATACTGGTGAGATGAAAACCTCTAAACCAAAAAGTTTTTTTAAACTCTAAACACAAGCTTCTCACTCACTGATACACATTTCACACTGCAAAACACTGGTGCTACAAAATGACAAACACAGGCCACAAGAGTTTACCACAACACATTTACCATTGAGTCAACACAACAACTCAAAACTCTTCACAATTTTTAAACCAGAAAAATATATATTCACAAAATATAAACCAGCTCAGAGTGGACAGATGGGTTGTATATTTATACTATGTGTAAGAGGTGATGGATGAGATGAAGGAGTGTGAGGAGGATGAGGAGGATAAATGTGAAGAAGATGAGGTGGATAAATGTGAGGAAGATGAGGAAGAGGAATGTGAGGAAGATGAGGAGAATGAGTTTGAGGAAGATGAGGTGGATGAGGAGAATGATTATGTGTAAGATGAGGTGGGTGAATGTGAGGAAGATGAGGTGGATGAGGAGAATGAGTGTGAGGAAGATGAGGTGGATGAGAAGAACTAGTGTGAGGAAGATGAGGTGGATGAATGTGAGGAAGATGAGGTGGATGAATGTGAGGAAGATGAGGTGGATGAATGTGAGGAAGATGAGGTGGATGAGGAGAATGAGTGTGAGGAAGATGAGGTGGATGAATGTGAGGAAGATGAGGTGGATGAATGTAAGGAAGATGAGGGGGATGAGGAGAATGAGTTTGAGGAAGATGAGGTGGATGAGGAGAATGATTATGTGTAAGATGAGGTTGATGAGGAGAATGAGTTTGAGGAAGATGAGGTGGATGAATGTGAGGAAGATGAGGTGGATGAGAAGAACTAGTGTGAGGAAGATGAGGTGGATGAATGTGAGGAAGATGAGGTGGAGGATGAATGTGAGGAAGATGAGGTGGATGAGGAGAATGAGTGTGAGGAAGATGAGGTGGATGAGGAGGATGAGGGTGAGGAAAATGAGGCGGATAAGGAGAATAAGTGTCAAGAAGATGAGGTGGATGAGGAGGATGAGGGAGAGGAAGATGAGGTGGATGAGGAGAATAAGTGTCAAGAAGATGAGGTGGATAAGGAGGATGAGGGAGAGGAAGATGAGGTGGATGAGGAGAATGATTATGTGTAAGATGAGGTGGATGAGGAGGATGAGGGAGAGGAATATGAGGTGGATGAGGAGAATGAGTGTGAGGAAGATGAGGGGGATGAGGAGGATGAGGGTGAGGAACATGAGGCGGATGAGGAGAATGAGTGTGAGGAAGATGAGGTGGATGAGGAGAATGAGTGTGAGGAAGATGAGGCAGATGAATGTGAGGAAGATGAGGTGGATGAGGAGGATGAGGGTGAGGAAAATGAGGCGGATAAGGAGAATAAGTGTCAAGAAGATGAGGTGGATGAGGAGGATGAGGGAGAGGAAGATGAGGTGGATGAGGAGAATGAGTGTGAGGAAGATGAGGTGGATGAGGAGAATAAGTGTCAGGAAGATGAGGTGGATGAGGAGGATGAGGGTGAGGAAGATGAGGTGGATGAGGAGAATAAGTGTCAAGAAGATGAGGGGGATGAGGAGGATGAATGTGAGGAAGATGAGGTGGATGAGGAGAATGAGTGTGAGGAAGATGAGGTGGATGAATGTGAGGAAGATGAGGGGCATGAGGAGAATGAGTGTGAGGAAGATGAGGTGGATGAATGTGAGGAAGATGAGGTGGATGAGGAGAACTAGTGTGAGGAAGATGAGGTGGATGAGGAGAACTAGTGTGAGGAAGATGAGGTGGATGAATGTGAGAAAAATAAGGCGGATGAAGAGGATGAATGTGAGGAAAATGAGGTGGATGAGGAGAATGAGTTTGAGGAAGATGAGGTGGATGAGGAGAATAAGTGTCAAGAAGATGAGGTGGATGAGGAGGATGAATGTGAGGAAAATGAGGTGGATGAGGAGAATGAATGTGAGGAAGATGAGGTGGATGAGGAGGATGAGGGAGAGGAAGATGAGGTGCATGAGGAGGGTGAATGTGAGGAAGATGAGGTGGATGAGGAGGATGAGGGTGAGGAAAATGAGGCGGATGAGGAGAATAAGTGTCAAGAAGATGAGGTGGATGAGGAGGATGAGGGAGAGGAAGATGAGGTGGATGAGGAGAATGAGTGTGAGGAAGATGAGGCAGATGAATGTGAGGAAAATGAGGCGGATGAAGAGGATGAATTTGAGGAAAATGAGGTGGATGAGGAGAATAAGAGTCAGGAAGATGAGGTGGATGAGGAGGATGAGGGTGAGGAAGATGAGGTGGATGAGGAGAATAAGTGTCAAGAAGATGAGGTGGATGAGGAGGATGAAGTGAGGAAGATGAGGTGGATGAGAAGAACGAGTGTGAGGATGATGAGGTGGATGAATGTGAGGAAGATGAGGTGGATGAATGTGAGGAGAATGAGTGTGAGGAAGATGAGGTGGATGAATGTGAGGAAGATGAGGTGGATGAGAAGAACTAGTGTGAGGAAGATGAGGTGGATGAGGAGAATGAGTGTGAGGAAGATGAGGTGGATGAATGTGAGGAAGATGAGGTGGATGAGAAGAACTAGTGTTAGGAAGATGAGGTGGATGAGGAGGATGAGGGTGAGGAAGATGAGGTGGATGAGGAGGATGAATGTAAGGAAGATGAGGCGGACGAAGAGGATGAATGTGAGGAAAATGAGGTGGATGAGGAGAATAAGTGTCAGGAAGATGAGGTGGATGAGGAGGATGAGGGAGAGGAAGATGAGGTGGATGAGGAGAATGAGTGTCAGGAAGATGAGGTGGATGAGGAGGATGAGTGTCAGGAAGATGAGGTGGATGAGGAGGATGAATGTGAGGAAGATGAGGAGGATGAGGAGAATAAGTGTCAGGAAGATGAGGTGGATGAGGAGGATGAGGGTGAGGAAGATGAGGTGGATGAGGAGAATAAGTGTCAAGAAGATGAGGTGGATGAGGAGGATGAATGTGAGGAAGATGAGGCAGATGAATGTGAGGAAGATGAGGCAGATGAATGTGAGGAAGATGAGGCGGATGAAGAGGATGAATGTGAGGAAAATGAGGTGGATGAGGAGAATAAGTGTCAGGAAGATGAGGTGGATGAGGAGGATGAGGGTGAGGAAGATGAGGTGGATGAGGAGAATAAGTGTCAAGAAGATGAGGTGGATGAGGAGGATGAAGTGAGGAAGATGTGGTGGATGAGGAGAATGAGTGTCAGGAAGATGAGGTGGATGAGGAGGATGAGGGTGAGGAAGATGAGGTGGATGAGGAGAATAAGTGTCAAGAAGATGAGGTGGATGAGGAGGATGAATGAGGAAGATGAGGTGGATGAGGAGAATGAGTGTCAGGAAGATGAGGTGGATGAGGAGGATGAATGTGAGGAAGATGAGGTGGATGAGGAGGATGAGGGTGAGGAAGATAAGGTGGATGAGGAGAATAAGTGTCAAGAAGATGAGGTGGATGAGGAGGATGAGGGTGAGGAAGATAAGGTGGATGAGGAGAATAAGTGTCAAGAAGATGAGGTGGATGAGGAGGATGAAGTGAGGAAGATGAGGTGGATGAGGAGAATAAGTGTCAGGAAGATGAGGTGGATGAGGAGGATGAGGGTGAGGAAGATGAGGTGGATGAGGAGAATAAGTGTCAAGAAGATGAGGTGGATGAGGAGGATGAGGGTGAGGAAGATGAGGTGGATGAGGAGGATGAAGTGAGGAAGATGAGGTGGATGAGGAGAATGAATGTGAGGAAGATGAGGTGGATGAGGAGGGTGAATGTGAGGAAGATGAGGTGGATGAGGAGAATGAGTGTGAGGAAAATGAGGCGGATGAGGAGAATAAGTGTCAAGAAGATGAGGTGGATGAGGAGAATGAGTGTCAGGAAGATGAGGTGGATGAGGAGGATGAGGGTGAGGAAGATGAGGTGGATGAGGAGAATAAGTGTCAAGAAGATGAGGTGGATGAGGAGGATGAAGTGAGGAAGATGTGGTGGATGAGGAGAATGAGTGTCAGGAAGATGAGGTGGATGAGGAGGATGAATGTGAGGAAGATGAGGTGGATGAGGAGGATGAGGGTGAGGAAGATGAGGTGGATGAGGAGAATAAGTGTCAAGAAGATGAGGTGGATGAGGAGGATGAGGGTGAGGAAGATAAGGTGGATGAGGAGAATAAGTGTCAAGAAGATGAGGTGGATGAGGAGGATGAATGTGAGGAAGATCTGGTGGATGAGGAGAATAAGTGTCAGGAAGATGAGGTGGATGAGGAGGATGAGGGTGAGGAAGATGAGGTGGATGAGGAGAATAAGTGTCAAGAAGATGAGGTGGATGAGGAGGATGAAGTGAGGAAAATGAGGTGGATGAGGAGAATAAGTGTCAGGAAGATGAGGAAGATGAGGTGGATGAATGTGAGGAAGATGAGGTGGATGAATGTGAGGAAGATTAGGTGGATGAATGTGAGGAAGATGAGGTGGATGAGGAGAATGAGTGTGAGGAAGATGAGGTGGATGAATGTGAGGAAGATGAGGTGGATGAGGAGAATGAGTGTGAGGAAGATGAGGTGGATGAATGTGAGGAAGGTGAGGTGGATGAATGTGAGGAAGATGAGGGGGATGAGGAGAATGAGTTTGAGGAAGATGAGGTGGATGAGGAGGAAGATTATGTGTAAGATGTGATGATGAGGAGCATGAGTGTGAGGAAAATGAGGTGTAAGATTGTTAATATCTGGGTTATCTTTGGTTTCTTCTGTAATTGTAATGAATGACATCAAAGTATTGTGAGAGTGATTGAAAAGCTATTGATGTCATGTGTTAATGGATCTGTGCTGTATGCAGCAGTAGTTTAAGCGTCTATCACACCTGTCTGTTGTTGCTTTTATCAGAGCCACACGATGGTCTTCCATTATAATGTAACACTTATAAAACTTTATTTGATTGCATTCATGAACATGATGTAAGTCCTGTCAGATTGATTCCTATCAACAGTGAAGGTGAAGATGACAACTTTCATCATTATACACACAGCGTCATCCAGCTGCGGTCGTTGTTGTTATTTTGTGATCTCTAGTGGTGAATATTACATATTGTGCTTTTAATAGGAAAATGTTTAGGGTTCTGATGGGCTAATAGAAAACTGCAACACATCAGATGAACGTTAGTGTGTGTGTTTGTGTGTTTCCAGGATGGCTCCAGAAGTGGCTGCAGTGGAGATTAAAGGAGGTTATAATGAACTCTGTGATATCTGGTCTGTGGGAATTACAGCAGTAGAGCTCGCTGAACTACAACCACCTCTGTTTGATGTTCATCCTCTCAGGTAAACTAACACACAAACACACAACAACACTGATGATGGTCCTGAGATGAAGTCTGACTGTATTTCTTCTGGTCTCTCAGAGTTTTGTTCCTCATGTCTAAGAGCGGCTATCAACCTCCGAAACTCAAAGACAAATCAAAATGGTGAGCCGTGTGTGTGATGTCATCATTATTTGTGATCTTCTGCCGTCACTGAAACACTCACAGCTGATTTCATTACAGGTCCAGCAACTTCTACAACTTTGTGAAGTCCATGCTGATCAGGAACCCAAAGAAGAGACCAAGTGCTAAAAAGATGCTGACAGTAGGTTTGACAACTGTGTGTGTGTGCGTGCCTGTGTGTGTGTTTTATTGATGTGTGTGTTGTATTGATGTGTGTACTGTGTGTTTCAGCATTTGTTTGTGACTCAGCCTGGTTTGAGTCAAGATTTAACCCTCGAGCTCTTGGATAAACTCAGACATCCAGAGAAACTCAAAGACTGTTTACACACAGATGAAGATGATGGGGAGGTACAAACACATGCATGGACAAACTCACAGACAAAGTTCAAACTAGTACCTGAACTAGTACTGTCTCTCTCTCAGGTGGTTGTCTCAAGTTCCCTCAGAAGAATTCACTCAATGAACCGACACAACCGAGCAGAAAGGACAAACTCAGACATCCGCTGTAAGACACTGATTGTGTATTACATTGTGTGTAATACATTGTGTATGCATGATTTTAAATTTGTGTTGTGTGTTTCAGTGGATCAGATTTACACACAAAGACCAGTAGCTGACAAACAAAAGTCTTCAGACAGAACGGTGAGTTTGTGTCTTTGTTGGGTCTTAAATTGAAATAGTTAAGGAACCCAAACTTGTAAAAGTGGGCGTGAAACTCATGTGATGTCATTCCTCATCAGTTACGACAGTCATGTGATCAGTACACCAGTGCCAAAAAAGACCCAATCAGGTAAGAGAAGCTGCTGCACATGTATGTCAAATAAACAAATATCTTTACACACTGTTGTGTTTCTTAAAACAAACAATCTTTTCTAACAGAGATGAAAGTTTGGACACAGACGATGATTATGATGATGTGGAAATGTAAGATATCTGACATCATCAGCTTTAGTCTTCTTTATATAAGAAGTGTGATTGTGATTAACAGCATCTCTCATCTCTTCTTCTTTCACAGACCTACAGCTCATTTTATGAGGTAACACACACACACAATCCCACACACATACAATTCAAAAATCATGGGTTTGATCCCAGAAAATACAGATACAGATTAAATGTCTACATTACAAATACATTAAAGAGGCTATGGCACAAGACTTTTTTAAGATGTCAAATAAATCTTTGGTGTCCCCAGAGTGTTTATGTGAAGTTTTAGCTCAAAATACCATATAGATCATTTATTATAACATGTTGAAGTTTGTAGGTGTGAGCAAACATGTTAAATTTTGGGTGTGTACTTTAAAATGCAAATGAGCTAATGCAAACACTGATCACCATAATGGTGGTTTGTTAAAATTGAAACTCTATTGTGTCGATTTCTCTCTCTCTCTCTCTTTCTCTGCACTGAATGTCAGTGCTGTGATTGGATAGTGCAGATTAAGGGGTGGTATTATTATAATAAGACCTCCTTATGGCATCATAAGGAGAGCCAAATTTCAACAACCAATTTAGAGAATGTTTTACCAAAACTAAGTTACTGGGTTGATCATCTCACATTTTCTAGGTTGATAAAAGCACTGGGGACCCAATCATAGCACTTAAACATGGAAAAAGTCAGATTTTCATGCCATGGCCTCTTTAAATGTAAATATGATGAAGTGATGTGACTGTGCTCTTCTTTACTCAGTAACACACTGCTGTACAGTGATGTTCCTCCGCCTCTACCTCCAAAAGTGAGTCAGTAGAAACACATTATAACATAAAACAAGTTCTTGTCTTGCTTTAACCTGAAAATGGCATTGATAAGTGTTTAATCCAAAGTAATGTGTGTGTGTTTGTGTGTAGCCAAAGAATCGCGCGCATTCAGAGGAGATTGTGACAACGGAAGATGAAGAGAGTAAATCTCTTGCTGTCTGTGGCCCGATACCTTTATTAAGGACGTCCAGTGGAACACAAACACACACTCGACCCGTCCCACGACCACGATCTGTACGCAACGTTAACTCTGGTGAGCGCACAGACACATACACAAACACACACTTTATCCAGTCACCAGTACAGAAATTGTTTGTGTGTGTTTGTGTAGATCCATCATCATTTTCCAGTTTTCATGTTGATGCTCCAGCAGACCTGCAGCCACCTGAGCTGCCACCTAAGGACAGACGACGCAGACGTGAAGCTCCGAATGTTCCTCAGGTCTGTCTTAAACTCTCTGACAGGAGATCAGACGCTGTATAAATACATTCAGGGTGTTATTTGCTGGGTAATAGGGGAGATTATCCCCCCTCTGGTCTTTATATCCCTGCCTCTGATGAATTATTTTTATCCCTGTAGGGAAATTTTTTTTTCCCCATGATTAATAATCATCTAACAGCAATATAAACGGCCTAAAATAAAGATAATTTAAGTAATAACACTGCCACGCAATAGTGCAAATAACTATAAAATCGGGATTGCATGCCTGGATTTTTCATATGTTGCCAAGTACTAATAATCTATTTCTGTGTGAAAACAGCCAAATAATAAATAAAAAAGGATTCCAAGACATATATCATCGTTTTTACAGAACCATTACAAAACAAATCCAAAAATATCAACATTGAGAATGAGACCGCAGAAACTACCGTCGTTACAATTGAGGGGAACTTCCAGAATGACACAGAAAACCAAAAAAAGAGGTCAAAAGTCCATCATCAAACAAATTGTTTTCTTAGTCTGACGTCTTTTCAAAGTAGGCATATAAAATGTATTTATGTTATATTGAGAGTAAGTTGTGCATTGCATTTTTTTCTATAAAATATCATGATTATAATGCATGTCTGGTGCAAAGTATAAAGAGTGATTGCATTCTGGCATACAGTTCAGGTTGTGAAATTGTTTTATTAAGTTTCTGTATTTGAGTTCAGCTAGTCAGTGAGAGCTGCGCGGTAAAAAAAAATCACTCACCAACCTCAGAAAGTACTTTAGTGACAGACGTTAAACCTCATGACCGTTAGACTGTCATGCCAGACCAAGGGTCTCATTTCTAAAACTGTGCATAGGATCCTTACTAAAAGTCTACGCCAAAAGTGGAATATGCTAAATGGCAATTTAAATGCTATAATTGGGTCCCCAGGTCTTCTATCAACCTAGAAAGTGTAAAAAAGGTCAACCCAGCAACTTAGTTTTGGTAAACCATTCTCTGCAAGCATGTGAAAATAGCTAATTCAAATATGGCTCCCCTTGTGATGTCAGAAAATAATATTATTATTATAAATAATAATTATTATTAATTATTATTATAATAATACCGTCTCTTTATTCTGCACTGTTGCATTCAACAACGCAGACGGTTTCAGCATTAACATCATAAACAAATGGCTTTCGTGGTCAACGCCTAACTTCTGGTAAACTCAGCTAAAAATAAATAACAACAAAGTCCTTTTAAAGTCGTTTATTTATATAACAAGCAAAATTAACTACACGTAGATTACCTAGGAAACCAAAACATGTTATTTTCGACGAGGTATTTGTTCAAGAGTTCAAAGAAACTGGAAGTAAAGTTCCGACCAGACGTGTAATCTGATGACCCCGTCTATAACAAACCACCATTCTGGTGATCAGTGTTTGCATTATCAAAGTGCATTTTTAACATGTTATAATAAATTATCTGTGGGGTACTTTGAGCTAAAACTTCACATGTGTACTCTGGGGACACCAAAGATTTATTTGACATCTTAAAAAAGTCTTGTGAAATGTCCCTTTTAAATTCCCTGAATGATCAATATAAGCCTGTGGTTCATTTTGTTTTATAAATAAAAATTAAAAAACATCTCCCCCCTCTGATTTTTTCCATAATCGCAGCCTTAACACATTAATATATCATCACGTAATGAGAAGAGAATCAATAATAGTGCATGTGTGAGATGCTTGTTTATCAGATGAGTTATTTCTTTTGTTTAGGATCCGGTCGAGTGTGTCGCTCCAGTGGTTAGGAAACGGCCGGTACGTTCTGATCTCACACTCCTTACGCTCCTTCTTGAAGTGACGAAAGCATAACCGGCGTGTTTTCATCCCACAGATTATATTCCGGAAAGTCTTTCATGGGTGTCCATTAAAGATCAACTGCTCGGCTCAATGGGAACATCCCATCACTAAAGGTAACGGATCTGACAGCTGGAGTGTTTGCGGATTGAAGGATGCTCAGTCATGTTTGTTGTGTTTGTGTTTAGATCATCACCTGATTATAGGTGCAGATGAGGGAATCTACACACTAAACCTCAACAGTGCTGAGACCACAATGGATCAGCTGAGAGAATCAAACAACTCTGAATCAATTCCTGTCGAGATTCACATGTGAGATTCATTACATGCTTTCTTCCTCAGCTGTTTCCAGGCAAGTGTGTGTGGATCTACACCCTGGGCAATGTATTAATGTCTGTGTCAGGTGAGAAATAATCACAACTGTCAAGAAATACATAACCAATGTAAAACAGGATGATTGACAGCTGTGTTTGTGTGTAAATCACAGGTAAATCCTCTCAGCTTCACTCTCACTCTCTGAAGGAGCTGTACGAACAGTCACGTAAAGAACATCGTATAGTTGCCTTGCCAGCACACAGACTCTTACCACGGTAAATGACTTATTTTATTACACACATACATTCACATTTATTAAAAACACACTTCTATTACATGGGATTGGAAAAGAGAACAATAGGGTAGAGTGGGGCAATATTACATTTGGATGAATCATATTTTTAGACTATCAACACATCTCTGCTACAAATGAACACATAGGGGTGGTGTCCCGGTCCGGACGGGTTTATCCTAGTCCCATACTAAAATGCATGTTTGATCTGACTTAAAGGTGGCCAAAAATGTAAAACTGTATTTATCTAGTCATAGATGAATAATAAGAGTTGTGTTCATGGCAATGACATTTCATGAGCCTCAAACACGATTGTTTCCCCAACATTAAAGTAATTACAATGTTGTTACAATGCTAAAAACAAAGTTATTACTACTGAGTTAGCATTTTATGTTAGTCAATGCTATATGCAAGTCAATGCTATATGCTAGTCAATGCTATATGCTAGTCAATGCTATATGCTAGTCAATGATATATGCTAGTCAATGATATATGCTAGTCAATGCTATATGCAAGTCAATGCTATATGTTAGTTAATGCTATATGTTAGTTAATGCTATATGCTAGTCAATGCTATATGCTAGTCAATGCTATATGCTAGTTAATGCTATATGTGACCCGTCACGGAAACCAGTGACATAAGTCGGCAGCACAAGTTTCGAGATAATGAATGATAAAGTATTTTTTTTCAAAATTTGTGATTTTCGTTTTATTGTAGAATCTGTTAGTTGAGATCACGAAGAAGCTTCTCCATGTTTGAGATAGCAGTTTTTGTATATTTAAAAGCATACATTTTGTGGTTGAAATGGGCTTGTTTTTCCGGAGATTTTAGCGTGCAGCGGGGGGTGTCATTGTCTGTGTGTATTTACATACTGGATAAGCGGCTTCACCCCCGCCCCTAAGGGTAACAGCGTGACTATAAATAAGGATAGTTCGCCAAAAAATGAAAATAATGTAATTAATGACTTACCCTTATGTCGTTCTAAACTCGGAAGACCTCCATTCATCTATGGAACACAGTTTAAGATGTTTTAACGTTAGATTTAGTCCGAGAGCTTTCTGCCCCTCCATTGAAAATCTATGTATGGTTTCCATGTCCAGAAAGGTAATAAAAACATCATCAAAGTAGTCCATGTGACATCAGTGGGTCAGTAAGAATGTGTTGAAGCATCGCAAATACAGTTTGGTCCAAAAATAGCAAGAATTACGACTTTATTCAGCATTTTCTTCTCTTTCGGTTCTGTTGTGAACCACGTGAAGTCATGGAACTGTAGTGACGTGGCTGACCTGAAATTTTTTTTCAAACTTACAGCGTGCGTCTCCACAGACTGTAAACGAAGCTCGGGCGCACAAAACAAAATTAAAAAAGAAGCTGGGGCGGAACAGATAACAGTCAGCCGCATCGTACGTCAGCCGTGTCACTGGCTTGCTCGACTTTATGTGGCGCCGCAGATGGATGACGTCAAAGTACTTTGACGTCATCTCTCTGTCTGTTCTTGCAGCGCAGCATGAAGTCAAACACACACAAAAAATCACACAGAGATCGTTGAATTCATTATATAATTGGCTACATGCTTTGTCTATCAATATTTTCCATGAAGTCATTGGCTGATGGAGGAACGAGCGAGCAATTGGTAACATCTCTAAAGGACGTCACGTTTTCGACGGCGCTGTTTGGATTATCTATTATACTATCTCCCTATTTTAAATACAAACTTTGAAGGCGGTTCATGTGTTTACCGTAACTTAAAGTGTAATCTCATATACCCTTACATGTTACGATGTAAATAGTCCTCAGATTGTATAATATATTCTATTACCAGACGTTCATGCAAAATCTGATGTAAACAATAGACTATATATCTATATTTCACGGATTATACGCATTTGTGGACAAAATGGTCATTGGATAATCTGAAACAGACTGGATTCGACTTTTGATCAACACAAAGGTAAAAAGTCCTGTTTATTTTTGCATGTTCTGTCACAAAATACTAAATATGATGCTAGAACATCTGTATCTCAGCTTTACAGGGGGTATGGCTTAGTTAAATGAGATGTAAATGAGCTCTAATGTCTCTCCCGGCAGGGAAAAGTGTTAACTTTTCTTTCTGTATTTTCTCGGTTTGAGTATTTCTGAGTTCCTAAATTTAAATGGCCACAACTTCTCCAAATCTTATCAGATTTCCATGTGTTACACATCGTTGGAAAGCTTAGAAACGTTCACTTTCACTGCACTTTCAGAATCTGTGAATAACTCAAAATGCCCCAGATCCGACTTGTGTCCTTACTTTCTGTGACTGGTCACATATGCTAGTTAATGCTATATGCTAGTCAATGCTATATGCTAGTTAATGCTATATGCTAGTCAATGATGCTAGTTAATGCTATATGCTAATCAATGTTATATGCTAGTCAATGATATATGCTAGTCAATGCTATATGCTAGTTAATGCTATATGCTAGTTAATGCTATATGCTAGTCAATGCTATATGCTAGTCAATGCTATATGCTAGTTAATGCTATATGCTAGTTAATGCTATACTAGTTAATGCAATATGCTAGTTAATCCATACTGGGGGAAAAACACAAAGTTACCACTCAAAAACTTCCATTAACAATCTCTAAACAATTAATTATTCCTCAAAATCTGTATTCATCTGATACAGACTCAAACATAAGATCTGTTTACAAACACACAAAGCTACTGAAGGAGAAACAGCCAATCAGAGCAGAGTTCAACATTTTTATTCATGACTCTGTCAAATAATGAAATATTAGATCATTTCATTCTAAAGGCAAATCCTAGGGTTATAAATGGACATGTAAAACTGACTCTGGATCATTTTTGCACTTAATAAAGACACAAACCTTCTATGTAGACATCAGAGAACAATTTAACAGATTATTACAATGCATTCTTTGGCACATTTAATTTAAAACATCTTGCACTGACATATCTTAACATATATCAGTGCAATTGTTTTGCCTCAAGATGCACCCCAGTAATGTGTTTGTAAGGTTTATTTGTGGAAAATTACTTGTCCTAATATAACTAAGGTCTAATCCTGGATTAATGTAAACCCTATCTGGGAAACCGCCCCTTTAAGTTTCTAGAATCTACCGTTGTAATAGAATTACACTAAAACTGACAGAAGTGCAAATGTTACATCTTACACTATAGCTTATGAGGGATTTATTGTAACAGAAAATTTAGTTTAAACACAAATAGTAACTATATACTGGAGGTGGATATTATTTGAACATCTGTCTATAATAGATAGATAGCCACACATTCATTCATCCATGATCCTTCATCTGACCATCCTTCTATTATACTGTACATCAATGTATATACAGTATATTTTTGAAAGCGCTGCACAATTAAGACAAAACATCATAATTGTCAATTATTTTTTATTATACAGTTATCAAGTTAATTAATAGTATTTACATTGTTTTTATTTCACAATCATTCATGTTAGTTAACACTGTATAGTGTAAATAATATTTCAATAGCAGCTATCTGTTATTGGGAGACATTGACATGTTTCAAAATGGTGTTATGAAAGTGAAAGTGACAAGCTTGTCATGTATGCAACGCATACTCGGAATGTGACCTCTGCATTTAACCCACCCCAGTGAGTAGTGAACACGCACTGCAAATCGTGAACACACACACACATCCGGAGCAGTGGCCAGCACCCGGGGGGGGCAATTAGGGTAAAGTGCCTTGATCAAGAGCACCACAGTTGCCACCCACCGGCCAGGTCATCCGGGATGTTGATGTCTTTCTTTGTTTAGTGGAGAGGAAATTATGTTTTTTGAGGAATCCTGGATTTTTCTCCATATAGTGGACTTCAACAGTTTACAGTTTTAATGCAGGTTCTCGTTTTGCACTAGCTGTGTGATGCACCACATTAAAGGATTAGTCCATTTTCTTAAAAACAAATCCAGATAATTTACTCACCTCCATGTTATCCAACATGTTGATGTCTTTCTTTGTTCGGTCGAGAAGAAATTATGTTTTTTAAAAAAAAAATTCCAGGATTTTTCTCATTTTAATGGACTTTGATGGACCCCAACACTTAACACTTGGCTCAACACTTTTTCAAAGTGTTTCGAAGGACTCTAGATGATCCCAAACGAGGCATAAGAGTCTTATCTAGTGAAACGATTGTCATTTTTGACAAGAAAAATAAAAAATATGCACTTTTGAACCACAAACTTCTCGTCTATATCCGGTCCTGTGACGCGCCAGCGTGACCTCACGTAATTGCATCATCACGTCAAGAGGTCAGGGATGATGTATGCGAAACTCCGCCCCAGTGTTTACAAGTGTGGAGAAAGAGGACCGCTCCTACGTTGTTGTATGTGTAATGATACTAATTAATGTCTTTGTGTCAGATTATTGTTTAAAATGGTCCACAAATGTGCGTTTCATATATGTAACACGTGACCTTTCCACGTCACGTCGTGCTGGCTCGTCACACAGCCGGATATGGACGAAGGTTGTGGTTTGGAGGTGTATGTTTGTTGTTTTTCTTGTCGGGAGTGACGGTCGTTTCGCTGGATGGGACCCTTGTGCCTCGTTTGGGATCGTTTATAGTCCTTTGAAACATCGTTGAAAAGGGCTGTTGGGTGTTGAGTAAAGTGTTGAGTGTTGGGGTCCATTGGAGTCCATTGGGGTGAGAAAAATCCTGCAATGTTTTCCTCAGAAAGCATGGTTTCTTCTGGACTGAGCAAAGAAAGACATAAAAATTTTGGATGACATGGTGGTGAGTAAATTATCTGGATTTTTTTTTTGAGGAAAATGGACTTATCCTTTAAGGATTGCGTAAACACGTTGAAAGGTCACACGTTACGTATGTGAAACGCACACTCGCGTACCATTTTAAACAATAAACTGACACAAAGACATTAATAAGTATCAGTCCACATACAACAACGTCTGAACGCTCCTCTTTCTTCACACTTGTAAACACCGAAGCGGTAGTTTCAACCGTGACCTTTAGACATAATATGTAAAGGTCACGCTGGTGCGTCACACGGCTACTGCCAGACGAGAAGTTGTGGTTTAATAGTACATTTTTTTATTTTTTTGGTGAAACTGCTGGTTTGGCTAGATAACACCCTTATGTCTCGGTTGAGATCATTTAGAGCTCTTTGAAGGTCCACTATATGGAGAAAAATCCTCCAAAAGCTTGGTTTCTTCTCAACTGAACAGGGACAGACATAAATATCTTGGATGACGTGGGGGTGAGTACATTATTAGGATTTTTTAATGAAAGTGAGTAATCCTTTAACAAAGTGCATCAAAACAAAAGATCTTCTTCTGACAGTGAGACCGACGCACACACAGACACATGCACACAGACAGACAAACACAAAATGTAATCTGGTTGTTTTCTGGTTGTCTCATAACAGGAAGTTAGTGATCAGCACAAAGATTCCAGACACAAAAGGTTGCAGAAGATGTTCAGTGGGTGAGATGATCAAATCAAATCAATCTACACAATCTTCATATTAAACACACATCATAGATCAGCATGTCATCTCTCTCTCTCTTTAGCTCATAATGTTGTGAATGGTTGTGTGTTTCTGTGCTGTGCGCTGGAGTCCAGTGTGGTTTTGCTGCAGTGGTACGAGCCCATGCATAAGTTTATGCTCATAAAGGTGATTTGACATTCAAACACACATGATGTATAAACGACACAACATCATCAACATTGCAGTAATTGTGTGTTTCTCGTAGCAATTTGACTTCCCGTTGCCGACGCCCCTGCGTGTCTTTGAGATGCTGGTGGTCCCTGAGCAGGAATATCCACAGGTGTTCATCAGGGTGAGCAAAGGACCCAACACAATACAACCCGTTCAGCTGGGATTCATCGATCTCAACTCCAACACATCCTGGTTCGCTGATACTGGACTCGGTACAGATCTAACAATCAAAGACGTATTCACACATATATAATCTGTAGATCCTATAAACATGTTGATGTGTTTGTGTGTGACAGAGAGTCGCAGCGCTGATAAAGCTCAGTTGAATCAGTTGGACAGTGACACATTGATGGTTTTGATCGACAGTGAGTATTTTACAGAACACAAACTTTACCTCCTTTCTTTCTCATACTCATCTAAAGGATTATTAGGAACACCTGTTCAAATTAATGCAATGGTGTAATGGTGTAGGGGATGTTTTCTTGGCACACTTTAGGCCCCTTAGTGCCAAATGGGCATCATTTAAATGCCACAGCCTACCTGAGCATTGTTTCTGACCATGTCCATCCCTTTATGACCACCATGTACTCATCCTCTGATGGCTACTTCCAGCAATGTCACAAAGTTCAAATAATTTCAAATTAGTTTCTTGAACATGACAATGAGTTCACTGTACTAAAATGGCCCCCACAGTCACCAGATCTCAACCCAATAGATCATCTTTGGGATGTGGTGGAACGGGAGCTTCGAGCACTGGATGTGTATCCCACAAATCTCCATCAACTGCAAGATGCTGTCTTATCAATATGGGCCAACATTTCTAAAGAATGCTTTCAGCAACTTGTTGAATCAATGCTATGTAGAATTAAGCAGTTCTGAAGGTGAAAGGGGGTCAAACACAGTATTAGTATGGTGTTCCTAATAATCCTTTAGATGAGTGTATAAATAATGTTATTCTGTGAGTGTCCGTCTATAATAGAGTTATCTATATATAAAAACAACTCTATGTCCTTATTTACATGATCTCTCTCGCTCTTTCTCTCTTTCTTTCTCTCATAGATTCGGTTCATACTGTCGGTTTGGATGGATCAGTGAAGAACCCCAAACAGCACGCTGTAGACGTCACTTTTAATATGGACGTTGATGCTGTGGGTAAGTAATGCAGATCATATGAGTGTTATAATGACATCATGACAAACTCTGACATCATCGCTGACTCATCAGTTTATCATGATGACACACTGATCGCTATCTGGAAACACGGCTGGCAGAGGAGAGGTCCGGGATTCACCGACATACTGCAGGAGATCACAGACCCCAAAAACATCTTCCGCCTGGTGGGATCTGACAGGTACACACACAAATACACACAACAACACAAATACACACAACTTAAATGACTTTATAATTGCAAATGTTTTAATGTTCACAGAATGGTTGTCATGGAGAAGCGAGCGTGTGATGACCAATCAGGACTCTGTAATCTGTACGTTCTGGAGACGGTTGACTCCGCCCCATTTCCTGAGCGTGCGCTGTCACACAAACACACACAATGATATGTGAAGCGTGATTGTTTTAAAACTCTGTTCTTTAGTTTCTATCTAGTGTTAATAAAGACATCAGTCCAGGTGTGAATAACACACTATCTGTTTCCTGTGTGTGCGTGTGTGCGTGTGCGTGTGCGTGTGCGTGTGTGTGTGTGTGTGTGTGTGTGTGTGTGTGCGTGCGTGCGTGAGTGTGTGTGTGTGTGTGTGTGTGTGTGTGCGTGTGTGCGTGTGCGTGTGCGTGTGCGTGTGTGTGTGTGTGTGTGTGTGCGTGCGTGTGTGCGTGTGTCTATAGGATGTGTTTCTTTCGGGTCACTACATCCTGACCCATAAAAATCAGCTGAGAATGTCAAACACACCTGAATTGTTCTTGTGTAGAAACAGAAGTGTTTGTGCAATAATAAAGTTGTGTTGTTTGAAGTTATGTGAGACTTATGACCTTTATTGATATGTCTGCATGAAGTTTCACGTAAAAACAAGAAAGATCAAGTCAATGTAGATTGTGTAATGTAAATATCATATGATCAGTTAAGGAAAACAGCTACAGGATTTATTCAGTGCTGTATAGTTTTAAAAAAACATTGAAAGAGGGAACTTAGATCAATGCACAACTTCATTATATGCTAATGAAAGGCCCACACACACTAAATAAAGACTTGAAGCCTTACGCTCATAATACACTCTAAAACAATACAATTTAATTATCCGTATTTTCCTACAGTGCTTTATACAGTTTGCATTGATACAAACCAGCTTAAGGTAGACATAAAAGATAAAGATCATAAAGGAAAATTAAAAAATATATACAACATGATATTATCATGATCATAAGATAAGTACATTATTGATGCTAAGCGTAAAAATTATTATCTGTAATCAGATATCTTCATATATGGTAATATATAGTGTATGTTAAACAGGCATCTACTGTACAGGCCAGACATATGGGGGTGGTTTCCCCAACAGGGATTATCTTAAACCAGGAATAGGCCTCAGATTAATTAGTTTTAACAAAGATGTCTTACTAAAAACATTACTTGTGTGCATTCTGAGGCAAAACAAAGTACACTGATATATTTAAAGATATGTCAGTACAAATTGTTTTCAGTTTGGACAGCTCTTACATTTATTTTAGTCAAGGACTAGTCTAATCCCTTTCTGGGAAACAGGCAAGAGCCAATTATGACATTGTCTGTGGTATTGATAAAACAGAAATATAATAATTCATGTTTTATTTGTCTAATCTTAATATTTCAATGGGTACACTGAGTAATAAAGAAGTTTTAATTTATTTAAAAATCATGAAACCGCACTCTCTCGCTAATCTTACAGTATTGCAGTACCCGTCTTTGCCGATAGGTGCCAGCAAAACTCCGCCTATGATGCTGATCGACTCGAGCATCTCTGGATAGTAAAGATGACAACTATATCAAATAAAACCATTAAAGAAACAAATCTAAAAGCTTCATATATCTACAGTACCTCAATGCTTTAAGAAAGGACGATGTAACTAAATAAACTTTTTCTGAGACTCTAGGCATTTTTTTTAATTTTATCTAGCACTTCAACGAAATTAAACACGAGTAATACCTCATTAAGTTTCACTGTTTAGTTTGATTTAAAATATATTATTATTATTATTATTGCTATGTTACTTTCCATCTCCCTGATTTAATTAAGAAATTCATTGTCCCCCTCTTTTTACCAAAGCAATGTAACGTTACAGTACTGCTAAAGGACAATGAGACTAAGATCATATAAACACTAACCTGCTAAAATGACGTAATACATGTACAATAGTGGTCTTGTGGTGGTCTGTGCACGCGCGCGCCGCTGTTTTCCCGCATCATTTCCAGGTCAGACGCGCGTTGTTTCCTGTGCGGCGTGTCTGGACTAAAGATGGCCGGAGATGGAGGCGCATTGAAGGATATCAATGAGATTAAATCTCAGTTCCGGACACGAGAGGGATTTTACAAGCTGCTCACCCTCTCAGACTCTCAGCAGCGGGCCGGACTGCCGCGGGGACCTTCAGCGAGCGTCACGGTGGGACCCGGAGCGACCACGGGCTCCATCCCGGGCGGCGGTGCTGGTGTCGGGCTGGTGCAGGGGCCCGGGTCCGCCGCCAACTCCTCCCCGGGTTTCTTGCCGCCGGTTCGGGTGTCGATGGTGAAGCTGAAGCCGGAGGACCCGAGCGAGGATTCGGAGCGCGTGTGTTTTAACATCGGCAGGGAACTTTACTTCTACACCTACACAAACATTAAAAAGGTAAAGACGGGTGCGAGCATCTCTTCATTCTCATCATGGCTACTGAAACTGCAACGATGCGATGAACTGTTGCTTTGACAGCTTCTTGTCGCCTGTGCTTGGGATCGGTATCGATATGAATGACTTATTTCATCAACTTATTGTCATTGTGTGGAATAAAATAAACAATACAAAGAGCATCTAAACAATATTAATATCAAACTGGGTTACATTTAACATTAGAGGGAACAATTGTTATACGCAGTGATTTGCACCGGTTTGATATGTGCATAAGTTTGTGATGTACGCCTGTTTGAGAGGTGCACAGATTTGAGATTTTGCACAGGTTTGTGATGTGCACAGGTTTGTGATGTGCACTTGTTTGAGATGTGCACAGGTTTGTGATGTGCACAGGTTTATGATTTTGCACAGGTTTGTGATGTGCGCTTGTTTGAGATGTGCACAGGTTTGTGATGTGCACAGGTTTGTGATTTTGCACAGGTTTGAGATGTGCACAGGTTTAAGATGTATGCCTGTTTGAGAAGTACGCCTGTTTTAGATTTGCACTTGTTTGAGATGTCCACAGGTTTGTGACGTGCACTTGTCTGAGATGTGCACAGGTTTAAGATGTATACCTGTTTGAGATGTACGCCTCTTTGAGATTTGCACTTGTTTGAGATGTGCACAGGTTTGTGATGTGCACCTGTTTGAGATGTATGCCTGTTTGAGATTTGCACTTGTTTGAGATGTGCACCGGTTTGAGATGTGCACAGGTTTGAGATGTGCACCTGTTTGAGATGTGCATAAGTTTGTGATGTGCACCTGTTTGAGATTTGTACTTGTTTGAGATGTGCACCGGTTTGAGATTTTGCACAGGTTTGAGATGTGCACCTGTTTGAGATGTGCATAAGTTTTTGATGTACACCTGTTTGAGAGGTGCACAGATTTGAGATTTTGCACAGGTTTATGATGTGGACAGGTTTATGATTTTGCACAGGTTTGTGATGTGCACTTGTTTGAGATGTGCACAGGTTTGTGATGTTGCACAGGTTTGTGATTTTGCACAGGTTTGAGATGTGCACAGGTTTAAGATGTACGCCTGTTTGAGATGTACGCCTGTTTGAGATTTGCACTTGTTTGAGATGTGCACTTGTTTGAGATTTGCACTTGTTTGAGATGTGCACAGGTTTGTGATGTGCACCTGTTTGAGACGTATGCCTGTTTGAGATTTGCACTTGTTTGAGATGTGCACCGGTTTGAGATGTGCACCTGTTTGTGATGTGCACTGGTTTGAGATGTGCATAAATTTGTGATGTACGCCTGTTTGAGAGGTGCACAGATTTGAGATGTGCACTTGTTTGTGATGTGCACAGGTTTGTGATTTTGCACAGGTTTGTGATGTGCACAGATTTGAGATTTTGCACAGGTTTGTGATGTGCACAGGTTTGTGATTTTGCACAGGTTTGTGATGTGCACTTGTTTGAAATGTGCACAGGTTTGTGATGTGCACAGGTTTGTGATGTGCACAGGTTTGTGATTTTTGCACTGGTTTGAGATGTGCACAGGTTTAAGATGTACGCCTGTTTTAGATTTGCACTTTTTTGAGATGTGCACAGGTTTGTGATGTTGCACAGGTTTGTGATGTGCACTTGTCTGAAATGTGCACAGGTTTAAGATGTACGCCTGTTTGAGATTTGCACTTTTTTGAGATGTGCACAAGTTTGTGATGTTGCAACAGGTTTGTGATGTGCACTTGTCTGAAATGTGCACAGGTTTAAGATGTACGCCTGTTTGAGATTTGCACTTGTTTGAGATGTGCACAAGTTTGTGATGTGCACCTGTTTGAGACGTATTCCTGTTTGAGATTTGCACTTGTTTGAGATGTGCACCGGTTTGAGATGTGCACCTGTTTGAGATGTGCATTAGTTTGTGATGTGCACCTGTTTGAGATGTACACCGGTTTGAGATATGCACATCTCAAACAAGTGCACATCACAAACCTGTGCAAAATCACAAACCTGTGCACATCACAAACAGGCGTACATCACAAACTTATGCACATCTCAAACAAGTGCACATCTCAAACAGGAATACGTCTCAAACAAGTGCACATCACAAACCTGTGCAAAATCACAAACCTGTGCACATCACAAACAGGCGTACATCACAAACTTATGCACATCTCAAACAGGTGCACATATCAAACCTGTGCACAAGTTTGTGATGTACGCCTGTTTGAGAGGTGCACAGATTTGAGATTTTGCACAGGTTTGTGATGTGCACCGGTTTGTGATGTGCACCTGTTTGTGATGTGCACCTGTTTGTGATGTGCACAGGTTTGAGATGTGCACCTGTTTGTAGGGCTATGCAAAAAATCACCTGCGATTCTCACGCTTGTTTTATCAGTAAATCATTTATTTTTGTTGACCATGATGTTTGTGTTGGCTCAGACCGCAGGCTCGCTGCAGGAGGGCAGACTCACTCAAAAACACATATCTGTCATTTAGTTTAGTAGTGTAATGGTGATCATCTCAGCTCACTAGTCAATACAATACACAGCAGTGGGTTCACGGTACCCTACAATCATGATACTGTGAAAAAATGTGAAACATAAACCTAATATTCAAATGACCATTATGATTCGCGGTGTGTGTATGGACAAAACACATTAAAACACTGAACGAAATTAATTTCAAACATACGTGGATAACCACAAGAGGTCAAACTTGACCTGAGATCAGTCACCAGTGCATCATGTCTGTCAAATTGGTTACATGTATAGGTACAGTAAACAGAGGTTCAGTTTGTCTTCTAGATAATGTCTGTGGTTTCATTCAGACTTTATTTGTCTCATAGACCTAATCATATTCTCTTAACATACAGACATTGAGTCTGATAGCTCTTCAGATACGAGACACTGTACTGGAGTGTGTGACAGTCATATTGTATTATTATTATTGTGATGATAACACTCACAGTGTGATCTGTCTCTGTGTGCAGGCTGTGGATCTCAGTAAACCTATAGACAAACGCATCTATAAAGGAACCCAGCCTACGTGTCATGATTTCAATCAATATTCTGCTACAGCTGACAGCGTGGCTCTCATCGTGGGCTTCTCCGCTGGACAGGTGCAATATCTGGATCCCATAAAGAAAGAGACAAGCAAGCTCTTCAATGAGGAGGTGAGGAGAAACGTCTGTAATATTAACCTGTGTCTATAACATCTGTCTAAGGTTAATCTTATCCAACCAGTGTTTTTTAATAAAGTCGCCAGCCAGCACCAGCATTTTTTAGGATTTTCACAAAGGTTTAAGACCGTCTAGAAAATGTTCTGCTTTAAATATATAAACATACAATACTGTTTATCAGACGAAAGAACAAACCATCTAAAACTTGTTTCATCCTATCTTTATTTGTTCCCTTTTATCACCTCCAACATTTGGAACAAAAAGCTGAGATAATTGCATTTTTGTAAAATACTTTTGTTAGAGATCAGATTCAGAGCAATGATCAAAACATACAAAGAGTTTTTACTGTTTTTGGATCAGTGGATGCTTCAGTGTTTTATGAGTTTGGTAAGAGCGTCACCTAGTGTATAATAGAGGAAATATGGATTGCCGTAAAAAGCGTTTTCTCTTAACTGATGAGATAAATTGTCAATGGCGGGGAAAGAGTTAACATCAAACTAAATAGTCTATGAAGACACGACACTGCTTATGATTATATAACCTTGATGTTACACCTGTACACTGTTTTGCTTTTGGTCACACTGAGCCCATCACGTTAAATGAAATTTAAATTCACTTTATGTTGTTTGAACATAACTGTGTGTCATCTGTGTGTGTACACAACCTCCATGATAAATATTTGCCTACTGACGTCACCTTGCACATGCCCCGCCCACAAATGTTCAAAGACCACAGTTAAATCATCATTTATATTTTAAATCTTCTTCACATAATTCATTACTGCACGTTCATTATGAGCAATGAAGTAAGGTTATTGTCTAAATAAAAGCACGTTTTTCGGTATAGATAACAGTAAACAGGGAGTAAAGCAGAAACTCATTTCCATTAAAAGCGACAAACACACACTTTTTCCTGCACACCCAGAAATGGGCCTTTTTTAAGATGGGATAATAAATGATCAGTAGGGTATTTGGACCTGAAACTTCACAGGGACGTTCTGAGGACACCTGAGAGACTGATATTACATCTTGAAAAATTGCCATATTATGTGGTGACCTTAAAAACTTAAAGACAAACCCTGACCAGAGTTAATAAAACCCCTGATCCACCTCATAGTTCAGTAAGAGGAAGATATTTTTACCAGAAACAGCCTCAGTCTGTCCCAACCATTTTGAAATTTCCTCAAGGCAGTTTGAATTTGTCAACTTATTGAAAACAAGAAGTTACTCGTATCGAACCGGTCTCGTTCAGTCTGCACTGCACAATAAAATTGAATATTGTAAAGAAAATTTGCAGCCAGAGATAAAGCTGAAGGAGGTGGTGATGAATTGATTTGCTGCGCATCACTGACGCTCGCTCTCTTCTCTTTTTCTCAGAGGTTGATAGACAAATCAAAGGTTACGTGTCTGAAATGGCTTCCAAAATCGGATAACCTTTTCCTGGCGTCTCACGCCAGCGGTCATCTCTACCTCTACAACGTGGAGCACCCATGCGGCACCGCAGCTCCTCAGTACTGTCTGCTGCGCCAGGGTGAGGGATTCGCCGTCTACTCCTGCAAAACCAAGACACCTCGCAATCCTTTACTCCGCTGGGTGGTCGGTGAGGGCGGGCTGAATGAGTTTGCCTTCTCGCCCGATGGTGTGCACGTCGCTTGCGTCGGTCAGGACGGCTGCCTCCGTGTCTTCCACTTCGACTCGATGGAGCTGCAGGGCGTGATGAAGAGCTACTTCGGTGGGCTGCTGTGCGTCTCCTGGAGCCCGGATGGCAAGTATCTTGCCACTGGCGGGGAGGACGACCTGGTCACCGTGTGGTCGTTTGCTGAAAGTCGCGTGGTGGCGAGAGGTCACGGTCACAAGTCCTGGGTCAACGTTGTGGCTTTCGACCCCTTCACCACCAACCTGGAGGACGAGGAGCCGATGGAGCTCAGCGGCAGCGAAGAGGACCTTCAACAGGGGGCGCTGCACTTCGGCCGTGTGCGCACCAGCAGTACACTGTCCCGTCTCTCGCGGCACAGCTCGAAAGGCGGCGCGTCGTCCGTGTCGTACCGATTCGGATCCGTCGGGCAGGACACGCAGTTCTGTTTGTGGGACCTGACGGACGACGTCCTCTACCCACGTCTGCCCCTCTCCCGTGCCCTCACCAACACCTTCGGCCCCACACTTCCAACGTCCGGCTCCGCTGCTCTCAACAGCGCCGGCGGTGGAGTTGAAGGTCACCATCACCCCTCCAACCCCCACCAGACGTCTACGCTACCCCTTCCGCTGCCTCGCTCGCTATCTCGCTCCAACTCGCTGCCGCACCCCGCCGTCGCCAACGCATCCAAGAGCCAGGGGTCGACGGAAGGTGGGGGAACAGGTGGAGGCGGCGCAGGCGGAAGTGCCCCGTTCAGCATCGGCCGCTTCGCGACGCTGTCCCTGCAGGAGCGCAAATCGGACAAATCAGGGGCGGGAGGGGAAAAGGAGCACAAGCGCTACCACAGCCTGGGCAACATCAGCAAGAGCAACGACAAGATCAACGTCGCCCCGCGCAGCAACCGACTGGACGGCGCTAAGGTTTTGGGCACCACGCTGTGTCCTCGTATGAATGAGGTGCCTCTGCTGGAGCCGCTGGTTTGTAAGAAAATCGCCCACGAGCGTCTCACCGTACTCGTCTTCATGAACGACTGCATCATCACCGCGTGTCAAGAAGGACTCATCTGCACCTGGGCACGACCTGGCAAAGCGGTGAGTCCGCATTTATTTTACATGTGACCCTTCCACAAAGCCATGGGTTGGTTTTAAAGCAATAATCTTACCGTCAATGATAAAATAAGTAGGATATAATACAAAAATGTAGTTTTTTTAGAAATGTATCATTAGCAGGTGTGTTGACGACATGTATTAACTCCTGCTGTTTCTCATCTGATGTCAGCATCCGCCTCAACCGCTGTCGGCACAGAACGGGAACTCGCCGAGCGGGACGGTGGTATAACCCAACCAGACTCTAACCGTCACAGTGTTATCAACCTCCACCGAACCAGCCCTGTTTAGATCAGCAAATCAACGTCACCGCACGCACACGCCGTGAACACAAACCTGAACTCTGATGCTCGACAGAGACTTCTGCACGCCGGTCCTGAGATCTCATCTCTCTGATCTTTGCTACAGCCACGGCCGTTGTGTTTTTTATTTATTTATTCCATCATTCAGATGATTTATATTGTATATATTTAGACAACTCTATAATGGAGGAGGACAACGTGTATTGAAGTATTGAACTGAAATGATTAATATATAAAAGTCTGCATTGTAAATAGTGACACGTGTGCAGGATTTTGATGGATTGGTGATGTAAAGCTCATCTTTTGCATTGGACTTTGAGTAACACAAAGCTCAAATGCTAGAAAGTTCATGTTTTATAAATATGTTTTAGTGAGGTGAACAGCTGAATGTTTTTAGTGTGAGCTCCATCGTTTGTTTTGTTTATGTCAGATTTTATGACAGTAGTGAAGTAAACACATAACTCTTGTAGCAACGCCTGCTGTTGCCTCTTGCGACATTTTGCACATTTTCAGGTTGATTTGATGATCACTGAGCTTACTGAAGATTTCTTTATATATTCGTGCTGTCTTATGTTGTTAATTTTTTTAAAGATATCAAACATTAACCATGCAAGCATTATGCAGATGAATATTATTAGCATCTTCAATGCTCGTGTAAATAACACTGTTAATGGATATCACACATACTGTCAGCCGCGAGGTGTCTTTTATATCAGTTTGCAGCCCTGATGTCTTTTCACGTATTTATTGTAAACTAACACTTGAAGGACAAATCATCGTCTAATGTAAATCCACCTGCTGTCAGTAATGTACAGGTGAGCAAGCGTAAACATTCATACCTGTATTATAATACATGATACTGCTTTTACACTCAATGTCCTCTTGTAGTAAATAAAGTCAAGCTATTCAACACATTCACACCATTATTATGATCAACACCTCGCTCTTTTCCTTTAAAAGTGTGTGTATTCATTTGTTTTTATTTCAGACTGTAACAATGTCATTCATCTTTGTTGTTAACTGAAGAAATGTTGTGGACCAATGGATGTTAAACTTTCTTATGTGCGCTTTTCTAAACTACTGCTGACAATTCATTTCTTTACTTAATTTAGTTTTTTTTAAGTGCTAAAGCATAATTTATGTTTGTAGTATGAGTATGTCATCATATGATGGTATATAACACAAGGGAACACATTTATGAACTATCTACAGTAAACATTCAGCTTTATTCACATTGACTTTCTGTACAGTGATAAAGAGATTCACTTTCAACGCATGTCTTTTTTTTTGGCTGACAATATCACAATAACCAGTTTGTATATGGAAATCTGTTATTAAAACATCAAATACTCCTGCAGTGGACTGATTCTTAATATTATTTAACATCTTTATATTCATCTATCTATTATTTATTAGGTAGATTATTTATAAGTTTCTTATAAGAATACATTTTTTGGGCCAATATGCTAAATACATTTTGTATTAAGTGAAGCTTAGTTAAATATATTTTTGAATTTTAAAATATATTTAATTTTAACTTTCATATATCAACATATATTTCAGAATGCATTTCAGGGGCAACAAATACTTTTCTAATTTTACAACCCATAAGGCAAAAAATATAGGCTATGTTTCCTGGCCAAAATATCAATAAAATATAAAATTATTAGTATATTCTTGCAGTTAATCAGAAGTATATTTTTAAATACTCCATGTAGTCAAGATTTTTATCAGTTAAAATGTGTCTTTTACACTGAAAAAAATGATTCAATTAAATTTTTTTTAAGGTAAGTGGTTGCAATCAATTCATTTAAGCTACATTTAAACAAAAGTAATCTTTTTTGTTTAAATGTAGCTTAAATAAATTTATTGCAACCACTTACCTTAAAAAATTGATTAAATTCAATGAATCATTTTTTTCAGCATCATAATCACTTATGTAAAAGTTTTACCTGTCACAGTCATTTCTTCTTGTTTTTAGTCAGCTACCTCTTTGCCTCATTTAATATACCCGGATCTGTGAATATGCAAATTAGTCTCCGCCTCTACTCAATCGCACAGCTACAATTTTATAGAGAAAATACTCACAGCAATGGTGTTGAATGATAAATTTGCACAAGGCTTGTATTAAAACATATTAAAAACATCACATTGACATATAAACAACAAAAAAACTTATTTTCCATGCAGTGGGACTTTAATATTCAGTATGAGATTTAAACTGTCTAGCATTAAATCAAAAATCCTGTCAGGTTTTACCATCAGAGTTTATTAAACAGCTGCTATGAAATACATATAGCTATCCTGTAAAGACATTATGCCATCCACATGAGTGTTTGACTCTTAATGCAATTAATGAATCACTATTTTGCATTATTCAAATTTAATAGAAACCTTTCATTAAAAATTATAATACACAATAGTGTCTGTGAAGTCCAGGTTAAAGTCTCAATCTAATGATGAGATGAAGAACATTAAAGTTTTGATTTCACATTCATCTTTGTAATGATCTTACTCAGTAAAGGATAACAAGATGTTGAAAATCACTAAATAAAAGTCTTTAGATGAGTTTTCACAGGATGAATGATCTTGTGTAGTAATTCACAGTTTGTCCGTTATGCGTTTTCTGTTATTGCGTCCGCCACAAAGACGCAACTCAACATCTGTGTGTGGTAACAGCTGAAATATAAACCCACTTCATCTGGAGGAAGAGTTTCACTTTTGTCTGTCTCACATAGAGACTCTTTATCTGTCTGTGGTAAGACACTTCTGACTTTAGTTCATAACTCATTGATTAGAGTTATCTGTGACATTTTAATGAAAATCCTCTTTTAAAGGAAAAGATGAGCACACATGAGTCAAATCATCAGGTGAGTTATTATGATTATACTTTATTAGTTACCATGCAGTAATATGATATCTGCTCAAACTTTAGTAAAACAGATCCATGATCTTCTGATCTATTGTAAAGAAATGTAGATGAGATGATTGGCTGTTGTGTTTTTTTGAATCTCTGTAGTCCCACATGAATGGATTTCAGCGGGATAATGGACATGAGAAGATCAAAGAGGTCAACAGTCCCTGGAACAACAGCTGTAAGTCTTCACAATGATGATGATGATGATGATGATGAGACTTCATTATTTATCATAACAGCTCAGCGAGTTTGTTTTGAAGTCATCGGTGTGTGTTTGTGTTTATTTTAGTTCTGTGTGTGCTGTGTGTTGTGTTGGGAGTCTCTCTCATAACACTGTTGGATTGTTGTCGTCCGTCCTCTGAACCCTGGGTACTGTTGGGTTCTTCAGAAAAGCCCGTCTGGGACTGGACCTCAGTCTCTCTGCTGCTCTTATATACTCTCCTGCAGGGGGCGCTCTATTATCTACCTGTAGGACAGGTGAGACCGCTCTTAAGAACTCAATGGACAAGGCTTATCTAAAGCCAAGACTAGACCTTAGTTAAAATAAGATGTTTAATCATCCTTTATAAACATGTGTTAATGGTGTGTATCCTGAGACAAATCTATGCCATTGGCTTATTTTAAAATCTTTATTTTGAGACAGCTCAAACATGTGTCTTAGTCTAGAACTAACTTTAAGACTTAATGGGTGGTTTCCCGGACAGGGATTATCTTAATCCAGGACTAGACCTTAGTTTAATTAGGAAATATAACTTGTTTGTTAAATAATAAAAACATTACTTGTGTGCATTTTGAGGCAAAACAAAGGGCGCTGCTGTATTTTAAGATATGTCAGTGCAAGCTGTTTTCATTTTGGACAGCTCATACATTTATTTTAGTCTAGGACTAGTCTAATACCTATCCGGGAAACCGCCCCTTAATGTCAACTCTAAGCATTAAATAAACATATGAGAAAATATTTGAACAAAACATTTGAAAGACAAACATCACATTTAATTACTATGAATTATCATAAGGCAAATATGTATTTAAATATATATCAAAATATTAAAAAAAAATATTGAAAAATATTTTGCAATGTGTTTACAAAAATATATGTTTGGGCATTTTTTGTATATTCTGAAATATAATTTAAAAATAAATATACTTTAAAGCATTTAAAATATATATGTAGCCCTCTATATTTCAAACCAAGGAAATATATTCATGTCCCATTGTTTATGTTACAAACTTATTTATGTTACAAAAAAAAACTTACAAGAAGTTTAAATAAAACATATTTTTAACTTCAATTTCAAATTGTATTGTATTTAGCATATTTAAAATATATTTTGGCCAAGGATACATTTCTTGCCATATGGGATATAATTGCTTGCCCTTAAAATACATTTTGTATTTAATAATATTGAATTAAGCTTTACTTTCTACAAAATGTATTTAGGGTATATTTAAAAAAAAAATGGCCATATAAGTATATAGATGATTTCATTGCAAAAAAATGTTGGTAACACTTTACAATAAGGTTCATAAGTTAACATTAGTTAAAGTATTACCTAACATGAACAAACAATGAGCAATACATTTGTTACAGTATTTATTAATATTTGTTAATGTTAGTTAATAGAAATAAAGCTTTTAATTGTTTGTTCATGTTAGTTCACAGTGCATTAACGTTAACAAGATTTTAATAAAGTATTATTATGTTGAAATTAACATTAACAAAGATTAATCAATGCTGTATAAGTGCAGTTCATTATTAGTTCATGTTAACTAATACTAATGTTAACTAATTAACCTTATCGTAAAGTGTTACCAAAATGTTTTGCTTGTAAATAGTGTTAAGCTCATCTGTTCGAGTAAGCTGAAGATAAGCTGACATTTTTATCTTCATATATGCAGGTGATGGAAGGCAAAATAGGCTTTCATGGAAAGCGTTTGAAATACAAACTCAATGGTAAGAGCTTTGACTCGTCTAAATTTCTACTCATTTCTTCTTCATGAATGCACATTTGTGATGTTTTTGTAGTATTGACATTGGGTGCACATCATGTGTTGCAGGTCTCCATGCGTTCATATTGAGCTTGGTTCTGCTCTTGACTCTGTGGTACTTTGGGTTTGTCCGGGCCAGCGGTTTGACCCACAGGTTATTTTCGTTGGTGAGCGCGGGTGTGGCCGTCTCTCTGCTCTTCAGTCTGATGCTGTACCTGTACCCACTCCAAACATCCTCCAGTACACAGGTGCACTATGAGACAGGTACAAACCATACTGTTTCTATTCTTATATATTGTACATAAAGATGTCAGATTACATAAACTATGGATGCATCTTGTTATGATGAGTAAACAGTAAAAACACAAGCGATTGACTGTTGCTGTGATATGAAATATAATCTTAAATGTGTTCATATCTGTGTGAGTTTATATAGTTATGAGTGTTTATCTTCAAAATAGCGAAGCCCCTGTTGAATTTCATATTGGGTCAAATTATGGACCCTCGTGTGGGCGACATCGATGTCAAACAGTTTGTCATGGTCAGGATCGGATTTATCGGCTGGGTGAGTTTGTGCCAATAATGTTTTGATGGTTTATGATTTATAAATGGTCTGTGTGTGATGATTAATTGTGTAAATGTCCTGCAGGCTTTGATGGATGTGATTTATCTCCTGACTGCTATAGAGATGAAGGATTCGCTCTCTCTATCTATGCTGCTTGTCATTGGCTTTCATCTCATTTACATATTGGATTTTCTCATTGATGAGGTCAGAGGATGACAAGGTCTTACAGGAGTTTGACATGATTGTTTATGTCTTTGTATTATATTGTTTGCTGTTGTGGGAATTATAAGGAATTTAATGATTCGGGTTCCTTAAAGGGGCCATGGCATGAAAATCTGACTATTTCCATGTTTAAGTGCTATGATTGGGTCCGCAGTGCTTCTATCAACCTAGAAAATGTGAAAAAGATCAACCCAGTAACTTAGTTTTGGTAAACCATTCTCTACAAGCACATGAGAAAATAGGTAGTTGAAATTTGGCTCTTCTTATGATGTCATATATAATAATACCGCCCCTTAATCTGCACTATCCAACCACAGCACTGACATTTAGTGCAGCGAAAAGCACAATTGAGTTTCAATTGAAACAAACCACCATCATTGTGATCAGCATTTGAATTTCATCAACTCATTTGCATTTTAAAGGACACACCCAAAACGGCACATTTTTGCTCACACCTACAAAGTGGCAATTTTAACCTGCTATAATAAATTATTTATATGATATTTTGAGCTAAAACTTCACATGTGTGCTCTGGGGACACCAAAGATTTATTTGACATCTTAAAAAAGTCTTGTGCTGTGGCCTCTTTAACTGGCGCTGTCCCGTGAGCGGGACACCTGTGTTTACTTCAATATTTTGCATGTAAATTTTAATCTATCACAACAAAATATAAATCATTGGAAAGCTCTAAGAATGTAGTTTTCATATTTCAAAACATTTAAGCAGTAATAATAATGCCATGACAGGAATTTATTAATTTGTGATAAGAGTATGAATCAAACTGTTGACACCTAGTGGCCATTGTAGCTCATTTGATGTGTTAAAACCACTAAAAGTGACACAAACCTCATTTTTTTACACATTAAAAAATTCATTAACAGAATCGACATGTAGTAATACTATTCAGGCTTTTCCAGTTATCAATCACACTGAACAGTGAGAATCATTCTTTAGATCTTTGTAAATATGAATAATATATCTGCTGTTTATCTGTAGGGATCTATACTGACAACCAAAGAGTTTACAGAGGAGCCCATCGGGTTCATTATGATTATGGGCGAGTATATCTGGATCCCTTTCTTCTCCAGTCTGCCCGTATACTTTCTTCTTCAAAAGCCCAATCACATCCATTATCTGTCAGCTGTGCCCATCTGTCTGCTGTTTGGTGAGAAAAAACTTTAATATGAATCCACAGACGCTCAATGTAAATTATATTTGTGTTTATAACACATTACGTCACATCTCATCATCATCATTTGTCTTCTTCACTTCAACAGCTACTGGCTTCCTGATTTACTATCTGTCCAATGAGCAGAAAGACGGTTTTCGCCGAAATCCAAATCATCCAGCTTACACGAGTACATATCACATCTTCGCTTTCTTATTTTGCATTTTAAATGTTAAAAACTAGTTTGCGTATGAACACATCAGTTGATTTTTGCATATCTGTGACTGAAATGTTATTTAAAGGTCACCTATTATGGCATTTTTACAAGATGTAATATAAGTCTTAGGTGTGTGCAGAATGTGTCTGTAAAGTTTCAGCTAAAAATGCAAAACAGATTGTTTATTATATCATGTCCAAAATGACTCAAAATGATGTTTTAAGGCTTGTACCTTTAAATGCAAATGAGCTACAGCATCTCACTTCCTTACAAACAGACAGTGAGCGTTTTTAGTTTAAGAGATCTGATTAATACAGTCTGAGACAATAGTATCTAGTGGGGAGAGTACAACTCACTGAAACTATGGTAATGCAGGACTGTAAGTGGGCGGGGCTTTATCAATGTGACCTCACATTGATTAAGAGAATTAAAACATGCGACTGTCTAATGTGACTGTTTTGGTTTAATAAGGATCAAAAAAGAATGGACAGGTGGATTTTTTAACACATTAATATCCAAACATCTTGTAAAAGTGGATTTAGCATAATAGGTGCTCTTTAAGATGAAGTCAAATAATCTCAATTGTTGATAACGTGTTCTCTTTTAAAGATCTAGAGACCATTAAAAGCCCGTCAGGAAAGAGTCTGCTGGTCTCGGGATGGTTTGGCTGGGTCAGACACCCCAATTATCTTGGAGACATTATGATGATGTTAGCCTGGTGTCTCCCCTGTGGTACATTAAACTCCAGATCTGTTCATGCAAACATTGAGCTTGATATACTCTAGATTTCTGAATGTCATTGTTTGATGGATCTGTGTTTGTCGTGCAGGATTCAGCAGCGCTCTGCCATATCTACCAGCACTACAGTGTTTTAATTTACTGAGGAAACGAGCCAATGAGATTGAAGAGTCGTGTCTGAAGAAACATGGAAGTGCATGGAAAGAATATTGTACAAGAGTGCCATACAAAGTGATTCCTTATGTCTACTGAATAGCATCTTTTACATGAATATCAAAGCATGAGTTTTGTGTTTAAGTCAACTCTGACTATTAAATGTGACATTTCATTTCATTATATGCTTGCATGAAGTGATGGATTTGATGATTTTATGGGGTGGGTAAATCAAGCCATAATAATCCTTACCCATACATAGGGTGACCATACGTGCCATTCTTCCCGAACGCGTCCTGCAGAAGTCGTATTTGTTGACCGCATACGTAATTCAGTTAAAAACATAAGACATACAATCATAGTTTCATTCTTACCTTAAAATGTAACGGTTGCTTTTCTGTAATAATAATAATAATAATCATCTATGACATATGCAGTCGACAAATGCGACTTCCGGAAGGCGAACCCGAAATCCTGGCCACGACGCGTCCGGGAAGAATGGCACGTATGGTCAGCCTACCTTGTGAAAATTAAACAGTTCTTTGTGGTAAAAGTGTAGTAACCAAACTTTTTTGAGTTTTACCGTTTTGGAATCCATTCAGCTGATCTCCGGGTCTGGTGATACCACTTTAGGCATAGCTTAGCATACTTTGCTGCCATACCTAATGTGCGGGTCGTCTTATAACAGGTGGGTAACCCGCGGGTTGGATTGGGGCAGGTAAAGAAATTGTCACTTTATTGCGGGGTGGGTCATTAAAAACTAAATTAAAAACATGTATGTTGCGTGCAATTCCCTATAGCCTTTTGGGAATATATATTTTCATTTATTTTTATTAGGTTCTTTGATAAGGTTAAATTACGTAGGTCTACTTAGCCAACTTCTTATCCCCAAACCTTTGGCTTCACGCCACGAAAGCGCCAAGTAGCTCCCGCTGCCAGCCACAACAACAAAACAAACAGAGAAATAAAATAATTATAATAAAAAAGAGAAAATCTGTAACTCTTTGGTCATTTTTGAGCGCGATGCTAATGGTCTAATCAGATTCAATGAATTATGCTAAGCTATGCTAAAAGTGGTACCACCAGACCCAGAGATCGACTCCAAAACAGTATGGATTTGAACAGGGAGCTGGAAAATTAGCATATTTTCAAATAAAATGGAGCATCCCTTTACTAATAGCAATGTCAGAATATTTCTACAAGTAAACACTGAGTGATGGTTGCCCTGCTGGAAAAACCAGCAACCCAGCATATGTTGTGTTTTGGTGCTGGTATGCTGGTGATTACCAGCTAAACCAGCTTGGACCAGTATAGACTAGCATGGGAATTATGCTGGTCCATGCTGGTTTTTCCACCAGGGTGGTTTCATGAATAAGCGCTGCCAGAGCAAATAAGCATCCCATATGAAAATGAAACATGTTTTTTTACAGTTAAAAAAAACAAAAAACCACTATAGTAACCACAGAAACTATGGTTTTGACAACCATGTTTAAAAAAAACAACCATGGTTGGTGTAGTAAAACCTGGGTTGCTGATAGTAATCAACACACCAAAAACATGGTTTCTACATGTTTACCAAAGATAAAACCATGGTTTCATAAGGGTTGGTTTCATAAGGGTTAGTTTCAGAGCAATTCCTAAAAAGGCACAGTTTGCATAATCTTTAAGTACAAAAAATAACCATAGTTTTACTACAGTTAAAATATATATATATATAGTTAATGTAGTAACCACAAAATAAGCATGGTTTTCACAAGCATGGTTTACAAATCCATATAGTTAAACCATGGTTAGTGTAGTAAAACCATAGTTTTGCTTATAGTAATCAATACACCAAAAAAAAAAAAAAACAGTTTATATACTTTTAACACAAAAAACATGGTTAATCTTCCCCTGCTGAAAAAACAGCATACCAGCAAGACCAGCATATGTTGTGTTTTGGTGCTGGTTTGCTAGTGAACACCAGCTAAACCAGGATCAGCACCAGCATTAGCACCAGCTAAACCAGCACCAAACCAGCATTAGCACCAGCTAAACCAGCATTAGCACCAGCACCCCATGCTGGTCATACCAGCATATGTTGTGTTTTGGTGCTGCTATGCTGGTGCTAATGCTGGTGCTGATGCTGTTTTTTCAGCAGGGAAGGTAGATCAATGAGAAAGAGAAGTTTATAACAAATGTACGTACCGGTATACAGGTAAATAAAAAATAAAAATACATGTCAGTGAGTTAGGATGTATGACACCTGTTTAAGACAATTAATTTAAAATGCATATTAGCCACCATTTACATATGACAGTGGCCGTTTTTCAATCCCATGGCTGCAGCCTCCGGAGGTCCCATACGCAGGCTGCATACGTCATCAAGCCTGGTTTATTTAAGTTAAGTGAGCATTACATTCGCAAGTCATAAACATATTACAACAATTTACGATTTACTAAGAATAATAGTCAAGTTTATAATTAATAATATTCTGAAATACGCAGCCTGGATATGCGACCTACGGAGGCTGCAGTCTTCTGAGTGAGAAACGGCACTGGTCGACAGGTCACGTGCTGGTGTGATAAAGGAGCCGCGGTGCATGATGGGAGGCTGTCAGCCATTTCACCTCAAACTCTGTCAGGCAGTAAAAAGCCGCTGCAGTGGAATTATAAAATCTTTTAGTAAATACTCGACAGGTGAGTCCTCACACACAGTAACAGTGGTTATGGATATTATTAACATCCCCTCGTGTACTGTAATTGATGATTAACAGAAGCGTCTCGCACTGAAACGCAAAACAGCGTCTCACGCCATCTCTTTTAGATCATTTAAACTCATTGTCACACCCTTAGCCTTAATAATGTCCACTTACATTTGCTAAAGGGGAGAAGTGACATGCTGTGGATTTGTATGTGACCCGTGTGTTTGTACTAACGTTAGAAATCGTATCGGTCCGCGTTAAATTCTTCTATTTTACCTTTTCTCACATTGCCAAGCAGCCATATGTCATCCGCTCGGGGCGGGGCCTTTAGTGCACACTGGGTGCTGATTGGTGTAGTATGACTGATGTCACGCCCCTATTTCTGTTTTTGGCTGACAGGTAAACCGATATCATTAAACGTAGAATCTCAACCCTTTACCGGGTCTGGCTCCGGTGAAACTCAATCTTAAACCGTGCTGCGCTTTACCACACAACAAAGATCCAGCCCTAAAATCTTGCTGGTTTTAAACCAGTGACGTCAGTGGGCGGAGCTTCCACAACAACACGAGTGGAAAGGAACGATCTTCAAAAGCGTCGGAGTTCATACTCATTGCTTATTTTATGTTGCAAGCACCTGACATTGTTGCATAACTACCACAGTAAAAGTTTACCGTTTAAAAATGTTGAGTAATATTAACATATCAATGAATCACCGCCATCTGATGCGGTTTTATAATGGTAAAAAAAAGTAAGTTAAACATGAAATAAATGTTCAATAACAGCTAAAGCTGAATCCTTAAATATCACAACAACAACAAAACATGTTACCAAACGAAATTACATGATGATTTATTTGTGTATATATTATGTTGATATTACAAAGATGTTTTATAAAAGCAAAATACAGAGCAGAATATATTGGACATAAACTGATTCTTTATTAATGTTCATAGTAATTATTTTGTTTTCATGCAAATTTGAATGAAAAGGTATAGTATTTCCTAAAGTATCCATTCCTTAAAGTGGCAAAGTATATAAGGAAAAATTGGAAGACAGGCCGTTGAATTTTAAAAAATAATGCACAGCCAAGGTTATAATGCAGCATAACGTGATACGTGCAACGTTTGTAGGACTAGGATTATGAAAACCGGCTTTATGTGGCTGCGTGCCACTATCAAGTATGTAATATTAAGTGTTTTTTAGTATCAAATATGTAATCTTGCGTCTGTGTCTGTTTAGGTGACTGTGTGAAAGTATGGCTCGTACTAAGCAGACCGCCCGTAAATCCACTGGAGGAAAAGCCCCTCGTAAGCAGCTAGCGACTAAAGCTGCTCGTAAGAGTGCCCCCTCTACTGGAGGAGTCAAGAAGCCCCATCGCTACAGGTGATCATCTTAACATTAATCTTCATACTGAGTCAGATTGAATCTTTATAACTATAAGTATTGATGTCTTGTGTAGGCCCGGTACCGTGGCTCTGCGTGAGATCCGTCGGTATCAGAAGTCCACTGAGCTGTTGATCCGCAAGCTTCCCTTCCAGCGTCTGGTCCGTGAAATCGCTCAGGACTTTAAAACCGACCTGCGGTTTCAGAGCGCTGCCATTGGTGCCCTGCAGGTGAGAATGAAATGCACAGCAGCAGGTCTCAGATCATAATGGACTGTTGTTGATCATCTGTTTGTGTGTGTGTTTGCAGGAGGCAAGTGAGGCGTACCTGGTTGGTCTGTTTGAGGACACTAACCTGTGCGCCATCCACGCCAAACGTGTGACCATAATGCCCAAAGACATCCAGCTGGCACGTCGCATCCGTGGAGAACGTGCTTGAACATCTCTCTCTTCCTCTTTTTTTATCTGTTCTTGTCTGCACCTTCTCTTCATTTCTATGTGTTTATTTTTGTATTGGAGTGTGAGTTATTGTGAAAGATTTTTGTATGTTTTGTACTCTCAGACAGCTCTAACTTCAGGAAATCTATAGATGCTGAATCAACACCTAATACAGTTCACACACTGTGACGTGTCTAAAAACATTCACATCTTAATAACAATTTTAAGGCCATTTCAGGTGCTAACCTCTTCATTTTTTTCATGACTGGAAGTGTCAGAATCATCATAAGTCTGTATTTAAATCGTGTGTGTGCTTTTTCATATTTTTTATAGTGGATAATTGAGTCACATGTTTTGTTCTGAAATGCACAGATTGACTGATGTGTGTAAAACATCACTGATGCATTCTGGGATTGGATCCTAAGCATTCTTTATACGTTGATTGGAGGGGATGACAGTAAACAGTTTGTGTGTTTTTTGTTTAAATTATTGAGCATATGTAGCAATGGACACCAGACTGTAGCTGTTTTATATCATGTGATAAATTTCCTCATAAGTCTAATAGTGAGATATGTAGCAGACACTCAGGTTTTTTCTACACCCTGTCAGTTTTTAATCACTAAATGATTGTTTTCTTTGTATTGCACAAATAAGGAACAATAAATTGGTGTTGAACTGTTACTGATTTCTTTTCTTTTTTTGATTATTTCTCTTTCAATAATTTACTATAAAAATGTTTAAATCAGTCTGTTAGTAAATATCTGCTGTAGTCTTGTGATAAATGTTTTATTTTAATGACAATCTAAAAGGTAAATGTTATTTTGAAGATTTGTTGAGCAGTAATTTCTGTAGTTTACTCTGATATGTGAAAGTACTTATATATTAAAGTGAACCATAATGTTACTACACTAGTCAACAATCCTCTTCAAATGTTGACTTGTATATATTAACCATAGATTTTTGGTTTTATTTGTAGTAAAAACACAGTAATCACACATTTACTAAGGTCTTACCACAATAACAATAGCTTAACCATGGTATTTATAATAACTAGTACATATTAAATGAAAAGCTGAATATAGCTATGGTTATACAAATTGTAATAAATCTAAAAAAGCATGCTTTTACTTTAACAAAATAGTTTATTTTCCTACAGATTTGATATGGCAAAAAATCTTTTCTTTGCCCAAAAATATGTTTTAAATATATGTGAAATACTTTTTGTAGAAAATAAAGCTTAATTAAATATATGTTTTAATTTGTAAATATATTTCAAGGGGCAACAAATACATTTCTTATTTTACAACTCATATGCCAAAAATATATATTTTTTCCTTGCCAAAATATAAAAGTTTGTATAAAATATAACAATTTTAGTATAAAAACAAAGTATATTTTTGCAGTTGAAATATATTTAAATGTAATCTTTTCAAACCTGTTATGTTTACAGGTTTATAACATACAAAGTGTTTCTTCCAATGCGATGTGAATATAAATGCTTTAAAATATATTTATTTTTAAAATACATTTCAAAATATACAATAATGGCCAAAAAAGATATTGGTGAAAAATACATTTTGGCCATTGTTTTGTATATTTTGAAATATATTTAAATTATATTTTAAAATATATGTTTTGCCTTATGGGTGACTACAACCATGAGCAGTCCCTTGCGAAAATTAACCATGGTTTTACTAAAGTTACAACCAACCCATAAAGCAAAAAATTTTAAGGATAATTTTAAATATATTTCAAAATATACAAAAATTGCCAAAAAAATTACTTGCATTTTTTACTATAAACTTTGTATGTTACGAACTTGTAATTTTGCAAAAGTTGTGAATCAGTTATAATTTGAACAGTCTGAAGCGCGCGCTTCACCGCGGTGGATTATGGGAGCCGCTGTTTGGCGCATTTCCGCTCCCATTGTGCGCGTGAGACGGTAAATAAGAACGAAGCTGTATTCAAAACACTCTTTAAAACATCGTTTATATAAAGGTAAGACCATCCAGAGCGCATTAAATATAAATGTGTGTTATTTAATCGCTTTTTAAGCAAAAACAGTCCGGTTTTGTTGTTATTGTTGTGAATTTAAGTGGGTTTGTGTTTTTCTCTGTGAAATACTGAAGCGCTTCAGTCCCGCGAGCTGCAAATCACTCCAAAATAAACCGACGATTCACAAACACCAAATACCAGCAGAAACGCCTCGATTCCTGCTTTATACATCAGATCTTGCATCCAAAGACTCTCTTCTATGTAGCACGAGTGTAATTGTTAAGAATAGTCGAAGAATTCAGCATGAAAATGTCGAAGTTTTCTCGTTGGTTTGTTGGCATTCTCGCTCAGTTCTCCGTGTGTATCACTAGGCGCCATGATGCGATAGAGGGGGCGTGGCTCACACAGACTGCCCTCTTTATTACGTAATGTGTACTGCTGATGTAATCACGTTATCTCTGATATTTTGTATAAAAATAATAATATATAATGTAATAAATAAAAATATAATTTCTAAACAGATAATTTTTATTTTATCTATATATATATATATGATATGAAATATATGATATGAAATATATAATATGATTTTATCTGGTCTCAAGATTACAATGTTAGTATCATATATGTAATATTGAATGTGTGTCAGTGTCACGTATGTAATATTTTAAATGGTTGATTTTTTTTATAATGCAATTTTAATGTGTGCAATAACACAAAAACAAACAATAAACAAAATATGGCCAAATATTTAATCAGCAGAAGTTACATAACGTATTAATCAAACAAATAAAGATCAAACAAACATATTAAAACAAAGATGATGATCCTAAGAATTGAAAAAGAAGAAATAAAAGTAGGGAGGGCACAAAATAAAAACATAAGCATAGTAAAGAAAATGATCATGGCACAGATTCGAAATGTTTCTTATTAACAAACATTGAAATTGTGTTTTCAAATATGTAATATTGTGTATGTTTGTGTTTAGGTGATTGTGTGACAGTATGGCTCGTACTAAGCAGACCGCCCGTAAATCCACTGGAGGAAAAGCCCCTCGTAAGCAGCTAGCGACTAAAGCTGCTCGTAAGAGTGCCCCCTCTACTGGAGGAGTCAAGAAGCCCCATCGCTACAGGTGATGATCTTAACATTAATCTTCATATTGAGTCAGAATACATCTTTATAACTATAAGCATTGATGTCTTGTGTCGTGTAGGCCCGGTACCGTGGCTCTGCGTGAGATCCGTCGGTATCAGAAGTCCACTGAGCTGTTGATCCGCAAGCTTCCGTTCCAGCGTTTGGTCCGTGAAATCGCTCAGGACTTTAAAACCGACCTGCGGTTCCAGAGCGCTGCCATTGGTGCCCTGCAGGTGAGAATAAAACACAGCAGCAGCAGGTCTCAGATCATTATGGACTGTTATTGATCATCTGTTTGTGTGTGTGTTTGCAGGAGGCCAGTGAGGCGTACCTGGTCGGTCTGTTTGAGGACACTAACCTGTGCGCCATCCACGCCAAACGTGTGACCATAATGCCCAAAGACATCCAGCTGGCACGTCGCATCCGTGGAGAACGTGCTTAAACATCTTTCTCTTTATACCTGTTCTTCTTGTCTTCAACCTCCTTCTCTTTGTCTCTCTCTTTATTATTTTGCTGTTTATTGGTAGTTTTAGAGCGTCAGTCATGGTGGTGGTGGTGGGGGGTGATGTATGTGGTTGTTTCTGTTTTTTTGGCAGCAGACTATTAAGGGTGCTTCTTGTTTGCATGTACCAGCGTGTACCTGATCAGCCCCAAACACACACAAACACACTCTCTGTCTGTATGACATGAGTGATGATCAAATAGATTTTAGACAGGGTCAGAGGTCAGGGCTGAGTCTGCGTTTAGGGGTTAAAGGCCTCTTGTGCAAGGTGCTAGAACAGCCCTGATCCATCCCAGAATCCCACAGACTGTTGGTACTCTAATGAATATGCGTCTGTGTTTGGGGCTGTCATTGGGCACAGTGATTTGTATACAAGCATCTCTCCAGCAAATGTTTATTATTGCTATATTAAGAATTGAATGATTAATGTTTGTTTCTTTTTTTTAAACGCATTAATAAAAGCTTGTTTCGTAAAGCTAAAGCATATTTTTCAAAGAAGAGAAAATTCAAGAGGTGGAGATTCCTATAAATAAATTTTTACATTGCAAATTATTTTTGTTTTCTAAAAGTTAAAATTCAGATTAAATACGTGTGAAGGGATATTACCCATAATTCTGTTCCACCTCTCTGTGTGCGTTCTGATTGGCTCCAGGGCATAAGTTTGCCTGTTTATTGGGACTTTTAATAGGAAATTGCTTAAGTAAATAAATACATGGACTTGATACTGTTTCTCAGTTTTGCCAAGTGACTGTTTAATTTTGAATATATTATTATTATTAAAAGAACAGAAGTTTTTTAATCCACATCTCCGAGCACTGATGTGATTCTTCAGGCAGATGTGTATTTCTGCTTTATTTGGTTTGTTTATTTGTTTTCTTCATTGACTACAAAATATTCAGGTGTTGTTTAAATAAAATGATCTTTGTAATTTGACAATACTCCTATTATGTAATAAATGGATGTCACACACAGTTTTGTGATGTTTCTTGTTTCTCATCTAAGACAGGTGTGTTTAGGGTTTTTTCAATTAAATCAAACTTTTGTTTTTATAACATATAACTTAGTAAATACCTAAAATATTTAAATGTAGTTATTGTTTTTTTCCGCATTGTCTTTATTTTGATTTTGTTGTATGTGTGTGAAGTTTGTTTGATGTTGAGAATGAAAATAATCACAAATCGTGCACACATCTTAGTGTGTTTTTGATTTATGTATACGTACAGGAGCTTTATTTACCATTTTTATAGGAATAATAACAAGAATAAGATACAAGAACAAATATCTTTCAAGTAACAACAAAAAGTACAAAAGATATACATAAGAGACCATCATATAAAAGCAAATTGAATTTATATGTAGATCACATTAAGATCCAAGAAATAGAAGAAAAGAGGTGTGCATAAATAATATTACAAGCATATTAAAGTAGAGTATTACATTTTAATATTTTGAATAGCTTTCTTATTGACAGACATTAAAATTGTATCCAGTAACTTATAATTCAATTCTTGTTTGAAGACATTAAAGTGGGACATTTACGGATATAAAACTTTCCGATGAATAAAATATTTATAGAAAAGCTTCCATTGATTAAATTCTTGTCATTTACGTAAAATCCAAAATGAATGTTTTTCGGAAAATGTAGAATATTTTGGACAATTAATAATATTGTGTAATGACTCCGCTCACACACACAGCGGCGCTCACGGAATCCGTGTGCGCTCAGTACTGACGTCACTGTTCACGTCAGATCCTCGCCGCCTGCACGCGCTGCTGCTGTGCTGCTTTGGGTCCATACGACTGAAAAAATTAAACAAAAAATATAGAAATAACCCATTAATTATAAGAAGAAGAAATAACTCGGATCTGCAATCATGGCTACGACGTTTGAGCAGATGAGAGCCAACGTGGGCAAACTTTTGCGGGGAATCGACAGGTAAAGATGATGAATCGAACAAATATAAACAGAGTCAAATAACTCAAAGGCAAAGTGAATCTTGACAAATTTGACTCAGAGTCATGAAAATAATAAATAGTAAACGTGTTAAATCAGAATGAAAGCATTTAGGGAAATGTTTAATGTTATAATGTTTAGATTAGCACTCACGATTAAAACATACTGGGTACAGGAAGTCATGATGAATATTAATGAGTCATTATCAATAAGATTGAATATTAATGAGTAAGTTATTGTACCTGTACAGGTATAACCCGGAGAATCTGGCCACACTGGAGCGATATGTGGACACACAGGCACGTGAAAACGCTTACGATCTCGAGGCAAACCTGGCTGTCCTCAAACTGTGAGTGTGTGTTTATACATTAACACACATTATCATCTGTATAGAAATACATATGCATTCATCTTGAGTCATTAAGTGCAAACACACATCTGTTTCAAACCAGCATTTCTAATTGGTGTATTAAAGTCTCTATTAAAGTTTTAGTACAGACATATGACAGTACTTTATATGCTTTCTTTATCTTCTGTTTTATTTAAAGATTTATAGTATGGGCAGTTATAACATAATTGAATTCAGTTATTATTATCAGTAACGTACTCTCTTGTATAACATTATAAGTGTATGTGTTTGTGTCGGCAGGTATCAGTTTAACCCAGCATACTTCCAGACTACAGTCACAGCACAGATCCTGCTCAAAGCCCTCACTAACCTGCCTCATACAGACTTTACACTGTGCAAGTGCATGATTGACCAGACCCATGTATCCTTTTAAAACCCTTATTAGATCAAAATCATGTCTTTCTATCAGTTATTCACACATAATGGCGATCCGATTAGCCTGCATGTAGGTGTTCCTGTAGTTTAACTGATAGAGGGCAGTGTTAGCTCTTTTGTGAATTTGTGACTGATGTGTGATGTTGCATCTCTGATACAGTAATAGATTTGAATGAGAGTCACCTCTGTTTCCTTGACTACTGTGTCGCAGCAAGAGGAGCGGCCGATAAGACAGATCCTGTATCTGGGCAATCTGCTGGAGACGTGTCACTTCCAGAGCTTCTGGGTATGAACACTCACGCTAACACTTTCACTTGAGTGTTTGAGATGAAGTTTAACACATGTGTTGGTGTTTTTTAGGCCAGTCTGGAAGAGAACAGAGATCTGATTGATGGAATCACAGGCTTTGAAGAGTCGGTGAGGAAGTGTGAGTTGATCTTCGCTATGATCTGCACTCATCATCACATTATAATCACTGCTGTTAGCTGCATTATTCATAAGAGCTTTATAAGTTTCTGCTTTCATAATAATGATGATGGTTAGCTTGCAGCTTCAACAGAAATCTATCAAAAAACTTTCTAATCATGCACTTCAGATGAATTATGCATTTGACAGACATGCTGCTGATGCAATGCTCTTTACAGTTTATCTCTCTTTTTTTCTCTAGTTATCTGTCACGTTGTGGGAATCACATATCAGAACATTGAGTATCGCCTTCTGGGTGAGATGTTAGGAGACCCTCTGGGTAAGAGCAGACCCCCACCCAAAATAACAATAAGAGATTGACTATATATTCAGCTGTTGTGATAATGTCTTTGTGATTCTTTTTGCAGACACACAGGTGAAGGTTTGGATGAATAAATACGGCTGGACGGAGAATGAGGATGGGCAGATATTCATTCATAACCAGGAGGAAAGTGTCAAGCCCAAGAATATAGTGGAGAAGATCGACTTTGAAAGTGCGTTTTTGGTTTTAAAAGTCTCAAACTTGATTTATCTCCAGTAGTGTTTAAATATTAAATGATATTCTCTTGTGTCTCAGGTGTTTCCAGCATCATGGCTACATCACAGTAACACAAACGTCAGAAGCTTGATTTGATTGAATTTTGCAATAAAGTAATTTTATTAAAGACACACAGAGTCAGATTTTTTGTGTTAATCATCACAATTGCACATTCAGTCTGTGCTTTCAGACATTTAGCAGCTTGTAAGTAGCATGTGACTATTCAAAAGTGAATGTAATTTATCATTTATCATTTAAATCCATACAGTGAATATTGAACACACACACATCTGGAGCATTGTTACACCTGGAAACCAGTTGAGAGAAAGTCAGTCATTTCTTTTAACTGAGAAATCAAACTTGTTACCATTGTGTTAATGGATGCTAGTTCAATGATGACCTGTCACCAGTGTGTGTTTTGTCAGTAATAACAGAGAGATGCAATTCATTTAAGGTTATTTATCGTTTAAAGGTGCCAAATAATGCATTGTAATAATCTGTTAAATGTTCTCTGATATCTATATAGATGGTTTGTGTTTTTATTAAGCACAAAAATGATCCACAGGGTGTTTCACATGTCCATTTACAACCCTAGGATTTGCTTTTATAATGAAATGGTCTATTATTACCTTATTTGAAAGGGTCATGAATAATAATGTTGAGCTCTGCCCTGATTGGCTGTTTCTCAGAGCAGCTCCTTCAGTAGCTCTGTGTGTGTGTAAACAGATCTTATGTTTGAGTCTGTATCAGACAAAGAACATAAGATTTTGATGAATAATCAATTGTTTGGAGATTGTTAATGGACGTTTCTGAGTGGTAAGTTTGTGTTAAAACGCAACCGTAACGTCAACAGTAGAACTTCAGCCTAAACATTAGCATATAGCATTAACTAGCATATAGCGCTAACTCGGCAGTTACAACTTTGTTTTTAGCATTTTAACAACACTACTTAATTTAATGTTAAGGTGTACAGCTCATCTGTATCTTCACAGTCAGTGTTTTGGTGAATTTGGTTTTTTTCCTTGTGTGTGCATAAGGTTTACATAAGAATAAGGAAACAATTGAATTTTGAGGCTCATGATAGAACTCTTATTATTCATCTATTCCTATATAAATACAGTTTTACATTCTACAGCACCTTTAAAATATCATTTAACAGTCATTTAAATAAATGAGACAGAATGCTTCACCAAAATGATTACATTGCATTGCCGTGGAGTTGATTTGATTACACCCCACTGATTATTTTAAGAGAGTATAAATCCAAATTAAAAAATTTTAACACAAACTGTAAACTGGATAGACGGGGAAAGATGTATCTGTCACCTGATCGTTTTTTAGACGCGGCTCCTTTAAGCGTAGTCATCTTCATTACGTGTTCACGGCGTCGCGCATGCGCAGTGAAGAGGAGCGCTGTCCAGTCCTGAAGCGTGAGTGACCGCAAATTAAACATTTACATCCGTCAGAGCATAACATCAAAACATGTATATCTGTCATTTAAACGCGAACACACTGTCATGGTAATGTCACTCAGGAAATCACTATGATTTATGACAGCAGTGTTTGATTGTGTCATGTCTGATATTTCAGGTCTGATCTCTACACAACAGATGGCAGAAAACACAAACTGCTTCAACACTTTTATGTTGGGTTATTAGTTATAATAAATGCGAATCAAACCTGTTTACAGCACTGTGCGTTTAGTACGATTGAAAACAACAAAAAGATTTCAGATATATTTTGCTGACTGCAGTGTTTTTGAAGCAGGACAGGTCAGTGTTTTTAAGCTTGTCTTACTTTTCCTAGATCAACCAAATGAAACCATTAAACGTGTTCTGCCTTCATATTCTGAGCACCACATGTTAAAAATATCTTATCATACAACTGTAATAATCAGTCTCTATAATGCACATTTACAATGTTTCTTTCTTATGATGCTTCCTAAAATAAATAAAAAATCATAATGCCACGTGCAACACTGTAAAAATCTCTTGCTGCACTTAAATGTTTAAGTTCAAACAACTTGAATAATAATTAGTTTGACTAGTTAGAAGTTGCTATAAATTATTAAAATAAAGTTGTAATAACTTAAGCCCATTCAACTTTGTTTTTTTAATTTGTACCAACTCCTCACTAGGCATGTTTTACAGTGTATCATCCTGATTTTGTAGATGTACAATATGTACCTGCTGATTTCTTAATTTACCTCATAACTTTATAGGTGTTGTGCAGATGGAGGGCAGCACTTCACAGTGTAATGGCCTCTCAGAGCCGCGTTCAGTCTTTCTGAGGTCAGAGACTCATGGACAGCAGCTCATCTCTGTTCTCCAGACCTTTAGAGAAAGAGAGATGCTGTTTGACTTCAACATCCGAGTGCAGGATGAAACTCTTTCATGCCATCGCTGTGTTCTTGCTGCGTGCAGTGACTTCTTCAGGTGACACACAAACATTATGACTTTCAACAGGTGTATTCACCTGCTAACAGAACTGTAGGCTGCACATATCGGTGACCGTGTATCAATATGGCAACTACAACAACAAAATTATAAACGCAACACTTTTGTTTTTGCCCCCATTTTTCATGAGCTGAGTTTTTCCATGTACATAAAAGGCCTATTTCTCTCAATTATTGTACATAAATTTGTCTAAATCTGTGTTGCCAATAATCCATCAACCTCACAGATTAGTTGAGATTAGTTGATTAGACAGCATGATTATTGCACGGGTGTGCCTTAGGCTGGCCACAATAAAAGGCCACTCTAAAATGTACAGTTTTATGACACAAAAGTGAGATGTGAGTTCACGGATGAATCCGGGTTTTCACTGTACAGGGCAGATGACAGCGGTTTGCTGATGTCAATGTTGTGAATCGAGTGGCTCATGGTGGTAGTGGAGTTATGGTATGGGCAGCCGTATGTTATGGACATCGAACACAGGTGCGTTTTATTGATGACATGAATGCACAGTTTTACTATAATGAGATCCTGAGGCCTATTGTTGTGCCATTCATCCACAACCATCACCTCATGTTGCAGCATGATAATGCACGGACCCATGTTGCAAGGATCTGTACACAAATCCTGGAAGCTGAAAACATCCCAGTTCTTGGATGGCCAACATATGTCACCGGACATTCAGCATGTTTGGGATGCTCTGGATCGACGTATAGGCCAGCGTGTTCCAGTTCCTGCCAATATTCAGCAACTTCACACAGCCATTGAAGAGAAGTGGACCAACATTTCACAGGCCGCAATCAACATCCTGATCAACTGATGCGTTGCACTGTGTGACACCAGATACTGACTGGTTTTTGGCCAAACCTCACAGCCCCCAACACAATCAAACTGCACATTTTAGAATGGCCTTTTATTGTGGCCAGCCTAAGGCACACCTGTGAAGTGGATAGATTATCTTGGCTATGAAGAAGTGCTCACTAACACAGATTTCTCAGTATCTCATTTCTGATTTTAATTATTTTCAATTCAATTCCATTTAATTTATATAGCGCTTTTTACAATTGTTCATTGTGTCAAAGCAACTTTACATGAATAGATGTAGGGGAAAACACAGAATAATCGATAGATAATATAAGAAGCAGAATATTTAAATGTAGTGTTTGTGTTTTTCTGTACAGGGCCATGTTTCAGCTGGATATGCGGGAGCGTGATGATGGTACAGTGACCCTCAGTAACCTGTCGGCATGTGCTGTTCACACCTTTCTTGACTTTGCCTATTCCGGTGAGATAGAAATCAGAGAAGATAATGTGGATATGATGTTTCAACTGGCCTCTTTCCTGCAGGTGAGGCACACAGAAATGAAGAAGAATGTACGTGATGTACCATTGTACCCATGGCCTCTTTGATTTTTATAGGTTGGTTTTCTCTCGCGCGCCTGCAGCGATTTTCTGGTCCAAAGCCTCGACCTCTCCAACTGTCTGCACCTGTTAGCGGTCGCTGAGGGTTACGGCTCATCGCGCCTCCTGCGCCGCACCACTGAGTTTGTCACGCAGAACTTTCACAAACTGTCCTCCACAGCAGACTTCCTAGAGATGCCAGTGCGGGTCTTGAGAAGTTGCCTGGCCTCTGATGACCTCGATGTCCCAGATGAGGAAAGCGCATTGAACGCTGTACTCCGGTGGAGCCAACATGACCTGCAGACGCGTAAGAGTCTGCTGGTGGAGCTCCTGTCACAGGTCCGTCTGCAGCAGCTCCCTCACGCTGTCCTGGAGCAGACCGCTCAATCAGAGCTCCTGTTGTCCGCTGACGAACACTGTTGTAGAGCAGTTAGAGAGGCTCTGGTGCAGGTTCAAGATTTCAGCGGGCTGTTCCCGAACGCTCGGCCTTCTACCACTTCAAGCTACATTTACGTCCATAAAACAGAGGAAAGCGGAGAGATGCGTCACGCTTTCTGCTACGACATCGGTGCGGACCGATGGACTGAACTTCCACGGCACGCCGTGCGTCTCTCAGATTTGCCCGGTTCAGCCCTCACCAGTTTTGCAGAGAAACTCTTCGTTAGCGGTGGATGTCGCGGCAGTTGTCATCGTACAGTGCGTCTGCACATCGCAGAATCTTACCACGATGCGACAGATGAAGTCTGGTGCTACTGTCCTGTGTCGAACACCTTGGCACCGGCTCCACCCATGCGACACTCACGCACCATGCACACCTCCGTCAGTGCCCTGCAACGCATCTACGTCATTGGCGGGAAAACCTGCGGCCCCAGAGGTACTCGTAGTCTTCTGGATGTGGAATACTTCGATCCCCTGAAATGTGAGTGGAAGACCGTCAGCCCTTTGCCCAAAGGGATCTACTTTCCCGAAGCGAGCACTTGCGGGAGCGTTATTTACACCCTCGGCTCTGAGGTGGAAATTTCTGAGGCCTTTAATCCGTCGCTAGACTGCTTTTTCCGTTACGATGCTGTGGTGGATCAGTGGTGCCAACTTGTGGCTGAGTTTGGTCAGTTCTTTCATGCCACCCTCGTGAAGTCTGTTTCCATTAATGAGACGCTCTACCTTTGTGACCTGTCGACATATAAAGTGTACAGCTTCTGCCCAGACACGTGCGTGTGGAAAGGGGAGGGCTCGTTCGAGTGTGCCGGTTTTAATGCGGGTGCCATTGGTGTGCGGGGTAAGATCTACATCCTGGGTGGAGATTATTCACCTGATGAGATCACAGATGAAGTTCAGGTGTATCACAGCGGACGCTCAGAGTGGCAGGAGGTGGCACCGATGCCACGCGCCCTGACCGAATTCCACTGTCAGGTGTTGAGCTTTAACCGCTACAGAGACCCGTGGAGAACAACAGAATCTACTAGAACTGAGAGAGATTAAATACACATATATCGCACTCACGTTCAGCTCTTCTGTCACTTATGTACACTTTAGAAATTAAGGTGCTTCACGATGCCACAGAAGAGCCATTTTTCGGCTGAATGATTCCTTAAAGAACCTTTAAAGGGGATATATCATGAAAATCTGACTTCAAGTTTAAGTGCTATAATTGTGTCCCCAGTGATAGAAAATGTGAAAAAGATCAACCCTGTAACTTAGTTTTGGTCAACCATTCTCTGCAAGTGGGGGAAAAAAGCTCATTGAAATTTGGCTCCCCTTGTGATGTCAGAAGGGGATCTTATTATAATAATACCGCCCCTTAATCTGCACTATCCAACCACAGCACTACCATTTAGTAGAGAAGAGAGAGAGAGAGAGAGAGAGAGAGAGAGAGAGAGAGAGAAAATAATTGACCGCACTTGAGGTTCAACAAACCACCATTATGGCGATCAGTGTGTGCATTAGCATCAGCTCATTTGAATTTTAAAGGACACACCTTTAAAATGTATATAATGTTATAATAAATTATCTGTGGGGTATTTTGAGCAAAACTTCAAATACATAATCTGGGAACACCAATAATTTTTTTCATTTTAAAGGGTATTTGTGAAATGTCCTCTTTAACTCTTTCCCTGCCATTGACGAGTAATCTCGTCAGTTAAGAGAAAATGGCTCCCTGCCAATGACAAGTTTTTACGGTAATCTATATTTCTGCTATTAACCACTAGGTGGCGCTCTTACCCAGCTTATAAAATACTAAAGCATCCACTGATCCAAAAACGGTAAAAACTCTGTTCATGTTTTGATCATCTCTCTGAATCTGATCTCTAACAAAAGTCCTTTACAAAAATTGAATTATCTCGGCTTTTTGCTAAAAATGTGTTTTTTAAGAAATCTACCCATATTTGAGAGGTGATAAAAAGAAAACAAATGAAGATAGAATAAATGATTTTTTTCTGTTTACTTTTCGTTTGAAAGCAGAAAGTAATTTGCTATTTTTTGTTTAGATATTTAAAATGTTGTCGCTGGCAGGGAAAGAATAGAAATCTGAATAGGAAATTCAATAGATCATGCTCACCACAAAAATGTTGTTCTGCTGTTGTAACACACACACACACAAACACATGTTTGCATTGCCAAAGAAATGTTTATTTACTGTAAATAAATAATGGTTTAAAAATGAGTACAGTGTTTCAGGTTTTCATTCATCTGAAGGTTACCTTGAGTTTACAAATGAAACATCCAGATGATCAAATCTGTAAACATTCATTTATTTATTATTTTATTATTCATATAAAATCATTCTGAAAAGCAGCTCAGCAGACGTCATTTGTAGTTCAGCTCAGTCTTCTGTTTGCAGAAACATCAGCATCTAGTGGTGTAGTTCAGCATCACATGATGAGAAGCTCTTTATGCGTCCTGGTATTGTTTGACCAGGAGCCACATGAGAAGAACTGTGATCAACACCACCATGAAGTTCAGGAACAGCTCCTGTGCTGATCGATCCATTTCAGAGATCTCAGTCGGAACAGATGAAACCCTGGAGACAAGAAACAAATCAGTCTCTGGGTAATGGAAACCCAAATGTTTCTCTCAGTCTATTCTCTCTCTCTCATTCTCTCTCACATTTAAACCAGGAGGAGATTAAAGCATTTCTCCAGGTCTCAACACCCCTGTTGGCTTTGAATGTCAAAAACAAATCTATCATCTGTTCATCTGATCCCAGAGCTGTGACACATACCGCTACACACACAAACACATGCACGCATACTTTTATCTGGATATGTAAATGATTTATCTTGCACTTATTTTTATTTCAAGCTAATTATGATTGCACCCAAAGATATAAACAAACACATGCATTTTTGCTTTAAAAAATACTTTTTCCTTTAAAAAAACATTATTTTAAATGATGATGTCTTTAGGGAAATATTTGTGAGATTTATCATAACAAACACATTAATCACAAAATCAAGAGTGCTCAAACACTGAACCCCAGCAGACAGAATAATAGACTTTCTTACATAATACTGATAGAAATGAGCAATGGCTACTTGGAAAAACCAGAAGCTTGTGTAAGATCAATATTTTATTTGTTTAAATTTGGATCTGTAATGCACAAAAATGCACAGACTTAAATTCTGTGACAACCTCAATGTATATCCATGTGTAGATTCAGGTGATCAGAATAAAATAAAACTGATATATAATCTATAGATGGTACTTACCTGCACACCTGAAGATCACACCTGAAGCCTTTCTGTCAGTTACTCGGTGTATTTAAGAATCTATCTGTGTGTTCATTGGGCACGCCCCCACGTCTTTAAGTATAGACACTGATGTGAATGGATTCGGATTGGACCATTGGTCCTGCAGCAGTGAGGTCACAGAATTTTACAGTGTGTGTGTGTGTGTGTGTGTGTGTGTTGCCTGTAGTCTGTGGTGTTCAGCTGCTGGTTTGACTGGTCTTATTGGGGGATTTCTCTTGGGTGGGGCTCATGATCTCTTGTTAAGCCCTGAGATGTGTTGTCCAGTTTCTCGGTGTCTTTCATGGGCTCTGAGGTATTTTGTGGTTCTATTGTTGGTTTACACCGGAGACAGACCTCTCTGGACCGTTACATACACTGCACATCTTACATGTGACATCATATAGAAATTATAGACATGATTCAAGGCTTTAAATGAATCTTAATGATGAAAAATGAAAAATCTGTCATCATTTACTCATTATACAACATGTTGTTGTATACATTTCTTTGTTCTGTTGAACACAAATGAAGATATTTGGAAGAATGTAAGCAAACAGATCTGGGGCACCATTGAATTACATAGTAGGAAAAAATAATACTACAGAAGTGAACGGTGCCCCAGATCTGTTTGGTCTATTAACATTTGTCAAAATATTATCACTCAGCTTGAGAGTGAGTAAATGATGACAGAAAAAGTAAAAAAAAAAGTGAGCTATTCCTTTAAATCAATTGAAGATAGAAATGATAGAAGTGTTTAGGTGAATAAGAACAAAACAGATATATTTACAGGTGTGGAGTTTAAGATAAATTTTTCAAATCTTTAAACTTTTCCAATCTTTAAATGAGCTACAATTTAATATTAACCATGTTTTATCAACATTCCTCTGTTACATATAAAAACCTGATAAATAGGTAAGTAATAGTCATTCAAACCTTTCCTACAAAGAACATTATGATTTATGTCAATCAAATGATCTTATATGTAGGCCTAATTTTAAAAGTGTGAAATCCTAACTGAAATGTTCGTGTTAAATATGCATTATATTGAAGGCTTTTTTAATTTGAATGTTATATAAAAGGTTTAACAATGGAATTATTTTAAATCCTTTTGATGGCACAAATCATTAGGCTTGTAGAACCGACAGGCGGATGACGTCAAAGTTTCGCGAGAGCGATGTGAAAGCAGATTTCTCCGTATGATGTCGAATCGCTGTCGCGGTACTTTGACGTCATCCGCCTGCCATTTCTTGTAGCGCCCTAGAAAGTCGAACAAGTCTATTTTCTGTGTTGGTTCTTTTCAAATCTATTATTTGCCAAAAAAAGGTTCGCAACTCTCTGTGGAATCCGATGCGCGAATATAACTCGGATGCACGCACCTTCATGAAGCACTACAAAGTATAGTCGCTTCTTGACTTAATCCAACCCCAAATGTCCACACGTTTGAAAAATGTTTTTAAGCTTCTGCATTGCGTTGTTGACGAGTCAATGATTTGTTTACGAGTGGCGAATCGTGTTGTGCGATTCGAGTCCGAATCATCAGTGAAGCAGAGCGCGAGAGGTAAAGATACGACGTTTTATAATCCGCATTTGTTTGTTTGTTTGTTTATTTGTTTGTTTGTTGTGTGTGTGTTGTTTAGTACTGTTCATAAATCTGTCTAGAGTGTGACTGTAATGATGAGAGATTCAGCTGCTCGTCTTTTCCTCGTGAGTTCATCTGATCTCTGCCACTGATGCTTCTGGAGGACTCTTATGGCGGAGAGATATTTTTATTGTTGGCAAAATACTGAGGAGGGATCCAGAGATACAGCAGCTGCTAAAACTAACCAGGTCACAGTAAGACCCTTACGAAAATTAACCATGTTTTTTGTGGTTAAAGTCTAGTAACATGTTTTATTTTGGTGTATTGATTACTATCAGCAAAACCATGGTTTTACCCCATATGGAAAAATTTATATTTTTAAATATATTTAAAATAATATGAAAATGGCCATATATATATATTTGGAAAAAAATTTGTTTATGTTACGAACCTTTAAACATAACCATTTTAAAAAGGTGTAAATTAAATATATTTTCAACTTCAAAAATACACTTTTGCCATATGCGATGTAAAATTGAAAAAAGTAAAATTAGAAATCATGTATTTGCTTGCCCTTGAAATACATTTTGAAATACACATTGATGTATGAAGGTTAAAACGAACAGTGTTGGGGAAAGTTTCTTTTAAAAGTAATGCATTACAATATTTAGTTACTCCCCAAAAAAGTAACTAATTGCATTACTTAGTTACTTTTCATGGAAAGTAATGCTTACGTTACTTTTAAGTTACTTTTGCGTTACTTTTTCTTACTTGGCTGAGGCTTGATCTCTTTCAGGCCTTGCAGGTGTTTTTTATGATCGCAAAAATGTCAAGCTCTGGCCTGCCATCCCCGTTTCTGGCCCAAACTGTTCCCGCTCATGCGCACAGAGTGCGGAATTCTACGTTAATACGTTCAGTTTAATTTAGTAATTTTTTTTATTTTTAAATTGATTTATTAAACTGAAAAGTAACTCGCATTACTTTTTCAAAAAGTAACTCAAATATTAATGTGTACATTTATAAAGTAATGCGTTACTTTACTCGTTACTTCAGAAAAGTAATATTATTACGTAATGCGCGTTACTTGTAATGCGTTACTCCCAAGACTGAAAACAAAATATATTTCCAAATTCACAAATATATTCAATTGAGCATTACTTTCTACAAAATGTATTTAACATATAGATGGTTTCATCGGACGCACGTGCGCTGACGCGATACACGTCTGGATCCGAACTTTACTTCCGGTTTCGTTTTTTTTTATGGTCTGACTAGTTGCTAAACTGACCTCTTGAACAAATGCCTCGTCGACAATAACAAATGTTTTGGTTTCCTAGGTAATCTATGTGTTGTTTTTTGCTTGTTATATAAATAAACTACGTTTAAAGAACTTTGTTGTTATTTACTCTTAGCGGAGTTTACCGGAAGCTACGTGCAGCCGCTTGTTTATGTTGTTACTGCTGAAACCGTCTATATTTAAAACATATTTTTGGCCAAACACTACTACACTAACCATGGTATAACTATGGTTTAAAATAAAACATGTCAAAACCATGGTAATTTTGTGGTTACTATGGTTTTACTACAGTAACCATGTCTTTTTAAAGGACAAGTTTGGTATTTTACACTTAAAGCCCTGTTTTCATAGCCTGGATGCCAGCCGATCTTAGCCCCGCCCACAACATTTTGATAATGGGAATATCGGTCTGGGGTTTCTGCGTTGAGGAGCTACTATGCTAGACCCAAAGCTGGTCGAACCAATCAAATTGTCATGGCGGGCTTTATACGATGATGGACAGATGATCAACAGTAACGTAATGAATCACGTAACTAAAGAGCGCGTGTGTTGAATCTGTTTACAACGAAATGGCTGCCGCTGTGATGGGCCTGAATACCTCTGACGTCAGCAGGAAATTTGACGCTCCTTTCCATGTTTGAAAGATTTGCTCACAATGCAATGCTAACAGGAGTTAAGTTAAAGTGAGTCAGAGGCAGAAGGAATTATGATAATGTCGGTCTTGTCTACATCACCAATCCCAGGAAGTAAACTGTTGCCTACAATCCGTGTGTTTGTTGTAGTCCAAGAAAAGAGATTTACGTTGGAGATGATAACTCGTGCCATTGTTTACTTTGGGGTTTGTACCTTTTGCATACTAATACACACCAAAGGAAATGTAAAATTGTGTATTGGACCATATATGCTCTTAGTAAAACCATGGTTCATTTTGTATTGTGAGTCCAGAAATGTTTACAATGACTGTCCCATTTTTATCTGACTGTCCACATTAGAAATAAAAGTTTGTTGATGATTAAACTGATAGATGTTGCTTAAAGTCTTTCTTCTCTCAACAGAGAGCAGCTGCTGATAACAAATGCCAACGTCAACAGAGCCCCAGTCATTGTGTGTTATATGATCACTGATCTCCACATCAAACATTTAATAAATGATGCCTGGAATCTGAGAGGAATTTTTCATCTGATAGTCTGGCAGAATCATGAGAAGTGTTGGGAATGATTTGAATTTTCCCAAACAACTTTAATGACTCGGGATCAGATTCACCATTAGAAACAGGATCTCTTACATAATGTCTCTTCTCTGGCTTCATGATCACAAGCGTCCTTCAGTTTGTATCACTGAAGTTTTGATTTAGGCCGGTTGCATTTCAACATTTTTAATAGTTTGATGAATTCTGATTCCCGCTGTTGGATGTGGTTTGATTAAATAATTCTCAGGTATCTTGTATCCACAGGTCTCAGTCTATAAAAAAAAGAAAATCATGTGATCTGCTTAATAAACATCTCAAGAGAGGTGATCTATTTTAAATGCTTGGCAATAGTTACTCAAATGAGCATTTTGCCAGGACAGTTAACAGTAAAAACACATGCTAGAGATTAATAACACAGCAGTCAGGGGTTATGGGTATCAGTTATACAGTAAGTGAAGAGCCTCTAAGTGTGTCTGAGATGTTCTCTTTTAAATTAGCATTTGTATCCGACTCTTAATGGGTTCTTCCCGCAAACCAGTATTTATGAATGGCCCGAGGCTGGGATTAAGGGAAAAGTATTTGATGAGTTTGTGCCAAGAGCATTTGGGTTAATATCATCTCATTTTTCAGCTGGAAAACTGACCAAGCTCAACATAACACCAACTGTTACAGTCGAGATGTACGCCGCAACATGAAATTACACATTAATACAATGTTGTTACAATGTTAAAAACAAAGTTGTGACTGCTGAGTAGCGCTATATGCTAATTAATGCTATATGCTAACCCTAACAATTGATTATTCTTCAAAATCTGTATCTTCATCTAATACAGCCTCAAACATAAGATTTTTTTACACACACACAGAGCTACTGAAGGAGCTGCTCTGAGAAACAGCCAATCAGAGCAGAGCTTAACGTTGTTATTATTCATGACCCTTCCATATAAGGTAATAATAGACCATTTCATTTTAAAGGCAAATCCTAGGTTTGTATAACTGACTCTAATTCATTTTGCACTTATCAAAGACACAAACCTTCTATGCAGATATCAGAGAATAATTTAACTTTAATTTTATTTCAATGCATTCTTTGGCACCTTTAAGACCCCATTCATTTGCTTGATGACCTGTGTTGATGTTTTTTCTACACTTTTAAAGTTCATATCAATATTTAATCACCCATTTTTATTTCTCTTTTCTAGAATGTTCTTGAGTGCATGAACGTCAGATGTGTCGTGTGTCTGTTTGTGAGGTGTTAGACGGATGGACACAGGTGCGTCTTCTGTCTTTCTCTGCCCTCCGGGTTACAGGATTGTGAATATTGGCATGGATGAGATAAGTCGGGGGGTAATTAAGTTTACCCAGCGGTGTGTGGTAAAAATAACCAGTGCTTTCCCCACCACAAGCCTCCAACTAAAAGGTTAGTGTAGTAAAAACACAACAGAATATTAGACAGAAACCTGTGTGTGTGTAGAGATATAGACACATCTGTACAGTAAATGTGACTGAATCTAGTTGATTTGAGCACTTTAAAGTCTGCACTTATATTAAATGATCATTCGCATGTAAATGTCGTACCCTTTCTCATGTAAATGAGATGATAATCAGTTCATAATGTAAGAGTAATGTAAAAGGACAGTTATGTTGTTCTATTTACTTGAACAAAAGTACATCAGCTCAGTTATTGCTTGTATTTAAAGTCGCCATAAAAAACAGAAGTAGTGATTGTCTTATTTTCCCGTGGTGACATACACCCTCCTAAAGGATTATTAGGAACACCATACTAATACTGTGTTGAACCCCCTTTCGCCTTCAGAACTGTTCTACGTGGCATTGATTCAACAAGGTGCTGAAAGCATTCTTTAAAAATGTTGGCTCATATTGATAGGATAGCATCTTGCAGTTGATAGAGATTTGTGGGATGCATCCCGTTCCACCACATCCCAAAGATGCTCTATTGGGTTAAGATCTGGTGACTGTGGGGGCCATTTTAGTACAGTGAACTCATTGTCATGTTCAAGAAACCAATTTGAAAAGATTTGAGCTTTGTGACATGGTGCATTATCCTGCTGGAAGTAGACATCAGAGGATGAGTACATGGTGGTCATAAAGGGATGGACATGGTCAGAAACAATGCTCAGGTAGGCTGTGGCATTTAAACGTTGCCCAATTGGCACTAAGGGGCCTAAAGTGTGCCAAGAAAACATCCCCCACAATATACACCACCACCACCAGCCTGCACAGTGGTAATAAGGCATGATGGATCCATGTTCTCATTCTGTTTATGCCAAATTCTGACTCTACCATCTGAATGTCTCAACAGAGATCGAGACTCATCAGACCAGGCAACATTTTTCCAGTCTTCAACTGCCAATTTTAGTGAGCTTGTGCAAATTGTAGCCTCTTTTACCTATTTGTAGTGGAGATGAGTGGTACCCGGTGGGGTCTTCTGCTGTTGTAGCCCATCCGCCTCAGGGTTGTGCGTGTTGTGGCTTCACAAATGCTTAGCTGCATACCTCGTTTGTAACGAGTGGTTATTTCAGTTAAAGTTGCTCTTCTATCAGCTTGAATCAGTCGGCTCATTCTCCTCTGACCTCTATCATCAACAAGGCACAATATTATTTTTTTTTAAATAATGAAGCTCACATGGCCAAAAAATGTATGTACTTGAAATATAGTTTAAAATATGTTTACAAGAATTAATTTTTCACCAATATATTTTTTTGTATATTTGAAGAGTTTAGTTGCAAAACGAGTGTTTGTCAAAACATGTTTATTATTATGTTATCGTGTTATTATTTTGTTTTATGGTGCTAGCTGTATTTGTTAAGTTATGAAGGTTTAAATCAAAACACACCAACTACAGTTGAATTGATATTAATTGGAATGCACAACCAAAAAACGATATTTCTGAAAAAAGCTATCTCGTTTTGCAACGAAACTCTTCATTTTAAAATATATTTTAAAACATTTATATTCACGTCGCATTAGAAGAAAAATTTTGTAAAATTACATATATTTTCAACTACAAAATAAACTCATACTTTTACATTTTATACTTTATACAAATTTAATATTTTGGACAGGAAACATATTTTTTTTTCTATTTTTTTGCTGTAAAATTAAAATTGTATTTGTTGCCTGTGAAATATATTATGAAATATGAATGTTAAACTAAATACATTTTCAAATTTACTAATATATTTAATTCAGCTTTACTTTATACAAAATGTATTTAGCATATATTTGAAACATATTTTTTTGGCCAGAGAAATGTATTTATTTGTTGTATGAGTAGGATGTTTTGAAAGTTTTTTTCTGATGTGTTAAATGTCTCCATCTTTTGGTCACAGTGGGGAACATCTGGTTTACACATGATTCAGGTCGCAGTAGAGTTACATAAGTTTTCACATTTTTAACCAGGAAAAATAAACCACATCAGTGCTGGGCAGGCGTGGGGTTACACAAAACATTCCCTACTGAAAAGACCAGCTAAAACCAGCCTATGCTGGTCTCACAGCCTGGTATTAGGTGGTTGAGCTGATGTAGCATGCTGGTTTAAAGGGGTTTTGGACACTTTATAGTCTGAGAAAATATCTGACACACCAGCTTAAACCAGATTGACCAGCTTGGCTAAGCTGATTGGCTGGTCTTAGCTGGTTAAAGATTTAAGCTGGTCTTCCCAGCCTGGCAAAGCAGGTTAAGCTAGTCTTCAAGCTGGACTCTAAAACCATCTTAACCAGCTAAAAGGCTGGTTTTACCTGGTCTTTATAGAAAAGTTATGACAATGAAAGTTACTGAACTTAAGACGAAACTTTTTGTACTGCACATAGATCGTAAGCCATTGAAATCTGTTGAAAAATTTAAACAGACAAATTGAATTATGTCAAAGACAGCTTAGACCCCTCAAACATTATAAGGTCCCCATGATTTCACAAAGTAAAATGTGATCCTAGTTCAACATTTTAATCAAAGAAACCCCAAATTACCCTTAACTCAAACCCTAACCATTTTTACTACTCAAATTATTGTGAAATAATAGTTTGAGAAGAATTTTTAAAGGGGACATTTCACAAGACTTTTTTAAGATGTGAAATAAATCTTTGGTGTCCCCAGAGTACATGTGAAGTTTTAGCTCAAAATATCATATAGATAATTTATTATAGCAAGTTAAACAAGCCACTTTGTATGTGTGAGCAAAAATTGTGCCGTTTTGGGTGTGTTCTTTTAAATGCAAATGAGCTGATAATGCAAACATTGATCACCGTAATGGTGGTTTGTTGAAATTGGAATTCAATTGTCTGGGCAAATATTTTTCCTTTATCTCTCTCTTTCTTTCTCTGCACTAAATGGCAGTGTCATTGTTGCATAGTGCAGATTAAGGGGCGGTATTATTATAATAAGATCCCCTTCTGACATCATAAGTGGAGCCCAATTTCCAATAGCTATTTTATACATGCTTGCAAAGAATAACTTACCAAAACTAAGTTACTGGGTTGCTTTTCCACATTTTCTAGGTTTATAGAAGCACTGGGGATCCATTTATTGCACTTAAACATAAAGTCAGATTTTCATGATATGTCCCCTTTAAAGCCTCTAACCCAATCCTAAATCTCAGTCAATTCCTCCAGAAAACAGTACTTAAGAGTCGCACTTAAGAGTTTACATTTATTTCAGACTGAAATCAATGGATTAGTTTATAGTAAAATGGGGACTTTAATACCCCCGCTCAAATTATATTTTGTGCTTTATCTGGGTCCCTCGATGCTTATAGGAGGTCCGGGACCACCCCAGCCCCCCTTTAATTCGGACACATATGGGTTTCCTTAAGTGCCATTTCCCAATATTTCCAAAAATGACTGACAAGCAGAGTGCGCTTGTGATTGGCTGCTCTTCTGGGCACTTTCACAGCACTTATTTCATTACAGTGCTAAAGTAAAAAAATAATGGCACGAATTAGAGGAGACAAACACTCAGACTGACGCCTCTGACGCTTTACTGCTGGTAATAAAACGCCTGCTGGATTTCATTCACAGGATGTGAAAGAGACGCCAGACGACTTTCATTACACATGCACGAGCGAGAGCGCGCACCCACTTTCTCTCGATTGTGAGCACACGTGTCTCCAGAATGGATGTTTATTCTCTGTGTCTCTTAAGTGTTTTGTTGTTGTCGTCGGTTTGTTGTCTGTCTAGAGCTGATGATGAAGATGATGGTGTGATATCAAACCCCGCGCGCTCCGTATGTAAACCGGTGCCGAACACGATGGTCTTGTGCTCCGGTATCGGTTACCAGGAGATGCGGGTGCCGAACCTGCTGGGTCACGAGAGCCCGAGAGAAGCGCAGCAGCAATCCGCCTCCTGGACTCCGCTACTCGGGAAACACTGCCACCGGGACGCGCGCAGGTTCCTGTGCGCTCTCTTCGCGCCCGTGTGTTTACCGGAGCTCGCGGCACCGGTGCGTCCTTGTCGGAGTCTCTGCGTATCCGTGCGGGACGCGTGCCTGCCGGTCATGAGCGCGTTCGGATTCCCGTGGCCAGAGATGTTCAACTGCAGCCGATTTCCTGATGGATCGGACCTCTGTGTCCCTGGAGAGAAAGAGCAGAACACCGAGACCACCGATCTACCCAAAGGTCTGAAATCACTTGATACTTTTTATACAAAATAAAAAAAACTCTACATAAAAAAACTGCTTTAATATATAAATAAACTGGTTCCTTTTGCTGTGATTTATTATTATTTTCTCTGACTTCTGTCAGTTTAAAGAGAATTATGTGGTATTCTTTGGTATGTTGTGACCATCTGTAAAAAATATTCGTTTATGCACTAAAATTTTTAAGTTTAAATCAATTTACATTCACAATTCATTTTCAACTTTACGGACTCGTAAGGAGTTAATTAAGTTAATAACGCTATAAATAATGCTAAAAATTAATAAAAAATAACTAAAAAACTAAGCAGAATATACACATTTACTGGTGTAGATACATTTAACTTAATAACACTTTGAACCAAATAAGTTATATCTTCATGATGTGCTTACTACGTGTCTTCACTTTTAGACCAAAGGGGTTGCAAACTACAGCTTGTCAGGAACTTTAATCTGGCTCATGACACAGTTTTTAAATGCATTAAATATCATTGGCTTGAGTGAAGATTTTAGTCCAAAATGACTCATCGTACAAACGATGAAATAGATATTTGCATATTTGTGTATCTTGATATGCACAAGGCTAGAGATACAGAAAACTGTATGTCTTTTCACACATTAAGCAAATGCTTTTATCCTAAATGACTTACAAAAGTGAGTTGTAGAAGTGCCGTGCAAGTCCCTGACAGCTTACACCAAAGTTTTCACCGATCATTAGAAACACAACCCGTATGAAGAGAGGCCATTTATTTTTTTATAGGCAGGCCTTTCAACAACAAGTTCTTGTCTCACAGAAGAGAGATGTGTTTTAGATGTTTTTGGATGTTGTGAGAGATGTCGCTGACTGAACAAAGTTTAGGAGATCATTGCACCTGTGAGGAATGGTGAAGGTGAATGTGTCCCTTAGTGAAGGTACCACAAGGTGTCTTTCATTTGCTGACCTTTCATTGGATTTCTCAGACTGGTTTTGTGATGATTCTTTTGGTTTATTGTGTCATTCAGGTTCTGCTATCTGTGAGGTTTGCACTCCAGACTCAGATGCAGAGTCAGAGATCCATCAGAACTTCTGTAAGACTCAGTTTGGTGAGTAATAACTTCAGGATTGTCATCTCAAACATTCAGAAGATCCAATGCTACATGAATTGAGATGTGTTCTTCTTTACATAGGAGTAAATGATTGATATAATCTACAACAGTCAGTGTTGAAAATATCAATTTAATTTTAATCTCTTAACTGCTGCTACCCTGTGAGTGCGACACCTGAGTTTACTTCAATATTTGCATGTCAATTTATTTGAATATGTTACGAAAAAATTATATATTGTTGTAAATATGTTCATATTTTCATATTTCAAAACCTTTAAGCATTAATAGTAATGCAGTGACAGTAATGTATTAATTTGTGACAAGAGTATGCAGCAAACCGTTGACACCTAGTGGCCGTTGTTGGTAAAACCACTAAAACTGTATTTTTTTGTATAAAATATATACGTTATTGCATTATTTTTATTTATTACAATACATGTAAAATGATATAACAATTTTTTATTATAATATATATTTAACTTTAAAGTGTCTTCTTTAAAACAAGACCAACCTAAAAGGCCAGGGTTATTTTAATTTTAAGGCGTACATAATTTTTCCAGCCCCCCACTCAAGAAGGGCTGCGCCAGTTAAGGGTTAGGGAATTTGCGACTGTAATTTTGTTATAGTGGCATTAAATGAGCGATCAGTCATCCAAATTGGTCTAGATATCAACACTAAAACAGTACATTAGCATCTATACGTCACGTATTCCATCTTCTCCAGCGTTCAGACTGCGGATCGGTTCATCTGCTGTGATCGGTGCAGATGTACGCGTGGTGCCGCAGGGTCGGAGTCGTGTGCTGCGCTGGAAGGCTGGACCGCAGGAACAACAGGCGGCCATGGATCAGAGCGCCCTCTGGCTGATGGAGGGTCACAAGTGTTCCTGTCAGGCACTGGAGGGAAAACTCATAGGGTCTTACATCGCCCTGGGTGACATGCAGGACGGTCGCATGGCCCTCAGACGTCTCATCAAGTGGTCTCGTGATGAGAAAGAATTGAAGAAGTTTATAAGGACGCTTATGAGACGAGACTGCTGAGGTCATGACCTCTGGACTGATAAATGGACCAATCAGAGAGAACCAAACCAACTCCTCATTAATATTCAAAGAAATAAAGAACAAAACATGTCAATATCTAGAGATAGATGACCAGATGACAACAAGAAACTGAACATTTCTATGTATTTTATGTGTTATTTGTTTTTTATGATAGATAGAAACATGTAAATCATTAAAAATTCAGTTATATGGGAAACTACATTTTTCTTTGCAATTAAAGAATGTTTTAGTACATCTTTTGGTTCTCTTATGTATATTGTTTGTCTATTTTTGTATTTGAGTGAATTTTAAGTATTAAACTTTATCGAGTAAATTTCTCCCAACATTGAAAGAAGAGCCTGAGTCAGATCTATAGACCAGAACATCATAACAGAACAGACTGATATGTTGAGATGAAACACTAGAAGTATTTATTGTGATGTTGAGTATTGAAGTGTAATGATGACACAGGTGTAAGAGGAGTCCACATGCTCAACATCAATTATTCAAACAGCAGAATGAAGCTGATTGGCTGTGACATGACTGCGTACCTGTGTGTTTACCTGTCTGTGTCTGTAGCTGTCGTTCTCACTCTGATCTTCAGTTTGTCTTTATCTGTCTGTCATCTTTCATATCAGGTAAGATTTATTTCATCATCTGTATTCACTGTTTGTTTGTGAACGTTAAATTCAACTGATGCTTTTGTTTTAAAACTGCTGATCTGAGAACAGCTTGTGTAATGTCTCGAGTTACTGCTGCTTACAGAAGACTCTAAATATGTTCTGTCACCTGAAGGTGGATTGCAAACACTATTTATTTCTCACATGCTGAAATATGTTCTCTGAATCTATCATATGTGATTTTAAAGTCTTGAATGATCTTCAACCTTTGTGATTTGAACAAAGACCCAACACTTAAACACAACTCGCACGCTCTTATCATTGGAGTTAAAGAGATCATTTATATCCTAATTCATATAAAGTCTTCGAGAGAGAGAGTTAATAGTGATAATAGATGACAAGTTGAGATTTGCCTGTGATAAACTCTTTTTATGTGGTGTTGTGAGTGGGTAATAACTGATGTCTGTGCTGGTTGGTTGCTAGGTTGGTTGACTAGTTTTAAGCTGGTCTCTCATCCTGGTTTAAGAGAGGGGTTTTGGGCACTTTTTGCTGGTCATAGCTGGAAATTTATTTGGTAATTTGCTATGGGTCAGCTGGTCTGTCATCCTGATCAGCTAAAAAAGTGGCTAAAACCAGCCACTAATTAAAACCAAAAAAATAAAAACTTTTTCAGCAAGATCCCAGTTAACAGTTCTAAGAATGTTCCTTGAACGCTTCCAAAGTTCCCCAAAATGTTATGCCAACATAAAAAGTGTCATATTTTTTGAATGTTTTTGGTTGTACTGGATCTTACATACATTGAGCAAATCAACTAATTAGCAAATCAATTAATTAGATGATGATATTTACCATTATGTAATTGCACATTTAACTTTACATTACCATAAAAAATGTGATTTATACACACAAAGTTAACCAGGGAAAAACTAGCAAGCAAAATGGTAAGAGTTCGGCTAAAACAAACACTGATCACCATAATGGTGACTTAAAATGAAACAAAGTCTCAACATCTAAACCTAATAAGTGAATTGTGTTTTCTACAGCAATATTTTTACTGAACATTCATAAATAATGATTTAAAATAATAAAATGCAATGATTCTCTATCATTTACATAACAAGCAAAAAAGTAAATATAGAAAACAGTTGGTTTAAACATTGGGTGAAAATTTGTCATAGAATGCAACATTACTCTAACGCTCAAACGTTCTTAAAACATTCAAAAGATTTTTTCTTATTAATTATTAATTGTGCTTAATTGTGTTTAATAATTGTGTTTTTTGTCTAAAAACTAGACTTATTTTTTTAGGTCATGAGCACATCAAGAAAATACATCTTGATTTAAGAATCTTTAGATATTTGTACTGAAAACAAGACAAAAATACTTAGTAAGAAAGTCTCTTTTTTTTGCAGTGCAACTGACTGTGTGTGTGTTTATAGGTTGGAGGTGAAGATGGTTTCTCCGGCAATAGCGTTGGCCTTTATTCCTTTGGTACTCACGATGATCATCCGCTATCGGCATTACTTTGTGCTGCTGTATCGGGCCGTACTGATCCGCTGGGTGCGAGACTGTTTAACAGGTCTCAGTCGTGAGGAACGGGCCTATCAGTATATTCTGACCCACGCCACACCTGGTGACTCACAGAGCATCCTGGACACATTTGACCAATGGTGCAGTCAAGTTGAGTTTATAAGTAACATTGGGCCAAAGAAAGGTACACAAACTACAAATAAATCATTAAAATCATTATTCAGATCTATAGAAAACAGACAGTGTGTCTGTTCAGGAATGAGCTTTAGACTGAACAGTTGTTATTATGTAGTCATTACTGAATTCATGTCTTGTGTTTGAGCAGGTAAGATTCTGGATCGGTTAATTCAGGCTCACTGTCCGCTCACTATTCTGGAGTTGGGTACACACTGTGGGTACAGCACCGTACGCATGGCACGTCATCTGCACATCGGTGCTCGAATTTATTCAGTTGAGATGGATGAACAAAATGCTGCCATTGCAGAAAAAGTCATTCGGCTGGCAGGTTTTGATGAAGACATGGTGAGAAATGAGAGCTGATTGATCTGAAACACATTTCATCAGAGGCACTTCAATTTCAACAAACCACTATTATGGCGATCAGTGTTTGCATTATCAACATTTTTGCTCACACCTAGAAAGTGGCAATTTTAACATCTTATATACGTACTCTGGGGACACCAAAGGTTTATTTTACATCTTAAAAAAACTTGTGAAAATTAGGTTTTGCAATACTGGCGTATTGGTTTTTTCAATTCAAATGTATTTTATATAGCAGTTTGAAGTCCGTAACAGCTTTATAAATAAACTTTAAAGTAAACATAGTAACATCAAACCCAAAAGAGACACAAGCAGTTTTTAAAAGTATGCATGAGAAATGAACAGGACATGTGATGTTGACTGTATTTGTGTATCCATGACTTTGTAAAGAACGATAAAATATAATGAATGAATGTTTGGGCAGGTGGAGCTGATCGTACGTCCATCAGATGAAGTGATCCCACGTTTACGTGAGGACTATGGCGTTGAACATCTCGACCTGGTGTTTATGGACCATTGGAAACGCTGTTATCTGCCTGACCTGCAGCTGTTGGAAGGTTCTGGTCTTCTCGGTGAAGGATCTCTCATTATTGCAGATAACGTCATTTTTCCAGGAGCACCGAATTTCCTGCGGCACGCCCGGCGCTCGGGCCTCTATGAGCTCCGGGTTCACCGTGCCACGCTGGAATACATCCGTGGAATCCGTGACGGTATGGCCGAGCTGACTTTCCTCGGGATCAAGTGAAAGATGTTTGAGATAGACGAAACTATGCCTATACAGCTCTCAGAAGGTTTTATTTTTGACTGGATAAGGATTTTTTTATCATTATGATTCAGACTGATTTGCTCATGAATCATTCACAATATTTTTCAATATTAAAATAAAAAACACAAGACTTTAACTAGGACACACTGAACTGGTAGTGCTGTTCATTTATAAGGGACAGAAAGATGAATAATTGACCATTTGTACAAAATGAATAAATCAATAAAAGTTTATTTACAGTCACAATTTGGATTTTCAAACGAGCAATAAGAAACATTGACACAAATATCATAAATATATGATAAACCTGTTGTAACTTCATGAATCATCAGAATCATTGTTCAGTGTTTACCTGCCTGACAAAAGACAAAGTTCACAGCGATGAGGGGAGATACTGACTTCAGGTTTAGTGTGTAGAGGAAACAACGCTTTACACTTCAGCATAGTGTCTGTGTCCTGAATCTCCCTTAATACAAAAGACTCCATAAACACTTAAAGTGATTTCAGTAGCCAGCAATGCTTCATGTCTTGACTTCATCCTGTCTTGAACAACAAACACGTTGAGCAGAGATCTGAAGCTCTAGGCAGATGTTTCCAGAAGATGATGGATGGATTGATGTGTGTCTAGATCATCCACTGGTCCTGGTCTTGATCGCCTCCTTCCATGTCGACCTGTCAGTGAGCGATACTCTCATTTACCTAAAACCAAAACTCAAATCTCTTCAAAACTGTTTAAGAGTTTAACAATCAAATCAATGATAATCATGCCAACAGAAAAAAAACTAAGACTTAACCCATAGCCTGTGTGATGAAGATGACAAAAGTGGAAAAAGAAAATAATTTTAGATCCTAAACACATTATAACATTTTAATAATTACATCTACTTAAAAGTATTAAATTAAAATGTATTTAGCAACAAAATCCTAAAAGGATCAAATCAGATTTCTGCACATTTTATGTCAACAGGTACATTTGTTGAGAAGTCTGCGTGTGTGCGTGTATATCTGTGTGTATGTGTGTGTCTTTGACCTCATTGATTTCTCCATCATCAGGAAACTCGTTGTAGATGTTCATATCATCCATGTCCTGCATGTCTTCATCATCTTCTGAATCTTCCTCACTGTCCTCCTCGTCTTCGTCATCTTCTTCCTCTTCCTCATCAAAGGTCTTGCAAATGATACAGTAAGAGAACATTTAATCTGGAAGAGTCTGCAAGTTATAAAGGTCTGTATGTGAATTGTGAAAGTGAGAGAGACACTCACCTCAAAGATCGGCCGTCCAATGGGCATCAGATTGTTGTCTTTCTCTGCGATATTCTGTAACTGAAGACACACAAACAACAAAATAATCAACATAAAACAACAGAATAATCAACACAAACAACACGCACACAGACAAACTGTTACTGACCCAGGTTTGGTGCTGTTGTTCTTGCTGGTGTAATTCTGCTTCATCCACACACGGTCGGTCCAGATTAAACCAAAGAGACTCGGTCACGCGTGGGAACAGAGATGGGAAGAGCGTGGACATATCTGTCACACACACACAAGTTAACTTTTTTGTCAATTCTGTTGAATGTAACGTACAAGACATACAGAGTATCGAAATTACGTTACCTCAACCCCGCAGTGTACAACAACAACAACAACAACAACAACATTACCCAAAAGTAAGTTTTACAAGATTAAAAATAAATAATATACAGTATTTGTATACAGCCGGTGCCAGTACTTCGTGAAATACCGAAAAATCTCACAAACAGAATCGTGTGTTGGTTCCGTGTTCATACAGTAATAAACGAATTCAATCATTTAAAAATTGCTAATGATTTGAATTGAATTGTATTATGATTTACCTGCAGGAGGGATTCAAGTTCAAAAGTAAACACACAGCGGAAGCTGCTGCTGCACTGAGTTCGTCAGAAACAACAACTGATGCTTTTAGTTCCGCCTGTGTGTGCGCGTGCGTGCGTGCGCTCCTTTCCGCCCCTCCCGGAAACACACTGACACACATTAAAAAATATATAATAAATACTTAAAGGTTTTAAAACATTTAAAGCTAAATCACCCATGAAATTAAAACGAAACGTTTTTTCATTTTAGTATAAATACGTTAGGCTTAAGAATAAATAAAGAGTTTGGTTCCAAAACGATATAAATCCGTTTTTTTATTTTTTAAAAATTACGTTTTTTGATTGTTCATTCCAATTAATATCAATCAAACTGCAGTTGATTTTATTTTTTTAAACTAAAAAATACAACAAAGTAGAACAATAAAACACAATAAAAACATGATAACATAATATTAAACATGTTTTGTCATTTGAAATTTTTAAAATGGAGTTATCTCATTTTGACCAAACTTTTCAAATATAAACTAGTATGATTTGACAAAATTCTCATACAGAGTATATAAGCATGTGCTAAAAAAGTATAATTTTATGACATCACTCTACACTTCAACTTCTCATCAAATTTCCTGTCCAATCATATGCTCTTAAGATGCTGAAGTGTCCCGCCCTCTATATTTTGTTACATAATAGGCTTGTTCGACTTCATGCGGCGCCACAAGAGTCGATAGCCGAATGACGTCAAAATACCGCGAGAGCAATCCGCGAAATCATACGGAGAAGTCTGCTTTTAAGTCACTCTCACGGAACTTTGACGTCATCCGGCTATCGATTCTTGCGGCACAGCATGAAATCGAACAACCATTACGTCTTCGCTGGACTGTGCCATAAATGAAACGCTATTGGTTATTTTAAACAAGAGGGAGGGTCTTCTCCATAGTTCCATTCTAACATTCTGTTTTAGTTAAACTGATGTCACCACATCAAAAATTGCTGCACAGGCACTTCAGTGGGCCTTTAACTACAATCAACATATCACACAAAATGTTTACTTTGTTTTTATAAAGACTCTAAATTTAACAATGTGGTAGAAAAAGCAGGCGTAATGTTTTTCTCTGTCATTTTTCGATCTGTCCTAAAAGCGCTTAACAATAGTACAAACATACAGCCAAAGTTAAATAAAAATCAATGACTGAAAGGTATACAGACGTATGTGTTAGTTAAATGCTAAATTGTGTGAATAATCAAAGAAAACATTGAACCCCAAACTCACCACACAAAACTAATGCAGGTCATTCTATCAAATCAGTGCCTTAAGAAATAATCAGACATAATAATCAGTTATTTACAAACATATAAATATGCTGTATTGTTTTATTAATATTATACCAAAGTAAAGTCAATTAAATATTTTTTTAAATAATAGAAATCGCTTATAAGGTTTTTGGCCTGTCCCTTGCTGATTGATCTTCTTCAACAAGACTTTTTATGTTTATTTTTTCAAAGTTTAAAAGGCACCAAATTCAAAGAATGTATCTCATAATGCAGGTTATTTTAAATGTATTTACTTAACTAAACCATTTTCTTACAAAGCAGTTTCCGGTGTTAAAGATTAAAAGTGTTATATTTATGATCCAGCAGTCTATAAGGCAAGGTCAAGGTGACCGTATGGCTCTTATTGGCTGTGTAGTGAGAGAGGGACGGGCGTCCCATCTCTGTAGACTTTGGTCGAGCTGAAGCAGCAGGTTTCTCGCACTTCTGCTCGAAAGACTTCTAGAAAAACTTTTCAGAGACACCAGCTGTGAGTTTTAAACAGAAAAATGGAAGCGTTTCATTCCAGGTACTGTAAAGATACTTTATTTTTTTGTTCAATTTTAGTATTTAGTTTTATATTTAGTCTTCATAGCTTCAGTGGAAACATCTGACCTTCTAAGTTAAGGAGTTAAGATAACACGCTTGATATCATATATTTGTTTTCAACATATTTCTTCTTCCATATCATGTCTTTGTATTATAATGTTGGGGCGGTTTCCCAGACAGGGCTTAAACCTAGTCCCAGACTTACTTAAATGTTAGCGTTGTCCTGATTAAAAACAACTTGACATATCTTAAAATATATACAGTATGTGCGAGTGTTGTGTCTCAAGGTGCACACCAATAGTGTTTAGTTATAAATTATGCTTTTAAAATGACTTAAATATCTTAATTTTAACTAAGGCTTAGTCCTGGCTTAGGCTAGCCACCCCAATATTTTTTACAGGCTAATATTAACAATAGGCTCTATAATAATGCATGTTATAATGTGCTCAATAATAAGCTTTAGAGTCTATATTACAGTGAGAAAATAAGAGTTTTCTTACTAGAAGGACATGAGAACAAAATCTTAGTTACCTTGAAATAATCTGTCATGATTTGTCTGTCTCTCTCTCTCTCTTTCTCTGTTTCATTCCAGGCTGGAGTTGTTCTTGGTGCTTTTCATAGCTTTGCCACCTTGTGTCTCTTCTGTAGACAAACTCAACATGTGTATGGATGGCAAACATCAGTTAACAGATCCCAGACCAGAGGGAGAGCTCTATAAGCAGGCGCGAGTCACAATATCACATCAGAAATTTCAATGTTGACCGGATGATGCAACAGACACATGTGATCTTGTAATGTAGACTATTAAAACAAATCATCTCTCTCTGTCTATCTTTCTTTCAGTGTGAACCATGGAAAGACAACGCCTGTTGCACAGCAAACACAACAGAAGAGGCTCATCAGGATAACTCATACCTGTATAATTTTAACTGGAATCACTGTGGCATGATGAGCGACAAATGTAAGAAGCATTTCATTCAGGACACGTGTTTCTATGAGTGCTCACCTCACCTGGGACCCTGGATACAGCAGGTATTGACAATATAATCACAGTCCATTCTGAATCTGTCAATCATTGTAGTCATATATTGTTTATAAACTATATTAATATAATAAAGTTATTTGATTTATGACAATTAAATAATCAGCATTCAAAATCAACCAGCGATTATATCAGCATAATATTTATGAAATACACTCATCTAAAGGACTATTAGGAACACCTGTTCAATTTCTCATTAATGCAATGGTGTAATGGTGTAGGGGATGTTTTCTTGGCACACTTTAGGCCCCTTAGTGCCAAATGGGCATCATTTAAATGCCACGCCCTACCTGAGAATTGTTTCAATCCCTTTATGACCACCATGTACCCATCCTCTGATAACTACTTCCAGCAGGATAATGCACCATGTCACAAAGCTCAAATAATTTCAAATTGGTTTCTTGGACATGATAATGAGTTCACTGTACTAAAATGTCCCCCACAGTCACCAGATCTCAACCCAATAGAGCATCTTTGGGATGTGGTGGAACGGGAGCTTTGTGCCCTGGATGTGCATCCCACAAATCTCCATCAACTGCAAGATGCTATCCTATCATTTCTAAAGAATGCTTTCAGCACCTTGTTGAATCAATACCACGTAGAATTAAGGCAGTTCTGAAGGCGAAAGGGGGTCAAACACAGTATTAGTATGGTGTTCCTAATAATCCTTTAGGTGAGTGTATATATTCTTCATCACTTTTATGGAGAGTGACTTACAGTGCATTCAATGCAATACTTTCGATCAGTGTTTGCGTTCACAGGGATTCAAACACTTTAACTTTGCATTATTAATGCAATGTTGAGCTACATGAACACTTAAAGGGGACGTATGATGAAAATATGATTTTTCATGTTTAAGTGCTATGATTGGGTCCCCAGTGCTAAAAAATGTGAAAAAGATCAACCCAGTAACTTAGTTTTGGTAAACCATTCTCTGCAAGCATGTGAAAAATAGTTTATTGAAATTTGGATCCCCTTGTGATGTCAGAAGAGGATCTTATTATAATAATACTGCCCCTTAATCTGCACTATCCATTCACATCGTTGCCATTTAGTGCAGAAAGAAAGAGAAAGATAGAGAAAATAATTGACAGCACAATTGAGTTTCAACAAACCACCATTATGGTGATCAGTGTTTGCATGATCAGCTCATTTGCATTTTAAAGGGCACACCCTAAAATGGTAAATTTTTGCTCCAAAGTGGCAATTTTAACATGTTTTAATACATTATATGTGGGGTAATTTGAGCTAAAACTTCACATACTCTGGGGATTTATTTTACATCTTAAAAAAGTTTTGTGAAATGTCCCCTTTAAAATGTCAAGTTTGTTTTTAGATGAGAACAAGGTGGTGGTGGATATGTGATAAAGTTATCTGAGTGAAACATACACAATCACAGCTGTTTCAGATGTCTAAAGTTCATTTATGACTGTGTGATATCCATTATATTGAATCATGTTACTGTTTAGTGAGTGATCTGTTGTTGTGAATGTGTTTAAAGGCAGATGAGTCTTGGAGAAAGGAGAGAATCCTGGATGTGCCGCTGTGTTTGGAAGACTGTGAGAGCTGGTATGAGGACTGTAAGGATGATTACACATGTAAAGAGAACTGGCATAAGGGATGGGACTGGAGCAAAGGTCATTTCTCCTTTCATTTATAATAAGATCTTTCTTTATTCTTCGTGCATGTCATTTGGTTTGGTCTGTTTCTGTGTAATGACTTCTGACCCGGTGTCTCTGTCAGGCACTAATCGGTGTCCGAGCGGATCTCAGTGCAGCCCCTGGTCAGAGATTTTTCCCACCGCTCAGAGTATGTGTGAGAAAATCTGGTCCAATTCTTACAAGTACACAACTTTCACTAAAGACAGCGGTCGCTGCATGCAGATGTGGTTCGATCCTCCAAATCCCAATAAGAAAGTGGCTGAATATTACCTGTCTGGTGCCGTGGAGACCTCCACGCTGTCTATGAGCCTGCATCTGATTTCATTTCTCATGATACTGTTGGCTTGAGAACAAACACCAAAGTTCAGATGAAAAGGGCCATGAACGGACTTACTTTGCATTTCTGTCACGATCCTGCTTTTATTTGTAAATGAATGTGTGTGACTACTACAGCAGATTTGTTTACAGTACCATTTTCATAGAAGTTAATGCACCGTCATACATTAAGTGTCACGTGTCCAGCAGATGTCAGTGTTATGTGTCTGTATTGTGTAGCAAACTCAATACTGTTCACTACCCTAAATTAACCACAGTGTTATCACAGGACTACATTACATTACATCTTTAATTTAAGAGAAGTTATCATCAGAAATAAATATGATTAGTTTAATGTTAAATATTTTTAATCTAATCTTATATGAAAACCATTGACATACTGATGTTTCTTTTAATGTTTCTTATGTTTATTCACCACTGACTGTGATTGAATTTTATCAAAGCATCAATACACAACAATTAAAAACAAGTGAAAGTCTTTTTGCAGTGATAAAAAAATACTAATAATAAAATAATGACCTCTCTCTCTCTCTCTTTCTCAAATACTGTAAATACTTTTACTAAATGTTTGGAGAATATTTATATTGCTGTGTTTTAAAACATTGAAATAACTCGAATGTCTGGTGATGGATTTTACACTTTGATCTTTTACACTTTGATTTGAGTTTCAAAATTTGATCCAAAGAGTCAGAAAATATGAATTTATGAATATGATTTTTGCTGATATTTATCTTAGATTTGTGTAGCCTATATGGTCACGTGATGAGATAAGGAGTAAAACCACAATGTTTAAGTCTTTCTGTTTAGGAGAGATAGGGTTAGTTTACTCAGTTTCCTCTTTTTGAGTCTATTGACATAGTTTTACGTACTTCATTTGACATCATATATGTGTGCATACTGTGTATAATTAATTATATATAAATACACACACATGCATGTATAATTTTAAGAACAAAAATATGTGTATGTATTAATTATTTATATTTATATATAATATGTGTACGCTCACCTAAAGGATTATTAGGAACACCTGTTTAATTTCTCATTAATGCAATGGTGTAATGGTGTGGGGGATGTTTTCTTGGCACACTTTAGGCACCTTAGTTCCTACCTGAGCATTGTTTCTGACCATGTCCATCCCTTTATGACCACCATGTACTCATCCTCTGATGGCTACTTCCAGCAGGATAATACATCGTGTCACAAAGCTCGAATCATTTTAAATTGGTTTCTTGAACATAACAATGAGTTCACTGTACTAAAATGGCCCCCACAGTCACCAGATCTCAACCCAATAGAGCATCTTGGAATGTGGATGTGTCCTGGATGTGCATCCCACAAATCTCCATCAACTGCGAGATGCTATCCTATCAATATTGGCCAACATTTCTAAAGAATGCTTTCAGCACCTTGTTGAATCAATGCCACGTAGAATTAAGGCAGTTCTGAAGGTGAAAGGGGGTCAAACACAGTATTAGTATGGTGTTCCTAATAATCCTTTAGGGGAGTTTATGTTGTCATTTACATAATAGATGTTAGAGGCCAAAATGATAGTTTAATAGTTTTTGCTGTTGTTAAAGGGAAAGTTCACTTTAAATGAAAATTCTGTCATAATTTATTCATCCTCATGTTGTTTTAAATCTGTATGAATTAATTTTCTTCTGATGAACACAATAGAAGATATTTTGAGAAATGATGGTAAACACACAGCATATAGTGTACATTGACTTCCATAGTAGGAATAAAAAAATATGATGGAATTTACTGTCAACTGTGTGCTTTCCATCATTTATCAAAATGTTTTCTTCATCATTTATCATTTCTCAAAATATCTTCTTTTGTGTTAATCAGAAAAAAGAAATTCATAGAGGTTTAGATCAGCATGAGAATGAGTAAATGATGACACAATTTTCATTTTTGGGTGAACTATCCCTTTAAGGATTTTTTATTTATCGTGTGCATCTGAAGGTTCGGCGGTTTATTATATCACTGCTTTTTTCCGAGAAATAGACTAGTAACTTAACCTTAGTGATAGTGTGTGTGTGTTAAGTGTTATTGTGTGTCGGGATCGCGCGCCCCATCTGTCGTGCACGCGCGCGTGTTTTCTCTCGTGGAGGTTTTTCAGGAACTGTAGGGAAAGCAGGACAAACTCTGAAACTGCGCCTTCTCGAGCGCTGCGTTTGACGCGCGGCCCGCGGTTTCTGGCGGGTCACTGGACTTTATTCGGGAGTGCATCGGTTGGTCTCGTGATGGCCGGTGCTTGTCCGGTTCCACCGCTGTGGTATCACCGGGATCTGAGTCGCGCGGCGGCGGAGGAGTTGCTGGCGCGCGCGGGGCGCGATGGGAGTTTCCTGGTGCGGGACAGCGAGAGCGTGAGCGGCGCGTACGCGCTCTGCGTGCTGTAAGTCCCTCATAAACAAGTATATATCGCGTTTTATTGCTTTTATTAACGGAGGAAAACTCTTGTGTGTAAATGTGAACTTTTTCATACTTTGAGAGCGAGCGTCGCATCGCGCCGCGTCATATTGCGTGACCGAAGCGCAGACAACCCGCTTTTAACGGGAGCGATGTGTTTTTTTGTCTTGTAACTTACTTTATACAGCTAAAATGTTAAAGAGTTGTATTATTGTGTTGAGTGTGTGGTTTATCTCATCTCATGTGTTGTGTTGTGTTGTTTTATTGTGGTGTGTGTTGTGAACCAGAACTGTGTAATGTTAATGTACAGTAAACTTCACTTCACTTGTGTAAAATCCAAACACATTCATTTGGCACGCGGGGCCACAAAGATCACGTGACCAGTATGACCTCCACCTCATGCATAAAAATAACCACAGACACACAAACTTACTTACTCACTCTCTCTCACACACACAAACACACAAAACACACTCACACAGACAGACACAAAAGCCATGTCCTAAAGTAGAAGCTATCATGTGTATTTTTGGACATGTACTATGGTATTCATTGCATGTTTATCACGGCCATGTAACCCTGGCACTACTGAGAGTTTAGTGAACTGAAAGTGATTTCTATAAAGATAATGTGCAGTGTTGCTCATGTAGACTATTAACTGCAAAAAGATTTGCATGTACAGGATCAAATTTGTGGTAGTGACATTGCATGCGTGAAATATTTTTTGTAAATAAAAGTGCAAGCATAAGAAAACAAGTTTCGCAACATTGTACTGTTAATCGTAAGTGTAATTAATGTCTTGTAAAACTGAAACTTCATATTTACGCTGTATTCAAAAGCAGTCAAACTGCAATCAAAAATACGATTTATGAACTTTTAAAAGACATTAATTTAGCAGAATCTGTCCCTGTGTGTAAAATAAACCAATATACTGAGACAGCTACTGGCGTTATTGAACCAATCGGAAAAGAGAAAAAAATGGGGCTGTTTACACTTTGTATTAAAGGGGACATATCATGAAAATCTGACTTCATGTTTAAGTGCTATAACTGGGTCCCCAGTGCTTTTATCAACCCAGAAAATGTGAAAAAGATCAACCCAGTAACTTAGTTTTGGTAAACTATTTGGCTCCCCTTGTGATGTCAGAAGGGGATAATACCGCCCCTTAATCTGCACTATCCAACCACAGCACTGCCATTTAGTGCAGAGAGAAAAAACAGCACATTTGAGTTTCAATTTCAACAAACCACTATTATGGTGATCAGTGTTTGCATTATCAGCTCTTTTGCATTTTAAAGGACACACACAAAAACTGTGCATTTTTGCTCACACCTACAAAGTGTCAATTTTAACATGTTATAATAAATTATCTTTGGGGTACTGTATTCTAAAACTTCCCATATGTACTGTGGGGACACCAAAGATTTATTTTACATCTTAAAAAATTCTCGTGTAATGCTGCCTTTAAGATGTATTTTCGTCAATTGGATCACACAAGTGGACGATGTTAAAGATAGGTGTAAACGGTGTTCAAAACATTTTGGGCTCATCCACTTTCAACCGCGTTCAGAGGTAGTCGAAAACACATTAGACTGGATTACTTTTGTAGTGTAAACGCACCTGTGGTCGAATGTGTTTGAACCGCCATATGAGTCCGCCTACCGTACTTTCCGGACTATAAACTGCACTGGAATATAAGCCACATCATTCAAAAATGCGTCATTAAGATGAAATAACATAAATCTCATCATTATTTCACAAAATCTAAGCTGAAGAATAGACATTTAATCTGGAAAGGCAAGTTATTCAATTAAACAATAGCAGACAGATCAGCAGGCTGAATAGATGTCTGTATGTTAAAGTAATATTATCAGTTATTTAAACGATAAACCATAACATACAGAACTTACCTGGAAGGTTGAATAGTCTAAATTAACCAAACAGGCCAACTAGCGTGAAGTTTGCATACTCGTCATTCAACATCACTGAATTCATTGAATTACATAAATACAGAAGCAGCATATAGCGGACTCTCACAGCTGTAGACGGTAATGTTGTCTCTTGCCTCATAAATGTCAAAATTAATTCATACTGACTTACAAGGCGCACCTGACCGTAAGGCGCAGCACCAGCCAAGTTATGAAAAAAAACGCGGCTTTTAGACCGAAATAAACAGTTTTTATCTAATCTGAGGTGCTGAGCACTTCTAGCACTGAGCACTTCTAGTGTGAACACACGGTGTACAATGCTATTTTTAGGGTTCATTGATAAAACCTAAGTAGTTTCTCTGCGTCTTTCATTAGTTTCTTTTTGTGAGCGTGTGAAAGTTGCGCAAACTTATTTCATCAATTGCGTTGAAATATCAGAGAAAGTTCTAACATATTCATGTACAAAACAATGTGAAACATGTTTACTTACAACACAAGCAGCAGACTCTGAGATAATATTCGTTTGCGTCATTTTAAACTTGTCATTACTCCCGCTCGCGTTTAAACGAAAGCAGAGAGACTCGCCCACAGTCTCCACAGACCACCCCCTCAGTAATCAGGACAGAAGGGGTCAAAAGTGGACAAAAGATTTACATACCAGATGTGACTGTGTCTCTCTCGTCCACTTGTGATCCGATCGACGGAAATACATCTTAATACCAAGTGTAAACAGCCTAATAAATAATGTAAGTGAAAAAGTGTAAGCGCGGTAAAACAGAGATCAGATGAACACAGTTCATACTTATTTAGGGTGAATATGAAGTTTCGGTTTTACAAGACATGAATTACGATTAACAGTACTATGTGCAAAACTTGTTTTCTTGATACGCTTTATACTTGATTTACACCTTTATATGCGCACACACATTTATTTTACGCTTTCAATATCACATACACTCACACACATTTTATCCTGCACATGCAAATATTTCCGCTGTTATTTTACCTTCATAGTAGTCGTATGGGCGTTTCACACAGTATGCGTCAAAATCGCAGCACGGCTACAGCTTTTTTTCTCGCGTAATGGAACCGTTTTGTGCAGCATTTAGTGCAAATATGTTTCTTTTCAATGGCGCTGCCATGAAGAGCCATGTCCAAGAAGGGACATGATTTTGTGTGCATGAGCAAGGCGTGTGGACCGACTCCGCTTCACCTCTGTAACCGTCCCCGTTTTGACGCTTCTGTACGTCTCCTATTGATAATGAACTAGACAGTTGTGGTAGCCATGTATTGTGTTAAACCCCCATTACAGTGATTTAAAATCAAAGTCATCGCAAACAACTCAAATATCAATGCAAAGATACTCTACTGTACACAGTAGTGATGCACCGATGTATCGGCCGCCGATATTAATCGGCCGATATTTGATGAATTTGAAACCATCGGCATATTGGCAATAGCACGAGAAAGGCTGATACCGATTGTTTATTAATTAACTGCATAAAGAAATCCATTATATGTAAAAAATGAGTTAATGTTGTTAATAAAATAAATGCTGAATAGCTAAAACCACCTTTGAAGGTTGTCATGCTGTCTTATTATGTTGTTTGTTTTAGCTTAATTTGTGCCTCTCTTATTATGTTGGTCAGTTGAATGTTAATTAGATCCAATCCATGTTCAGTAAAAATAATTTGATGCAGAAATAAACTAGCTAATAGACCAACTGAATAGTATTGTATACAAGTGTTTAATATCGGTATCGGTATCGGCCAGAAGTTGTCTGTTTAAATCGGTATCGGCCCAAAAAAATCCTATCGGTGCATCCCTAGTACACAGTGTTTGTTTGTTTGTGTTGTTAATAATGTCAGGACACATGAGTCTTCCTGTCTGTAACAGTTTTTTTTTACAGCGGTCATACTCTTCTGATGTGTGTGAAAGGGTTCAATGGTGGGATGGAGTATTTTTTGGGGGTGTTTTTGTCAGCGAGCGTGTCAAGGCACGCATGCATTTCTGAGTGATGGCTGGTGTGTGTTTGTGTTCACTAGAGAGGGAATGAAATGTTTCGTACAGACGGACAAAATCAGGCAGAACTCAACTAACACAACACACATGATTACATGCACGTACAGGAATACTGCAGATCACAACACGTTGCTTCAGTCGTGTGTGTGTGTGTGTGTGTGTGTGTGTGTGTGCATGACTGATGAATTATTTTAAGACGTGCTGTGTCACTTTTGTGTCATCTGTGTCTGGTTTGTGTTGGAGTTCTGCAGGAGACATCAAACCTCTGTCTGTTTTTATCTAAAGTAAATATGAGAGGTTCATATCATGTGGTGAATGGTTGACATGTCGTTGCTATGTGCGTGTTATGGTGGTTTGAGTGTTGCTAAGTGGTCACTATGAGGGTTCTGGTTGGTTGCTAGGTGATTAGTGAGCATCTGTGATAAATTTGCTGAGTCTGGATGTCACGTGATGATGTAATGATAGTTAATGTGTAACACAAACACACTGCAGGATGAGTTACACAGTAGATGCGTTTCCATTGCAGATTTGCGCAAAACTTCAGCGTTATTTTCTAAATGTCGACATTAGACTCTTGCAAAATGACGGCGTTTCCATTAATCAATGAGGTGCAACTGAAACTTTTTCACTGAAACTCATTTCAATCATCGCGTCGACTGATGTTGGTAGGTTTACTAATATCATATCCACTAGACATTATTTTTAACCAAAGGAGACGTAAGAGTATTATCCAAATATTAATGCCAAGAAAAGCCCCTTATACTTAGGAGTGGCAACATATAGGTTGGAGGTAATGGTAGATTAATTTAAATCATAAGAGATGTAGGAGTGTTATCCAAATATTATTGGCAAGGAAATCCTCTTATATTTGGGAGCAGACCTGTATTGAGGTGTTTCTGGAGGTTTTAGTACACGTACTGGGTCATCTTCAAATTATAATTATGTGACTTCCTTGCATTAGGTGACCTGAAAATGAATATACAGTTTTGCGAAATGCATCTCTTTCGAATTGCCTAAAAAACTACATCATGCAAGGGTAAAAACGTTTTTGTGATATATGGGAGTTTTTGGGAAATTGATGTGTTTCTATTGGCCGTATTTTCTATTATTTATATATACTTATTATACACAGTACGCACACATATATGATGTAAAAAAAACTGTTATTCTGCAATCGATTAGTTGCGTTTAATCGTTATGCAGCCCAGACATTCACAAATACACAAATCAAAATCAATTATACATTTAGATGTATTGCAGTATGCAGCAGAATATAACTATATCATGGATGTTTCAGTAACTGTTATAAAATGTATTGTTTGTGTCCGTGTGTGTGTGTGTGTTGTGTTACATCTGTTTCCCATGTCACTCATGTTTGTATAGACAGATAATGATCTTGGGTTTGTTTGTCTATGTGTGATGTCAGTGAATAAATATTGATATGTTGACATGATTTATTATTTAAATGTTTAATGGAGAGTCACACAAGACTAAAGTTCACACTAGCATTTTCTTTCATAGTATTATTTTTCCTACTATGGAAGTCAATGGGCCCTCTGGTCGGTTTGGTTACAAACATTTTAAAAAGAAATTGAGGAGATGTTATGTATTTTAGTTGATCTCTTTTACAGTACTGAAGCTGAAGTCAAATAGAGTTTATAAGCTGAACTCTTATACACAGATGTTGTGTTTTAACGTTTATTTTGATGTAATATATTTCCTAATAGACCTTTATTATATGTGTGTTACTGTATATAAACTCTGAGTTTAGTTTAAAGTAATAATCCAATTACAAAAAAATCACTCCCATGTTCTCCAAGATGTTTATGTCTTTCTTTGTTCAGTCAAAAAGAAATAAGTTTTTTGAGGAAAACATTCCTGTATTTTTCTTCATATAGTGGACTTTAGTGGACCTCAACCGTTTCAGTGCAGCTTCAAAGAACTCTAAACGATCCCAACCGAGACATAAGGGTCTTATCTAGCAAAACCATCCACATTTTCACCAAAAAACAAAAAATATGTACTTTTAAACCACAACATTCTTGTATAGCACTAGCCGTGTGATGCACCTGCGCAGACAAAGCTGAAGCTTTTTTATTCATGGCGTCTATGATGAAGATCTGTATTACACAAACATACAACAGTCTTATCTCTTCATCATCAGTGATTTTAGTATGAAAACACACTTTGTAAATTGAGTTTGTCAGATGTTAACTTGTGTCATGTGTAGCTATAAGATCACAGATCAGAGCTCTGGAGATGATGGTCGGATCCATGTGATGCTCTCATCTGATGATGGTCCAATCCGTCTGATGGTCCGATCCGTGTGATGGTCCGATCCGTGTGATGGTTCGATCCCGTCTGATGGTCCGATCCGTCTGATGGTCCGATCCGTCTGATGGTCTGATCTGTGTAATGGTCTGATCTGATAATATTCTGATGATGGCTTGGTCTAATGATGGTCTGATCTATGTGATGGTCTGATCTGATGATGGTCTGATCTGTGTGATGGTCTGATCTGATGATGGTCTGATCCAATGATGGTCTGATCCGATGATGGTCTAATCCGTGTGATGGTCTGATCCGTGTGATGATCTGATCTGATGATGGTCTGATCTGATGATGGTCTGATCTGATGATGGTCTGATCCGATGATGGTCTGATCCGATGATGGTCTGATCCGTGTGATGGTCTGATATGATGATGGTCTGATCCATGTGATGATCCGATCCGTGTGATGGTCTGATCTGTCTGATGGTCTGATCTGTGTTATGGTCTGATCTGATGATGGTCTGATGATGGCTTGGTCTAATGATGGTATGATCTATGTGATGGTCTGATCTGATGATGGTCTGATGATGGCCTGGTCTAATGATGGTCTGATCTATGTGATGGTCTGATCTGATGATGGTCTAATCCGTGTGATGCTCTGATCCGTGTGATGGTCTGATCTGTGTGATGGTCTAATCTGACGATGGTCTGATCCGACGGTGGTCTGATCCGATGATGGTCTGATCAGTGTGATGGTCTGATCCTTGTGATGGTCTGATCTGGTGATGATCCCATGATTGCCTGATCTGTGTGATGGTCTGATCTGATGATGGTCTGATCCGATGATGGTCTGATCCGTGTGATGGTCTGATCAGATGATGGTCCGATCCGTGTGATGATCCAATCCGTGTGATGGTCCGATCCGTGTGATGGTCCGATCTGTCTGATGGTCTGATCTGTGTTATGGTCTAATCTGATGATGGCCTGGTCTAATGATTGCCTGATCTGTGTGATGGTCTGATCTGAAGGTGGTCTGATCTGAAGGTGGTCTGATCTGATGATGCTCTGATCTGATGATGGTCAGATGTGATGATGGTCTGATGTGTGTGATGATGCTTCACTGATATGTTGTCCTGATATTAGATCAGATTGTGTGATGTGCAGCAGATTAAATAATAAAAGTTCACATGCTTTTAAATGTTTGGCAAACACAAACTCTCTTCTTGAGAAACAGTTTTAATGTACTGATATGTTTATTGATTTATTTTCTGTACAATGATGAATCATTTTGTTCTGTTGTTGAGTCTTGTGTGATGTACAAAGTAAAACTACAACACACATTTATAAAGCTGAAGATAAAACATCACAGCTCAAACTGAAATTATACAGGGAGGAGTCACAGGCTTTTTCTGTCTGTGGTCACGCACAGCACTGACACACAGCACTGACACACACGCACACACACACACACACACACACACACACACACACACACACACACACACACACACACACACACACACACACACACAGACAGACATGCACACACACGCACACACACTCACATACGCACAGACACACACATACAAAACACGTGTGTTTCTTTTCCCAAATACAGAAACACTGACAGAAAAAACACATTTAATAAACAAACATTGTGTGTGTGCTTAAAAACATTATAAAACACTTATTTGTCCATCTGTCTACCTCTCTCTGTCTGTCTGTCCATTTTTCTGTAGGACCAGGAACAGGAAGTAGGACATAGAGCGAGGAAACACACACACACACACACACACACACACAGAGAGAGAGAGAGAGAGAGAGAGAGAGAGAGAGAGAGAGAGAGAGAGAGAGTAAACAGAAAGTATAATGTTGCTAGACATGTTTACTGTATTACGTGTATTATGTTCATGTCCAACCAGCATCACATGTGCGTTTATGTGTGTGTGTGTGTGTGTGTGTGTGTGTGTGTGTGTGTGTGTGTGTGTCCGTGTCCGTGTGTCACGGTTGCAGGAGGTTTATAATGTGTTTGACTGACAGCTGTGTGTGTTCTCTCTTCACATTATTACTAGTGTGTTGAACACACACACACAGACACACACAGACACACACACACAGACGCACACACACACACACACAGACGCACACAGCTGTCCAGCGCTCTTGAACTTCTCATCACTGTGTGCCAAGCAGCGCCACGTCACAGTGACAACCGCAGGCATTAACACACTCACACAGTTTGTTTATCAAATGTTGTGGGTTTTTTATTTCTGTCTGTGTTTCTGCATTTGGGAATAGAAGCACACACACACAAAAACGCACACACACGCGCACAGCTACACACAATCTCATTGATTTGTTAGTCAAAACTCAATGAGTAATTGTACCTCTATGAGTGTGTGTGTGTGTGTGTGTGTGTGTGTGTGTGTGTGTGTGTGTGTGTGTGTGTGTGTGTGTGTACTAAAACATGTTTATGTCGGTCAATCACACACAGACACACACACTTTTGTATTAGGAAATATTTGCAAAAAATTGTCTGTCTATCTTTGTACAAAAGTGTTAGAAGTAAAGGAAGAGGATAAAATAGTAATGTTTTTGTTTCTCTCTCTAAAGGTTTCAGAAACACGTGCACACATACAGGATTTTACCTGATGAAGAAAACTTTCTGGCTGTACAGGTACTGTTGTGTTTATGTGTGTGTGTGTTTGCGTGGGTGTGTGTGTGCGTGTGTTTATGTGTGTGAGTATTAGAGGTGTTTATTCTGGAGATTGCATGTACCTTTGACTCTAGTGTGGAGGACGCTTTTATGACCAAAGTCATTAAATATCAACCACTACTAAACATCATCTCAGACATAGGTTACCAGAGTCGACTATTTGCTTTTATATTTGGGAGTTTAGGACATGTACACAAGCTGGTTGTATCAATGTTACAACAACTTAGGATGCACAAAAAGAGACAAACAGTTACCAAAATGCTGTGCCTTGTCTGCTATTATAGACAGCCGCCATATATTGCTAAGACGATGCTAATAATATGTTTAGCAACCGAGTGTTATGCATAATATGTGAAGATTATGTATGCAACTGATTCATGATTCTGACCATGCATTTAATTGCATATGTACTATTTATGACCCTGGAATTACTTTTAATGGACTTAAATAAATTATTAAATGCGTGCATGCATGCATGCATGTGTGCTTTTGTTTTAATGTGTTGACTGTCTTCATTTATATCATGACAATAGTTTATTTGTTCAACGAATAAAGTAGATGAACAGTAAGATTTTGTGTTTATCAGTGAATCAATGAATTCTAGATAAACTGTGTGATTGATACTTTAACACTTCAACATCTACATAACATGAACTAAATCCCTTTCACTTTTCCTCTTACAGTTCTCATTTCCCTGTATTAGGGGTGAGGAGGGGTTATTGTAATGCAGACCTTTCACACGGGGTCAAGTCATTTGTGCTTTTGGTCTTTTTTTGGTCTTTGTATTTAAAAAGTGTTTTTTTTTGTTACACAGTCTTTGTTTAAATGATGTGTTTATCTGTGTGTGTGTGTTTCAGACGTCTCAGGGAGTTCAGCCCAAACGTTTTCAGACTCTTCCTGAGTTAATTCAGCTGTATCTTCAGCCCAGTCAAGGCCTGGTGACCACATTACTGTTTCCAGTGGAAAGAGAAGAAACCACAGAGGAGAAAGATTACTCTGGTACACACACACACGGACGCACACACACACACACACACACGCATTTATATATACTCCCATTTTAATTTGTGTGTGTTTAGATGGTGAAGATGAGAAGCCTCCTCTTCCTCCCCGCACTGCTTCTTCTGCTGGCAGTCCTTCAGGCTCCGCCCTCACCTGTCTGGACACTCCCACTGAAAATGTAAGCCCCTCCCTCTTAAAGTCATCATGAATTAAAAACGAATTGAGTGAAGTTTATAAATGTCTTTCTCTGTTTGTAGTGTAACAGGGTCAAATGGTTTGAGTACAGTGTCTCATGAGTATCTGAAGGGAAGTTACGCTTTGGATCTTGAAGCTGTTAAACAGGGTGCAAACAATCTGCCACATCTCAACAAAACACTCGTGACATCCTGCAAGCGTCTGCACGGGTACACACAAACAAACAAACAGAGAAACAAATATACACACAAAAACACACAATCAGTCACAGTGGGGTAAATAAATGTAATCTTTGACTCTTTATGTCTGTCTGTAGAGAGGTGGATAAGGTATTATGTGGACTGGAGATCTTGTCTAAAGTCTTTGATCAACAGAGTGCCTCTATGGTGTCCAGAATGATCCAGCAGGTATGACATCATTTCCTGTCTGCTGTTTGTTTTGTGCTTCTATGCTCATATTGAAATACCTGTCTGTCTGTCTGTCTGTTTGTCCATCTGTAGTCAATGTCTCAGGGTGGAGATCAAGAGTTGGAGCATCTCGTCACTAAACTGGCCATCCTGAAAGATCTGCTGTCCTCTATAGAGAAGAAGGTAAATACACAAACAGACAAATCATCTGATCTCAGTTTATATTCACACTGACCTGTGGAAATATCAGACATCATATAAATCATTGGTTTGTCAGATTTAAATCTGATTTTCTGAAGATGTGTCAGATCCTGTAGGTTCATGAGAAGATTGTGTTGATGATGAATGTGTTTCAGGCTCTTAAAGCTCTTCAGGATATGAGTACATCTGGCCCGCCCCTCTCACCTCTGGTGTCCATCAGACACAACAAAACTATACCAGTACAAACCTTTGAGGTGTGTACACACACACACACATATAAAGATTATATACACTTAAAAATGCCTAAAATCAGCCATTGTCATAATGATTCTGATTGTGTGTATCTGTGTTTTTTTTTTGTGTGTGTGTGTTTGATGTTGTGTGTGTTTGTGCTTCAGGTGAAGTTGGATGTGTATCTGGCAGATTTGACAAAGATTGGTAAAAGTCAGAAATATTCACTTAGTGTGGATGTGGAGGAGGGAAAACTGGTGGTGATGAAGAAGATGAAAGATGCTCAGGAAGACTGGAACACGTTTACGCATGATAAGAGTGAGTGCGTCTGTGTATGACTGTGCCTGCGTGTGCCTGTGTCTGTGTGTGTGTGTGCCTGTGTCTGTGCCTATGTCTGTGAGTCTGTGTGTGACTGTGCCTGCGTGTGTGCACCTGTGTGCATGTGTTTGCACCTGTGTCTGTGTCTGTGCCTATGTCTGTGCGCCTGCGTGTGGCTGTGCATCTTGTGTGCCTGTGCGTGTGTTTCTGTGCGTGTGTGCATGTATCTGTGCATGTGTGCACGTGTCTGTGTGTGTGTATCTGCGTGTCTGTGCATCTGTGTGTGACTGTGCCTGTGTCTGCGTGTGTGTGTGACTATGCCTGCGTCTGTGCCTGTGTGTGTGTCTGCATCTGTTCATTTGTCTTCATCTGTCTCTGTGTCTGTCTCTATCTGTGCCTTTGTCTGCGTCTGTCTCTGTGCCTGTCTCTGTGTTTGTCTCTGTGCCTGTCTCTGTGTCTGCTTCTATGTCTGTCTCTGTGCCTTTTTCTGCATCTGTCTCTGTGTTTGTCTCTCTGTCTGTCTCTGTGCCTTTTTCTGCGTCTGTCTCTGTGCTAGGGATGGGCAATATAAACGATATGCAATATAAACGATAGAAAATTGGCATACGATAGAGATTTTCAATCTATTGCACTATCGCGATAATGCGTGTTGATGACACAATCTACCCGCGAACTTTAGCCTCGAGCTGCAGCCGAATAAACATGGATGAAAGCGTCAGCGAAACAGAGGAACTCGTGAAAAAGACCGATGCAACATCTATTTTTTGGATTTAAGCCATAAGTTACATAAGTTAACTGCTGCTCCACGCGCGAAATTGCCAATATGGTCTAGTAATTGTGAAACATGCAATATATATATGCAATATATATGCAGTATAGTCCCCACAAGCATTTAAAGTGTTTAGTGTTAAATAATTAACTGTGTTTTTAGCAGATAGATCTTGTCGGCTTTATCATTTTAAAAGTAGATCACCACACAAAAAAGTCTGGACACCCCTGCTGTAGAGTGTGTCAGGCAAAAGTTCCAGCTAAGAAGTAACAAGGTAACAAGACTAATCTGGCCATAACGGTTTACTTTTACTTACTTTTTTAGCAGTTTGGCTTTTGTAAGGGTCTATATAACCTGTTCTGAAACGAGTCTATTGAAATTATTATATCGCAATACATATTGCTATCGCAAGAGGCTGCAATGTATAATGCAATATGGATTTTAGGCCATATCGCCCATCCCTACTCTGTGCCTGTCTATGTGTCTGTTTCTGTGTCTGTCTGTCTCTGTGCCTTTTTCTGCGTCTGTCTCTGTGCCGGTCTATGTGTCTGTGTCTGTCTCTGTCTGTGCCTTTGTCTGCGTCTGTCTCTGTGCCTGTCTCTGTGTTTGTCTCTGTGCCTGTCTCTGTGTCTGCTTCTATGTCTGTCTCTGTGCCTTTTTCTGCATCTGTCTCTGTGTTTGTCTCTGTGTTTGTCTTTGTGTCTGTCTCTGTGTCTGCCTGTCTCTGTGTTTGTCTCTGTGCCTTTTTCTGCATCTGTCTCGGTGCCTGTCTATGTGTCTGTCTCTGTGCCTTTTTCTGCATCTGTCTCTGTGTCTGTCTGTCTCTGTCTATTTCTGTGCCTTTTTTTGCATCTCTGTGTCTGTCTCTGTGCCTGTCTCTGTGTCTGTCTTTGTGTCTGCATGTGACTGTGTCTTTGTGTAACTTTGTCTGTGCTCCTTTCTGTGTGTGTGTGTGTCTGTGTTTGTCTGTGTGTGTGTGTGTGTGTGTGCGTCTTTGCATGTGTGCATCTGTGCATGTGTGTGCGCGCGTGTGTGTGCATGTGTGTGTGATGGACAGATTGTTTATTGTCACATGTGAGCTTTGCAGATATATTCACTACCATTCACTGCAAACTTATTTTTCTATTTTGACGAGTTATTTAATAATGTGTTTGTGTGTGTGTTTGTGCAGTTCGACAGCTGATTAAGTCCCAGCGGGTCCAGAATAAACTGGGAATCGTCTTTGAAAAGGAAAAAGACAAAAGTCAGAGGAAAGACTTCATCTTCGCCAGTGCAAAGGTGAGTGAAACACACATGTCTGATTTTCTCCTCATCATCTTTATTTTTCCTTTTTCTGTTTTTCTCTTTCTTGTGTTTCTGTATGTATACTGTATGCATGTTAGTATGCAGAGCAAATTTCTTGTGTTTGTGTGAATAAAATGACTTCAAAACCATATCTGATTTCTGTAGAAAAGAGAAGCGTTCTGTCAATTACTGCAACTGATGAAGAACAAACATTCCAATCAGGATGAGCCGGACATGATTTCTGTCTTCATCGGAACTTGGAACATGGGTGAGACACACGGACACACACACACAGACACAGACACACACAGGGGTATAATCGGCATTAAATTGTGATTTTACCGCTCATTGTTTTCTCATTGTAGGCAGTGTTCCTCCTCCTAAAGCCATGGCTTCGTGGATTTTGTCTCGGGGTTTGGGGAAAACTCTGGATGAGATGGCCATCACGATCCCTCACGACATCTACGTGTTCGGCACTCAGGAGAACTCGGTGTGTGATAAGGAATGGGTGGAGAGTCTTCGCTGTGGGCTGAAGGAGATTACAGAGATCGACTACAAACCGGTGAGAGATTCACAGACATCATCAGAGAGTCTGGTGTTCAATCTCATGTTCTCTTTATAGTGAGATCAGACCTACATCAGATTACAAACTGTGCGTCTGTGCTTTTTTAGAGTTTAATTTAATAGTTTGGTTTCTCTGTTATGTTCATCTGTGTTTCTCATTCAGCAGTAAACTCTCCACAGAAAGTTAACTTAAGTGAATTTAAGGAATAAAATGAAGAAATCGCTGCTATTAAATCTTTTCTCTCTCTCTCGGCTGTAGATCGCCATCCAGACGCTGTGGAACATTAAGATTGTGGTGTTTGTAAAGTCAGAACATGAGAACCGCATTAGTCACGTGGGAGTGTCCAGCGTCAAAACAGGAATCGCCAATACACTCGGTCAGAACACAACACAAACACACACAAACACACACTTTTGTTTCTCTCTCCATGTTTATAAGAGAAGTCTTGTTTATTTGCTTCTGCTTTTGTTGTATGATCAGGAAATAAAGGTGCAGTGGGCGTGTCCTTCATGTTTAATGGGACATCATTTGGTTTTGTGAACTGTCACCTGACGTCCGGCAATGAAAAGATTCACAGGTGTGACAGAAGTGATGAATGCTCAATCCTTCATTCAGTTCCTAGTGAATACACGCTTTCATGAATGACCTTTGACTCCCGGCAGGAGGAACCAAAACTATCTGGATATCCTGCGTCAGCTCTCGCTGGGTGACAAACAGCTGAACTCCTTTGACATTTCTCTGAGGTTTACACATCTCTTCTGGTTTGGTGATCTTAACTATCGGCTGGACATGGACATACAGGTACATACATCTGTCATAAACACAGACACCACATCATCTGGACACTAAAAAAATTACTTTCTTACTTAGGATTTTTGTCTTTTTATTCAGTAGAAATATCTAAAATTATTTTCTTGATGAGCAAAATGACCTAAGAATATAAGTGTAGTTTTTAGACAAAACATATGAACATTAAGTAAATTTACAAGCAAAAAATAATAATAATCTGCCAATGGGGTGAGAACAAAATCACTTAATTCAAGAAAAATACAAGATTTTTTTACCTCATTGGGAGATTTTTGTTTGTTTGTTTTAAGCACAAATATTCATCTAAATTGTATATTTTTTATCTAAAAAATTATTTTCAGATTTTTTTACAAGCAAAAAAATTATAAAAATCTGCCAATGGGATGATAACAAAATCACTTAATTTAAGAAAAAAACAAGATTTTTTTACCCCATTGGTAGATTTTTGTTTCTTTGTTTTTAGCACAAAAATTCATTTTAAATTGTATATTTTTTTCTAAAAACTTATTTTCAGATTTTTTTACAAGCAAAAAAATTATAATCTGCCAATGTGGTGAGAACAAAATCACTGAATTTAAGAAAAAAACAAGATTTTTTTACCTCATTGGGAGATTGTTTGTTTGTTTGTTTTAAGCACAAAAATTCATCTAATTTGTATATTTTTTTATCTAAAAAATTATTTTCATTTTTTTACAAGCAAAAAATTATAAAAATCTGCCAATGGGATGAGAACAAAATCACTTAATTTAAGAAAAAAACAATATTTTTGTACCCCATTGGTAGATTTTTGTTTCTTTGTTTTAAGCACAAAAATTCATTTTAAATTGAATATTCTTTTATCTAAAAACTTATTTTCTAATTTTTTCACAAGCAAAAAATAATAATAATCTGCGAATGGGGTGAGAACAAAATCACTTAATTCAAGAAAAATACAAGATTTTTTTCACCTCATTGGGAGATTTTTGTTTGTTTGTTTTTAAGCACTAAAATTCATCTAAATTGTATATTTTTTATCTAAAAAATTATTTTCATTTTTTTTACAAGCAAAAAATTATAAAAATCTGCCAATGGGGTGAGAACAAAATCACTTAATTCAAGAAAAATACAAGATTTTTTTTACCTCATTGGGAGATTTTTGTTTGTTTGTTTTAAGCACAAAAATACATCTAAATTGTATATTTTTTATCTAAAAAATTATTTTCATTTGTTTTACAAGCAAAAAATTACAAAAATCTGCCAATGGGATGAGAACAAAATCACTTAAAAAACAAGATTTTTTACCACATTGGTAGATTTTTGTTTGTTTGTTTTAAGCACAAAAATTCATTTTAAATTGTATATTTTTTTCTAAAAACTTATTTTCAGATTTTTTTACAAGCAAAAAAATTATAATCTGCCAATGTGGTGAGAACAAAATCACTTAATTCAAGAGAAATACAAGATTTTTTACACCATTGGTAGATTTTTGTTTGTTTGTTTTAAGCACAAAAATTCATTTTAAATTGTAAATTTTTTTTTCTAAAAACTTATTTTCAGATATTTTTTACAAGCACTAAAATTCTTTTTAATTTTTTTTTCTAAAAACGTATTTTCACATTTTTTTTATAACCAAAAATTAATAATAATCTGTCAAGGGGTGAGAACAAAATCACTGAATTTAAGGAAAATGCAGGGGTTTTCTTACCCCATTGGTAGATTTTTGTTTGTTTGTTTTAAGCACAAAAATTCATTTTAAATTGTATATTTTTTTCTAAAAACTTATTTTCAGATTTTTTTACAAGCAAAAAAATTATAATCTGCCAATGTGGTGAGAACAAAATCACTTAATTCAAGAAAAATACAAGATTTTTTACCCCATTGGTAGATTTTTGTTTGTTTGTTTTAAGCACAAAAATTTATTTTTTATCTAAAAACTTTTCACATTTTTTTTCAAGCAAAAAATAGTAATAATCTGTCAAGGGGTGAGAACAAAATCACTTGATTCAAGAAAATACAAGATTTTTTTACCTAATTGGCAGATTTTATTTGCTTGTTTTAAGCACAAATTCATCTAAGTTGTTTTTTATCTAAAAACTTATTTTCTAAAGTTGATTTTGCAATGCAATGTGCTTGACTTGCCCATCATCTGTGGCATCAGATTATCTGAGTGTGAAAGTTTTGGTGTTTCTGTGTTTGACAGCTGATAGCAGAGATGTATTGTGATTGGACACATGAGCTATGTGTTTCTGACTCTCTCTCACTTACAGGAAATCCTCAACTACATCAACAGGAAGGAATTTGAGCCTTTGTTAAAGGTGGACCAGCTAAATCTGGAGAGAGAGAAGAATAAGGTCTTCCTTCGTTTCGGTGCGTCTTCACATTATTCCTCATTTATGTGCCCAGCTATTGAGATGTGTGTCTCTCTGTGTTTCCTTTCTATGACGTGTCATGTCCTCTGTGTGTGTTTGTGTCCAGCGGAGGAGGAGATCACCTATCCCCCCACGTATCGATACGAGCGAGGTTCACGTGACACATACGTGTGGCAGAAGCAGAAAGCTACGGGTGTACGTGTTCACGTGAAGTTATTTTACACATCAATGCATACTTTAAGAAAACCTCACACCTTTAAATAAATAAGAAAGATATCCTGTGAACATGTTTTGACCCCTGAGATAAGTGCGCACTTCCTGTCATGTGACCTTTGCCAAAGGAAGTGAAACATCCTGATGGCGTTCATTAAATTCTCCTTCTCTGTTGTCCTGTAGATGCGGACGAACGTGCCGTCGTGGTGCGACAGGATCCTCTGGAAATCTTATCCGGAGACTCATATAGTTTGCAACTCTTATGGTACGCAGTCACCATGGCAACCAGACAGATTACTGTGGTAACCTACCCATGGACTAGATTTTCAACTAAATCGATCCAGTCAGATGTGATTTTAATGGTGTAGACTGTGAAGATGATGATGAAGGTCAGTGTGTATGTGAATATATTATTTATTTCTGTTTGTTAGGTTGTACAGATGATATCGTAAGCAGTGATCATTCACCTGTGTTTGGTACGTTTGAGGTGGGCGTGACCTCACAGTTTGTATCTAAGAAAGGTATGACATCACTTCCTTCAGTGTTTTAGTAAAGAGTGTTACGACAGGTGTTCATGACGTCTGTCTCTCTCCACAGGACTGCCCAAATCTTCAGAGCAAGCTTATATTGAGTTTGAGAATATTGAAGCTATTGTTAAGACTGCCAGCAGAACCAAATTCTTCATTGAGTTTTACTCCACATGTCTAGAAGGTAAGACACTAACACACAGATGCATGGACTGATCCAGACCAGATAATCATTTCTGAATAAAAATCTCTCTGTAGAGTTTAAGAAGAGTTATGAGAATGATACTCAGAGCAGTGACAACATCAACTTCTTGCGTGTGGGTTGGTCATCTAAGCAGCTGACGACACTGAAGCCCATCCTATCTGACATTGAGTATCTTCAGGACCAACATCTTCTGCTCACTGTCAAATCTCTAGATGGTTACGAATCCTACGGTACGTAGTTATTATTCAGGTAACTAGTTGTAAATGTTAATTTTAGTTTGACTTTTGCTTAGTGAGATTCAGCACAGTGAGACTCGTTGACCTGGAAGTATTAGCTAATATTTGCTGTAGCTCCACCTGAGGTAGATGTTTGTCACATCGCATAGACTTTGATTTGTGTGTTTGTAGGAGAGTGTGTATTAGCTCTGAAGTCCATGATCGGCAGCACAGCACAACAGTTTCACACATATCTGTCTCACCGCGGAGAAGAGACGGGAAACATCCGCGGATCCATGAGAGTCAGAGTCCCATCAGAGCGCATGGGCACAAGAGAACGTCTATACGGTACTAACACTGTGTGTGCGTGTCCGTGTGTGCATGTGTATGCTTGTGGAGGTGTGCGTGTTTGTGCAGGTGTGTGTGCATGTACATATGTGTGTCTGTGCATGCATGCGTGTGTCTGTGCGTGTGTGTGTGCATGCAGGTGTGCGTGTGTGTGTGTGTGCATGCGTGTGTGTGTGTGTGCATGCGTGCATGCATGCGGGTGTGTGCTTGTTTGTGCATGCGTGCGTGCGTGCGTGCGTGTGTGCATGCATCTATGCGTGTGTGCGTATGCATGCATGTGTGTGTCTCACTCCGATATTTTCTATCATTTATTCGTCTCTTGTTTGTCAGAGTGGATCAGTGTTGACAAAGACGAGACATCAGTATCAAAGGGCAGAAGTCTTCATCCCAGACCATCTCATGATTACGTCCAGTGAGTCCATCATTGATGTTATGTGTAATGTCATAACAGAACATCAACATTTATCAGCTCATTCTGTGTTTTTATGTTTGATTTGATGTAAATCTTTCCTTGAATTTATGGGTTTACATCATACAGCATTGCTCATTATCATCGCTGAGGCGTTTAAGATCATAAATGATGTTCATCAGGGTAAAATCAGGTTGTGTGTCTGTTTGTGTGGGTGTGTAGCAGGAAATTGGGGTCAGCTGATCTCAGTAAAGTGCCTGAAGAAGGAGATAAAAACATCACAGCTCGACATCCACACACACACTCCTGTAAAGACGACAACACACAGAGCAGGTAACACACACACACACAAGATCTGTATTTTGTAGTCGTTTTACAGCCGAACAGAAAGTGAGGTTGTGTTTCATCATCAGTTTATTATATTTATATGAAACTTTATTTACTGTACGTCATTGCAGTGATAAAAGCACAAATATCTGACTGCAGTGACATCTACTGGACAGAGAAACTCATGATAGTGTTTAATAGTTGAGTCCACTCATCTTCTCTGTTTACATGTACACTACACTATACACTACACTATACACTACAGTATACACTACTTTTAAATAAAAATGTAGGATTCTAATCAAAAACATTTACATGTTGGAACATATATATATTTTTCTTAAAAAAAGTAATTTCAAACATTTTACATTTAACATAAATGATTTTTATAAGATATTTAAGATCATCAGAAACATTTCAGTCAAGTGTTGTAAATGTAATGAATAATTGTCAACGTTGAATTATTCAACAATAATGTACGCTCAAAGTGGTAATTAGGGATGGAGATTTTTCAATAATGTAATATTGGAATATTCGTTATAATTAATTTTTTTTATTTATATTTTACATTAAAGTCTATAAAAGACAGTACAGATGAAGTGAAAAAGCATTAAATGAGCAAAAGCAGTATTAATAATAATAATTAATTGTATGTTATGGGAAGTTGAGACTGCTGACCTCTTTAAATAAAGTTTTGAAAAAATAACAAACTTTCTTTATTTTATTTCTCTTGGTTTGTCAGAAACAAACAGGATGCGTTTGATGGCGGGGGAACTAAAAACAGCTTCAATAATCCCGCCTACTACATTTTAGAAGGAGTTCCAAACCAATCAGCAGCCCTGGCCTCTGACATGCTCCCAGGCTCCGCCCACCCTCCAGTATCCAGTAAAACGGCTCCTCCTGTGGGCGGCGTGGGGAAGAACAAGCCGCCCAGCGGAAGCTCCGCGCAGAGCCGCAGGCAGACGACCGGACGCCCGGTTCGACCCATCAGCGAGGAGGGGTCCTCAGAAGACGACGGGAACATCGGGACACACGTCGGGTCACTGAATCGCCCCCCTCCTGATTTCCCTCCTCCTCCTCTGCCCAAAGGAGCTCTGGAGATGACAGAAAACTCATTCGGCAAACCACGAATGTTTCCCGATTTAGCAGACGTCAAAATCCCACCTGCTTCTGCAGTTACGTCAAAGCCACTGTCATCCCCGAGCTTCGTATCGCCGACTGGAGGAGGCGTGGCCTTCTGTATGGACACACCATCTGTGCTGAACTCGGGCCCCGCCCCGTTCCGTCGAGGAGGTGGGGCCTCAGGACTGGACGACCAATCATGTTCAGTGCTACAAATGGCCAAAACCTTGAGCGAGGTGGAGTATCCGTCAGGTCGTGAGCGTGGGTCTGGAGGTTCGGTTCTGAAGGTGGCGGCCGGACAACATCTGCGAGGTCTCACCTTCCCTCCGCGCTCCATACAAGAGGAGAGCATCGCTGAAGATCTACCTGAGGAGGTGACAACACCATCACCAACGCTTGTGTTGATTCAAACCTCTTTGTTGTTGTAATCTTGTAACATTTAAACTGTGTGTGTGTGTGTGTGTGTGTGTGTGTGTGTGTGTGTGTGTGTGTGTGTGTGTGTGTGTGTGTGTAGGGTTTGTGGCATGCTGAGAGCAGTAGCAGTAGTCTCTCTGTGGACTGCAGTGTTGGTGAATGGCTGCAGAAATTAGGACTACAGAATTATGAAGAGGGTCTCCTGCACAACGGATGGGACGATCTTGAGTTCCTTAGGTACACCTGTCTCACTCTTTCATATGTCTGAAATCACATGTCTCACTATTTCATATGTCTGAAATCACATGTCAAAAACCACATGTCTCACTCTCATATGTCTGAAATCACATGTCTCACTTTCATCTGTCTGAAATCACCCATTTCACTCTATCATCTGTCTGACATCAACAGAGACATGTGATTTCAGACAGATTAGAGTGAGACATGTGATTTCAGACAGGTGAGAGTGAGACATGTTTCACACTCACCTGTCAAAAACCACATGTCTCACTGTCTAAAATCACCCATCTCACTCTGTAACCTGTCTGACATCAACAGTCTCACTCTTACCTGTCTCACTCTCATCTGTCTGAAATCACCCGTCTCATTCTACTGTCTGAAATCTCCGGTCTCACTCTCTCCCATCACCTGTCTCACTCTTGTCTGAAATCACCTGTCTCACTCATCTGTGTAAAATCTCACTCTCACCTGTCTGAAATCACATGTCTCACTCTCATCTGTCTGAAATCACCTGTCTCACTCTATTATCTGTCTGAAATCACATGTTTCACTATCACCTGTCTGATTCACTCGTCTCACTCTCACCTGTCTAAAATCACCTGTCTCACTCTATCATCTGTCTGAAATCACCCATCTCACTCTTTCATCTGTCTGAAATCATCCATCTCACTCTTTCATCTGTCTGAAATCACATGTCTCACTCTATCATCTGTCTGAAATCACCTGTCTCACTCTATCATCTGTCTGAAATCACCCATCTCACTCTGTCATCTGTCTGAAATCACCTGTCTCACTCTATCAACTGTCTGAAATAACATGTCTCACTCTCACCTGTCTAAAATCACCTGTCTCACTCTGTAATCATTCTGAAATCACATGTCTCACTCTCACCTGTCTAAAATCACCTGTCTCACTCTATCATGTGTCTGAAATCACCTGTCTCACTCTCACCTGTCTGAAATCACCTTTCTCACTCTATCATCTGTCTGAAATCACCTGTCTCACTCTGTCATCTGTCTGAAATCACATGTCTCACTCTCACCTGTCTAAAATCACCTGTCTCACTTTCACCTGTCTAAAATCACCTGTCTTACTCTATCACCTCTACTTCTCTCACTCTTAACATTCTCACTTTCACCTGTCTCACTCTCACCTGTCTCACTCTCTTATCTGTCTGAATCACCTGTCTCAATCTCACCTGTCTAAAATCACCTGTCTCACTATATCATCTATCTGAAATCACCACCCCTCACTCTCAACTGTCTCACTCTCTCCTGTCTAAAATCACCTGTCTCACTTTCACCTGTCTGAATCACCTGTCTCACTCTCACCTGTCTCACTCTCACCTGTCTGAATCACCTGTCTCACTCTCACCTGTCTGAATCACCTGTCTCACTCTCACCTGTCTAAAATCACCTGTCTAAAATCACCTGTCTCACTTTCACCTGTCTAAAATCACCTGTCTTACTCTATCACCTCTACTTCTCTCACTCTTAACATTCTCACTTTCACCTGTCTCACTCTCACCTGTCTCACTCTCTTATCTGTCTGAATCACCTGTCTCAATCTCACCTGTCTAAAATCACCTGTCTCACTATATCATCTATCTGAAATCACCACCCCTCACTCTCAACTGTCTCACTCTCTCCTGTCTGAAATCACATGTCTCACTCTATTATCTGTCTGAAATCATGTCTCAGTCCCACCTGTCTAAAATCACCTGTCTCACACTATCATCTGTCTGAAATCACCTGTCTCACTCTCACCTGTCTAAAATCACCTGTCTCACTTTCACCTGTCTTACTCTATCACCTCTACTTCTCTCACTCTTAACATTCTCACTTTCACCTGTCTCACTCTCTTATCTGTCTGAATCACCTGTCTCACTCTCACCTGTCTAAAATCACCTGTCTCACTCTATCATCTGTCTGAAATCACCTGTCTCACTCTCACCTGTCTGAAATCACCCATCTCACTCTTTCATCTGTCTGAAATCACCTGTCTCACTCTGTCATCTGTCTGAAGTCACATGTCTCACTCTCACCTGTCTAAAATCACCTGTCTCACTTTCACCTGTCTAAAATCACCTGTCTTACTCTATCACCTCTACTTCTCTCACTCTTAACATTCTCACTTTCACCTGTCTCACTCTCACCTGTCTCACTCTCACCTGTCTCACTCTCTTATCTGTCTGAAATCACCTGTCTCACTCTCTCCTGTCTAAAATCACCTGTCTCACACTATATCATCTATCTGAAAGCACCACCCCACACTCTCAACTGTCTCACTCTCTCCTGTCTGAAATCACATGTCTCACTCTATTATCTGTCTGAAATCACATGTCTCACTCTCATCTGTCTGAAATCACAGGTCTCACTCTATAAACTGTCTGAAATCACATGTTTCACACTCACCTGTCTAAAATCACCTGTCTCACTTTCACCTGTCTTACTCTATCACCTCTACTTCTCTCACTCTTAACATTCTCACTCTTACCTCTCTCACTCTATCATCTGTCTGAAATCACATGTCTTACTCCCACATGTATGAAATCACATGTCTCACTCTCATCTCACTGAAATCACCTGTCCCACTCTCACCTGTCTGAAATCACCCATCTCACTCTTTCATCTGTCTGAAATCACCTGTCTCACTCTTTCACCTGTTTGAAACCACATGTCTCACTCTCACCTGTCTAAAATGACCTTTCTCACTTTAACCTGTCTTAAATCGCGTGTCTAACTCTCTCACCTCTACTTGTCTCAGGCTTAACATTCTCACTTTCACCTGTCTCACTCTCACCTGTCTCACTCTCTTATCTGTCTGAAATCACCTGTCTCACTCTCACCTGTCTAAAATCACCTGTCTCACTATATCATCTATCTGAAATCACCACCCCTCACTCTCAACTGTCTCACTCTCTCCTGTCTGAAATCACATGTCTCACTTTCACCTGTCTGAAATCACCTGTCTCACTCTCATCTGTCTGAAATCACCTGTCTCACTCTCACCTGTCTGAAATCACCCATCTCACTCTTTCATCTGTCTGAAATCACCTGTCTCACTCTGTCATCTGTCTGAAATCACATGTCTCACTCTCACCTGTCTAAAATCACCTGTCTCACTTTCACCTGTCTAAAATCACCTGTCTTACTCTATCACCTCTACTTCTCTCACTCTTAACATTCTCACTTTCACCTGTCGCACTCTCTTATCTGTCTGAATCACCTGTCTCACTCTCACCTGTCTAAAATCACCTGTCTCACTCTATCATCTGTCTGAAATCACCTGTCTCACTCTCACCTGTATAAAATCACCCGTCTCACTCTCTCATCTGTCTGAAATGACATGTCTCACTCTCACCTGTCTGAAATGACATGTCTCACTCTCACCTGTCTGAAATGACATGTCTCACTCTCACCTGTCTAAAATCACCTGTCTCACTATATCATCTATCTGAAATCACCACCCCACACTCTCAAGTCTCTCACTCTCTCCTGTGTGAAATCACATGTCTCACTCTCATCTGTCTGAATTCACATGTTTCACTCTCATCTGTCTGAAATCACCTGTCTCACTTTCACCTGTCTGAAATCGCCTGTCTTACTCTATCACCTCTACTTCTCTGACTCTAAACAGTCTCACTCTTACCTGTCTCACTCTCCTCTGTCTGAAATCACCCGTCTCATTCTACTGTCTGAAATCACCTGTCTCACTCTCACCTGTCTAAAATCACCTGTCTTACTCTCTCACCTCTACTTCTCTCACTCTTAACATTCTCACTTTCACCTGTCTCACTCTCTTATCTGTCTAAAATCACATGTCTCACTCTCACCTGTCTAAAATCACCTGTCTCACTATATCATCTATCTGAAATCACCACCCCTCACTCTCAACTGTCTCACTCTCTCCTGTCTGAAATCCCATGTCTCACTCTATTATCTGTCTGAAATCACATGTTTCACTCTCACCTGTCTGATTCACTCGTCTCACTTTCACCTGTCTGAAATCACCTGTCTAGCTCTCACCTGTCTGAAATCAACTGTCTCACTCTCTCATCTGTCTGAAATCACATACTCCATCTCCACAGCTCATCCAATCATCTCTCTTCCCTGCAGTGACATCACAGAGGAAGATCTAGAGGAGGCGGGCGTTCATGACCCCACTCATAAACAGATCCTGTTGACCAGCCTGAAGCAGCAGAAATGAGTCTCGTCCAAACCGGACCAAACCAGAGCAGTCTGGTCTGAAGTGTTTTTCTAAGGGAAACATTGCACTGGTGTCATTTTATCTGAGAAAGTCCTTTTAATTTCATTGGCTGGTATAATCTGGTCGTCCACAATATTTTGCATCCTCACTATGTTAAAAGGATGTTTCACTACAAAACGCCACCCACATCCTGAGAATACTTCCTGGTTTTAGGTTTGGAGGAAGTGACATCATCAGAACATTCCTCAGTTTTGCTTTGAAAGATGACTGACATGTTTATTATTGACAGCAGTTTGTTTTTTGCATGTTGAAAGATTTTAAAGGGAAAAAGCCAAAATCAGTCCTGACTGATACACACAGATAACTTGAAAGAGTTTTGTGTTTTGTGTGTGCATGCACGTGTGTGTGTGTGTGATGTTGATTTCTTTTCATTGTGTCATTTGTACGAAACTGAGTTTCGCTGTATATCGTTGTGTTTTTGCTGTTAGAAATCATTCATCAATCTTCCTTTAGCTGCTTTTATCTTTTCTAGTGACCTCTACCTTTAAAATCTTCATTTCATATCTGTCTGAATGGAGCGGAGAGTGAATCTTTTAATGTTTGTTTGGTAACCAGCAGGGGTCGCCGATTGATCAATAAAGACTTCAGATCTGACCAATCCTCTCCCAAGTCTTCATACATTTCATTTTCTTCAAGAGTTTTACAGAAACTTGCTGGATTAATAGTTAAACACTAGTCAATAGTTAAACTCTTGGAGTTTTAGTTTCGTTACGAGAAGTCAGGGAGTTTCGAGGAGTTTGAGTTTACCTCATGATTTACCTGCAGCTCCTTTACTCTCTTGTTGGGTTTGTTTTCATCATTGACAGAAATCATAATAACCGAGGTCTTATTTAACAGTGTCTTTAATATTATTATGGGATGTTTTCCTAAAATGCATGTTGAAGTTTCAATTATTATAAATAATCTTTTTGTGTACAAAGTTTTAACTTTATATGTTTTTTGTTTGTCTTTATGTATTTCGTTGCTATAATAACCTTTGAATATTTGGTTAACGCTGAACCTGTTTGTGTTAATATTTAACTGCTAAATGACTTTGTGTTTAAAAAGTTAATAAAAACTCAAATCTAACATTCTGACATCATATCCTTCAGCTGAATCAAGATGATTTGATATACATTTCTATTGGATTATATGCATACATTTCTGTCTCTTGCCAGTGTAATTAATGCCAAATTAAAGGGGCTAAAAATATGAACTGACCAGAACTGATTTCAGGTCAGTAAATGTTGAGATACAATACAAAACTCTTGTGTTCATCGGTATCTTCGTGCTTTGAGTTTGGTTTGTAAATTAAAAGTTTTCAACATGTCTTTGGATTTGACACTGATGTCATCAGAGAAAAAATAGACAATTCAGGGTTCCCCAGTCATGACATTTCTGGAATATTTTCTGGAATATCATGGAATTTTAAAAAGTATTCCAGACATTGAAAGTCAGGGAATTTTTTTGACCAAGTCATGAAATATCAGGGATTTTGTTTGTCGCTTTAAATTTTACTTCAAATTGTAATCCGCTTGTTAAGTTGTGACATAAGCCTCCATTGATTTTCAGTGAGACTAAACAGATGTTTATTGGAATTGTTTATTCATTTTATGCATTTAAGCAATTTTTTAAAAAACTCACAGTGTAAAGTACATTATCAGACTCACGACATCTCAAACATAGGTCATGAAAATTTAGCTTTTTAGTCAGTCAAAGTCTACTGCTTTATTCTATTATTTAACTTTGTGTTTAGCTTTTGTTCTTATCTTTTATTTTATTTCTATAACTTACCATTTTAATTTTGCACAGTATACTTTGTTTCATTTTTACTTTTATTTGCAATATTTTTACGCAGCCCAGCTGCAAATGCTTTGACAATACAAATGTAGTTTTTTGTCATGCAAATAAACCACAATTAAATTGAAAAATTGAAAGTAAGGGAATTTGGCTTCGAGTGAGAACCCCGTTTAATTTTAACCCGTTAATTGGCGCTGTCCCGTGAGCGGGACACCTAAATTTGTTTCCATATTTTCTATGTAAATGTTAATCTATCACGACAAACTATATATTGTTGGAAAGGTCTAAGAATGTAGTTTTCATATTTCAAAACCTTTTAGCAGTAATAATAATGCAGTAACTGTAATTTATTCATTTGTGACACAAGTATGCAGCAAACCTCACAGCAAACCAGCACAGTTTTTTGACAATTTTATGTATTAAAAATAATACTATATTGCATTTTTATTTATTACAAATAAATGTAAACTGCTTTAAAAATATGAATATTTTCACCTCCAGACACTTCCCTAAAAAACGTTGAAGTGTCTTCTTTAATACAAAAAATCACCAAAATTAAAACCAAAATTAGGCTTCTATACCAGAGTTATACTAGTTTAAAGGTGTATATCACCTTTTCACCACCCCCCCCAAAAAAAAGGGCTGCGACAGTTAAAGGGTTAAAGCTCAAACACATTTAAAAGAACAGAAAAAGAACAGAAAACAAAATATCTGCACAAATATCTGGATGTTACCAAATGAAATATTGAAGTAACATCATCGCCAGCTGAAGGTTTGAGTTTTATCAGTGATTTTTAATCCATTAGGGGGCGGTTTCCCGGACAGGGATTAGACTAGTCCTAGACTAAAACATTTTTAAGAGCTGTCCAAACTGAAAACAACTTGCACGTATATATCTTAAAATGCATCAGTGCCCTTTGTTTTATTTCAAAATGCACACAGGTAATGTTTTTAGTAAGATATGTTTGTTAAAACTAGTTATTTTTCCTAATTAAACTAAGACCTAGTCCTGGATTAAGCTAATCCCTGTCCGGGAAACCGCCCCTTTATGTATGAAGTCAGTTTTGTCGAAGTGCACACAGATGAACACTAAAGGTCAGTTTCCCAAACAGGGCTGAAGTTTAGTCCCAGACTAATGTGTCTTATCTAAAAAAAAGCTTGCAATGAGATCTTAACATATATCAGTGCCAGTTTTATTTCAAAATGCACACCAGTATTGTTTTTTGTAAGGTTTGGTTGTACTTAAATGTCCTAATATAACTAAGGCCTAATCCTAGATTAATCTAAACCTTGTCTGGGAAACCACCCATAAAACTACAGACACACTAACATCTGATAAACACACACAGTGTCTTAATACTTACATCCTGTTTTTCTTGAACAGGGTGTTTGTTTAACATTAATCGCTGTGATGTATTTGATTTATGAATCTGACCTTCATACACTTCTGTGACTTGAATAGTATTTGTGCTGCCGCAGTGATTCGTGAGGTTTTTAAATGCACACAGATGCCAAGAAACACGGACAAGCTTGTTTTTGTTGCTCTTTATTTGTCTAGATTATATACAGCAGTCATTCATTAAACACATGGCGTGCACTGAGCCAGATTACCTTAAAAATAAAAAATAAAAGAAACTACAGAGTATTTATATTAATATTTACAAAATATGTTTGTTTCATTTTAAAAGGCTTAAAAAAATCTTCTGACCATCCCAACTTTTTTTTTCTTTTAATAAATAACTACAAGTGGCTTGACTAGGCTTGTTTTTGGGGTCACACACAAACAAACAAACAAACGCACACAGTTTGAACCGCATCAAGACAAACCTTGAGAGCTTGAATAAAGATCTGCATGATGACACAGCACTGATCCTGCACACACATCATGAGAATGAATGAATGAACGAATGAGTTATTATAGTGAGATCTGGCAACAAGCCCCTCTTTATATTCAGGACTGAGAAACCAAATCATTTGATCATTAATAAAAACATCTGAGATCTCCTTCACACACTTCAGTTTGTTTCTTTAGTTGAACAAATGAATCTCGATCCAAGTAAAAATGCTTTCATTTAAGCGGTGGATCTGTAAGGCGTCTATGGTTTGACAAATTCTGCACTGTAAAACAGAAGAAGAGATATCACACAGTCCCAAATATGACATGAACAACAAAATCTATCCACACACATACATGAAGCGCTCACAAGTTAAACATGACAATAAATTAAAGAACAGGAGTCCAGCTCGGAACAAAAAAAGAGAAAAATGAATGCAAGAATAGATGAAGTGACAGAGAGAAAGAGAGAGAGACATTCAGATGAAGCCGAGTCTCTAGAAGAGGTTGGTCTTGATTGTGTTCGGTTTCCTGTGAAATGAAGACAGAACCCCAGCAAACGGACCGGCTGCCATACTGTCTGCGGGCTGCCAAGCTTTCAGCAGGTCTGGGCTCTGGGTGACGCCGCCCGCTCCGGACCCGATGCTGGGCCACGGTGAGGTCTTGAGACCCTGATGGATAGAAGGAGAGATGGAGGAGTTGGTGAAGGTGGAGGAAGAACCAGAGACCGGGCTGGGACTCAGACTGCTCGCCCCGGGGCTCCCCATGTTTCCAGAGCTGGGGAGAGACGCCGTGCTGTCGGGTGTCGGGCTGCATGTGGGCTCCTTGGACTCGTCATCATCAGATGAAGAACGGTTCTCTCCAGATTTTTTGCTACTGGAACTGCTGCCAGGCGCTCCTGCTTTAGAATTGGCTGCACGTTCTTGCTTGCGAAATTTGGCCCTTCTGTTCTGGAACCAAACCTGGAAAGAGAGAAAGAAATGCTTTAAAAGCTCCTCCAGCATATAGGTAGACTACACAAGTTCAGAAAAAAATTAAGAGAAAGGATTGATGATCATATACACACATGAAAATTAATTGTAGTTTTTTTCATTATAAATAGAATGAAATAAAGTACAATGAGTCTGTGCCACCTGTAATATAAATGAATGAAATACTGAGGACAGAAATGATGTTGTGAAGATGATTCAGACCTGTACTCGGGCCTCAGTCAGGTCGATTTTGAGCGCGAGCTCCTCTCGGGTGTAAATATCCGGGTAATGCGTCTCTGCAAACACGCGCTCCAGCTCCTTCAGTTGCGCGCTCGTGAAGGTCGTGCGGATCCGCCGCTGCTTGCGCTTCTCATTCAGTCCGGACGGGTCCGAAAAAAACTTATAGGGCACTGAAACATTAACAGCAACAAATACATTATATATATATACACACCATTTATTATATTTTAAAAGAAAGAAATTAAGAAAGAAAAAAAGAGAAAGAAAAAGAAAGAAAGAAACAGAAAGAAATAAAGAAAGAAAGAAATTTGTTTTGAATAATTATTAATAGTTTACTGTTACATTTAAAATAAAAAATTATAAATATGTCAATGACAGCCGCGCGCTGAGTAAAAATCCAAAACATAAAAATGTATACTTGTATTAAATTAAGTTAAAACAACATTTATAGTTTATTATTAAAATGCACTACATGCATTTTATTATAAACCCAGATACTCTAGTGTAAAAAACAAATTAACACAATAAATTATCTGTTTTATAACAAATCTTCAAGACATAATTATATTAATTAAATTGATTTAATTTGCGGCAAAATCTAAATTAAATTACATTAATTCAACGCTTTAAAATGAAAATTTCGTTTTCTTTTATTTTGCAATTAAATTACTAATTATTCAAATTAAACACAAATTATTTCAAACACTCATATACATTAAAAACATGTTTGATATTTAGATAAATAAAAATATGTCGTAAGTGGTGTAAATGTCAAGGAAAATTTGGAAATTGAACGTGCACTTAGTTTTAACTCTTGACAGTCGTTATAAGTTTTATATAAAGGCCTATTTATTTTTTATATAGGTGTGTGTGTGTGTTTTTCACCTGTGGAATAAGGCGCTGGCTGGTGTTCCCTCAGCGCGCCCAGTGTGCAGCTGGCCGAGGCGAGCGGTGCGCATCCCGGGTTCGATCCGAAGCCGGTCCGGATGGGGTTGTACTGAAACGTGTTGGTCTGACTGCACGAGTTAAAGTCCGCGTACGCAGACGCCTCCATCGCCGCCATACACGAATCATAAGTGTTCAGATACGAGTAATCCATTTTGTACATGTGGAGGACGGATGGAGACGCCAGGTGCTCCGGGTTCGAGATGCCGTCGGTTCGGTGAACAGTAATAACGGAGCGTCACGGGTGTCCTGTATGTGTCTCTACTCTCAGATCCAGCTGTATATTCTCTTCTCTTCTCTGGGCTGGTGTCTTGTCAGCGCGCAGTATCCAGTGTGCGTCCCGTCGGTGTCGGTGAGCCGGTGCTCTGCTGCGCCCGGGCGGGTCGTGGTGTGTTTATAATAAAGTTGCTGGCCGCGAGACAATGGCGAGGCGGTGGTCTCTGTTTGCATGACAATGTGCGAGTTTAGAGAGCCTCCTCCCCTCTGCTCTGAGCGCGCATCTCTAATGCACCTCTGCATTAAACTCTATCCATCTGCATCTGCCTGCGCGCGCGCCCGTGAGATATTGCTCCACTACAGAGATGCTTTCGTGGAGTTCTTCTGGTCCATTTGACATGTTTTTCCGCTAGCTGCCCACTGGACATTTAGATCAATCCTGAGCGTTTGTTCATATTTCTCTTCTGTTCGGAGTTTTTCTGTTCAGCAGAGTATCGGTCACGCGCTGAATCACACAACAAATACAATTCTAAATAAATGACTATTAGTGGCTATTAAAAGTAATTTCATTAAGGCGAAAATGGGCAACTTTTCATGACTGAGTAAATAGGTCCATTCCAGCTGATGGTAAATGAATTGTGGGATTGTTTTAGCTTTAATCTGGCTCTGGTGGTAGTGTGAGATGAACTTTAATTTAATTTCAGCAATAATGGCTTTGATTTCAGACCACGAAAAAAAACACAACTGCATCACCTCGTGCAAGCTTTAAATGGAATAAAATCAAATAAACAGGAGTAGTTCAAATTTAAAACATCAGATGAAATATTGATGATTGTCTTTGTTGATTTGAACAGGAGCAGTTAGTTTTTATCAGAAGTGACACGCGTGAAAACCTGCTGTTCATAATCGGATTTTTCACAAATCAGACCAAATATCTTTGGATTATTTATCCGACTATTAAATATGATTAATTGATTGATTTTTTTATGCACTTTTGTTTAAAAATCCTGTGCGTACTGGCGCGTTTGTCAATTAATTTAATAATAATGCTCGTGGCATAAAATTAAATATAAACGCATTATTTGTATAATGTATAATACTATCATCACAAATAAAAAAAAATGCAGGCTATGTATGCATTTGATATAAATCATGAATAAAAGAACATGGTATTTGTTTGGGGTCTCCGAGCGCGTTTGACTTCTGACCCTGTAACCCCTCTCTCTCTCTCTCTTTCTCTCTCTCCGTCTTTCTTTTATTTCTGTCTGCCGGTGCAGATCAGCGGGAATTTGCGCCTGCTGTAACCTGGTTATCCCGGAGCGGCCCCGGGCGGCTGTGTCACGGTGCATTTGGTTAATTTGAGGGTGAGCGGTGGCGGAGCTGATGCGCCTTTCAAACTCCATCCATCAGCGGCCAAATCATATGCATCACCCGCGCATCTCCGCGCACATTAACGGCTATGTCGATTGCCGAGATATGACGAGGTGACACGAGACTGCAACAAGTCGCCACGGACACCGGGACGCTTTGAGTGAAACATTTATGACATTAAAACGCTTTCTGAAGTCAAAGAGAATCGAACGAACGAATAAACTTGTTTGAAGTTTTTAGAGAGAGTCTATAAAGTGTAATTAAAATAATAAAATAGGCATATAGCAATTAAGAAAATAAGGCAGTCAATATTTTGTAGCCTAAACTGACAAACGAAAAAAATATGAATGGAAAATACAACAAAGTGATTATTATATATAAAAGTGATCTCAAAATAAATACGATATAATAAATTAGGAAAACAAAATGAAAATGAATTAGCCTAACAAATTTCGAATTGAATGTAATATTTGTTAAAAACATTTTATTTATATCTAGGCTATATTCTGAAAAAAAAAAACAGCGTTACGCGCTATTTAGGTTAGCCTACTAAAAAAGTTTTGTAAATTAATTGTTTTAACAGAACAAACCTATGTGTAAAGACTCGGAATTATTGCTGAATATGAATGTTTTTTAGCTTAGCTACACTGACTAAATGCTCATGTAAATGACGATGCAACCTAAATATCCATAATCTTGTAATGTCAATTTAAATAAAGTTTCAATTCAAGTTTTTTTGTGGCTAGCGAAGTTTACACTGTCAGTCTGATGTCACTCAATTCCGATTAAATATCGTCATATAATCGTGCAGACTGCGTGGACGGTGTTGTGTGTGGTTTGATCTCGTGAGTGTCACCCGCTGTCCGCCCGACGGGTTACAGGAGCCACGACCCGTTTCCATATTTCCCTCAGACGGGTCGCGTCTCATCCTTTTCTCATCCTTCATCATTCTTTCTTTCTCTCTCTCTCTCTCTCTCTCTCTCTCACTGCATCCGTCACCCGGGCACCGGCTCTCTCTCCTCTCATCAATCTTTCTCCCTCTCTCTCCTTCATTAGCTCAATCTGCATTCAGCAGCGATCGGTCACCGAGCGTCGGGCGGGAGACGCGCGCCTCGCTTTAATGGCCCGACCATCGGATGCGATTACTGTCAGCCAAACCGAACCCAAAACACAATTCAATTAGTCCCGGAGAGCAGGAGAGACCCTACGGATTCACTTTATTTATTTATTTTGGCCCAGGAAAATATCTGTTTTTGTGATGGCAAAGCAAAATACGAGCGTATTTTAAAAACTAAAGTAGAAATTAATCGAGCCACTTAGACGGTAAGTGCTTTAATGTCAAACTCCACTGCTGGTTAGTGTAACTATCGATCACGAGTCGCGTGCCAGGATCTATAGGTTTTAAAAAAATGAAAATCATGCGAGCTGTTTGAGAGCTGTCAATCACAGGTCTCACTTGTCAATCACAGCAGCTCGCTCGGACCCCCGCCTGTTATTTACTCAAACTCAAACATGAATGAGAAAGAGCCTCGTTACTGTTTCCGTTAATGGCCAATGAATTTTAAAGGTGCTGTTAGGGTCGGCCCAGGATTAAAGCCCATTTTCAAGACAAACACTTTGCGGATTTGAAAGTCAGATGTGTGCGCGAGAGGCTTTGAAGAGATTAACGTGGCCGTGTGTGCGCTGGTTAACACGGGTGAAACGGGTTAACTCGTCCAGCAAACTCACCCCTGACACCCGAGCAGACGGGACCTGAGGCTCTCCGGGTGTGACTTCTGATCCCAGAACAGACTCCCATCTTTAAACAAAAAACAGAAATAGTTAAAAACCGGATTTACGACAACACATTCGCGTCTTAAATTGCGTAAAAGCAGCACAATTCCTATTTAAATTCAGGAAACTTTGACTTTACACTTCTTTAAAAACTGACACATTTGTGAAGACAACAAACTCCAAATGAAACAGGCAATTACCTGTCTAAATTCTCAAACCAAACGAAATTCACAGGCTGAAAATGAGAGATGGACATGGGGCTCTAAATCCATGAATTGATTTTCAAGGGTTCAATTGTAAAGCATCTTTTAATTGCCTGCAAGCGTTATGCAAATATCATACATTAATAAAGTGTGATTTTCTGCATATCAAACATATAAAAAATACATCCCCAACTATATAGTCCATCAGTGAATCTCAAGCATTTTCACATGCACATTTCCACAAAATGCGGCAATTATGTTAGTACTCAAAAATTGTAAAGTAAAAATTTACTTTTACAAATTGCTATATTTGAAAAACTATATTCCCAAAAACATCAAACTAAAACTAAGATAAAAAAATATAAAAAGACGCACACGTAAGAGCCATTATATGTGCATTACACGCGAGTTGTAAATAAAAGAGTAAAAGGTTTTGTGATTGTGATGTTTTTGTGTCTGTGGACAGATCGCGCGCGTATGCAGCAGCTGCGCAGCCTCGTCTCTACGCGCGATAATTAGATCAGCGCTCCGCGCGCGCTCTCAGAGCTCGACCCACCCGGCGCTGCGCGGGACCTGTGGAAAGTTAATCAAATTAAATTCTCCTCTAAACTAATTAGCCGGCAATCTGCCACGCGAGCTGTCCCACAGCAAGCTCTGAATTAGGCAGAATGGATTTTTCCCCGCTCGCGCTTTTAGGCTCTTTCATCTTCCCTTTACGCGCATGTAAAACTGACGCTACTGGATCCCAATGTCTCGGTTTCCAGTGTTGTGCTGGAGCTGTACTGGCGCACAGATGTTTCCCTTCAAACACACATGATGGAGTTACACCTGACACACACACACAATCTGGTACCTGATGGGTAAAGGTAAATGGCTAAAGGTTAAAAGACACACAGTAATGTGCCCAATCATTTCTTGCCATCACTCTAAAATATATTGGGTTGCCTTTAACCCAGGGCTGGGTAGCTATTGGACAGAACACACCTCTGGGCCAAAACAACCCAAACAATGGGCTGCCTCCACCCAATTGCTGGGCCATTGGTAATCAACCATGTTGAAATAACTCAGCAGCTGGGTTAAAACAACCCATTATTTGGGTCATTTTAACCCAGAAATGTGTTCTGTCCAATAGGCCTAGTTACCCAGTCCTGGGTTAAAAACAACCCAATATTTTTTATTGTGTATAGTTAATATCATTTTTATTTTTAACATTTTAATTACTCTGTTTTTGTTGTATTTGTGTACTGGAAGCTTCAATACCAAGAAAAACACAATAAAGCTCTTTCTGAATCTGACTATATAATATAAACAATAAAACATACACTGTACAATACTTTTTGGGGTTTGCAAGTCAATTCAACCTGCCATTTTAAGTTTTGGCCAGTAATACATTGACATAACTTATAAAAACAAGTTGACATTGTTTAACTTAATTGTTTACAGATTTAAATTATTACTTATTTAAACTGTGCACACTATACCTTCTTATTTATTTAACATTTTCTCCATTGTATATAACAAGCCTGTACATATTGTCTATTTGTATATTGTGTATTTTTAAATATTTGTTTCTTCTTTACTTAATCTTTAATTATTTTTTTGTCTTTTTTATTATCTTTGCCTTGTCACTGTCACCAAAACAAATTCATCATGTATTGCACACATCTGGCAATAAAAGCTCCTCTGATTTTGATTAATAAAACACAAAGTTTATTATTAGTGCTAAAATAAAGCTCGCATTCAATTACAGTTGTTTACTAGGAGCTAAAAATATTAAAAAGATAAATCTGCTCTGAAACTGTGTGTCCCAGACAGCAGACGACTTCGGACCAGATCCGCACCGGAGCTGCTGACTTCGGCTTAGGTCCAGTACGGATCTGGCCCAGAGTCGTCTGCTGTCTGGAGTGTTATGAACAGTACAAACAAGTAAAGTTGAGTGGTTAGTGATCATAGTCAACATAAGTTTAGAGATGGAGACACAGACAGGGTCTCTCTCTCAGTGTAATTTCTCTCTCTTATAGATGCAGAGCTACAGGACTGTAAATGATAAATCAATATTTCTCTGTTCCTGCTGGTTTGTCCGGAGGGACTCCAGCAAAAGAGAGAGAGAGAGAGAAACAGCCGTTAAAGCACACAGACACACACGATAATGGACGAGAGACATTCACAGCTGTGTGCGTGAGAGAGGCCGGATCATCATTACACACTCATGCTGTCATTACTGTGTGTGTGTGTGTGTGTGTGAGACAGACAGACAAAAGCTCCGGTAAGGAAAGCTGTCTCTCTCTCTCTCTGTTTATAATTGAATTTAACTCTGTTTCAGAGGTTGAAGGACATTTTCTCAGTAACATGAGATGTGCTGTTACTGCGTCTCTGTTCCTCCATCTCAAAAAACATCAGGACACAAATATCACTCAAGAGTCTCTGCTTACCGCTCCAGCAGTCTTAAACATCTTCTGTCTCTTCAACTCACTTCACACAAACTCAAGTATGGATTTAACACTCATCCTCCTCCAGTTCTGTTAAGATACGGCATAGACAAAATTAGCAAATGCCAAGCAAATAATTTGGCTTTTCAAACTATATAAAGAATAATGCACACGCAGGAATTTACTGACAGCATTTTATTTACAACAAAACTGAAATAATTGCTGTAAAGTATTTTGCCATATAAAATAATTACAAAGACAAAATATGTGCCAAATATACACAGAGACACACACACACACCAGAAAGTATGTGTGTGTGTGTGTTGTGGGAGGTCTCATGGGCCCGCCTCTGTTTTACGATGCTAATTTAGTCCCCACAGGAAGTGAGTGAATCTCTACATGTGTAAAATAGGATGGAGAGAATAAGAGGAATCTCCCTTATGCATTCTCTCTCTCTCTCTCTCTCTCTCTCTCTCACACACACACACACACACACACACACACACACACACACACACACACACACACACACACACACACACACACACACACACACACACGCACGCTCCAGATTCTTCAACACATTCCTGCTTCATGTTTTCTTGTGTAAGAGCCGAACACAACATTTCCAATTACAGATTCACAGAATTCCAAACAGCAGAGAGAATGAAATGATTTGACCTTTGACACTTTATTTGATCTTTGTGTACAGAAATATAAACATCAATCACTGTAAAGACACAGCAGGACGCGTGATGTGTTCAATGATCCGGTCTGACTTCACCTGCTCTTATAAACCAAACACATCAACTGGAATATTTCAGACCGATTTATTTCAATCCTCTGATTTATTATAAGTTTAGTTTGAGCTCAGTCTAATCACGTATGGCATGAATGAATTTATGCTGTTTTTTATTTCTAAGGGAATCAGAATATTAATAAGTACAGGGAGGGAGGGAGGAGGGCTTTAAAAGTTTATTGGGGTGGAAGATGATGAGGAAAGTCATTTGAGTGATTATGAAGATACATTTATACATTCAGATGGAAGTTTTTCTTTGGAATATTGAGGAATGACGCTCATTAAGAACAACAACACATTACAGTAAATTATTGTAACAATTTTATATTTCAAGCCCTGCAAATGAATAAAATGTGTTTGCAAGTATAAAATAAACTTTGATGACCCGCTTAATCTGTGATTTAATTTACATTCATGCATTTGGCACACACTTTTATCCAAAGAGACTAACTGTGAATTATACACTCTAAAAAATGATTCATTTTTTACACATAGTTTGTGTCATGCCATTTAACACATTTATGTGCACAACACATATAATGCACAACACAAGTTGTGTTAAAAATAACACAAAAAGTATTGTTCCAATAATGACACAGAGATGTGTTAGTTAGGGACAACACATTTAAACTAACACAGAATGTGTTGTTTTTAACACATCTGTTTTAAGAGTGTAAGGTTTACATTATTATTTATTATACCACAGGGCTGTTGGATGCTTTATTTTGATTGGTTGAGAAATTTTCCACAGGTATGCATTATTTTATGCTGTCAATCAATTAATCGTGATTAATCGTATACAAAATAAAAGTTGTGTTTGCATATATATGTGATTCCTGTGTGTAAGTATTCTGTATATATAAATACACATTCATGTATGCGTTTAAGAAACATTTATGGGCATATATATTTTTTATTTATATTTATATATATGAATTAAACGCCTTTATTGTCATTGTATTTTCCTACATACAATGAAATTAAGAGTTGAAGACAGCACCTCCTGAAAACATTTTACACATATATTTTAAAAATGTATATTTAAAGAACATTTTTCTTACATGTATTTAGTGCTGGTCAAAGATTAATTGCGATTAATCGCATACAAAATAAAAGTGATTTTTTTTGCATAATATATATGTGTGTACTGTGTGTAGTTATTATGTAAGGGATAATGTAGAGGCAGCCGGTAGTTATTGGGAAATAAGCCCCGACAGTGTGATCAGGACCCGACGCGAAGCGGAGGGTCTTGTATCACACTGAAGGGGCTTATTTCCCAATAACTACCGGCTGCCTCTACATTATCCCGCTTATTACACGGCTACTTGCCACATAAGAAAAAAAACTGGACATGAATATGAAACATTTTATTGGCATATTTGTTTTAAATTAACATTTTTATTCTTCCGCGAAACTTTGCACAGATGCATAAAATGATCGTAATACCTTATTAAGATCCTCTGCTTCATACTTGTCTGTCTCCATTTTTTTCTCTTTTAGCCAGTCTTTGAGAAGTTTTAATGCCCATTCTGTAATTTTGTGTGTGTTGGCTTCGTAGCTGTAATGCTCTATTTTGTCAAGTTCAGTCTCAGTAAGCTGTCTATGTCTTGTCGTGTTTGTCACAAGATGGCGCCCAACAGACAGTAATCTTTATTGATCTTTATTGGCGTGGAGCGATTTTACTCGTGCAAGTAGTCCGGCTATGCGTTATTATTTTGGAGCGGTTATTATTTGAAAAGAACGAACCTGCAAATGTCTCAACTGACCAATCAGAATCAAGCATTCCAGAGAGCCGTGTAATAAGTATATTTAACCACACTCACATACATATATTCACATACATATATTCACACACACACATACACTTAAATACATACATGAATGTGTGTGTATTTATATATACATAATAATAATAATATGCAAAAAATCACTTTTATTTTGTATGCGATTCTTGAATCGTTGCCTAGCACTAAATATATATATATATTCACATAATAGTTACTCACAGGACCCTTTTATTTTGCATGCGATTAATTGTGATTAATCATTTGACATGCACTACATTATTTTCTGTAAACTGCACACCTGACCTGTCAAATGTCTTAAAATAACAACCCGAGCAATGTCTGTGGTAACCGTGGTATAAGAGGAATAATTGACTCCGGTCCTTTGAATTTTTTGAAAATAATGCACATCCGCGTTGTGCCGCATTACCACCTTGGGTGTGCATTATTTTCAAATGCTCGCTGTCAATTATTCCTTGCTTATTATGCTGTGTGTTCCCGGGGTTGGATCCTATGACGAGTATATACACCATCAAGACATAAAGATTGATCTCATAAACTTTAACTTTAGTGAATATAGACATAGATAGTTCTCTATACACACAGATTCTCCGTATGGAATCTGGACATATTTAACTCTATACATCTATATTTGTGAACAATAACTCACTTTATTAATAGACACAAAACAACATTAAGAGAGAGTGTTTGGTGTAATGTAACAGAAATGTGTTGTGAAGTCTTACGAGTTCCTCTCTCTCTCTCTCTCTCTTACATCCGTCAGGTTTTTAGTGGACATAAGTCACATCATCTGTATTCAGAGGAGGGCGGATGTCCAGTTTTCGTGAGGTGCTGTCTTCACCCATCACCTCGAGACGGAGAGCAGGAGCTTCATCTTTCTCTTTGAGTCCGGCGTCCACCGTGAGACGCAGCGTGCAGCCTTTCGGCAGAAGATCCTGTTCGTACGCCGCCGCTAACTGATTCACAACCCGACGCTCCACCTGAACAACACACAATATACAGTAACACACACACAACACAACAACACACATCTGTACACTGTTTTTTAAAGGGGTTACAACACTGCATTTTCTTTTTTAACATGACAACATTTCTAAATGAACAAAATGTTATCTGTCTAACACGTTTAGGTTCAACTGGTTTGACTTTCAGTCCAGTTAAACTGTGAAAGACTTCAACACAAACCAGTAAAAGTATTGATGACTGATTAGAAGATATTGATGATTACCTCATGTTTGATCGATCGAGCGCCGTAATGTAGATTATATCCTCTGGCCAGCAGCTCAAGCACAGGACTGTCCCACAGCAGGGTTATATTGTGTCTCTGCATAGCCTGAGGACAAAACAAAAACACTGAATCAATTCACTCATTTATAATAAAAATAACATCAATGAATGTTGAGTAATAATGTGTGTTAAAATACACACACACGCGCACATGCACAGACAGAAACACACAGTCAGATGAGCGATACAATGTTTTATACATATTTAAATATTTATGATTAGACCACATGTTAACTTCACTAATATGATTATAGTCATCAGACAAGAGCTCTGTTATTGATCCTGCTTTGTGTCTGTGTGTGTGTGTGTGTGTGTGTGTGTGTGTGCATGCGCGTGTGTGTAGCTTCAATATAGTTACACAGAAAAAAAATTATTCATCTTTTTGTCTACAGTCTTGATTTCCACCATAAAATATATACTTGATAAGCAAAATGACCCAAGATACGAAGTCTTGTTTTTTGAAAAATGTTTTTTAAATCAATTTCAGTTTATTCTTAAAAAAGTAAGAAAAATAAACCTAATTCAAATAAATCTTTCTTACCACACTAACAGATACTTTTATTAGTTTTAAGCATACATTTTTTTTCAGAAAACAAAACTTACTTGGGTCATTTTGTGTAATATTTAAACGAGTGCTGCCTCACGACTAGTCGCGACCAATCGTTTGCAGAATAAAAGTTTTTGTTTACATAATATATGTGGGTGTACTGTGTATAACAATTATGTATAAATACACATACACACATGCATGTATATAATTAAGAAACATTTGCATGTGTATATACATGTTTATATTTATATATAATCTATATTATATATAAATAGAAATATTTATTATATAAATATATTTTTTTCTTAAAATTATACATTTATGTGTGTGTATTTATATAAACATAATTATTATACACAGTACACCCACATATATTATTTAAACAAAAACTTTTATTCTGCAAACGATTAGTCGCGACTAATCGTGAGGCAGCACTAATTTAAACAGGCAAACAAGAAAAAAATACTAAGCCATTATTTTTTGTAATGCACTCAGAGAGTTTAATGTGAGACTGTCTCTCTCTCTCTCTTTCTCTCTTTTGTTGTTTTACCTTCTTGGCCCAGTAGTTGAGTTCTTTAGTGACGAGTTGAATGAGTTCAGAATGACAAAATGGTAAAAAATATACGATCTCATTTATCCGGCCCAGAAACTCATCCCGTCTGAACTGAGCCTGAAACGCACCGATCAGATTCATTTATAAAGCAACCAATCACAGCATTAATCCATACATTATAAAGAGATGTGTGATGTACCTTCAGTATGGGACGAATCACCTCCTCTTTAAATGTGCTGGAGATGGTGATCTTCTCACTCTTCTGAACATCATCTGCATCAACACAGTAACATGAGGTTTTACTTCATTAAAAGCACTCATAACAGGTTTCCTGGACAAGAATAAACTAGTCCTAGACTAAAATACATTTAAGAGCTGTCCAAACTGAAAACAACTTGTTAAAATACATCAGTGCCCTTTGTTTTGCCTCAAAATGCACATAAGTAATGGTTTAAGTAAGGTTAAAACTAGTTATATTTCCTAATTAAACTAAGGCCTAGTCCTGGCTTAAGATAATCTGTGTCCGTGAAACCACCCCTAAAGGTTTAAGTAAAGGGTTAAGTCTGAAGTTTAATCCCTCACCCAGATTTTCAGCGAGACGTCTGCGACTCTGTTCCTGAGCTTCTCGTCTCAGCTGCAATGCATGATGGGCGATTTCGTCACTTGCTACATTGGACGTCATAATGAAGATGGCATCTTTACACTCGATTGTCTTCCCCTTACCGTCCGTCAAACGACCCTGACAAAGAGATAAAGAGATAAAGAGAGAGACTATGTACAGACCCTGTGAGCAATGCAAAGTATAAAGCAGATTTTTTTTCGATGTCTGAGCTTTCATGCGTTTAAAATCACTTACAGACAGATAGATTATCTTAAATAAACAAAAATACAAATGAACCTTAAAAAGTAACGACGGTTTAATGTAAAGAGATTACGGCTACCGAATGATCATTCTGGAATCTTTAAAGTCAAATATCATAAACCAGCAACCTTTATTCAAAAGTGAGTTAAACCCTAATGGTGCATTCAAACCAGACACAAACGTTAAGCGCGTTAAGTGTGAGTGATTTACATGTTAAGTCAATGCAAGGACATGATAGACATTCTGCAGTGCAATGCAATTTGCACAAATGAGTGTTTTAAGTGTTTGACGCACCTAACGCATGATTCGTGCGAGTTGAAAAATTTCGTAGCGCATGAACCAATCAGGAACTTGCTTTAGTAGTGATGCAATTATGACTTAGCGAGCTGAGGCAGAAATACGAAACAACTATGGAGGACAAAATCATCATCGCTGTATGTGGACACCCGGAGCTGTACGGCACATCTTCATATTTTTATAGGAACAAAAATAAAAAAGATCTTGCTTGGAAGAAAGTAAATGAGGAGATTGGAAAATCGAGTAAATTGTAAAAAATGCTCTTTACTCAATTTGAGCTACAGAGCTGGGGAGATTACTTATGAATTGTAATACGTTACTGATTACGAATTACATGACAAAATGTAATATAATCTCTTAAAACTACACATAGTTGGTAAAGTAATCTGACTACTTTTGGATTACATTTAGATTACTTTTGACAAATCTTATTTGATTTCAAATATATAAAAAGGGGAAAAATATATTAAATTTTATTTCACCAACAAAGAAACTTAAAGCAACACTATGTAGTTTTTTTTACCTTTAAATAATGTCTCTAAATTTATTTCAGTGATAAAACAACTTTTAACTGGACAAATTGTACTGTTGCTTCAACCTGAGCAGCCTCCTAGCTGCTACAAGCACACTCTGAAAGTGGCAGTGGAGGGTAGAGCACACAGCCCCGCCCCTCCCCCTGCCCCTGCCTGCAGAAGAGTGTCTGATACCAGGCACTGTTGCGCTTTTCAACCACATGGGGGAGCTGTAAGTCATTTTTACATGGAAACTACATAGTGTTGCTTTAAAACTCAATTTTAAAGTGCAATGTACCGACAGTTAATACTTCACAATACTACTAACCCTGATTTACTTTGCTATAAGTGTCAACTGAGAGTAACACACTGAACAATACAAAATCTACCCAAATCAACACCTTTGCATCCAGTGATCAAACACTGAGTGCTGCAGATTTTGCATCTTGTCTCGTCGTTGCTTATCTCCTGTGTGTTTCCACCTCCTCCAAAAAAAAAACTAGAATAATCACGAACGTATATATGCGCTAAGCGGTAGGTACATTTATTATGAAAAATGTAAAAAAAAAACCTGCCAGTAATCCATAAAAAGTAATAGTAGTCTGATTACAAGTATTTTAAAATGTAGTTTAATCTAATTACAAGTACTTGATTTTTGGAATCTGATTACTTAATACAGATTACATGTAATCTGTTACTACCCAGCTCTGACTGTATATTTATAAGCCACTCCAATTCGTGTCGTACCTAACAATGCCATTCAGCCATTACTTATTCACAAAACAGCACGCCTCTCGTACCTTATTGCTTACATATACTTATACATATTGAAATTACAAGATAGCTGAAGCTGGCAAATTGAGCGTATTAACATATAAATTTCACATGCAAATGACACAAGTTTACTCGCTTGTTCAAGCGTCCAACCATGCAAAATAGCGTGATTTATTTGCTTCATTCGCCTCTGGTGTGAACACACAGTAATACAGCGTTTCTAAAACTGTGGGCCGATGGTGCTGGGTTAGGGCAGTTTTTTTATATTTAATAAAATACATTAATTTACACTGCAAAAAATGACTTTCTTACTTAGTATTTTTGCCTTGTTTTCAGTACAAATACCTAAAAATTAAAAAATAAAATTAAGATGCTTTTTCTTGATGGGCAAAACGACCCAAGAAAATAAGTAGTTTTTACACAAAAAATATCTAATTTAAGTGATCTTGTGAATAAAACAACAAGCAAAAAATCTGCCAATGGGGTAAGCACATTTATTCTTGAATTCTTCTTGAATTTAGTGTTTAAGGAAAATGGTCAAGATTTTTTGCTTAGCCCATAAAACAAGCAGATTTTTTGCTTGTTTTATGCACAAAATCACTTAAAAAAATTTCCTTGAAAATAATTGTTTGCAGTGTAGAAAATCTTTATTTTCTTTGGTCTATTTTTAGACCAAAAATATCAAATTTAAGTGAATTTGTGCTTAAAACAAGTGGGAAAAAACTGCCAATGGGGTAAGACAAAAAAATCTTGAAATAAGTTAACTTTTTTCTTAAACACGCAATTCAAGAAAAATTATCTTAGCCCATAATGAGATTTATTTGCTTGTTTTATTCAAAATTCACTCAAATTTTCTTAGGTCATTTTGCTCAACAAGAAAACATATTGATTAATTTTTTTTAGCTATTTGTACTGAAAACAAGACAAAAATACCAAGTAAGAAAGTGAGGTTTGTGATATTTCAAAAAATAATGAAAATGTACACTCCAGCCGTACTTGGACCACAGATTTTTGTGATAGATGAAGAAGGTAGCGAGTAGCTGAAGATGATGAAACGCATGAATCTAAAGCAGAAAGTGTTTAGCGCTCATATTCTCAGTTTGTGTTTACCTCATCAAAGAGCTGTAACATAACCGTGAGCACATCAGGATGAGCTTTATCCACCTCATCAAACAAAACCACAGCGTTCGGACACTGTCTCAACTGCTTTGTTAAATGACCTCCCTCCTCATGACCAACATAACCTGGAGGAGAACCGATGAACTTCGCCACCTCATGGACAGAAGAACGAAAGAGAAAAAACAACATGAGATCTGACCTCTGAAGAGACTAAACTCAGCACAACACAACACAATGATTGGATTACACACGCACACACACAAACACACACACACAGTTCATCCCACCCAACAAAGTGACACTGACAGTCCTCTACCAATACAATAAGATTGTGTGATTGAATTGTGTGTGCGTGTGTGTGTGTCAGTGTAAGGTCACAGTGTAACTGTACAGTTAAATGGTTTATAAGAGAGAAATGACAACAGAGGCCAAACACAGAGGAGAAAACACTGAAGACTTACAACAGATCAGTTTTATTCTGTTAAATAACTTTAGTTTATATTTATGACTGGATATTTACTTCGAAATGCATAAATCTGCTGCAGTGAAAGTGAACTTTGTACTTTGAGGAGTACATTTACATAAAGATCAGCTTGTTTTGCTCAAACATCAACTAGATCTCATTTAGACGACTCATTTATAATCTTTATTAGCATATGACATCATATTGTACATTAACCAACCCAAGGCAAGTCGTGGTATAGTCACAAAACACTTGATTTATTTAATTTGTGTTCTTTTTTTCCTGTCATTGAGCACAGATGTGTTCACGAAAAGAAAGTGGCGTTACGGAGACGAAAAATATGTATAGAAATTCGTGCTCAATGACACGAAAAAAGCGGAAAATCATGTCCATGAACACGAATAAATAAATAAATAAAATATTTCGTAACTATACCACGACTGACATTAATATTAACACCTGCTCTGCTCTGTAAAGGGCTCATTATAGTTGTATGTATACTTCTGTGCCATCGTCCGCGTCAACATGCAATTACACATGCAGACCACTAGTATGCAGTATCCACATGTGTAAAAACAGTAGCCTATGCGGAAATGCGAAAAAAAATGTGATGGGAGGGGTTCTTGTGGACCAATCACAGCACTTACAGTCAGCATAGGATGGACGCGTTGTAAACATTTTGGAGAGGTGCGCATCAGGCTACGCACAGCCTATGCATAACCTACACCGTTGAATCTACGCACAACTTTAAATTACACTTAAGGACCAAACAACATGGCTCGAAATTGCGATCATTATAAACGCATATGCTCCTGAATTTTACTAGCTGCAACCTTAAAATATATTTGAGAGCATTTGTGCAAGTGCAAATGATTGTTATGGTGCAACTTGTTTTGATTTCTTTACCAAACATTTGCATATACGGTGAAATAATTAGTGAGTGTCTTATAGAGACCAATGAAACTTTATACGAATGACAGTTTCATGCTGTTTTTAGCATCTAAATGATGAAGTTTATCATTTAAGAGTTCACAAAGATTTCATTGTTTCTTTGAGAAATGCAATTGTCTGACAACAAATAAAAATAAAAGTCTGTTTAACGTAATGAAGTTGACAGAAATAAATTACTATTGTATAGTAAAATTTACTTTTAAAATAATGCAAATTTTATTACATTATAAGTTTCGATATAATTTTATTAATATAATTTTATTTTTTTATTTAAACAAAGTTTTGTTTTGCAGCACTTTGACAAAATATAAAAATGCAATGTTTTAATGAAAATTAATTTGTTTTATTTTTATTTAACCATTTAAAAAAGATAAATTATAAAATTTTATGAATTTAGTTTATAAAACATGCTGTTTGATAAGTGAAATGTAATTTAACATTAAAGAAAATTAAAAGTGAAAATACAGAGAAAATGGGATTTATGAAAATAAAAAGGCACAATAACATTAAATGTTTTTATAGGGCCCCATGAAGCTACATGGATATAAGAGCTTGTTTAATAATGAGCCAAGTGTGTGCAAATAATTTAAGATCAAGTTTGATTGTTCAAGCTTTTAATCTTAAAGATGATGAATCTGTGGTGCTCCTATCACTTTCAATGCATGCACCTAAATATTTGACAGTGATACAAACTAAAAAAGTTAATTTAAAGCAACTGCAAAACATGTTTTTCAAGAGAAAAAAAATGTTCTTAGTATTTTTGTCTTGTTTTCAGTAAAAATATCTAAAAATTCTTAAATTAAGATGCTTTTTTTTCAAGAGCAAAACGACCCAAGAAAATATTAAATTTAAGTGATTTTGTGCATAAACAAGAAAAAAATCTGCCAATGGGGTAAGGACATTTTTCTTGGATTTAGTGTTGAAGAAAAATGTTCAAGATTTTGTTGCTTACCCCATTGGCAGATTTTTTTTTTTTTTTTGCTTGTTTTATGCACAAAATAACTTACATTTGATATTTTCTTGGGTTGTTTTGCCCATCAAGAAAAAGCATCTTAATTTAAGAATTTTTATATATTTTTACTGAAAACAAGACAAACATACTTACAGCATTTTTTCTTGAAAATCATTTTTCCAATGTGTACAATAATATGAATCCACTTCAAGAAAAATATTAAATTTATCATAAATCTATGACATGAGCTCTAAGAAAATCACTTCACAAATATAAGTGTGTGTGTGTGTGTGTGTGTGTGTGTGTCACCTCATGTTTCTCTTGAAATTCTGACATGTCCATTCGGATGAATCCCTGAATAAAAGAGAGATTAATGATGAATCTCTTGATGACAGTAAACAGATATTGAGATGTCTGTATGGACTGACCTTCTTAATATCTTTATGCATGTATCGAGCCACCTGTTTAGCCAGTTCAGTTTTACCTGCAGATCAACACACATTGACAAACAATAACCACTAATGGATTTCAGCTGAATGACAACACTGATCAATGATGACTAGTTTGTCAGTTTATTAGAGATGTATAAAGTCTTGGTCTGTGTGTATATAAGAGAGGAACATAAAGCGCTGGTGTCAAGTTGAAGGGCTAATTCTTCACATGAAGGAGATTTATTGCTGTCAGTGAGTGTGTTTATTTATCTCCTATCATTACTCGTCTGTTTTCATTCATCTCTGAGGGTTTATGTAGTCCGTGAGAGTAAATATTGCTCTTATGAATTTTAATAAACCCATATATGGTAAGTGGTGGGACTAGTTGAATATTGATGGCGTGATCGCGCATGCCTTCGGCGAGAAGGAGAAACATCTCATCATATATCAAACCACAACAAATAAAACACGCAAACAAACAAATAAACAAAGACGTGCGTCACTGCTGCGGGCTGACAAAACTTCACTGCAAGCTGCTTTATGGGTCATTCTACAGAAACGTCCACTTTTGATTTCTTTTTCTAACATTTAAACTTAGACCACATTATTCGATTACTCTTTGACTTTATGAGTACACATAAATGACAGCTGAATGATTTTTTAGTTTTTGTGTGCATGTACTTAAAGACTGCATACACCATTTTTTGTCAGTGGTGTTACCTTACTTCTTTAGCAATATTAAAGGTGTTAAGGAAATATTATTTATAATTTTTTCAGCTTTAAAGCTTAATTCTTAAGTGTAGCAGAATTCAATGCATTTAAAATTATCATCATGTCACATGTGAAAGATTTTATTTAATGTGACAGAAAAAAAAAAACACAGTAACACCACAAATGGACTAAAATACTTAAATTGTCACTGGTGTTACTGATCTTCACTGGTGTTACCCATTAAGAAGGTAACACCAGTGACAGTAACACCAGTGACAATTTTCATGAAAACTGCATTTTACAAAATGAATGCTTCAAAGTATCAAACCACATGTTGTCAATCATTGTATATTCACTAAATTAAGTAGTTTAATCCATTTATATTCTAGTTTTTTGCAATTCCCAAACAATAAAGGAGGTCATACCAGTGACTTAAACTAAAAGCTTCATATGAAATCATGATATAAATGAAAAGATTTCTGTTAACTGAAAAGAGACAGTGAGCTTCTCTTCATAGATCTTCAGGAAAGTGAAAGAAGGAAGTCAAGTGAGGTCATCAGTGTGATTTCTATTTAAGAATAAGAGCTTTTTTGTTAAACGGTAACACCAGTGACACAACCCCAGGGGACCACTACTTTCATTATATATTTTATAATATTTATTTAGCATTTTGTCTCTCTACACAATATATTTTTGATAGTTATGGACACATTATTGTACATTAAATGGAAGAAAACACAGTTTTTGATCTCAACTTTGGGGACGATTTTTTTAAAATATAAAAACATTGTAACCCTAAAGTGTTTTTCAAGTGTAATATTTCTGTAAATGCTAGGGACAGAAATATTGACATTTCTGTAGAATGACCCTTATGTTCTGTGTTTATAACACACGATTCATGTTTCTCCTAAGAATACAGAGATACACTGAAAAAAATGATTCATTCAATTCACTTTTTTTTAAGGTAAGTGATTGCAATCAATTTATTTAAGCTAAATTTAAAAAAATATATATATTATATAAAATAAAATAAAAAAACTTTTGTTTTAATATAGCTTAAATAAATTGAGTAAATTGAATGAATTATTCTTTTCTAAGCAGTCTAGAGTTTAAAAAAAGAGAGCCTGCAAGATAGAGCTCACGCCAGAGGCAGCTCACGCCAGAGACAGCTCATGCCAGAGGCCTGTCTGTGTGCATGTGTGTGTGTAAGAGAAGTTACCAATTCCAGAGGAGCCCAGAAATAGAAAGACGAGCGGATGTTCTTCATCATACCAGCCGTTCTCTTTCCTCCTGATGGCTGAGGAGAAAGAAGACAGACAGTTATTAACTCGAGAGAGAGAGACAGACAGACAACATCAGGCAGATCTCAAAGATTGAGAGAAAATGTGAAATGATTTAAGACAATCAGACAATCACTGAAGAAAGACAGAAACACACACACAGAAAGAGAGAGAGAGAGAGAGAGAGAGAAAGAGAGCGAGCGAGCGAGGGGGGACGGCTGTAGACTCACTGCACCATTAGACAGACAGTAATTTCATTACACTGCTGCACGCTGGAGAAACTAAATCAGGTTAGAATAGATCCAGCAGAGAACACTAGCAAGATAACACACTGTTACCATGACAACCAGTGCACACACACACACACACACACACACACACACACACACACACAATATCATAGCAGTTCTGTGTGTGTGATGATTACACATCAGACATCATTACAGTGAGAATATCTCTGTTATTTGTGTTGTCTTGCATAACATCAATAATTTACTTCTGAATCTGTCTCTCTCTCTCTCTCTCTCTCTCTCTCTCTCTCTCTCTCTCTCTCTCTCTCTCTCTATCTCTCTCTCACACACACACACACACACATGCACACCCACACACACACACACACACACACACACGTGTCACATGTTTTTATAAGTGTGTGAAGCGTGCTGTTGTATTCAGGTATGATGTGTTGATCTCTTTACTACACAGATGTTTAAGAGGAGATCATCATAAGACTACATCATAGATATCTGAAACCCTCCAGACATCGCTGTCTGGTGTACAAAAGTTTACAACAAAACACAAAAAATGTTTAAGAGAAAGTGTGTGTGTGTGTGTTTTATCTTCAAGATGAGCTGTAGGTGACTTCTCTTATGTGCACAACACATCTAACACACACATAGAGAGTGACGTCTGAAGTGTGTGTTGCTCTTTGTCTATCTCAGGGCAGAAGCTGTAATGACATTACTGAAGATAATCACCACCAATAACTTTCAGCCCCTGAGAGCAGAAACCAACATCTATCCACAGCTTCCTGTGTGTGTGTGTGTGTGTGTGTGTGTCTGTCTCTCTGTGTGTGTGTGTGTGTGTGTGTCTATACCCCCACCTCAGATGTCATTAACTGATGATGAAAATAACTAAATTATAAACATACTAATTATAAACGTTTGGCTTTGAGACACTAAACCGACAGCATTGAAGTATCGTCAGTGAAAGCAGACTGTGAGGTTTGTTCACATGGGCTGCATCTGAGCCCTGACAGACCAAAGCCAACGTTTACCACCTGACAGTCAGGTATCACATCTGTTCTGCACCTGCGTCACATGACTTTAAATACCAGCAGGTGGCAGTAGTCAAGATTCATTACTTAAAACAGGAAACTGGAAGAGCTACGACTGCTGGGATACAAAACATAAAACAAAGCTGCGCTTGCTTACAAGTCAGATTCATGTCTTATGAGCCATAACCTTTAAAAGCTGATGTTTCTTCAAGATCACTTTTTTTTACTTTAGTTACTGTGTAATGTTGCATAAATAATACCTGCATTAAAATTAAAATACTCAGAATTTACTTTTAAGGACTACAGAAAACAGCTGGTTTGGACTACAGCCCTCTACTTCCCCATTAGATGAAGACAATATTCTGAGTTTTTGACTCCGCCCACAGGAATACCCAAAAAAGGGCATAAGACGACATAGAGTTGGGTTAGTAGAGTGTTTTTTTGCCATGTCAGAGAGATGCTGTTATTTTCATCCCGGAGTCAAATCCTCTGTTTGGCCTTTGCTGAGGACAGCTTCCTCAATCTGACTTGACCTTTTCAAACATGCGCTAAACTGCTGTCGAATCACAACACACTGAACCAGCTACGCCAGTGGTTCTCAAGGGGGCCGCGAGATGGTGCCAGGGGGGCCCCAGTTTTATGAGATTTTATAAAATACATTAATTTATCATGAATTCTGTGTAATTAAACCAAAAAAAAATAAGGCTCCTAACCAAAAGCACTACTTTGAATCATTTTATATGTTTGTTTCATAAAATTGTTACATTTTAGCACAAATTTGTCATAAATTTTCTTTGGGGGGCCGCGAAGAAATGCACTGGACACAAGGGGGGCCGCACGCTGAAATAGTTTGAGAACCACTGAGCTACGCAACACAACTCATTACATATTTATCAATGAAGACTTCAGCCATTTTTAGGAGACATTGGTGTTTTTTAGGATACTGTTTTTTTTCACACAGGAAACATTAACGCGTGTTATATTGTGCACCGTAAACCCAATTAAAGTTTTTAAAAAAGAACCTGGTCTCAAAAAAGAACACAACTTCTGCTGGCAGTATTTCGGGTTTGGACCGAACGAGAATGGAGAGGTGGTAAATACGGATGAGGCAAAGTATGCAAATTGTGCAACAAAAAGGTTTGGGTTGTGTGATTTAATTTAATTGATTTGTGAGCATGTCTCTGCGCAAAAACTGTTCTGGATGTTAATAATAATTTAATTCTGTTTGTTGTATTTCTACTTTTTTATAAACTGCTACTTGTTGCTAATAAAAGTTGTTAATATTGTTGTGCGTGTTATTTTATTATTGTTTCAGTATTAGTGTTTAGTATTCAGTTTCTGAAGGGTTTAGGCACAAGCCAACATTATGGTGACGCTGTCTGAGCCTTTTGTCATAATTTTATAATTATTCATGGTAATACCGTCAAACCTCCTCCCTATTTTACCTTGGTATACGGTATCAAAATTTGAATACCGCCCAAGCCTAGAGCCCACCCATACTATGTAGAGAGTAAGAAACAATTCAGACAGTGTAAATATGCACTTGAGCTGCTACAATGCACACACATATGGAATTACTTCCAAAAAACCTTTAGGCATAAAGTAAATTCAAGCACTTTCAAGGGCCTGTGTCTATGCATGTTTATTTTCAAAAACTTTCCAGGGCCTTGATAATCCCCCCCCCAAATTCACAAACTTCAAGGACTCATGGGAACCCTGAACACAGGAAAAACGGGACCTCTAAATAATATTTACGTATTAAAATGAGAGACGCAACGTTCTGTGCGTTACCCTCTTTACTTCCGTTTTGTTTCTTGTGCACTGGTTGGCTATGCCGAAAAGCCAATCAGAATGATCGACTCCCAGATGAGTGCAACTGCCATGCTGAATCGACCAAAAATGGCGACTGTGACTTACTTTAGCCAATGATGCACAACACACTGATCAAACTGAGACAGATGATGCTCAAAACCTCCCTGACCACAGACCTTGATGTGTAAAGAGCAGGAAACTAATGATGCGTTCACACCAGCCATCAAGAGCAAATGTTTTCAATGTTAAGTCAATGTAAAGACGCGTTGATGTGCATTTGGAGGTCTCACGGCGCAAATGAAGCATTTAGCGCTGTGAGGTAGACATGATTCCGTCTCATTTGCACGTCTAGTTTGCACAAATGGTGCGAATTGAGGGTTGGGAAACGCGCAAGTTAAAAATTTTGAACTTTGGTGGAAAAACGCGCTGCGTTAACCAATCAGGAGCTTGCTGTAGTAGGGACGTGATCACTGGAAGCGAGCGGAGTTGCAGAAGCCCCTCCCATTATGCGAATTTCCGCGTGAATGTCTCAATGACTAGAATTTCACGTGAAGCGAGTACACTCAAAATGTTCAAGCGTCTAACTACGTGCGGTACACACGAATTTGACGCCTCAACCGCGTCTGGTGTGAACCCAACATAAATGTAAAGCGAAAGAAACTCTCTGCATTCACACTGGATTCACATTCTGCTCCGGATCACTACTCGATATTACTCGTATATAACCATTCATGATTATTATTGAATAACTGACTGTGAAAGTTCAAAACGTACATTAACCTTAAAATGAGAAGTTAATATAGAAAACCAACACATTAACATTAATCCTGTTAACTAGTAAAATCATGAGGTGCTTAATATTGAAATGAGTTTATTGTAAAGTTGAGCGTCTCATACAGGAACAGACACACACATTTCTCTGAAGCTCTCTCTCTCTCTCTCATTCGCTCTCTGTCTCTGTGTGTGTGATGTATTCAGTATATTAGCTCTTACAGATCAATAACGCTGGTTTTATCACAGTGCTGATGGGATCCAATTGCTTTCGGGACAATTTGCCACAGCAGTAACTGTCCATTTATCAAATCAGAGCTGAGATCCGACTCGCTAGCCTTCACTCTTTACTCTACTGTCTCTCTCTCTCTCTCTCTCTCTCTCTCTCCTGACAGACAGACAGCACAGAGATTCATTTATCAGGATTGATTGACGTGTGAGATCCTCCTCAGGACCGTCCGTTCAGTCTGATGAAAAACACCTGACACTCATCACTGAATACAGTCATCATTACATCACATCAATACAGAAGAGATGATGTATAATAAATGTCTGTCAGGGTGATCAACACCCGACGCACACACACATATAACCTCATGAAGTCTACGGACACAAAAGGGTCTGAAAGTTTTAAGGTGTCACCTGTGCACACGGCCTCACTGATCGATTAACAAAGCGTTTGTGTGTATGTGTGTGTATCCTGTATTTATTAAAGTTGTATGTTATTGTGTTTTAACTCATATCTGTCTCACTGTCCTGGGACTCGTATAAGAGAGAGACGAACCCCCGTGTGTCCGATCGTACACACACACATCGGAGAAAAATCAAAGAAAAGAAATGAAGTATTAGAAAACAACGATAAATGATGTTGTTAAATGAGGACTGGAGAGAAGCAACCGGTCGTAACGCAGACAACGACACAGTAAAAGATGAATGAATGAGTCAGGATGAGGAAAATTCATGTAATTCAGATATGCAGCATCTTTCAGTTACAGTCAGTTTACAACTTGTTGTCATTTTGTTATTATTAGTTTTTCTCTTTATATCACATTTTCAATGTCTTACATTTTGTGATGAGTTTTCTGCAGTGAAAGTGTTTCTTTAGGTATGAGGTCATTTTACAATTTTGTGAATAACTTTGTCAACTTTGGTTCAGATAATTGACGTATCCATTAAGGCATTTTTATTCTTATAACAGGGATTTTTGTAAGTACCTAAAAATTAAATGTATAAGTTTTATGTGTCAAAAATATTTTCTTTTAATTTAAGCAACATTAATTAAAGGGTACATATGAAGAGTTTCGTTGCAAAACGAGATAACCACATTTTTTTTAATTGTTCAGAAATCTCATTTTTTGGTTGTGCATACCAATTAATTTCAATGCAACTGCAGTTGGTTTGTTTTTATTTAAACCTTCTAACTTAAAAAATACAGCTAAGTAGCACCATAAAACAAAATAATAACATGATAACATAATAATAAACATGTTTTGACAAAAATGTTAAAAAATTTATTTATCTCGTTTTGCAACAAATCTCTTCATATTCATATACCATTATGATGATCAGTGTTTGCATTATCAGCTTATTTGCATGTTAAATAACACACCCAAAATGCCACATTTTTGCTTACACCTACTAAGTGGCAATTTTAACATGTTATAATAAATTATCTGTGGGGTATTTTGAGCTAAAACTTCATATATGTGCTCTGGGGACACCAACGATTTATTTTACATCTTTACGAAGTTTTGTGCCATGGCCCCTTTAATACTACAAAACATGATGTTTATGTTTATTTATCCTGACTGCTAAATGTTGCTCGAATGTGTCATATATTTATATAAGGAGCTTAGATGCAAAAGCCTCTAAACACCACCTACATCAAAAATTAGAAAATGACATGTAATGACATCGCATGTATTATACGTTCATCAAATACTTTTGCTTCAAATCTGCTTAATCGCAGCGTCAGGCCATTCAGAAATATTGATTTGTTGTCCTAATTCATTCCTATAAAAAAATGCTTATTTACAAGAAAACATATCAGATGCACTTAAAGGGTTTTGCATCTGAACTCCTTATATTTACATACTGTTAAACAATTATTCCAAAGATTTGATTTAATTTTAATTATAACAGGGGGGCGGTTTCCCGAACAGGGATTAGACTAGTCCTAGACTAAAATACAGTGGGGCAAAAAAGTATTTAGTCAACCACCAATTGTGCAAGTTCTCCCACTTAAAAAGATGAGAGAGGCCTGTAATTTTCATCATAGGTACACTTCAACTATGAGAGACAAAATGAGGAAAAAAATCCAGAAAATCACATTGTCTGATTTTTTAAGAATTTATTTGAATGAATGAATGAATGAATGAATGAGCTTTTTATTGCCAGGTATGTTTACACATACGAGGAATTTGTTTTCGTGACAGAAGCTCCGCAATACAACAGAATGACAGAATTTGCAATTTATGGTGGAAAATAAGTATTTGGTCAATAACAAAAAAGCAAGATTTCTTTCTCTCACAGACCTGTAACTTTTTCTTTAAGAGAATCCTCTGTCCTCCACTTGTTACCTGTATTAATGGCACCTGTTTGAACTTGTTAGCAGTATAAAAGACACCTGTCCACAACCTAAAACAGTCAGAATGCAAACTCAACTATGGCCAAGACCAGAGAGCTGTCAAAGGACACCAGAAACAAAATTGTAGACCTGCACCAGGCTGGGAAGACTGAATCTGCAATAGGTAAGCAGCTTGATGTGAAGAAATCAACTGTGAGAGCAATTATTAGAAAATGAAAGACATACAAGAACACTGATAATGTCCCTCGATCTGGGGCTCCACGCAAGATCTCATCCCGTAGGGTAAAAATTATCACCAGAATGGTGAGCAAAAATCCCAGAACCACATGGGGGAACCTAGTGAATGACCTGCAGAGAGCTGGGACCAAAGTAACAAAGGCTACCATCAGTAACACACTATGCAGCCAGGGACTCAATTCCTGCAGTGCCAGATGTGTCCACCTGCTTAAGCCAGTACATGTCCGGACCCGTCTGAAGTTTGCTAGAGAGCATTTGGATGATCCAGAAGAAGAGTGGGAGAATGTCATATTGTCAGATGAAACCAAAACATAACTTTTAGGTAGAAACTCAACTTCTTGTGTTTGGAGGAGAAAGATGCTGAGTTGCATCCAAAGAACACCATACCTACTGTGAAGCATGGGGGTGGAAACCTCATGCTTTGGGTCTGTTTTTCTGCAAAGGGACCAGGACAACTGATCCGAGTTAAGGAAAGAATGAATGGGGCCATGTATCGTGAGATTTTGACTCAAAACCTCCTTTCGTCAGCAAGGGCATTGAAGATGAAACGTGGCTGGATCTTTCAGTATGGCAGTGATCCCAAACATACCGCCCGGGCAATGAAGGAGTGGTTTCGTAAGAATAATTTCAAGGTCCTGGAGTGGCCGAGCCAGTCTCCAGATCTCAACCCCATAGAAAATCCTGTGAGGGAGTTGAAAATCTGAGTTGCCCAGCGACAGCCCTAAAACATCACTGCTCTAGAGGAGATCTGCATGGAGGAATGGGCCAAATTACCAGCAACAATATGTAAAAACCTTGTGGAGACTTACAGAAAACGTTTGATCTCTGTCATTGCCAACAAAGGGTATATAACAAAGTATTGACATAAACTTTTGTTATTGACTAAATACTTATTTTTCACCATAATTTACAAATAAATTCTTAAAAAATCAGACAATGTGATTTTCTGGATTTTTTTTCTCATTTTGTCTCTCATACACTCAAAAAATGGGTTTTGTAGCACTGTTCATTATACACAAATATATTTAGTTACATTAAAACATACACATTTATTTTTAAGACAAAATACAAGTGTAATGTGTTATGCTAAATCAATTTGTTATTCACTCTAGTTTACCTAACTACCTATCTTTAAACTAAAGTAATTGGTTTACTTTTGCGATTCAAACTACCGGATGTGACGTCATTTAACGACTTCCACGAAGACGGCGCGGAGCTCTGGCGCGCAGGTGATGGTGTTTCCGGTAAGTGAACTAAATACGTTATTTCTTCAATCTATCTTAAAACATTGTTGAGGCAACTTTATTTTATGTTGAAGTCGATGGTGTTTGTGTTCGATGGTGATGATTTCACGTCATTTGTGCAGCGGTGAGGTAAAGTGTGTTATTTGTGCGTTTCAAATGTAATGGAGTGCTTCACGCGATCTGTCGTGTGACGTGTTTAAACCGTATTAAACGTGATGTACTTGTGTTTAAACGGTATTAAACGTGTTGTTCATTTTCGGGTCATTTTTAGTGTTTTATGATAGCAGCAGTGTTGTAAACTGTGTGATTTGTGCGTTTCAAAATGAATGGATTGCTTCACGTGTTTGTGGTGAGTTGATCTTCGATTTTCTGTCGTGTTCCGGTGGTAACGTTAGCCATTGAACTTGTTTTACTGGTGATAATACTAGTTTTTGAAACGTATTTTCCTGTGTTTAGTCAGAGCATTTTCTCAAGGGGTTCTTAAAGTTTATTTTTTGTTGTTACTCTGAATGAATATTTACTTAAAGTTATGTTGAAATGTAAAATTTGTGATCTAAGTTAAATTACTAAAACATTAAAGACTGCTGCACGTGCGTTGTGGGGTTATCATAGATATCATTGTACATATTCAAATTGATATATTCAAGACATGTTATGCTCTACTTGTTCATTTAAGTAGGAATTATGCTACAGATGTAATATTGCATGACGACAAAGGCCCACTTTCACTTGTAATTTGTGTGCAAGGCATGCAGTGCAGTGTCATCAGAAAAAGAATACTTTGCTCACATAAACAGTCACTTAAAGAAAAGTAAAACGGTATTTTGCATGTTATCAGGTTGTGATTTCCAATCAAATGTCAATGGGACTTTTATATCACACAAAAACAGAAAACACAACCAGCATTCACTGAGTGATTTTAAGCCTGGTGTAGTTTCCATTGCTGAAGTATTACAGGAGGCCAAAAGTTTTTATAGTGATGAGGCAAGTGATGCTTTTGTTCATGACTGAAGCCAGATGTGTTTTATTAAAACAGATTATTTAAACTAGAGCATATCACACTTTTTTAGGTAAACTGCATTGTATGTTAAAGTCTGTCAGTGCCTATTTTAGTTAGCTGATAATTGATTATCCATTGCTACATTGTTATATGGTTGGTGCTTTGTTTGGTGACTTTGAAAAGACAAGTCCACGCATATGTTGTAAAATATGCTTTTATTTTGTTAAATGGACAATTCATAAGTTAATGTTTTTTAATCATACTTACAATTGATTTAAAAAAAATAATTAACTAAATTTTATTTGTTTTCCACAGTCATACCACAAAGACTTCTCCAGTCTGGCTAAAAGTTACAAAAGGTGATCCTTCAGTATGCCATTTCTACTTCAGTGAGTGACCTGTCAAAGGAAGAAGAAAAACAATGTAATCTACAAGGACATTTAAGGCTGCAGTTCATGGATTCTGACTTGGGCAATTAGTTTTTAAATCTCATGTACACATCTGAAATTCAAGACAAAAGTACACTAAAGGTGGTATTTCTGACAACACCAAGTGATTGTGACAACTCGCCCCCACCACAACTGAACAGTTTTCAAAGGAGTACCTGCTCATCACCAGCTCTTTCACTTTCATCCTGTGACACAGTAGTTTTGTCAACCCCATCTACTTCATTAAGCTCTGACTGTGTTGCAAAAGCGTGTTTTGCCAAATATATAACAAAACTGAGAAAAATTGGCTGTACTGAAGTGAAATTAAATTTACTCAAGCCCAAACCAGCTGGAATTTCCAGTGCTGCTTATCATATAAAAAAAAACATGCAACGCTTTGGTTAACTACTGCCCTTACCATCCACAAACGGAGACATCCAAAACACTGGAAGTAGTCAGTGTAATACTTCTGTCTGAAATTAAAAAGAACAATGAGAAAACATTATGGACAAGACTTTTTCTATCAGGAGACATGAGGTTGTCAAGGAGTCGCCTTCAATAGCAGATTTCAAAACTAGATGGCCTGCTCTTTTCAGAAGGGAAGAGGTGAGTGAAAAGTTTTTGAGTCATTTATGTTTAACTTTATTGGCTTTGTGGTAACAATAATTTATTGTGTTTTGTAGATTTGTGCAGAGTTTAAAAGAATCGCAACAGCCCCATTGGTGTCTACATACTTGGCGAAGATGGATCAATATTCTGCAAAGCTTATAAGGATCTATGCAAAACGAGGAGTCATCAATTGACCGAGAATTAAAAACCACAACACGGGTATGAAGAACTGCACTCATTAAAACCTTATAATAAAACTTCTTTTTGCACTGGTGAAATTGGAATTAGAAAGTTTCTGGAACTTGTAAAAAAGAAACAAAGGTACAGTTTAACGCAGGGGTGGGCATCGAGGGCCACAGTCCTGCAGAGTTTAGCTTCAACCTTAATCAAACACACCTGAATGTAATTTCCAAACAGTTCTGAAGACTTCAATTAGATTTTTCAGCTGTGTTTGATTAGGGTTGGAGCGAAACTCTGCAGGGCTGTTGCCCTCGGGACCAGGAATTGCCCACCCCTGGTTTAAGGTGTCCCTTTTTGTTGTTGTTTTCCACTTACATGCTGTATTTTGCATAATAATCTAAAAATAAAGGTAAATGTTTACCTGATATTGTGAATGCTACAATTAATACAATTTTGATATTTACATATTTAGACTGACAACATTGATCAGGCTCCGATCTTTCTTTGTCTACCTGAATGAAGACCTGACCAGTCTAATTAAAGAGTATTTGGTAAGTATATGTGCATACATATACTTTGCTGTATTATCAAGGAATTGAAATGTTGTGGTATCCCAGGTGAAAAAGTAGTACACTTCCATAATGTACTTACAGTGCTCTATTTTTAAACTAATTTATACTTGATATACTAAAAATTATTCTTTAGTACTTTTTAAGATGTTCTTAAGATTATCTAAGTGTACTTATGTGTGCTGTTTTGAGACATGATTATTAACTAAAATGTGCTTTGAATATACTATCTCTGTTTTAAAAATGTATTAGTTAAAACTTGTAAACTTGAACCCAACTTTCAAAGATGGGTTCAAGTTTACTACGAGTGGTACCTAAATACATTTTTAAAATACATTTTTAGCACATTTTAGTTCATATTCATGGTGTCTCAAAAATAGAACAGGGAAGTACAATTATACCTTGTTCACACTGTCAGTCTAAATCTGATTTTGGTGGATATTTGAATCCAGTCACATTTAGAAAGTGTGAACTGCCAAAAACCACATGAAATCAGTGTTTTTTCAAATCTGTTTCGGGCTACATCCATGGGTGGTTTAAAATCCTTTTCAAATCGCATTTCTGGAAATCCAAGTCAGTCTGACCGCTCTGATCGCATTTGTGTAGCTTTTCGGTTATGTCATGCTGTTGCGTCACATAAAACATAAACACGTCAGATGTTGAGGCAGATTGTCGTGCCAGTGCAACGTCATTGCCATAGAAACATTGTAGATAATCCAGAAAACGGCAGAACGCTACAGGACGCACAGAACGGTTGTGATCCACAATATGGACAATGAGTTTGTCAAATCCGATATGCCCTGAAATCTAATTTAGACTGACATTGTGAACAATGTACAAGATGTTCTTAAGGTTGTCTTAAGAAGTACAAAAGAAGAATTTTTAGTATATTATGTACAAAATTAGTGCATGAAAATAGAGCACTTTAAGTACATTATGGACGTGTACTTTTTCACCTGGGATAACTTTTTATTTTATCTCATCTCCATATTTCAAACCTTCTTTCTAATGCAGAAAACAAGGTATGTTGGTAAGCAAACAATACTTGCCCTCTTTGACTTTTTGGCTGTTGTACATTATGGAATGAGAACGTTCTTAAAATACTTCAGTTTTACAGAATCAAGTGATGTGGTTTTGAATAACATTAAATGGTAAATAAGAGATTTTCTGAACTTATTAATAAACATAAAATAATTGTATCATTGTCATGCTCACCTGCAGGATACAGATGCACCCAGTACCCAGGAGGCGTTCCAGAAGATGGTGATGTGAGTCCTTGTTGCAAAAATGTATGGTTCAGACATCGAAGACAGCCCAGCAGATGTTGGAGTGTTATTGAAGGGATTAAGAGTTCTTGGACCTCAACAACATTGTGTATGCGACAACCATGCTGATGGGACTGATATATGCACTGAACTTGAGCTACTTTCCTGAATTCAGGTACACTTTTGAAGTATTGCAGTTGTTGTTTCTGGAGCTAGATGGGAAGTAACTATCTCATAAAGTTCAGACGCTGAAGACCAAGCCTTTTGCAGATGTTTTGAGAAAGGAATGTTTTAATATTTCATATGTAAATGCCATGTTTTTGAAATGGAGTTTTCGTGCATTTCATTTGTCAGTAACTGTAAAAAAAATTGTAATGTTGTTATAAGGTTACATTGTAATATCCAAAGTCCTTAAAAACTTTGCAAGCTTTTCAAGTTGATGAGTGCATCTCATTTGTTGGTATATCCTTTACAGTATCTGTAGTTTAAGTGCAATAAACATGGCTTGAAGAACTGGTGTATGAGATTTCTTTTTTGAATAAAATGAATGCTATATAGAGTTTATTACAAAAAGTATATTTTTGTGTGTGATGTACTTGAAATAGACATTGTTGTGTTAAAGTAACTAAAAGTAATTGGATGGAACCACTGTCCACAATGTAATTGAGTTGTATGAATAAACTACTCTTGAGTTGGACAAGCAAAACATATTTGATTCGTTTGAACAAGTTAAACACATGTTCAGAAAACGTAACAATCTTAAGTTGTGGATAAGTAACTAAGATAATTTTATTGAACATTACCACTTCACATTAGTTATTTATTATTCAACTGTGTTGCTGCAAATAAAGAATTTGGCATTGACTGAAAACAACCCTTAAATGTTAAAATAAATTAACTGGGTTGTGTGGAACCACTGTCCACAATAAAATTGTGTTCGTTTAAAGTATCATTTTTTTGAGTGTAGTTGACGTGTACCTTTGACAAAAATTACAGGCCTCTCTCATATTTTTAAGTGTGAGAACTTGAACAATTGGTAGCTGACTAAATACTTTTTTGCCCCACTGTAAATGTAGGAGCTATCTAAACTGAAAACAACTTGTCCTGACATATCTTAAAATACATTAGTGACCTTTCTTCTGCCTTAAAATGCACACAAGTAATGTTTGTTAAAACTAGCTATATTTTCTAATTAATCTAAGTTCTAGTCCTTGCTTGAGCTAATGCCTGTCCCGAAAACCACCCCAATAGGTTTTAGTTTATTCATGCATGGGCATTTTTTTTTTATCTTAAATGTGGGGATATTTTTACTTGTTAATTTGCATTATTTTTTGTAATAGTACAGTATTGATCATTATAGACACACAGTTTAATAATAACACAGAGGGATTTGACATCATTTGTAAATTCACTGAACCACTTTAGTGATTAAATAACAATTTAAAGGATCGAAAAGTGATCTGCTTGACCACAGATTTTTTTATTCAGCCTATTTAAGTCTTTGTGGTAAATAAATGAACACACATTTTGGTTTTGAGAAGACAATTTTTTAAAAGCAACCAGTAAAAATAATAAATGTAAATCTGTGTGCGGTTAGTTGTGTTGCATATTGTTTTATGTGTGAGGTCATTGGTGAATAAGTTTGTGATTGTTTAAGTGTGTGTACCTGAGGCAACAGTATTGATGGCTCCTTCTTGTCCAATGATGTGCTCCTTTAATCTGCGCTCCAGAGGAAACCTGCGTCTCTCTTCAGCTTCTCTCTTCTTTTGAGACTCCACATACTGCAGATATACACACAAACATCATCAGACTATAACACACACACAGGTTTCTATCAGTAATACAGGATTGTAATGTCAAATTAAGTCAAATTTATTTATATAAAGATGCATTGTTTCAAAGAGTGATGAAAACAGAAAAAAGAAAGAAACCACAAAAAACAGGAAAACTGTTAAACATACAGTATTATTGCACATTTTTGTCTCTTTACAATCAATGATATCACCGGCAGATTATCAACTCTCCAAACAGGATTACTGTGGATTACATTAATAATCCAACTAACCATCTGTGTTAAGTACATTTGAGTCTCCTCTACTCTTACTGATAGCCAAAATACTGAATAAATAAACATGTAGACCCTTCAGTGTGTTAGTTTAGACAGCACATCATCTAAACACTGATCTCATAGATGTATACTTTGTCTCCGACTCCTTTAACAGTGTTTGCATCTCTCCATCTTTAGCGTAGGCGAGTGGAGTGTGTCCTAATGTATTCTGCTGTAAAGGGTTGGCACCTGCAAGCAGCCAGAGGCCAAAAGTCAAAGGTTAACATCAGGATCTGTGGTCAAGCGCTTGTGTCTCTGTCAGGGGTAAGTGTGTCATGAATGGACCTCAGTCGGGGGGTCTTCAGCATCCGGACATCAGCGTATGTGTCTGTATGAGTCACATTATTAAAACACAACAGTGTGCTGATGACCTTTAATGATCTCACACTGTTCCTCTGTGGAAACCACAACACGTCACGACTTCACCTGACAGACGCTTTTCCGTTTGGACACATTGTGTGTGTTTGTGTCGGGGGGTCACCGCTGATGTTTAGCAGTGCCTTTTGCCCTGACCCTGTCACATACACACACGCGTGCCGATACAGCAAAATCACAACTACTAAGACACATAAAGCAGGTGGGTATCATCATTACCAAAATATTAAAGGGGACATATCACAAGACTTTTTTAAGATGTCAAATAAATCTTTGGTGTCTCGGAGTACATATGCGATGTTGTAGCTCAAAATACCATATAGATAATTTATTGTAACATGTTAAAATTGACACTTTGTAGGTGTGAGCCAAAATGTCCCGTTTCTGGGAGTGTCCTTTAAAAAGCAATTAAAGAGCTGATAAAATGTAAACACTGATCACCATAATGTTGGTTTGTTGAAATTGAAACTCAATTGTGCTGTCAATTATTTTGTCTTTCTTTCTTTCTTTCTTTCTTTCTCTCTGTACTAAATGGCAGTGTTGTAGTTGGATAGTGCAGATTAAGGGGCAGTATCATCCCCTTCTGACATCACAAGGGGAGCCAAATTTCAAATTATCTATTTTTTCACATGCTTGCAATAATGGTAATAGGTTTATCTTTTTCACATTTTCTAGGTTGATAGAAGCACTGGGGAACCAATTATAGCACTTAAACGTTTAAAAAGTCAGATTTTCATGATATGTCACCTTTAAATAATAAGAGTCGTATCTTGCACTTAAAAAATGATGGGTTACTTTCAACCCAGAATTGGGTCAAAAAGAGACAAACCCAGCCTCTTGGGTTGTAATTCAACATATGCTGTGTTGTTTCAACCCATTGTTAGGTCAAATACAAAACATGTTTGGGTTAATTTGCCCCGGATGGCTACAATCCGCCCTTTTTTGACCCAATGCTGGGTTGAAAATAACCCAGCACTTTTTATAGTGTAGTGTCATCTGCTGAATAAATGAAAGCGTCAAGTCTCTTTCAGTTGACACATTTCTACTGTAATGCCGTACCCGACCCTAATGCAAAGAAATAGACAGAAATAAAAACATCACTCCACATTAAATTAGACACAAACTCACTCGACAGAACAAACATTTCCTTCCCTTCCTCGAAAAATACAGTTTATCCACAAACACAGAATCAATATCTGTACAGAGGCGTCTTTACGGGGCTGTCGAGTCCCTGGGCATTGTGGGTAATCGCCCGGATTATTGATAAAACCTTAAACGTGTCTGTCTAACAAATCTCAATCGATAGAGGACGAACAAGAGGAAGAAAACTAATAAAGAAACACACGACAGCCGTCTCGCTGCTCTACGGCGAGTCTCTCTTTCCAACATAATAAATAGCATCATTTAGTGCCCTAATATCACACACGACTCCCAACAGGCTCAGAGCTGCAGGGTGACTCTCTCTCTCTCTCTTTCTCTTTCTCTCTCTGTGCAGCTGGTGGCAGAGCAGTGAACTGTGGGGAGGTTTGACCCCAGGGGTCAGGGTTCACAGTTCGGGTGATCAGTCACGTCTCACAGCCGCCGGGAGTCAGGGACAAACCTACGGATCTTCCCCGGGCAGGGTGAGCTCTTCTGGGGCAGCGAGCGGCCGAACACAAACCTCCAGGACAGCGGTGATAGATCGAGACGTGGACTGACCGCTCGCTCAGGAGGGAAATAAAGCGAGTCACCTGCCCGCAGGTAAGATGTTCGTACTCGTCTTTGGCCTCCCCAGACTAAAGCTATGAAATTGCTGAAAAATGTGCCCAGAAGTTAAATGGAAAAACATGTCCACCATATGAAAAATGGTTCATTAAGAGACAAACACTGTGTTTTAAGGAGGCTCGACACAACCAGACACCAGTGAATCTGTCTGCCTGCACCGCAATGAACCAATCAGAGCCATGCACCTTACAATCTGCTCAACATAAGGGAAGTATAATGTTAAACACTGAAAGAGAGTATTGTAATGTGCTGCTCACTCTCAATGCATTAGAGCAGAGCCGTCTCATGGTGATGATGTCATCGCTGTGATGGATACAGCTCGCCGTCAGATGTGGCGCTGCCCTGTCTGTGGGGGCGTGGCTTAATTCCACTAAGATTTCTGGGTAATGCGTTCCACACCGTAATCTAATTTCTCAGCATCAAAATAAGCTATCTTGTTCTTTGTTTTGGGTCATTTCTGTCACTTCAATCTAAAAATGCGTCTGCTTCCAAAAAACATCAAGTGATTTATAGAAAGTGCCGACATTTACAGTGAGAGTCTAACCACACACGAGAGAGAGAGAGAGAGAGAAAGAGAGACAGTGTATTTAAGGATTATATATTATATACTCTGTGTGGGTGCTATAGCTCAGCTGAGCCCTTTGGCTATAATAACAAACTCATGTAAATCACATTAGACGTGTCCTGTCATTTCACATGTGTGGGTCACATAACCCACAGTTTCTTTCCTCCAGAGGTCAAAGGTCGAGTCTGACAGCCTCAGGCTAACAGGAAGAGAACACAGCTCTGTATCTGTGCGAATCATCATAAACACACAACACGAGTAAAACTGAAACAAGGTTTACTGAAGGAAATGTGGGAAGCCTTGGCAGAACCCTGAGGGTTTGTGTGGTTGTGGTTTCAGTCGCACCTGCCATGAACATCTTGTGTGTAAAGTGAACAACTCTTCATCAAAGCAGTCGTTTATTTCGTCGTGTGACCTCACCTGCGTCCAGCAGCATACGGACGGTCCTCAGGTCATCGGCCAGAACGGCATAATGCAGCGCTGTACAACCACGAAAACTGGCCCGACTGCTCAGACGATTGCTGAACTCATCCTCTCTGCTCACCAACACTGACAGACAGACAGACAGAAGGATGAATCTCAAGAAAACAAAGGTTTATTTTTAGTGTAAGCACTAAAGATGTGGTGTGATAAACTCAGAACACATTTAATATCTGACTTTACAAGGACAAGGGACTTCTTAAGATTTCAAATAAAAAGTTGGTGTCCCAGAGTACACATGTGATGTTTTAACTCAAAATACTCCACAGATAATTTATTATAGCATGTTAAAATTGACACTTTGTAGGTGTGAGCAAAAGTGTGCCGTTTTGAGTGTGTCCTTTAAAATGCAAATGAGTTGCTAATGCAAACACTGATCACCATAATGGTGGTTTGTTGAAATTAAAACTCAATTATGCTGTCAATTATTTTCTCTCTCTACACTTAATGGCAGTGTTGTTGTTGGATAGTGCAGATTAAGGAGCGTTGTTATAATAAGATCCCCTTCTGACATCACAAGGGGAACCAAATTTTAATGAGCTTGCAGATAATGGTTTACCAAAACCAAGTTACTGGGTTGATCTTTTTCACATATTCTAGGTTGATAGAAGCACTGGGGACCCAATTATAGCACTTAAACATGGAAATGTCAGATTATCTTCATAAGTCCCCTTTAAAAAAAATAATAATAATGCCTTCCTTTGATTTTAAAGTGATGTATCAGCTGGATTACTTCTTTATTACAAATTGTATAAAGTCACATATGTAGAGAAACTATGACAATAAATGCAGAAAATACATAAAAACTAAAAGAAGAAGAGAAAGAGAGAGGGGGGGGGAGAGAGAGAGAGAGATATAGAGATATTATAATAACAGGATGTTGGTGATAATATTCTACGAGCTGTTAAAATAAGACAAACAGTTTGAATTAACAACAGACATGTATAAGTGCTCATATCAAATGTACAATTATTCCCTGTACAAAAACGCACACAAAAATAAATCAGAGAACAGGAACAATGTTTTTCTTCTGTCACTGTACAGAAACATATTTTCTCTCTGGGCTGCTGTCAGGCGGGTCGTCACGGGTAAATAATGTCTAAGAGCCCGGATAATCACAACAAACTCAATAAACCGTCAGACGGCCGGAGCAGAGCAATCAATCACACACACACACGCACGCACACGCGCGCACACACACACATACAGAATATTCTCATATTCCACACACAGACACACACATACATACACTCATTCATCACAGTGCTTCAGGGAAAGATGTTCCTTCAAGACCAAAAAACTGCCAACAAAACAAATGTGAGTAATATACATACAGCAGTGTGATATGACATCAGCTCTGCATGTGTGTGTTTGTGTGTGTAAACAACACTAACAAATAACACGCAACTAAATGAATCGAGTGCCGATATGCAAACAGCAAAGTGTGTGTGTTTTATGTGTCTTTGGTTTAAATTGATCTGTGTAATAACCCACACATATGCTCTGTCTGTGTGTGGATGATGCTTCATAACACATGATGAAGATCAGCCTGGTGGTGATGATGATGGTCATGTAAATGTGTCATATATGCATCTTCTCACCCTCTAATGAGTGAACACTCTTCTCCCGGGCGGTCTCATAAACGCTGCTGAAGTCATCGCCCATGTTTGGATCAGCACCCATCTCTAACAAAACCTTCACCACACTGTAAGAGAGACAGACAACAAGTCACAGAATGAAGTCAGCGGAGATTCATAAGAAAAATTCAGGTGTTGTACAATAAATGTGACAAAATATTCATAAAACACAGAAGAACAAACTTGAGAGAAAAAGACAGACAGAGAGAGAAACCTCAAAGAGGCAAGAGAGCGTATGGGGTGCAGTGGAGTGTCTAGAGTGTATCCCAGGTGCACTGGAGTGTCCAGAGAGTGTCTAGAGAGCATCTTGGGTGCAGTGGAATGTTCAGAATGCATTTTGGGTGCAGTGGAGTGTCTAAAGTGTGAATGGGGTGCAAGTGTCTAGAGAGAGTATCAGGTGCACTGGAGTGTTAAGAGAGAATATTTTGTGCAGTGAAGTGTCTAGAGAGAGTATCAGGTGCACTGGAGTGTTTAGAAAGTGTCTCTGGTGCACTGGAGAATGTCTAGAGAGTGTCTTGGGTGCAATAGAGTGTCTAGAGAGTGTCTCGGGTGCAGTAGAGTGTTAAGAGAGTGTCTCGAATGCAAGGGAGCGTCTAGAGAGTGTCTGGGGTGCACTGGAGTGTTTAGAGAGCGTCTCGAGTGCACTGGAGTGTCCAGAGAGTATCCCGGGTGCAGTGAAGTGACTAGAGAGCATCTTGGATGCAGTGGAAAGTTTAGAATGCATTTTGGGTGCAGTGAAGTGTCTTGAGAGAGTGTCAGGTGCACTGGAGTGTTTAGAAAGTCTCTCGGATGCACTGGAGTGTCTCGAGAGTGTCTCGGATGCAGGGGAGTGTCTAGAGAGCATCTTGGGTGCACTGGAGAGTGTTTAGAGAGTGTCTTGGGTGCAATGGAGTGTCTAGAGAGTGTCTCGGTGCACTGGTGTGTCTAGAGAGTGTCTCGGGTGCACTGGAGTGTTTAGAGAGCATTTTGAGTGCACTGGAGTGTCTAGAGAGCGTCTTGGGTGCAGTGGAATGTTTAGAATGCATTTTGGGTGCAGTGGAGTGTCTAGAGAGTGTATAGGGTGCAATGAAGTGTCTAGAGAGCATCTCAGGTGCAGTGGAATGTTGAGAGAGTGTATCGGGTGCACTGGAGTGGCAAGAGAGCGTGTCTCAGGTGCACTAGAGTGTCTCGGGTGTAGTGGAGTGTTGAGAGAGCGTCTCGGGTGCAGTGGAGTGTCTTAAGAGTGACTCGGGTGCAGTGGAGTGTCTAGAGAGTGTATCAGATGCACTTGAGTGTCTAGAGAGCGTCTTGGGTGCAGTGGAGTGTCCACAGAGCGTAGGGGGTGCAGTGGAGTGTCTAGAGAGCATCTTGGGTGCAGTGGAGTGTTTAGAGAGCATCTCGGATGCACTGGAGTGTCTAGAGACGTCTGGTGCAGTGAAGTGTCTAAAGAGTGTCTCGGGTGCAGTGGAGTGTCTAAAGAGTGAATCGGGTGCAGCGGAGTGTCTAAAGAGTGTATTGGGTGCACTGGAGTGTACAGAGAGCTTCTTTAGTGCAGTGGAGTGTCCACAGAGCGCCTCAGGTGCAGTGGAGTGTTTAGAGAGCATCTCAGGTGTAGTGGAGTGTTTAGAGAGCGTCTCGGATGCACTGGAGTGTCTAGAGAGTGTCTGGTGCAGTGAAGTGTCTAGAGAGCGTCTCGGGTGCATTGGAGTGTCTAGAGAGTGTCTGGTGCAGTGAAGCATCTAGAGAGCATCTCGGGTGCAGTGGAGTGTTTAGAGAGCGTTTCAGGTGCAGTGGAGTGTCTAGAGAGCTTCTTGGGTGCAGTGGAGTGTTTAGATAGTGTCTGGTGCAGTAAAGTGTCTAGAGAGTGTATCAGGTGCAGTGGAGTGTTTAAAGAGTGTATCGGGTGCATTGGAGTGTCCAGAAATGTATCGGGTGTACTGTGCCTCTCAAGGGTGACTCGGGTGCTGCAGAGTGTTTATTCATGAGAGGGTAGGGAGTTCCAAAAAATGGACCATATGTGTGAGAGCAAAGTTGTGACCCTGAGCAAAGCACAAAGTCAAACACACCAGGGTAAATGTGTGCTAAGTCTCCAAAAGAATTGAACAGCACAGAATGCTGAAGAATAAAGTTACAAATCATGGGATAATTTTTCGTGGTTATAATAAAATAGATTTTTAGTGGCTTTATCATTCCAGCTGTTTTCAAAATCACAATTTCTTTTCATTTGATTGGATGAGAGATGCAGCTTTGTATGTCTCAAAAGCATTTGAAAAAATCTCAGGACACTGAGTGAACACAGAAACTGACAACAGAGCGATAGATCCAGGAGTGTTGTTTACAACACGATATTCTTAAAAACAAACAAACAAACCAAATATACGATACATGATTTCAGAGATGTCTGAAAACAAGCTGATGTCACATCAGACGATGAGCAGGACTGAGCTCTGTGTGAGGAACATACGGACACACACCTGCCTCTGTCTACCTGTGTTTACAAAACACACCTCAGACAGATCGCTTTTCCGCTAGAGGAACACCAGACCCAAAGTGTCCAGCTGTCCATTAATGTCTATCTCTATCAGACAGGTGGTACAAGCAGAGGTCAATGTGTGTGTGTATCTGATACTTTCAGAATGTATCTTGAAAAGCTCTATTGAAGCTTTATACAGAATATACAGAGACCTAAAATATATCATTGATGTCAGTAGATCAGGATTTTACCTCGAATAAAGACATCAAACACAAAAACACAAACTAATAAAACACAAACTAGTTTATACAACGAATAATCATAAGAAAATTAATGAACAGAAAGTATAAAATTCAAAACTTGATGAAGAAATCTTACTGCGCATCAGTCAAATATTTTAGCAGGTTTGCTATCTGATTATTACTCAAGTTTGGCATCGTTTTGCATTCATAATGATATATTTTAAATCCTTACACAATATACTTACACTACAGTAGTTTAAAAACTGGTCAAATAAAACTTTGGTGTGTCTACATTAATTGTATGTTTTTCTTTTTGTTATGCTTGTGCATTTATAATCTATTAAGTTTTATATCTGAAACCTACAAAGAGCATCATGTCTGTGAAGTGACGATCACGCAGATACATAACCAGTAAATGAACTTAATAAGACAACTTCTCTTCATATCACGACACGCACTGAAGATCTCAACTTGAGATATATTTCAAGGATTGTGAGGACATCAGTATAGTAAATCTTGCACATTACAGGCCATAAGAACAACTCTGCAGCCTCTCTCCCACTGAAGTTCATCCCTCCTGACTCATTAACATTACATGCACCGTTCCCACTCACTCCACAATAATCCCAGCACATTCCCACCACAGCTTTTTAAACCCCAAATGAGGGATAATCCCCCTCTCCAGAAGCCCTCCTGAACCTGCTTTTGGCTCTTTCATTTCTCCTTTCTTCTCCCTGGAGTGAGGCGTTGTGTCGTTGGGTCGGAACGGTCAACAAGGGTTCCTCTTCATCGCTGCTCATTGTACACGTGAATGGACAGATGTGGGTGGTGTCCGGCACTGGGTTAAGAGTGCAAACAGTCTCACACACATCAAAGCTCAGCAAACATCTCTGTCTAAGGCACATCCTTTCCTTTAGAAGAGCAACAGTCTCCAACCTTCATCACGACGGGTCTCTGGACTCACACAACACCCAAATGAACCGCAAACAACCGATTCAGACACATTTTCTACAAAACTCACTGCTGATTTACAAGATAAAAACCCACTGGTATGAGAAATGTGCAGGTATATATAACAGGTGTATAAAATAGGTGTTTTTTAATTAATTTAGCAGCATGTTTAACAAATTAAAGACTTTTGAGATGCTGCAGTCACTGACTAAACATCAATCATGTGAATGTCTTCGTGCAAAACTTTAGATGTTTTTCTTTAGATTCTGCAGGAAGACATGAACTTCAGCGCTGATGTTATTAAAGCTTAACATAATACTAAAACATCCTTAAATTTACTTCAAACACTTCACTCAATCAATCAGGTACAAAAAACATACTAAATATAAAAATAAAAGCACTGACATGCTTATAGTCTTTTAGTCCTCATGATATGTGACACATGCTGGCAAAATGAGTCAGAATCTGCAAATATTCAAAAATTTGTTATTTATATGTTGACATTTTTTATTAAAAAACTTCAAAACAATATATGATTTGTTGAAATCTGACACAAAATGACAGAACTACAGATGTTTGAAGTTGACAAAGTCAGCAAAGTTAAAGGGAAGCACCGAAAATACATTTTGGTCCAAAAATTATGACTTTATTCAGCATTGTCTTCTCTTCGCATCTGTTGTGAAGTGCATGCGCGAGACTAAAGTCACGTGACTGCTGTGACACGGATGAAGTACGACGTGCCTGACGTGTTATATGGTGCGCCCCAGCTGTTTTTTGTTTGTTTGTTTGTTTGTTTTTTGTGCGCCCGGGCTTCGTTTACAATCTGAGGGAGACGCATGCTGTAAGTTTGAAAAAAAAAACGTTGCAAACATGTCTGAGGATAACACGTCATTCTTGTCACTGCATTCACGAGACGCGGAAGAGAAGACAATGCTGAATAAAGTTGTCATTTTTTGTTATTTTTGGACCAAAATGTATTTTCAATGCTTCAACACATTTTAACTGACCCACTGATGTCACATGGACTACTTTGATGATGTTTTTATTACCTTTCTCTACATGGACAGTATACCGTTACTAGATCTTCAATGAAGGATCAACAAGCTCTCGGACTAAATCTAAAACATCTTAAACTGTGTTTCCAAAGATGAACGGTGAGTCATTAATGACATTATTTTCATTTTTGGGTGAACTATCCCTTTAATTCTGATAAAAATCCAGTTTTGAGGATTCAAAAACAAAATCACTTTATCCATACCTTAAAATCACAGTAAATTATAAAATTAATTATTTTCTAATTCCTGCGTGACTTAAAACCGAAACCAAAATGTCAGACGTTCACGTGGATGGAGACGCATCTTTGTATTAGATTAAGCATTTAGGACGATACACCTCTCAGAAAACATAAAAATAACGATCATTTTAGATGTTTAATGACTATTTAGAGCATTAAGATCGCTAGATGATGCATTTATTTCATGAAAACCTCAATTTGACCAAAATCTATATTTATACTTTCTTTTGCCTCCAGCTCAAAATTACACTGTATGCATTCATTCCCACTTATTTTGCCAGCACACGTCACAAATGGGTGATTCTCGCAAAATTAGACTTATGAGGTGTCATGAAACTTTTTGATAAAAGTAAATGCAAAGTAAGAGTATCAAAATAAGCAGCATGGAGTTACAAACATCTCTTCATGTACTATTTTGCACATGATTTCAAATGACATCATACAAACCAATTTTGTTGTTTTTTTCCACATTTAAGGGAAAAAATGTCATTACCGCAACGTGTGCATGACTGGATGGAAAATGTATAATTAAAAAATCTAAAAAAATAAAAAGCTTCAGTGCATGTTATACTATAAACATTTACAGAAAGTGGTATTTGGTGATCATTGGTAAATGTAGAGACAAAAAAATATTGTTGAAAGGGACATAATTGACTGTGAGACTCAAGATGGCTACCAGGTAAGCAGTTCTTGTTTTTTTTCTCTCCAGATAAAAGTTTAAATTTTGTGTCTTAGTACCTAGACAACTTTTAGTTTTCATTACCGAAACATGAGTTTGTAAATGCATATATTTAAAGGAACAGTATGTAAGATTGTGGCCAAAACTGGTACTGCAATCACAAAACTTGTGGCTAAAACTGGTACTGCAATCTCACAACTGGTGGTAAATACATAATATACATCATAAACATCAGTTGAGGGCTGCAACTCCACTTTTTAAAGGTGCAGTGTGTAATTTTAAAAGGATCTCTTGACAGAAATGCAAAATAATATACAAAACTATATTATCAGGGGTGTATAAAGACCTTTTTATAATGACCATTATTTTCTTTATTACCTTAGAATGAGACGTTTTATCTACATACACAGAGGGTCCCCTTACGTGGAAGTCGCCATTTTGTGCCACCATGTTTCTACAGAAGCCCTTAATGGACAAACTTTTTCTGCTAAGTTGTCTCCATCAATGACATGTTTTTCCGGTGACGGTTACCGTAGCTTCTCTATGCGTTTCAAAAGCAAGAGGTGAGCAGTGGACTGAGCTGTTGGTTGCAATTCGCAACCTCACCACTAGATGCCGCAAAAATTTACACACTGCACCTTTAAATGACAATATCCTGGCTGGACCACTGTTGTGAGTGATATAAGTATTTGAAATGAAAATGATTTCTTAATGTCTAGTGACATATCAGGGCCATTTTATGATTAATTGATATACATTTCTTAAATACTGTCCCTTTAATGTAATATCATGTTTCGGTAATGATAATTTTTGATAATGATAATCTATAAAATGTAAATTATTCTATAGGAAATATTTTTTAAATCCTCTAAAAATAATGCTTATAGTAAGTTCAGACCTTAATCTTATATGTGCAAAAAAATTGGCTTCAATGGCTTTTTAAAATAATCTGATGCTTGGACACCTTCTAACTCTGGATTTCGTGAGAATCACCCAGACGTAAAAAAAGAAAATGTTTTAGTTTATCTAAGTAGTCCAGACACATCCAGACTTTAACCATAACGCAGTCTGTTCATCACTTCTGACCAATAACAGATCAACAGACTGACACATACAGCAAACAATCACAACTGGTTTTATGTGATGTGTATAGCGCAGAATAAACTGAGAATAAAGTCGAGAGAGAGAGAGAGAGACTAAATTTTAGTACAAAAATTCATTGATCTGATGAAACAAAGCATCATGCACATTCTTCTCTGGAGGTGAAGATATTTTGTATTGTATTGAGTTGTATGATCAGTGGTGGTAAAGATCCTTCATACATCACTGTATAGTGAAATATTTCTGTGTGGGCGGATCCTGATTTCCCCTACAGCTCTGATTGGTCACCAGGGGCTTTGAATGACAGGAAGACACAGAACTGTGTGTCACAGCAACAGTGAGTTATATCACTCATAACAGATAGAGAGGAGGACAACACACACACACACACACACACACACAAACACAGACACAGACACACACACACACACACACACACACAAACACAGACACAGACACACACACACACAGCTCGAGCAATGAAGCGTTTGTGACAAATGATGATATTTTCAATGGGGACACTGATAAGAAGCAGCGTTAATCAATTTCCTCTGAATGACGGAGTGACATTTTCAACAATATGAGCGTCTGTTTTTATCAAAATCACTAGAAAAGAGCAATGTTGTGTTCGAACACACACACACCATCAGATATACACACTGATGCAGGCATGAGAAGAAACAAATATATTTAATCTGTTTGCCAGAAGTTATTACTAAAATAGACATACAGTATATGATCGTATGTCATTTTCAGAACCACTTTTTTGGGATTTGTGCTGTTATATTTTATAATCAATTCTGCACATTTCCCCTAATATTGCACTCTAAATAAAATTGTTTGTTTTATGCTATGTGTGTCATTTTTTGTTCAAATAAATAAAGTGACAACTCAAGTTGTATTAAATATAACACATAATGTGTTGTTAAAAATATAACACAGAGATGTCTACAAGTCTCAAGACTGTAACAAACATTATTAAATTGTAAGCAGATGCTACTATTTGTTGTTCTTTCTTTAATTTGTGCAGGTTTACAGCATTATAAAAAACACAAAAGTGACAGTAATGAAAATCTGAGAGAAAAATAAGCAGAATTACGGTAAAAATAACCAGAAAAATCCTAAAAATACACCTTTATCATAGTGTAAAATATGAAATGTTGTTTGTAAAATCTCATCTGCATGACGGTGTATTGCTCTGTGTGTGTGTGTGTGTGTTTGTGGTAACACAGTGAAATGACTTTTGTTTCAAACGAGGAGTGACACTGACTCCAAAAATTGGATTTCATGACCCCCCTTCTTCCTTCTGTCTCTGCTCCGTCTGTGTATGTGCACATGTGTGTGTTTAGTGAGATTTAATTCAATTATAAGATCTCTGACACACTAGCTCTGGCTTGGCATTCTGGGTAAAGGGTTCACACAGACACACCATGAACACACACACGTAGAAGTGCTTCATATAAAGCAGTACAGGCAACACCACTGAATGTGATTTACACACAACCACTCAATGAAGAACATACAGAACAGCAGGACATGTCCTGAAAATATCAAGATGCTTATGAATGATGCAATCTCATGCATTTCTATATCACACACACACACACACACACACACACACACACACACACACACACACACACACACACAGTGTTTCTCACTTGTGCTGACGGTTCATGGCGGCCACCATCAGAGACGTCCAACCCAAACGGTGTCGAATGTTCGGATCCGACCCCCCTGCCAATAACCTGACAGAGAGACAGACATACAGAAAGTTAGAGGAAAGAAAGTAAAGTGTGTGTGTGTGTGTTTACAGTAAACAGTGAGCTGTGAACCTCACTCGCCCTCAGCAGACATCTAACTTAAAACACTTAACACATCTGCTGTTACACACATACTATACACAACCATCTGCACACTTGCCTTTAGGGCTTAAAAAACCCAAAACACACACACACACACACACACACACACACACACAGGTTTCAGTAATAGACAGATGTGTGTGTGAATTTATTCTCTATCTTACTGACTGATAGATGTTTAGTGTGACATCATCCATCAGTTCATTTCTGAGACAACATAAACTTCTCGTTTTTTCTCCAATCATCTCCACATGTTTATAATGGAAAGCATCACATACATCACAAGTTATCTCACACACTATTCTGACCATAAGTCTGTCTGAAGCAGTACAACGCCCCCTAATGGACACACGTCAGCATTACATTAGCGCAAGTGTGAGTGACGTCACTGCCCATCGATCTCATTCTCAAACACTGAAATCACACTATGAAGGCACATCTAATATTCCAATTTATTACATTGTTAATTTTTTTATTTTATTTGGAAAATATTTTATTCACAAACAAAAATTCTCTAAATCGCAGCTTAACTTTTCACATTTCCTAATCGAAATTGAAACTTTTCTAAAATCCCTTAAATTTGTTAAAAACAAGAAAAATGAAAGATTTTTGAAATATTATGATGACTTTTTCTGTATTACCACTGATTCATAATGTTTTCCTATGTTAGTCTATTTTTTATTTATTTATTTGATTCATTTATTTATTTTTATTGTACTAATTCATCTTTCTGTTATCGTGTTATTGTATTTTATTTGTGAAACTTTACATATATAATTTGTTATTTTTTCATTCCTGTAGAGGTTTGTGTGTATTCTGTATGTTTTGTATATTGTTAAATGTTTTAAAGCATTAATAAAAAATAAAAAAATAAAAAAAAAACACTGAAATCACGTCATGTTTGATCAATCCTAACTAACTCCATACATATTCCACACACTTTTTAACTAAATAGTTGGCTTAGAATTGTGTTTAAGTTGTAACTTCAATATTTCTAAATTCCTTCTCAAATTACCTAAATATCACCAGAAAGCTCTTTTAACTCGGAAAATTGTCTACTTACATCATTTTTTTCCTCGCACTTCACTCATTTGGAATAATTGCAATATACTTATTACCAATAAATCTTTATTTTTTGGAAATGAATCATATTTTAAATATGTTTGATAATTGCGGTGCTTTAACTTTTGAACAATACAGTTTTCTTATCCAGTTTATTAAATTGAGCAAAAATTCATAGCCTATTTATTATAACTCTACGGTAATGAACAAACCAAAAGTTAACATTAAAGGGTATCGAGTTGATTAATAAAAAAACATACAAAACCAAACATGTATATACTCCATCTTTTAAAAACCAAATAAAATTATACCTAGGATTTTTTTAACTTCTATTATTGATAATAAACTGGAAGAATGCTTGGATAATACACTTTATATCAACAATAAAATTAAAGAAGTACACTTTTAATGTTGCATAATATCTACACTGTTAAATCATTCATTTCAAAATGCAAAAGTGATAAAAAGTTGTTGACTCATTTGTTTTTTGATTGCAAAATTGTCCAAACCTTTTGGGTTAGAATGGCAGATTTTGTTTTTAAATTAGTTCAGGTCAAATATGAATTTACATTAAAGGATATTATTATGTATTATGAAAACAATGTTAACAAAGATCTTTAATACATTGTTCATTTAATAATATTGCTGGCAAAATTTAATATGCAGCAAAAACTGTTTAAATTCATAACTTTCTCTAAAACAAGAAAATCATTAACTTACTGAAAATATTATAAGAGAATCTTTGTATAAATGAATGTAATGTTTGTATTACACACTTGTATACTATGCTGAATCACTGTACATGCATTCTCAATTAAAAACACTGAAAATCAGACAGATAAACATGAAAGCGCTGAACACTGAACTGTATTTGCTGTATATAAACATATATGAAACCATGTGCTGTATGTAATGACAAATATTTCAGTCACTGAACCGCTGTCACATGACCTCAGGAATGAAAAAGGTTTAATTTAAACAAAAGCAGATATCTCACCTCATCACCTCTTGTGTGTTACCAGACTTAACAGCATCTAGAAGAGCTTCAGCTGAAGAGAGAAACACTGAATGTTAAACTGTTTCACATCAGACAAACCTTAACCATAACTAACCGTCAAATAAGAGCCCATAATCCTAAACCTAACCTGAATCTAATCCTGCAATCTTATTGGTTGATAGAAGCATCGTTACCAGAACATGGTAAACTTACTTACATTTACTGAATCTACAGAGTGAAAACTGCTTTAAATTCAAAGTTATTCCTGTAATATCAGTGAGGATAATGATAATATATATAGCCCTCCATATCATGAACCAAGGAAATATTCACGTCCCATTGGAAGAAAAAGTTGGTTTTGTTTATGTTACAAGCTTATAAACATAGCAGATTTAAAAAGGTTTAAATAAAAAATATTTAACTTCAAAAACATACTTTATAAAATTATCTTGTACTTAGCATATATTTTAAATATATTTTGGCCAAAAATAAATTTCTTGCCATATGGGTTGTATGTGCTTGCCCTTGAAATACATTTTGAAATAAATGTTGATATTTGAAGGTAAAAAAATATATTTTTAAATTCAAAAATATATTTAATTAAGCTTTACTTTCTATAAAATGTATTTAGCCTATATTTAAAACATTTTAGGCCAGAGAAATGTTTTTTTTTTGCCATATTGCAGGTTCCTCGATGTGTCAATATTTAAAGGGAATGTTCAACCAAAAATGAAACTTTTGTCATCATGATGAACACAAAGAAAGATATTTTGAGCCCCATTCACTTCTATAGTAGGAAAAAAGAATACTACAAAAGTCAATGGGGCTGATGATCAATTTGGTTTACAAACATTCCTCAAAATACCTTTGTGTTCATCAGAAAAAGACATTTATACAGGTTTGTATTAACATGAGAGTGAGAAAATGATGACAGAATTTTCTTTTTTTGGTGAACTATCCCTTTAAGTGTCTGAACAGAGAAGAGCTGAACGTTCCCTAGATAGTGAGCATTCACAGTAAGTGTGTTCTGTACATCCACCTGCTCTGTATATGATGTGTGTTTGTGTGTTTATTGTACCTCCTCCGTCACTGTCTTTCTTTAAACAGAACGCGAGGGCGGCCGCTGAAATGACGCCCGCGGCGGTTGACGCGTCACGCCCGCTCCCATGCCCGTCGCTGTGACGCCCCGCGGCGGTAAGCGTTGCCCAGCTGTTCCTGCGACCCTCCAGACTCACGCGCCACCTGCTGGCCAGCTCGTGGTACTGCGCGTGCGACCACTCGCTCAAAACGCTGTTTCTGGACGCGCGAGGTCCGCTCGTGACCGGACTCCGGTTCGGTTCGACCTCGCAAAGGTTTCTGAAGCGCGAGGCCTCGCCGCGACCGGTCTGCAGCGCGCGGCACGGCGACAGACTGCGCGACCTTCGTATCAGCACGCGCGTCGGTACTGCGGACAGAAACATTGCGAGCGTTTGATTTGACCCGATACAGAGAGTTCAGAGGAACAGGTTCTTGTGTCAGATTAAACAACGATGTGTTTTAACGATCACCGGCTGCCTGTGAAAGCGTCTAATGTCATCAGAACACACGAGCTCAGAAACGTGTGTCCGGTAAACGGAAAAACATGTGATGTCATCAACTTTGAATCATGGGAAATGTAGTTTATTAACATAACTCCACTGCAGTGCGTTCATTTTCTGACAGTACCATGCTCTAAAATACTAAAATTATATAGTAAATATTTTTACAACGGAACCATGATAATAATATGAAAAAAATAATAATCGTCAATTACATTAATCTCCATCAATTTTCCTATTATCTGCCAGGGGGCGTCTGGAGTCGCAAAATGAGCAAAATTTTACATCTGTGCAGTCAGCTAACAGTAAATTATACATATAGGCTTTTGCATTTTTAATTCATTTCAACATTGAAATGTAACATAATATAGAATTATTTTATTGTTCATAGTTAGACATAGCAGAAATGTATTCTGAGTTAAAGTATAAACTCACCAACCAAACGTATAATCTCACACCCTCCTAAATATTTTCTGTAGTTTTATTTTATTTAAGTATTATTTTATATGCTTTAAAAAAATTAATTTGCCATCTCAAATAAATGTAAAATAAATAATTGTTTATGACGTTCATGATAATGTTTATAATTAGAAGCCAGAGAAGGCTTTATCGACTTCATATTCAATATAAAGCAAACGTTTTTATCTTACAAATATAACATCTAATCCACTTCATCTGCGAAATATAAGCAAAAAACGGCAAACAGCAAGTGTCTGACCTCCCCGTCTGCAACCGGCAGATATTCGGCTTTTTCGACTGCAAGAACCGACAGGAGTATGACGTCCAAAGTACCGCGAGAGCGATTTGAGAAATCATACGGAGAAGTCTCATTTCAAATCACTCTCGCGGTACTTTGACGTCATCCGCATCTCGGTTCTTGCAACGAGACATGCAGTCAAACATGAGTCGAACACACCTATGGCAAGTCGGTGGGTGCATTTTCCGGCGGTCGCATTTGTAGGCTGCATACGTCATCAAGACTGTCTTATTTTTAGAATATTGACAATTATAAAGTTGACTATTATTCTTAGTTAATCGTAAATTGTTATATTATGTTTATGACCACCAATATAATGCTAAATTAGCTTAAATAAACCAGGCTTGATGAACGACCATAATTTAACTCGAACAACCTTAAAAACACGTCAGCCTTGTGCGCGTGCATTACTGTGGGCGGAGCTCAGCTGTCTGTCAAATGTGTTTGAGCGCGCGCGCACACCCGCATCTGCTGCTCTGATCATCATCATCATCATTAGTTACACGCATAGCCTACACACGCAACGGTGTGTAACAGCTGTTTGTGCATTTCACTCGGAAACACGTTTACGTCAATTATTTGATAGACACATATGACTTTATATACACTCGCACGCGTTTAATTGGTCATTTAAACTCACGCTTCCGCACCGGAGCGCTGCGCGTCACACGCCTGCGGGGGAAAAAAACCCACTACATGATGAACATATGTTTGAACATCAGACCCATGTGATCTGAATTGCGGATCCGATACCGGAGATTCGGTTTAGGGTAAAGACAACCCGACACCGCCCGCGCGTTTAATGCGCGTTTTTGTGTTTTGCGCTTCTTTTTCCTCATCGCTAGTAATTATTAGGCGACGTGACGCTGATCGTCAGCTGCTGGAGAAATCAAACTTCACCGACTCCGTTATCTGCAACTCTCACAAACATCAGCGGAACTCTGCTATCACTGCGCACTGAATTCGTTTTCTCTCGGGTCCGGTTGTTGTTTTCTGCACCGGGAGTAAATGATGTCCGGGGAAGAGGTTCTGATACCGGATGACCGAGCGTTCAGCAGGTTTAAACATGAATGTCAGTCAGATGAAGGCTGGAGTCTCACCTACAACAAGAACAACATTACCGTTTGGATCCAAGTGTTGGAGGAAGAGAAGAGTTTACACAAGATAAAGGTGAGATGATGGACATGTGATGTATAGATATCTCTCTGAGGTTCTTCTGATGTTCCACACATCTGTAAGGGTTAATGTGATGTTTTATCTGTAGAGGTCATGCAGTGCATGTTTCTCCATATCTGTGAGATTCACCTTGATGTTCCTCTCATTATCATTTATCTAAAGTGACTTCAAGTTTAACATCAGCCTGTTGCACTTCAGCATCACTGGACTTTGTGTTCATATCGTCAGTCATTCTGTGATACTGTCAACACTCCACAAGGGCTGTGCAATTAATCGTTTTTGATTTTCGATTTAAACAATTATCAAAAAGGTAAAAAATTATTTTGTGATCAAATTATCGGTCCAGCAGTGTTCGTAAGGCACTTCGAGGAAACTACTGCTTTGACACCTGTAGCCTATTGCCACATTTATTTAAATAAATGTTAAATAAATGAATGTTTTCAAAGCCAAAGAGTAGCCAAGTTAAATAATCGCGATTATGTTCCGCCGAAATAACCGCGTTTATGATTTCCTACTAAAATAACCGTGATAATGGGTAATTTATTAGAATAATAATAAATCACAAAAATAATCGTAAGAGTGTTTTTTATTACTAAAAATACCCGACAATGATTTTTACGTAGATAATTGCGACTATGATATTGACCAAAATAACCGTAATCTAGAGTTTTTTTTGTGTGTGTGTTTTTACAACCAAATAATCGCGATCAAGCCACAGAGCAACCGTGCTAAATAATCGCGATAATGTTTCGCCAAAATAGCCGCTTTTATGATTTCCCACTGAAATAACTGTGAAAATGGGGGTCATTTAATTTTTGACCAATATAATCGTGATTGTTGTTTTTGTGTTTTGTTTTGTTTTCACACACAAATAATCGTGATGTTTTTTAAATCCAAATAATTGTGATTTTATAATTTTCCTCAAATAAACGTTTTTATGATGTTAACCCAAATACACTGAAAAAAAAAGATTCATTGAATTTAATCAATTTTTTTAAGGTTAGTGGTTGCAATCAATTTATTTAAGCTACATTTAAACAAAAACGATTAGTATAGTAAAATAAAATATAAACTTTTGTTTAAATGTAGCTTAAATAAATTGATTGCAACCACTTTCCTTACATTTCTTTTATTAAATTCAATGAATAATTTTTTTTTCAGTGTAATTGTGATTTGTTTTTTTAAACAAACTAATCATGATTATGATTTTTACTCAAATAATAGTGTTTATGATGTTTAACAAAATAACAACGATCATGATGTTTACCAAAATAATCATGATTGTGTTTTTTTATTAAGCGTTTAAGCGCAAGTGATTTACATGTTAAGTCAGTGCAAAGACGCAGTAGACATCCCATGGCGTGGATTGAGCGTTTTGGGCATTTGGGAATTTCACACGCGAATTAAGCGAGTTAACTCAAAATGTTCAAACGCCAAACTATGCGCTAATAGTGTGATTTATTTGCTTCATACGCCTCTAGTGTAAACGCATATGCGTTTTCTTTTTCAGCAATTCTCTTTCTCTTAGATCTAAATGGTCATGTTTGTTAAGGATACTTGCAAAGACTGGAATTTGGGAGTATTTAAGGCCAATAAAGCGACAAAAATGCAGAGCTCAAAATGATGCCCGTTGACAGATATCTACCGATTTATCTCATCTACCGGTTTATCGCCCACCCCTACTTGAAAGGTATACATTGATGATCCGTATGTGTGGACTTGAACCTACCACCTGTGTGTTGCTTATCCAGTGCTCTGCGTGTTGAACTGCAGAAACACATCTATGATCTTATGCCATGCTTTTACTGTATGAGGTTTGCCCAAATTCAGATGCTTCTGGCAACTGTGCAGGTGTTGTGCACTTATCCTCGACAAACTGAAATGATGACCGGTTAGCTTTTCATGAGTGAAGTAAATAAGAACTAGTTAGTCTTGAGGCAGAAGTGCTGTACTGTTAGCCGTTTCCGTGTGTGTTTAGCGGACACATCCGGGTGTGTGCTGAAGATCTGGTTTATCCAGCAGCTGTTGACACATTTCACACGAGTTTGTTTGATCTGTCATTGAAATTCAACAGGATGTTAACGTGTGTTTATCTTCTCACACCCGTGTTCATACAAGAGGCAGAAAAACTTTAAAGTGTCACGTTGAGTTTTGTACTGGGCACTGATCCAGGCACAGCTGAACTCGCCAAAGAACCGTTTATAAAGCAGTGAGAGAGTGGCCAGATTGAACACCGTTCAGCTCACATAATTTATGTTTATACATTTGGCAGAGGCTTTTATTCAAAGTGACATTCAGGTTATACAGTTATTCAGTATGTGTGAATCAAACCTATGACCTCTTTCAGGGTTTGATATACTTAAAAGTCTGTGGATGTGGGAAAAAATTCCCTGGAAAGTTTTTAAAAAAAATAAACATGCATAGATACAGGTGATTAAAAGGCCATGAATCTATTTTGTGCAAGAAGTTTCCTGGAAAAATCCATATTATCCGTGGTGTAATGTAGGATAATGTCATAAAATTTTAGACTTTTTTTAACACGCATGCTAAACTGTTTTGTATGCTTATATATTTTGAACCATACGAAAATATTTTGCATAGTTGTGTTTAGTGATAGACCAATATATCAGCCGGCCGATTTTTGCGCGTTTTATGTATATCGGCATCAGCCGATATGTGGCTGCTGTGTTCGCCAATAGTTTTTCTGGCATTATTAAAGCGATTGCAGTTCATGTGACTAAAAACAACTAACCTTTCCATGACAACATCGAAAGCTTGGCTTACAGCTGATCATAGCTGGACAAAGCGGGTTTTTATTTCTCATCTCTATATATATTTGTAGTAGTAGAGCGCTAGAAATCAATATCCTTTGCTGATAGTTCCTCATCATTGTGGAGAACGCAGTTCATGGTTCCATAGCACCCTCACCTTTTTTACTATTTGTTAAATATAGTTTTTTTAAGTTCATGTTACTTTTTTAAACTGAGATTTGTAACATTTGGCATCATTGTGTCATTTTTATGATGTAAATTGAGTGAGCAAAACCAGTATCGGCTCCAAATATCGACTCAAGAAAATCGGCAGTCTGTATCGGTCAGCGGCTAAGGCTGATGAAACAAGAAATTGGTAAATGCATCGGCACAAAAAAAATCCATATTGCTTGCTCTCACTTGAAATGTGTCCCAACGTTAAAGCAACACTATGTAGTTTCCATGTAAAAATGACTTACAGCTCCCCCATGTGGTTGAAAAGCGCAACAGTTCCTGGTATCAGACACTCTTCTGCAGGCAGGGGGAGGGACGGAGCTGTGTTCCTACCCTCCACCGCCACTTTCAGAGTGTGTTTGTAGCAGCTAGGAGGCTGCTCGGGTTGCAGCAACAGTACAATTTGTCCAGTTAAAAGTTGTTTTATCACTGAAATAATTTTAGAGACTTTATTTAAAGGTAAAAAAACTACATAGTGTTGCTTTAAGTCCTTGAATTTGAGGGTATTGGACCTGGAAAGTCCTTGAAATGTCCTTGAATTTGAAGTTAACTAAGGTGTAGGAACCCTGTCTTTGCTGTTATCGCAGTGCTCTATTAGTTGAGTCAGTTGTCAGCTTAAACTGCTTGCTTGGTTTATTTGATCACACCAAGAAAATCCAGTGGTTGGGTTTGTGCAGTGATGTAATCATCTGATGTGTGTTGCTAAAGAGAGTTCAGAGAGTTTACTGCTTATCCAGGTGCTTACAGCAGTCACCTGAGAGAGAGACAGAATGTTTTGTTACTAAGGTAGTACTGCTAAGAAAAAAATTGGCATCTCTGTGACATCATCATTACGAAACACAATCCATGTACACCAGGGGTGCCCAAACATTTTCCCAAGAAGGGCCAAAAATCAAACCTGACTGAGGGCTGTGGTCCAAAGTAAATGTTGCTGCGTTATATTAAAATAAAAGTTGCCCTGATCCTCCTAATTTATAATTTTCTAATGTTTAAAAAATAAGCAAACATTACTCTGTTTATGCACAACTAATGCAGTTTCATTTTCAAAGGGAACTGTTATGTTTAATTAGTACTGAGTATCTGCGTCAATGACGTTTTTCCTTATCTCACGTGGCATGACGGGCCAAATTAAAGGTCATTGCGGGCGCACCTCTGATCTACACATACAGGATCTTCTTCTTGATGTTCAACATGATGTCACTTTAAAAATCTTTAAAACAGTTTTTATGTTGAATTGTTTTTCTTATTTTATTTTTTACCTACTGTTGTCAATGTCAATGTCAAATTTATTTATATAGCACCATTTCTACAACACAGGTTGACCAATGTGCTTTACAACAGAAACACCAAACACTCGCACAATAAGAGATAAAATACTCAAAATAAAGTAAAACACATCAACCAATAAAAAATATTTAAAAAATAATAAAATATGTAAAATAAAATATATAAAATATAAAACAAGATAAAAGAAAAGACAGAGCACCTCAACCAGATATAAAAGCTTTATCAAACAAGTATGTTTTTAGTCTTGACTTAAAATTTGCCACAGAGGGAGCCAGTCTAATAAAGATGGGCAACTTGTTCCAAAGTCTTGGAGCGATTGATGTAAAAGCACGATCGCCCCTACATTTCAGCCTTGTCTTAGGAATAGTCAAGAGTCTCTGATTGGAAGACCGGAGAGATCTTGTGTCACTGCGTTCAATCAGTAGATCAGATATGTAAGAGGGGGCCAGCCCATTTAGCGACTTAAACACAATTAATAAAATTTTAAAATCCACTCTGTAGCGCACAGGCAGCCAATGTAAGGACCGTAATAATACTGTTGCACCTTATCCTAATAACAACTTAGTGTTTGTTCTTATTTTGATATTGTGCATTTATTATTTGTTTTATGTTAAATGCTTTGGCAATATTGTAACTACACACAATAGAGAGAGGGGAACCTCATTCACACAGCACCCAGGAAATTTCCGTAAAATTGACAAACGTCCCGTAAATGTTCTGGGATCTCTCCCGTAAAGATGATCTAGTAACATTGCCGTAACATTCACGGAAAGCTTTCTGTGTGAACCAGAGGCTGAAGCAATGCCGTAAGAAGCGTGCAGTAGTAAGGATGCCTTGTCATAAACTAAAAAGCATACGCTTGGTTTCTCGAGGGAAAAATCACGAATGATTATCAAACTTCAGACGCTGTGGAAAAAAACCTACCAAGTGCAGGACCTTTAAAACATGACGTGTCTTTACGGGATCTTTACAGTATGTGTGTGAATGCATACACAGATTCTGGAAAATCATTGGCAGTGTGAATACACCAAAAGTCAAATGATCACGGACAAATCCTGTGTATTTTCCGTAATCTCAATGTGAAAAGGACGAGAGAGAGAAAGAGAGAAGCTTCTTGTGTTTTCCATCACGTCACAATAAAAACAGCAACACAAGAGGAAAGATGATAAACAATAAAGAGAGTTGTGTTGAGTGAGTTTAAAAACAGAAGTGAAGCACCTGTGAGAGGAACTTAATATAAACTCATCTTTATTTGATGTTAGCCTTCATGTTTAACAGAGCTGTGAATGTGTAACTATGAATAAAAACACCAATCTCATTGATTTGGTGGGTGTGTGTGCTTTTGTGTGCTTGTGTGTGTGCGTGCGTGTGTGTTTGTGCAGGTTGATAAAGTTTCAGTGAAGCAGGACTTTATATTTCACTTCCTGGTTAATAAAGACATACATTGTGTGTGTCTGTGTATTTGTACATGCGTGTGTATGTTTGCGTGCGTGTGTGCGTGTGTGTGTGTGTGTGTGTGTGTGTGTGTGTGTGTGTGTGTGTGCGTGTGTGTGTTAGTGCCTGTGTTTGCTGACACATGATTCTGTAAGGTAACAGCAGTGCATCACAATAACCCACAATGTGCTGAAGTGTTAGAAATATTCTCTCACAACAGACAGAATACACACACACACACACACACACACACACACACACACACACACACACACACAATGTTAATACTAGATCCATTAACTCTGGATAGTCGTCATGTATAAACTTATGTGAGGAGGATAGACAAACATTCAGTGTACAGTTGTGTATCTGGTGTTTATCATTTAACTACACACAAAAAATTGTGGTAAATAGCACTAAAAGCTTGTAATCATAACTGAACCATTTTTAGTGCTATATATAGTGCTATAAAGCACCCATGAAGAACCATTCGGGCGTGATATAGGACCACATATGGTTCTATATAGCACTATATGGTTCTACACAGGTGCTATATGGCACCTAAAATGGTTCCACTATGATTATGAGCAAGTGAACCATTTTTAGTGCTATATAGCGCCGTTTGTTTTTAGAGTGTAACGCAATATAACAATATTTGATCAGTGAAACACAACAGTGTGACATCAAACGTCACAACACACACATCTGTCTGTATATCACTGAATAAACCTGCCGTCTGTTTCACAACACTTTAGTATACACAAACAAACATTATGAAGATCATCATTGCTACACTTACTGTAACATCCACTGCTCACATACTGTGTGTGTGTGCGTGTGTGTTTGTATGAGTCATCCTGGTGCAATTATCTCTTGTGTGTTTGTTCTTCATGGCCTCATCCCTATAGACACAGCACTCTCTCTCTCTCTCTCTCTGTATGCACATGTAGTGTATGAGTGTAGTGCTTGTGGGGGTGGCTAGAGATTTCAGATTCTCCATAATGCTATTGGGCTTCCCCAGAGCGCACACACACACATGTGCACACTGTGTGCACCCACTCCCTTTTTCTGTTGTCAGTGGGGCTTCAGTAAAATCTATCCTCTGCTCCTTTAAAGAATTCATATCCCAATTCAGATTGTAGCTCATTCAGCTGTGATGTTCATGTGACCTGATGAGCTGTCTGCCTCTCGCTCGTTCCAGCTGTCTACCTGCCCCTCTCGCTCGCTCCAGCTGTCTGCCTGCCCCTCACGCTCGCTCCAGGTCTCTGCCTGCCACTCATGCTCGCTCCAGCTCTCTGTCTGCCCCTTACGCTCGTTCCAGCTCTCTGCCTGCCCCTCTCGCTCGCTCCAGCTCTCTGCCTGCCCCTCTTGCTCGCTCCAGCTCTCTGCCTGCCCCTCTCGCTCGCTCCAGCTCTCTGCCTGCCCCTCTCGCTCGCTCCAGCTCTCTGCCTGCCCCTCTCGCTCGCTCCAGCTCTCTGCCTGCCCCTCTCGCTCGCTCCAGGTCTCTGCCTGCCCCTCTCGCTCGCTCCAGGTCTCTGCCTGCCGCTCACGCTCGCTCCAGGTCTCTGCCTGCCGCTCACGCTCACTCCAGGTCTCTGCCTGCCGCTCACCCTCGCTCACGCTCTCAGCCTGCCCCTCTCGCTCGCTCCAGGTCTCTGCCTGCCCCTCTCGCTCGCTCCAGGTCTCTGCCTGCCGCTCACGCTCGCTCCAGGTCTCTGCCTGCCCCTCACGCTCGCTCCAGCTCTCAGCCTGCCCCTCACGCTCGCTCCAGGTCTCTGCCTGCCCCTCTCGCTCGCTCCAGGTCCCTGCCTGCCCCTCTCGCTCGCTCCAGGTCCCTGCCTGCCCCTCTCGCTCGCTCCAGGTCCCTGCCTGCCCCTCACGCTCGCTCCAGGTCTCTGCCTGCCCCTCTCGCTCGCTCCAGGTCTCTGCCTGCCCCTCTCGCTCGCTCCACCTGTCTGCCTGCCCCTCTCGCTCGCTCTACCTGTCTGCCTGCCTCACGCCTGTTCCACCTGTCTGCCTGCCTCGCTCCACCTGTCTGCCTGCCTCACACGCCCGCTCCACCTGTCTGCCTCCCTCACACGCCCGCTCCACCTGTCTGCCTGCCTCGCGCCCGCTCCACCTGTCCGCCTGCCTCGCGCCCGCTCCACCTGTCTGTCTCCCTGCCTCGCGCTCGCTCCACCTGTCTGCCTGCCTCGCTCACTCGCCCCAGCTGTCTGTCTGCCTCTCGCTCGCTCGCTTCAGCTATCTCTCCAGTTGTTCTTATCCTTGCTCTAGAAAGATCAGATCTACTTTATTGACCTTCTATGTTATGTGACTGATGAATGATTGGGAATGTCTGTGTTAAATTGTGGGTAATGTAGTTTTTTGCTTTCTTTCCTTAGTGTCGGATGCTTTGTAAGGACATTCCAGCTGAAACTATGTATGACGTCCTTCACGACATCGAGTATCGCCGGAAATGGGACGCCAATGTCATTGAGACATTTGACATCGGCAAACTGACTGTTAATGCGGATGTGGGCTATTACTCCTGTAAGGAATCCATCATCTCACACTTCTCTTAAATGTCATGTTGTTAGGTTTTTGCATATATAAAGTAACATCAGTGATTTGAAGTGGTTTACACTTTATCTTTTTTAAGGGAAGTGTCCTAAACCGCTAAAGAATCGTGATGTCATCACACTGCGCTCATGGCTGCCAATGGGGAATGACTACATCATCATGAACTACTCTGTCAAACACGCTGTAAGTGATCGGCAAGTTGATGATGGTAGACGGCCGTCTGTAGCCGGTAGTGTAGCAGTCAGTAGTATTATACGGTAGATTAATGTTTACTAATTTACTTGACTAATGTTTTTAAAATGGGTGCATGAAAGCAGTATTTTGCCTTGATTCTTTACAGATGCACTTAAAGAGAGTACAGACAGAGAGAGAGATTAGGATAAAAGCCTCAGATTGTGTGTGTGTGTGTGTGTGTGTGTGTGTGTGTGTGTGTGTTCAAAGTTAAGGAATCTGTAGGTGCTTGTTTAGAGTCACATGAGAACACTAAATTGAGAGACATACAAATAAACACACTCACACACAAACACTAACAGTATAATGTAGATCATGTGTCTCGTGAATAACTGCTTAATTGTGTGTGCTCAGAAATATCCTCCAAAGAAAGATCTGGTGCGAGCTGTTTCTATCCAGACCGGATACCTGATCCAGCGGACCAGCCCGACAAGCTGCGTTTTAGTTTACTTGGCACAGGTTGATCCGAGAGGTAAAACGTACATACAAACACACATACACACGTTTGTCTTACTATATTAGTGAGGTCATTCTGTAGACTTCCAATGATTGTTATACATGCATACATACATACATACAGGGTGTGATTCGTGAAAAAATCAGAGGAGGGGATGTTTTTCAAATATTTTCATGGAAATAAATGATGAACCGCTGGTTTATTAATTATTCAGGGTATTAAGCTATTTCTTGTAACTAAATAAATTATGTATTGAAATATAAGCGGTCCGACTCGCACCTGCACTGAGCAGGATTCACACCGCTCTGGTCCGGCATGAGAGTCGCTAGGGATGCTGAAGGATGCTAAAGGCCATGATGTCTAAAGGGCTCATTATATGTCACTTTTCCATTTCATAGTACCCCACGGTTTGGTTTGGTTTGGTTTGGGTCGGGTCAGCTTACTTTTGGGGGCTTCTCCACTGGGTGCAGTACGTAGTACCCGATACTTTTTTAGTACCACCTCTATTGGGGTTCCAAACAACCCGAGCTAATACAAAAACGTGACTCGAAAACACTGTAGATCACTGATTGGTCTGAGAAAATCATCACTCCTAGCGTCATTGATATGTAATGTAAAGATTAGCTTCATGCTAGCTTGCGCTGTCTCGAGTAAACCTGTTGTCATCTGTGCTCTGCTATAAGTTCCTAAACTCCCTTTTAATGATGAAAAACATGCACAGGTTGAGAATCAGGGACACCATAGCAGTTTTTTTCCAGACTGCAATTGTGGTGGAACATTCGCATATATGTGTAAATGCAACTTGAATGAGGCTCAGCGGAGCGTGACAACGTAGTAGGCTATGCGACGTTGTCCACATCGGCATGCAAACACACATGTAGACCGCTGTTAGGTAGTATCCACGTGTGTTTACAAAGTAGCAGCTCAACCACAAAAGAAGCAGCAGTTTGGCCATTTTTTTGTTGTTGTTGTTGAGTTGAATAACTCCTCAACTTGGCCCATCTTTGTTCTCACCATTGCAAACGGAAATACCTATGATGCAATTTTTTTACCTGACGGAAGGGGTTCTAGCGGACCAATCACAGCGCTTGCGGTCCACTTAGAACAGGCTTTATGTCCAGCTGCACTACTTCCTGAACTTCAGCCAGCTCCTTGTTTCCTGTCTGCCATTATTGGACAAACTGATTAATCCAGTTGTGTCTGATTATTGTTGTTGTGACTACTGAGGTCAGACACACCTGGATTAATCAGTTTGTCCAATAATGGCAGACAGGAAACAAGGAGCTGGCTGAAGTTCAGGAAGTAGTGCAGCTGGGGCATAAAGCCTACTGACGCGCTGTTAACATTTTGGCGAGGTGCACGTCAGGCTATGCATAACCTGCGGCGTAGACCTTATGCACGACTATAACTTGGGCTTAACGTCTGTCACAAGCACTTTCTGAGGTTGGGGAGTGAGGTTTACTTTTACTACACAGCTCTCACTGACTAGCTGGCCTCCATTACAGAAACTTAATAAAACAATCACAGGACCTGAACTGTACATGCGAGCATGCATTCCTTCTCAGACATGCACAAAACATTGGTTGCACAACGTACTCTCAATATAACATAAATAGGTTATATATGCCTACTTAGACAAGACGTCAGACTGAGAAAATAATTTCTGTTTTATGTTCATCTGTTTGATGCTGGACTTTTGACCTCTTTGTTTGCTTTCCTGTGTCATCATGCGAGTTCCTCTTGATTGTAACGACTAGTTTCTGCGGTTTCATTCTCAATGGTAATATTTCTTATAATAGGTTTATTTGGTGACAGTCAGGTAAAACACAATGATATGCTGCTTGGAATCCTTTAATTGTTTAGTTGTTTTCACACTAAAATAGACTATTGGTGTTTGGCGACATTTGGAAAATCGGGGGAAGTATTAATAAAGGATCATGGCATAACCTAGATGAACTGTCACCTATTGTCACAGGAGCTGAAGCCGTGACAGTACTTTTACTGTTGTTTGCACTATTGTGTGGCAGCGTTTTTACTTATATTAAATCATCTTTATTTTAGGCCATTTGATGATCATTAAACACCCCCAGCAAATTGCACCTTGAATATGTATTTTATCCCCTTAATCTCCACACAGAAGCACACTGTAAAAAAAATCTGTAGAAATTACAATGTTATTGCAGCTGGGTTGCCGGTAATTTACCGTAGATTTAAATGTATGTTCTTTACTGGCAAGAGTTTGTCTTTACAGAATAAAACTATACAATAACAGCCTCATGCAAAGCATTCTGGGAACCAGAAATCATCATCAACCTTTTTCTGTTTTTTGCTTCAGATTTTGTTTCCCAGAATGTTCTGCTTGCTGTTTTTTTAGTTTTACTCTGTAAAGACAAAGACTTTTAAATGTTAAGTGTTCATTTAACTTGGAACAAAATGTTGCCAGTAAATAACATAAATTTAAATCTACGGTAAGTTACCGGCAACTCAGCTGCAATTTCTACTGATTTTTTACAGTGCATACTTAAACATGATTTGGCTAATTTATGAGACTTGTACTAATGCAAGCCACCTATAATGTCATACAAATCTGTTTTTTACATATTACACTATATTCAAAGAGTTTGGTTCCAAAACGCAATAAATCCATTTTGACTAATTTTGGTAAAAACGTGTCGTTTCTATACCAGGAAAGTGACAAGACGAAAACCACTGTTTTCTGTTACAAACTTTCACATAACATCTTTAAGTTATAATAACATAAAAATTCAAATACATAATTTGATTTTCAAAGATTTATTATAAAAACTGATTATTTTTTCCACAAAATGCAATAAATCCATGACAAGTTGTTTTTTCAAAATGCTATAAATCTACTGAATAAATATATAAATGTGATTTATCTTTGCCACATTATATTTATTTAGTTGACTTGTGGTATACACTGATAAAAAACATTAATCAAAACACTTACTTTGTCATTCTTGGGACGTCGTCTATGAACTTTTTTTGACAGCGATCAGCCAAAACGTCCTGTTCGATTTTCATTGACTTAAAGGAATATTCCATTTTCTTAAAAGAAAAATCCAGATAATTTACTCACCACCATGTCATCCAAAATGTTGATGTCTTTCTTTGTTCAGTCAAGAAGAAATTATGTTTTTTGAGGAAAACATTGCAGGATTTTCTCATTTTAATGGACTTTAAGAGACACCAACAATTAATACTTAACTCAACACTTAACAGTTCTTTTCAACGACTATAAAGTTTCAAAGGACTATAAATGATCCCAAACGAGGCATAAGGGTCTTATCTAGCGAAACGATTGTCATTTTTGACAATAAAAATGACAAATATGCTCTTTTAAACCACAACTTTTCGGTCCGGTCCAGCGTAACCTAACGTGAATGCGTAGTGAGGTAGGGAGGTCACGTGTTACATATAAAACGCACATTTGCGGACCATTTTATACAATAAACTGACACAAAGACATTAATTAGTATCAGTTGACATACAACAACGTAGGAATGGTCCTCTTTCTCAACACTTGTAAACACTGGGGCGGAGTTTCGTGTTCGTCTTCTGTGACCTCTTGACGTCATGACGTATTGTGTGGGGTCACGCTGGCGCATCACGACCGGATCTAGACGAGAAGTTTATTTTAAAAGTGTATATTTTTTATTTTTCCTGTCAAAAATGACAATCGTTTCGCTAGACAAGACCCCTATGCCCCGCCTGGGATCATTTATAGTCCTTTGAAACTCCGTTGAAAAAAACCGCCAAGTGTTGAGTTAAGTATTAAATGTTGGGCTCCACCAAAGTCCATTAAAATGAGGAAAATCCTGAAATGTTTTCCTCAAAAAACATAATTTCTTCTCGACTGAACAAAGAAAGACGTCAACATTTTGGATGACATGGTGGTGAGTGGATTGTCTGGATTTTTCTTTTGGGAAAATGGAATATTCCTTTAAAGTAAAATAATGGAAAGTTTTTCATAAGATCCCTTGAGGTCAACGTGTTAGCATGACAGAAGCTGGATGCTGTCGGGAGATCAAGCAACAGCCGACATTTTTTGTGCCTCTCGTGTTAATTATTTGATTTTGATGGCTTATGTTTCTATCGCGTCACAGACCAACAAAAGTAGTATTTTGTTTTTGTTTGTTTGTTGATTGTGAAGTACAAAGTAGATGAGGAAAACTAGTGGTGTTGTTTACAATGAGTGGAATGGTGTGCTGTGATTGGTTAAGTGGATTTATTGCATTCTGCAGAGAAGGAGACGTCTGGCGTTTATCGCGTATTGGGGGTAGAACGGAGAAAAGATAAAAAGACAAAATACCCAGCTGATATTGGATCTTGTGTAAAATTAAGAATTTACTTTTTAATAATGACCTGATACTAATACTGATTTTGGCGGTAACTATATAATTTTTTTTAAATGGCGTTTATTGCGTTTTGGAAGCAAACTATTAATTTGTTAGAATGTAAACTAAAGATAAGCCTGTTGATATTGTGACCAAAAGTGAGTAAGAGCTGTGAGGTTTTATAAACGGATGTAAACTCTCTTTATCTTTAGGTTCTCTTCCTAAGTGGGTTGTTAACAAGTCTTCCCAGTTACTGGCACCCAAAGTAAGTAAAGCGTACACTAGTTAGTTGTTATATGTCTGTAGGTCAGCAGAAAACATTAAATAAAGACACAATTGTTTACATTTGTCTGTTTGTCTTGTCTTTCAGGCGATGAAGCGGATCAGTAAAGCTTGTCTTCGGTACCCTGAGTGGAAACAGAAGCACAGTCCAGGATTCAAGCCGTGGTTGTACCCGGAGCAGAATCCTCTGTCCAGCATCCCACTGCGTGAGCTCTCCATACAACACGCTGAATCCCTGGAGAACATCGACGAGAGCTCGCTCAGTGAGAGTAAAGATGAGCGAGCTGAACACAGTGATGAAGAGGGACATAACTGACACGCACACACTTAAAACCCTTCTTAACACGGATACACATGTGATCAACTCTGTGCTCAGATCAGCACAATTAATCATGTGTCTTTAATTCTCTTATGCAGACAATAATAAATTGATAATGAAGGATGTGTTTCTTGCTTGAGGCCTGATCTTATGTAGCATGCAGTTTGTCTCCAGACACACAGAGGGCCACGCTGGAATCAGTTGATCTGTTGTATGACACTAGGGTTTAATGAATAAAGGAACGAATGAATAAAAGAAAACAAAATGTGTTTTGAAACTCTGGTGTCTTGGGTTTTTTATATGAACAAGTTTAAGACTTTCTGTCAGAGAAGAAAATGACAAAAGAGACTTTGATACCTAAGTGGTTTCTCCAAGACAGCAATGAGAGCAAACGAGGACTTCTGCTAAAGTGTTTTGCCTTTGAGATTATGTGGTTTGAGATCTCAAGAATGTCTCAGACTGCTCACAAACATCAGCTATGAAAGTTTTCTGTGCTGTCAGCAGGAGTGTTATTGATCTTCTAGCAGTGATGTTTTCCTCTGGATCTTCATAAATATTCTCAATCACACATTACGTAAGGAATAATTGACGACGGGCCATTGAATTATTCGCAAATAATGCACACCGAAGGTGGTACCCTCATGGAAATTAACCATGGTTTTACTAAAGTTAAAAAAACATGGTTACTGTAGTAAAACCATGGCTACAAAATAACCTTTTTTCCCCAAAAACACAGTTAAACCATGGTTAGTGTGCTAATATTAATCCATACACCAAAAAACATGTTTACTACACTTTTACCACATAAAACATGGTTAATTTTTACAAGGGGAATGAGGCACAACGCGAAGCGGATTATGGCTGTGCATTATTTTCAAATAATTCAAATATCCTCTTATACCCCCACACAAAAAACACGTTTACACAAAAAGGTTAATTTTCATAAAGGTAATGCTGCACGACATCAAGCGAATTATATCTGTGCATTATTTTTAATTATACCACGGGTCTGTTGAAGGCTGTATTCTGATTGGTTGAGAAATGTGTGGGTATGCATTATTTATTTTTTGATAACCGCACACCTGACTTGTCAAACATCTTAGAAGTGGGCACCAGAGCAATGTTTGTGGTGGCCGTGGTGTGGGAGGAATAATTGACTATGGTCCTGTGAATTATGTGAAAATAATGCACACCCGCGGTGTAACGGCACTCAGTTTCGCGTCATGCACATTACCCACTTCGGTCTGCATTATTTTGGAATAATTCAACGGCCCGTCGTCAATTATTCCTTACATAATTCACAGGACCAGAGTCGATTATTCCTCTTATACCACAGTTAACACAAACATTGCTCTGGTGATTATTTGAAGACATTTGACAGGTCAGGTGTGCGGTTATCGAAAAATAATCAACCCCCCCACCCTAACGAAATAGTAAAACTATGGTCTTGCTTATAGTAATCAATAACCAAAAAACATGTTTACTACACTTTTACCACAAAAAAACACAGCAAATTTTCGTAAGGGCCGTGAAACATTCTCAACCAATCAGAATACAGCATTCAACAGCGCTTTGGTGTAAAGTGCGCTTTTGGCTTGGATTGATGCTCAGTTGTGTTTTGTGTCCAGTCAGCATGGACCACACACACAGACACACAAACTCTGGTGGCCTCATTCAAAACCTGTACACACACACACACACACAGTTGTGTCGTCATGACAACCCGGTGTCTGTGTGGAGTCCCTGTGTGTAATACAAATGATTGTCATCACTGATGAGTTCACATGACCTCATTTAAGAGCTCATTAAAGCACACATCACTGATTTTCTGATCAGTTTAGTCTCTGGTGTATCTCTACCTGCTGCATTTATGCATTTGGCAGACGCTTTTATCCAAAGTGATGTACAGATGCATTCAGTCAATACAGATTTATAAATGTGTTCACTAGGATCAAAACTTACAATGCTGCTACAGGAAGAGATCTTCAGGTATGTGTGTGTGGCCTCCAGAGGTGCGCTACACCTGACAAAGATGTTTAAAATGAAATTATTTATGAATTATTTGATAATCTGATCATTTGTGGTTTTGTTGTACAGTGTGTTAGTGTATTAGTTACAGTATCACCTAAAGGATTATTAGGAACACCTGTTAAATTTCTTATTAATGCATATATCTAATCAACCGATCACAGTTGCTTCAATGCATTTAGGGGTGTGGTCCTGGTCAAGACAATCTCCTGAACTCCAAACTAAATGTCAGAATGGGAAAGAAAGGTGATTTAAGTAATTTTGAGCGTGGCATGGTTGTTGGTGCCAGACGGGCCAGTCTGAGTATTTCACAATCTGCTCAGTTACTGGGATTGTTACCACTGCGCATGCTGCTGGTGGTGGTGTAATCTTGGCACACTTTAGGCCCCTTAGTGCCAATTGGGCAACGTTTAAATGCCACGGCCTTCCTGAGCATTGTTTCTGACCATGTCCATCCCTTTATGACCACCATGTACTCATCCTCTGATGGCTTCTTCCAGCCAGATAATGGATACAAAGCTCAAATAATTTCAAATTGGTTTCTTGAACATGACAATGAGTTCACTGTACTAAAATGGCCCCCACATTCACCAGATCTCAACCCAATAGAGCATCTTTGGGATGTGGTGGAACGGGATCTTCGTGCCCTGGATGTGCATCCCACAAATCTTCATCAACTGCAAGATGCTATCCTATCAATATGGGCCAACATTTCTAAAGAATGCTTTCAGCACCTTGTTGAATCAATGCCACGTAGAATTAAAGCAGTTCTGAAGGCGAAAGGGGGTCAAACACAGTATTAGTGTGGTGGTCCTAATAATCCTTTAGGGGAGTGTATAAAACAACAGACGTTTATGGTCCGTCTGTCCTCATTGTGTGTGTTTGATTCATTTCATCAGATCTTATTAGTGTCATCATTCCTCTCACACAACACTGACATGACAGACGGAAGAATGATGGAGTGAGACAGACAGAAACTGATCAAAATCTTTTGCAAAATGAAATTAATTGTGACATAAAAATGTTCTGATGTTCAGAAAAAGCAATCAGGTTGGATTACACACAAACAGTGTAAAATGGAACCAACAAAAGTTGAATTATATTAACAGTAAGTCATGAAGAATATAAGAATGAGCTTTCTGAGTCATGTTACAAACAAACATAAATATTCATGAACTAATCTCTGATCTCATGATTATCTCTAAATCAAGCACTGAGTTTATAGAAACACACACACATCATCTCTTTTCTTCAGCCTCCTACAGGGATCAGACAGATAATGTGAAGGCGCCCACACACCACCACACGCCTGCTAGACTCTGACTCACTCACTTCTCATCTAATGCACCTCCTCTGACCGACAAACACACTTAAGATGTGAAGAAACATCCAGCAGCTTAGACATTAAAATATCAAACATTATTTACGCTCTCATTAAGTGAATGTTTCTCATGGCACACTACAATGCACAGTATGTGCCATAATACCAATAATTCCAATGTGTCAAATAAATATGATCCTCTATTTAATACGACTGCCAAAGTTTACAAAATTAAATTTAAATAATAAAAAACATTAATTTCTTAGATAACTATGCACCACTTACTAAATTAAACATGCAATAGGCCAAGAAAGGCACGTGACTGTTTCAAATATAAAACAGTCAGCATACATTAGCCGTTTATCAATCCGAAGGATGCATACATTTTTAAATGTTTAATTGATTTGCAATATAAACTTAAATGTATCTTCAGTTGTACTCCATTCAAATGCATATGACTTTCCAAAGGAAAAATGTTTGTTATTGATTTGTTTTTGCTATTATGGAAATGTTATATTCACCAGGTCAAATTGAGTAACTCCAATTTTGCTCATTTTCAAACAGCCTTGAAAGCAATCTATAAAGTTTGTAAAAAACAAAAAAGCCAAGAAAACTCTTTTAATTCATTTCTCTTTTAAATTAATTTAATCTATGTTTGTGATGCCTTCATTATTATTATTATTTTTGCGCAGTATGTGAAAATCTGTGACGTTTTGTGGACTTTTTGTGGAATTTTCAAAGTTCAATAAAAAAATCCGAAGGCTGCCGCCTGCGGAGGTCGCAAATGCAGGCTGCATACGTCATCAAACCCGGTTTATTTAAGTTACCTGAGCATTACATTCACAAGTCATTAACATATCACAACAATTTACGATTAACTAAAAATAACAGTCAATTTTATAATTGTTAATATTCTCAAATAAGACTGTTTTGATGACGTATGCAGCCTGCATATGCGACCTCCGGAGGCTGCAGCCTGCGTCATCTCAACATTCCGCTGTAGATCTCGTGCGCCACCTATCGCTCAGAGTTGACACTGCTGCAAAACAGAGTTTATTAACATGATTATGGAAACATTACAGGTTCAGCTTGACAAGAAATGATAAATAGATTCGCGAATATCTACTGAAGGTGAGATTTGGCGAACAGAATGACAATAATCATGAAACTATATGGCCGTTTCTCAATCCGAATGAGGTCGCATATGCACGCTGCATACGTCATCAAGCCTGGTTTATTTAAGTTAACCGAGCATTACATTCGCAAGTCATGAACGTATTACAACAATTCACGAGAAACTAAGAGTAACAGTAAACTTTATAGTTGTTAATTCATTGAAATAATACAGCGATGACGTATGCAGCCTACAAATGCGACCAGCCTTCGTCCAAGGATAACGGGCTCACCATGATCACGTGATGTTACTTTATTTAGCGCTGTCAAGGACGGACGAATCACAGAGGATTGTGATTACTACATGAAGGTTTACTTATTTATAACTAGATTTTTTAAAATAAATAAACATCAATGGTTATGTCACAAAAAATGTATAGTTAATAAATCTAAATAAATAAGTGAATGTAACTCACAGCGCCGCCTGCAGGTCGTATCCTAGGAAACAGATACGAGCGACATTACATTTGCCGCCCAATGGTCGCGTCGCGTCAGTTCAGTCCCTGATTCACACGCTCATGTGACGCTCCCCTCTGCGGAAGTTTCTTTGGGGTTCTTTCTCTGTTTTGAGTGGATTTGCGTGTTTGTCTCTCAGCGACAAAACACAAAAACGAAAAAAGGAACAACACAAAGAAGAAAACAAGAGCGATACACAACGATGAGGAGAAGACTCGTGTAACGATCATCAGACGCGCGTCAGTCAGTCAGTGAGTGAGTAAAGTTTATTGTCAGAGTTTACACAGAAATGTTATTAACGTTACGTAGTGTGAGTTTGTGTTTTCTGTCTTTTCTCCGGTTGCTCGGGTGCAGGAATGTTGCTTTTTATCCGGTGAATGTGTTTGTGTTTGTGTGTCTGTGTGTGTAGATGGTTGAAAGAGTGTGTGTATTTGAGAGGTGTGTGTGTGATGCACTTGTTGAGAGGAAACACTAGAGTTGAGTTTAGTTTCAGTGAGACTCTTAACACAGCAGCACCAGGTAGGTTTGTGTTAGTTGTGTGTGTAAGTGTGTGTGTAAGTGTGCATTTAACTGTGTGTTTAAGTGTGTTTGTGTGTTGTGGTCTTAAACCTCAAGATTTCAAAGGGGTTTTGGTGGAAGTTAGTGGAGTTCTTAAAGAGACACGACCCTAATAAACTGCTCTATTCGTGCTTTTTTGCGTCTTTGCAAGCGGAAAATAGTTTTAGTTCCTTTAATTGACACAATGGATATCTGTGTGACACATACAGGGATGTTTGATTTGTTGTGATGTGTTACAACTGTGGAATAAAACTGTTCTTACAATGCTATCATAAATTTTCTGCAATGTAATGTAATTAATAATGTAATTAAAATATTATATAGCTTTAGGTGAATTTCTACATGAAGGTAGAATTAGTAAATAATACAGGTGATAAATCATATAGATATATATGTATATTCAGATGCACTGCAAAAAACCTCTCTCCCCCTCATCTCTCTACCTCTCTCTTTATCCCGACAGTTTACGTTTAAAATGTTTAAAGGGATCATTCACCCAAAAATTATAGCGTTGTCATTATTTATTTATTTATTTATTTATTGTCATTATTTATTTATTTAAACTCCCAATGTTTTTTTATTGTTCTTCAGAACCCAAAGATTATTGAAAAAGTGTTGTTTGGTTGTTTGACCTCCTCGTTCACCATTCACTCCCATAGTAAGCACCAGAAACTGTTTAAAAGTCATTTTCTTCCTGATCCCTTTTTAAACCCTAGTTAGTGTGTAATGTTGCTGTTAGTGCATAAATAATACCTGATAAATGATAAAGTTCAAAGTTCACTGCCAGGCGATATATTTCCTTTAACAGAAATCCCCTTTCAAAGCCTACAGCGAACGGCCGGTTTGGACTACAGTCTTCTACTCCCCGATTGAATGAAGTCAATATAAGAGTTTTTGACTAAACTCCGCCCACAGGAATATGTCAGTCGCCAGCTTTGGCTCAAACGGCTCTGCTAAGCTAAGCTGCTATCGAATCACAACACACTACACAATCAGAACTCGTTACGTATTTCTGAAGGAGGGACTTCATAGAACAAGAAAGACATCAGCCCGTTTTTAGGACAGCGGAAAAATACCGCGTTTTTTTACACGTGAAACATGAACACATGTTATATTGCGCACTCTAAACGCAATCAAAGCTTCAAAAACACAAGAAGAATGGGATCACCCCAACATTTTAAAGGGATCATATCATGAAAATCTGACTTTTTTCATGTTTAAGTGCTATAATTGGGACCCTAGTGCTAGAAAATGTCAAAAAGATCAACCCAGTTACTTAGTTTTGGTAAACCATTTTCTGCAAGCATGTGAAAAAATAGCTTATTGAAATTTGGCTCCCCTTGTGATGTCAGAAGGGGATCTTATAATAATAATAATAATAATACATCCCTCAATCTGCACTATCCTACCACAGCACTGCCATTTAGTGCAGAGAGAGAAAGAGAAAATAATTGACAGCACTTGAGTTTCAACAAACCACCATTATTGCGATAGTTCCATAGTTCTTGTATTTCATCAGCTTATTTGCATTTCACAAAAAAATTTTTTTGCTCACACCTACAAAGTGGCAAATTGAACATGTTATAATAAATTATCTATATGATAACTTCACATATGTACTCTGGGGACACCAAAGATTTATTTTACATCTTAAAAAGTCTTGTGAAATGTCCACTTTAAATCTTTCCCCACCATTGACAAGTTAATTCATTAACTAAGAGTAAACGCTTCCCTACCAATGACGACTTTTTATGGCAATCCATATTTCTGCTATTATCCACTAGGTGTCACTCTTACCCAACTTATAAAATACTGAAGCATCCACTGATCCAAAAACAGTAAAAACTCTGTGTGTGTTTTGATCATTGATCTGAATCTCATCTCTAACAAAAAGTCCTTCACAAATTCAATTATCTCATCTTTTTCCTCAAAATTTTGTATTTTTGAAGAAACCGACCCATATTTGAGAGGTGATTAAAAAGAGTGCAAATATTATATATTTATAGAAGGTTTTCTAAAAGGCATTAAACTTTTGTTAAAATCATAAAAAACGCAAGCACTGACAACTTTTGTTTAAAAACGCTTGCGGGGAAAGAGTTAAATAAATAACTCCACCGGACTCTTGTTATATATTTTAAGTGTGCTGAAGACATTTATCTTTCAACTTTCTTGTTGTGGATATCACTGTTGTTTCAGTTGATGCACAATATTTAGAAGTAAACATCCCAAAACTGCCTAAACAACAGTTTAGACTGAGAATGTGTGATGAAAGAGATTTTAAAAAAAATCTGCATTTGGGTTCTGAAGAACAAAGACAGAGATTGGGCGTGAGTAAATATTGAATATTTTCTCTTCCGGGAGAATGCCTATATAAGGAGTTCTACCCTTTATGACATCATAAAGGACCATACAAAAAAATCGTGATGTTATGCACCATGTTATGCACAGCTCTTTTATGTACTACGGCTCTTTGATCACTAGTAGTGCTTTTCAACCTAAAATCACTGTGAGTCGTTTATAACATGCATTTGTAAGAGCAACATTCGTCAAAGCATAATCATTATTAATATTCTTTATTATCATGAAAATACCTGAAAAGGTTTGAAGAACAGTGAAATAAATATGTTTATAGGCATTTCCTGGAGCTGTACTTCTTCTTCATTGAGAAGCATTGCAAGCAGATCATCCCAACCCTAAATAATTGTGTATATTTTAGGCATGATGTTAAAGGGAAGTTTTGTTTCTACTTCATTAAGTGTGCAGTGTGGACCGAGTCTATCTTCCTCTGATGTCCAGGATTGTTTGTTTATAGGCTTTTTCACATAAAGGTTCTGGGAAATATATGGTTGATGTCTCCCAAGATTTTCCCCAGGATTGTTTAAATTTTGGTTCATGCACACTGCCAGTGATTGTTCTTGTGTTCGTGCACATCCTGTGGCATCAGATTGAGAGGTTTAATGTAATTTTTCACAGTATGTTAAGTTTGTTGATTATCTGCAATTTCTCTTAAAACCACACAGCTTGTGCATTTTTTCTGATTTGATCATAAACTAGCGCAGCACGTAGCTGTTGATCGTTCTCAGCATTAGTGCCAATAGTGAGGAGCTCTCTGATCTCTACTTCAGTCCAGTTTGCAAACAGTTTTCCTCTCATGAACATTGATCTGTGTTTTAAACCCATGGTGAAAAATTAACTATGTTATTGTTTCAGACCTCACATCCACAGAGTGCCATTGGTTCCAGTTGGGTTGCTAGTTATAATCGTGTCTTGACTCTCAGATTAGTCTTGTTTAAGTTTCCTGTGTCAGAGGCGTCATGCCTATTCAAACTAAGGGGGCATGTTACTTTGTTTTATAAGCAACATATGACTGGTTCTTCACATCACTTTGATACTTTCATTGTTTTAATCTTATGCTTCATTCTGGACACAATTAATTATGAATTATACAAATCCAGACGCAACAGAACAGCGCTAGTGCTATTATTGTACACGGTCTCGCACATATTGCTGCTGGTTCTGCGTTTTGTTATCTGATCAAATTTAAAACGCCATTCCAAACACTCGCAACACTTTCAAAAGGCAACAGCTGCCGCAATGTTCAGTTTACCCTACTTGTGTACAAAAATGATGTTTTAAGTCCATTTCCTAATGTTTATTACTATTCACCCCCAGATGGGCTGCATAATCACATGTTTTTGTGCTCTCAGGTCAAATATGATGCAGAAATGCTTTCCTATAATAATATTATATACATATGTTTTCATAGGCTCATTTTTGTTTTTAAATTGCATGCTTTCAATGCAATTAAATGAAAATGTGATGATAAACAAAAAATTACATCGTTTTCATTTAGATCTATTTGAGTTGCATTAAAGGTTTCTTTTAGTTCTCTGTTTTTGAAGTGTTGATTCATTAGTCAATCACAGACATGACCGATGAGCGCATCAATTAACTTTTAACAGAATATATATTTAATTGAAATATTGTTCTCTGATATCTACATAGAAGGTTTGTGACTTTATTAAGTGCAAAAATGATCAATCTAAGATTTGCCTTTAGAATTAAAGGAAAACACCACAGTTATTCAATAGGGCTGGGCAAAAATAATTGATTTTTTGATTAATTGATTGATGCCACTTTTTCCATACCAATCCGATTTCGATACCTGAATTCTAAGTATCGTCCGATCCCGATCTGTAGAATTGCTGCGTTTAATTCACCGCTACTCCAATGCATTAACCACACCATTTGGTTTTTGTGATCTTAAATATCTTCATATATGTTTTTCGCATTAAGCTGTCGAATATATAAGGAAAACTTTAAATATAGTGCATAAAAACGTTTATGGTGCTTTTATAATAGTCTGACTTTTCTATAGCATGACAGTAGTAGCGCACCAAATCGGATTTGGATCGGCCCTGTTAGTCCGATTCCCGATCCAGCAAAAAAGGTCTGGATCGGTCTGATTCTCGATCCCAAGTTTTGGATCGGCCCACCCCTATTAATTATCCTTGTAAATTTATGTTCACTGTTCTTTTTTTATAAATATAGTATTTGTATTAAATCTATATTCATTCAGTTGAATCAAGAATCAAGTCTAAAAGTAGTTCAGAGAATCTGAATTGAATCGAGAATCGAATCGATCTGATAGCTTGTGAATCGAAATTGAATCAATCTGGAACATCTGAATTGACACCCAGCCCCATTATTCAATAGTTTACTATGTTCTTACCTCAACTTAGATTAATGAATACATACCTGTCATTTTTCAATGCGTGCACTTAATCTTTGTACGGCGCGTTGTGAATGTGTTAGCATTTAGCCTAGCCCCATTCATTGAGATGGTCCTCACTGCAGAACATGACATCCAGGGGGCGGGGTTGGATCTAGATCCAACTCCTCCCCCTTTATATAGTTTTTTCCGCTAGTATATTTGCGTTGTTGCAGCTCGCAATTAGTTGCAACCTGTGGTCGCCAACGTTCGCTCTTATTAATTTAAAGTGTACGTTTGATTAATAATATAGTCAAGAAAGATTCATAATTTAGACGTATGACAGTTAGGTGTAAGGGGAGGTAACTTAAGGGACACGTTCCCGACAGTGTGATATCACCGAAGGGATTTATTTGTACATTATCCCACTTATTACACAGCTATTCCTATACAAGTAAATATAAAAACACAAATTTATTTGATATCTTTTATTAGCACATTTAAAAAAAAAGGAAAACCATCTACGAGGGAAATCTGTTTCCTAATGGCTGTAAGCAAAGACGCGTTAAAAGAAGTTCAAAGTTCATACAAGATAAACATTCAATTTATTCATTTCTAAATAACTTGCCATATACATGTTAATAACTATGCATATTTATATCGTATCCATTCTTAAGTATTAAACTGCATGTGGTAAGATTACTCGTCGTAGTAGGCTTACCCGAAATGTTTTACTCCAAAACATAGCAAAAAACTTACATTTCACCTTAAAGGCTCTCTAAGCCAATAATGTGCGACGTCACTTCCTGTTGATGTTTGAACTGTTTTCAAACAAACGGAGCGTAGCTAACGCCTCCCCCTTCTTCTCCCGTCCGTGCTTTCATGAACGCGCTCAACCCCCACCCCCAAATCCTTCTTGTCGTTCATTGGCTGGAACACTTTGTTATGTTTTGTTGTGCTAGGTTTGGCCACTATGTTGATATTGCCGTTTGTCGAGCCTGAGCTGTCTACAGACATCGCGTTTTTTACAGTTTGATCAGCGGACAGGCAGCAAGCAGATAGTGAGGAGATGTTTGCTGTATGTAACAAAAAATTTGTATGTTCTAAAACGCGTCAATTCGCTTAGTGCGCCTTTAAAGGCAATACTTTTATTGTAGTCATAAGTAAAGTTTGTTTTTATGTCAAAAAAATTAATTAATTTAGTTACGACTTAATGCGGAAATGGTAACGCAACGACATGTGTATGACGTGTCTTGTGGTAAAACTGCCGACCAATCAAAATGCAGTGGGAAGAAAACTCTGGATCTGGATCCAGCCCCGCCCCCTGGATGTTGTGTTCTGCAGTGAGGCGCTACTGCATTCATTCCCTAGGATCCAAACAGGGATGAATGTAGAAGCCATTTTCCCTATTTAAAGACTGTTAGATGAGTAGTTACACCAGTAAGTATGGTGGCACAAAATAAAATGTGTCTATTTTTAAAGCGTAAAATAGAGAACTATATTGTATGGCGGAAGAGCACTTGGACCTCTGGTAAAACCGCTGGTAAATAAAAAAAACTCAAAGAGTTTCAGTTGTTCTTATTATTAATAGTAAAATTAAATCCTGACTTTCTAAATCAAACCGAATCATGAGGGAAGTGAAGATTCAGAGATCTGTGTGTGTTTGTGTTGTTGTGTTGTATCGAGGGTTAAACAGTCCCGAGATGGTGCTGGAATGTTAATCATGTTGTTGTTTTGTTATAAACACATTTGTTATGCTGTGTGTATTTGTCCTCTGCGACTGCACTTTCACACTTTTACAGTGGACTGTTGAAGTTGTGTCTGAGCTGTGTTTTGTCACTGTTAACAACTTATTAATATTATTTACGGTTGTGTCTCTACTTCTGCTTACTATATTGACTACAATGTCTGTAATAATAATAAATAATTCTCTGAGTTAAGTCTAACACATATTTCTTCTATATTAAGCAGACTCAAAATAAAGGCCTGGGTTTCTGATTTATTTTGCATAATGATTTATCTTGCAGTGTTTAGATGCTGCTATCAGTGCAGATGTTGCATGCATGAGTGCTGCACATGCAGGGACAGCGGATGCATTCAGCTGTTGGTCGAATCTTCACACTAAGTGTGTCTGTGTGGATGTGTGACTTTTCTAAAGCTTGTGTTAGTGAGAATTGAAACCGCTGTTTGTCATCTCACCTCATGTTCTCACGTTGTTTCTGGTCAGCATCTCAAAAGCAGAATATTCAATTGTATCATATTAACTCAAAAAGTTCAATTACATCTCAATTACTTTCTCATTATGTGCCTCTCTCCTTATCTCTTCATCTCTTCCTCCTGTTTTCTGCACTTCCTGATGGAAAACAGGTTAGTTATACGTGTGTGTGTGTGTCAGGAGTCATGGACTGAGTAACTTGAGTCATAATAACCATGACCATCGGTCAGATGTACCAGTGCCACGCTTAGACTGAATCATAAATATGATCATACCAGTTGTGCGTCTTCAGCTCTGTGTGTGTTTGTGTCTTTGGTTTGTAATGTTCTTGCAAACATGAGTGACCTGAACTTCCAGTCACAGATGATTCTAATGAAGTGTATGTTTGTATTTTTTTAACTTTCACCCACTTCAATTCACTTCATATTCATTCAGTTCATATCTCACACACACACACACACACACACACACACACACACACACACACACACACACACACACACACACACACACACACACACACACACACACACACACACACACACACAGTTTCACACTCTGACATCTTAGAATTTAACAAATGTAGTTCCTGGTACATTGCTACTTGAATGAGGAACTAGAGAGAGAGAAATAAAGAGAGAGAGAGATTTGAGAATGTGAGTATGAATCAAGATTTAAGCCGCCTTTTTACTGTACACGACAAACAATGGCAGATAAACCGGAAGTCATTCATTCCCTATGGAGAGTCGCAGGTGCAACCATATGTGGTTGCGTAATTTTTGGATCCGTTTTGAGAGTAGGATTCATTACAAAATTTAATTTGTATTTGATACGCGTCTGGAAGTGATGTCTTTCAGTGTATTCCAATCAAAACGCAGTGCAAGGTAAAATATTAATCTTTTTTTGTTGAACTTTATCAGTAATACTTGAATCAGGGCTCAACATAAAGGACTGCCAGGTGGCAGTGTGAGAGCCAGTAAACCATATAGTCACTTGCCCAAACGGGTCAGTGCTTTGCCCCCTCAGTCACTAAAATATATTTTCTGCCTGTGGCCGTTTGTCTGTATGTATTCTATTTCTTATGCAATGTAACCAGCGAGACACATTTTAAGCTTTTATGTTAGAATGAATCCTCTTGCGCTGGAATGAGCTTTTCTCCCATGTTATGATTAAAATTTCTCCCATGTTATGATTAAAATGAAACTTCATGACAGCTGCCACTAGTGGGTGAACTCCGACAGTCGTGTCTGAATGTCATGTACAGTTGAAAGGTGGTTTTGATGGTTTTGATGTTAAGCATCTTGTCTGTGTTTTTCAGATTATTTGTGAAGCAGTCTGTAGTTTTGCTTTGATTTAGGGCTGGACAATATGACCAAAATTTCTATCACCAATATACTTCTTAATTTTTGGTTGATAAGGTATAAATCTGATAATGGTATGAATGTTTAAAAAGCCTTGGGATAAACTGCAAAGAATGCCTACAACAAATGTCTCTAACTACAAACTTCTATGAAGTCTACGAAGTTTGTGTTGCATTACATCTCCCGTTCTCCCTCCCTACTATATAGTTTCACCATTAGAAGCTGTGACTTGACGCAAACTAATCCAGCACCTCCTTCTTGTACTTCTGAGTGACAGCTCTTCTCTGGGCTAATACTTCAAAGTCCCAACCAGATTCATTGATTGCAAGGTGACAATGGTATGATTTGACGCAAGGTACAGATGATTTAAATCCAATCAGGCATTCAGTTTTCCTCAGTGGTGAGCGTGGGTCATGGTTGCCTAGCTACGAAAAACGCCACGGGAGCACGCTATGGAAGGAAGAAGTGCCTTGATCCGCATTTAACACATGTTTTTAGACGTGACATGCGAACAGCTCTGAAACTCAGTAATGTGTATGTAGAGATATCAGAAATGTGTTTAGAAACTATATAAAAAACAAACATATAAAGTGAAATATATTGAAATTGAATTATTGTCCAGCTCTACTTTGATTACTTGATTTCATTACATTTCCTATCAAATATGTCTTGGCAAACACACATATGTGTCCAGAGAAGACCTGAAACTAAAATGTACTTCACATCAGTGACAGGAACTCATCCTGTCTGGTTTTATATCAACCTTCATGATCAGTTTCTATTATTGGACGACGAGGAGTACTACTCAAATATCTGCATTGGGTTGTGTGGTTTTTTGGTTGGTGAAGTACCTGCTGAATGTCTTGATATGCAGTGAGATTTAAAGCCACGGTAGCCACAGGAGAGACACACACACATACAGTCTGTCCTGTATTCTGTTTCTCTCTCTTCTCTTCATGTGTATGTGTGTTTGTCGTGATCAATCCCCAGCTGTGCACAGAGTAAAACAACATAGAGGTTAATATACAAAAACGATTTACTACATGTCTGCTGATTTAGTGTTGTTTGTGTGTGATGAGAGATATCATAACGGATATCTGACAACTTCATCTCTCTTTAAATGAGTCACTTCTTCAGTTTGGAACTTTCACTCTTTTATAAGTTCAACATTTTTATCTTAAAGGGGACATATCACGAAAAACTGACTTTTCCACGTTTAAGTGCTACAATTGGGTCCCCAGTGCTTCTATCAACCTAGAAAATGTGAAAAAGATCAACCCAGTAACTTAGTTTTATTAAACCATTCTGGTAAACCAGAGAGAGAAATAATTGACAGCACAATTAAGTTTCAATTTCAACAAACCACCATTATGGTGATCAGTGTTTGCATTATCAGCTCATTTGTATTTAAAAGGACACACCCAAAAGTAGGGCTGCATAACAACTAATCGCAACTAATCTTTTGCAGAATAAAAGTTTTTTTACATCATAAAAAAAGGTAAAAATCGAGAATTGAATCGAATTATGATCTTAGAATCCAAAATGCAATCGAATCGAGGATTTGGAGAATCGTGACACCCCTAATACTGTAACAAATGTATTGCTCATGGTTTGTTCATGTTAGTTAATACATTAACTGATGTTAACTAATGAACCTTATTGTACAGTGTTACCAATTTTTCTTAATATCAAGTTTATGAGTATCTAGTTAGGTTTTCTAAACTACCGATACATATCATTTAATCTGACACATCATATGTGTGTGTACTGTATATAATAATTTTGTAAATATTTTTATATTTATATGTAATTTATATATACATAATAATTATACACAGTACACACACATATATGATGTAACCAGAATTTTTTGTTCTGCAAGCGATTGGTTGTGATTAGTTGTTATGCAGCCCTACCCAAAAGCGACACATTTTTGCATACACCTGCAAAGTGTCAATTTTAACATGTTATACTAAATTATCTGTATGGTATTTTGAGCTAAAACTTCACATACGCACTTTGGGGACACCAAAGACTTACTTTACATCTTAAAAAAAATCTCATAATATGACCCCTTTAAATGTCATGTTTTCTTAGATCAGATAAGATACAGACTGACGTGTTTTTTTTTAATCTTTTTTAGTTGGTTTCCTTGAGTGAAGGAGTAAATAAGAAGACGTCTAGATAACAATTTTCCTTTAAATCTTCAACAGATGACACAAAGATAATTCTGCACTTATGTACTTATGTTTATATTTAGATACAGTCTCACTTTATTATTCATAGTCAAATTCACAGGTTTTACAGACGTTAAGGAAATACTCTGTGGGTTTTTGTTATTGATGGTGTTATTTGATTGTCCTTTTTCTTACTCCCTCTGCAGTTTTCCGGTCATGTCAGGGAGTTTCCAGCCTGTGGCTGAGTGGTTAAGTGTCCTCCGGCTCGACCAGTACAGCTTGGCGTTCAGGGAGGCTGGGCTGGGTACGTTGCGGGAATGCCGGGATTTAACATCTGCAGAACTACAGCAGATGGGGGTGGCTCTTCCCGGACACAGAAAGCGGATTCTCGGCAGCATACGTAAGGTCTTTCCCTCTGAAGCAGGATCTGAGGAAGATGAAGAGAAAGAGGAAGACAGACCCATTCCCAGAGAGAGGACAAAATTCAGAGCGTCTGCAGAAAATAAAGAAAATAAAGACAACGGCGTGCATTTAAATAATCCACCACCTGTACCCCCCCGGGTCACGCCAAATAGACCTCCGGTGCCCTTCACATCCACTTCCTTGGTGACATCCTCTGACCACAACACTGTGGGAAACCCTACGCAACACCCAACCGTTCCCGAGCGGAAGGTCATGCCCACACCCTCCGAGCGATCCAAACCCACCCCTGCACCGAGGGTTTGCCCAGAACACCTGCCTCTGAAAGGCCCACCGCAGCCGGTCCAGAGGAACGAGAGGAAACTCTCACCTGTGTCTCCCACTCACTCCCTCTCTCCATCATCATCTTCATTATCATCCTCTTGCTCATCCGATCAGTTCCACCTGTATGAACAGTGTTCCTTACCTGCTCAGGAAGAAACGGCTCCTCCTCTTCCTCCCAAGTGCTTCGCTGTCTCCAAAGAACCTCAAGATGCCCAGTTAGCCCCTCAAGTTCCTTCCAGACCCCCTCTTCCCCCACCACGTGTTTCTGTTACCATGACCGCACGTCTCGGCTCATCCAGAAGACTGTCCGGTTTCAGGTACTGATGCATTATGATTATTACTATATTGCTTTAGTATAGGGTGGTTGCTGTATGATGTGTGGTACGTTGTGTACTGCACATGCAATCTAGCTTACTCTACAGTAAACTATATTGTACATTGTGTAAAAATGTTATTTGTGCGTTATTTTGAACACAACTTGTTTCAGTATATTACACTGAATGATTTTACACAACACACACTTGCACAAACTGGGGGTTTTGCATCACTTCCTGTCAGCTGACACAAGGTTTCATGTGGTTTGAACATCACACGGGTGACATGAGCCAGAACTGGAAAATCATAAGTGTGTGTTTTTCCTGCCAGTATGAGTGTGTGTGCGTTTGTGCGAGCATTTTTGTGTGTGTGTGTGTGTGTGTGTGCGTGCGTGTGTGTGCGTGCGTGTGTGTGCGTGCGTTTCAGTCGTTCTCTGATAGGGAAATAAACTTAAACGTGCCTGCTAAACTCAAACAGTCAGATTATATGTATGGGTAGTTTAGAAAACCTAATTAGATACTCATAAACTTGAGTTTAACTAAGAAAAATTGGTAACACTTAACAATAAGGTTCATTAGTTAACATTAGTTAATGTATTAACTAACATGAACAAACCATGAGCAATACATTTGTTACAGTACTAGGGGTGTCACGATTCTCCAAATGCTCGATTCGATTACATTTTGGATTCTAAGGTCACGATTCGATTCAATTCTTGATTTTTACTTTTTTTTGTGCTGGGCAAAGATTAATCGCAATTAATCGCATACAAAATAAAAGAGATTTTTGGCATAATTTATGTGCGTGTACTGTGTCTAATTATTATGTATATTTAACCACACACACATTCATATATTCATTTCAGAATTGTTTTACTTATATATACATTTTTTTAATTTATATTTAATATAGAATATATAAAAATATAAATAAATATATATAAACATGTAAATGTTTCTTAAATACATGAATGTGTGTGTATTTATACATAATAATTACACACAGCACATACTCATATATTAGGCCAAAAATCACGTTTATTTTGTATGCGATTAATCGCGATTAATCTTTGCCCAGCACTACTTTTTTTTAAAGACAAACAATTGCTATGCCATTAATATTTATTATTATTATTATTATTATAGTTTCACATTAACATGCACATTGCGTGCTTTTCCTCGCATGGGGGTTTTGTGGGCTTCACTTTACTTTACGCGAGAGAGCTTGTAGAGAGAGGATTCCTTCTTGCATGCACATGGACGTAATGCGCGCGTCTTGGACTAGCATCTGAAATAAATCCAGCGCATCATAAGCAGCTGCGCTTCTCTCTGTCTCACGTGCACACACTCTCGCATCAGTCCGAAGTCTAAACATAAACTAAATTAGTAATCATTACATATTTGTTCAGTTTTATGCGTTTCATGCGAGCTGAGGCAAACTATCCCTTTTGTTTAAAATAGAATCCGCTGCATCTTGGTGCCTCACTCTCGTGCACGTGCAGAGAGCTGCGTCCTGTTTGAAGTCAGATCAGTAGGTAGTTATCCTGTTTATGATATGCATTTCAAGGAGTTGTAGCAATACATCCCTCATGTTTAAAATATAAATATCCGAGAGTTTTTTCCCCTGCATGACAAGCCGACCAGACGTGACGTGGGGGCATGGCAGAATCGACAATCCCATTTTTAATTCTAAGTTCGAGGTTGTGACTTAGAATCGAAATCGTGACCCCCTTAGTATGTATTCATCTTTGTTAATGTTAGTTAATAGAAATAAAGCTTTTAATTGTTTGTTCATGTTAGTTCACAGTGCATTAACTAACGTTAACACAATTTAATAAAGTATAAGTTATTATATGTTGAAATTAACATTAACAAAGATTAATAAATGCTGTATAAGTGCAGTTCATGTTAACTAATGAACCTTATTGTAATTAGGGCTGTCATAATGATTAAATAATTGTCTCATCGCCAATGTTTGACCTCATTGTGATAATCTCAGATCACCGCAATGATTGCACATCTTTCTAAAAACAAAAGGGGGAGTGCAGCGCCTGTATAAACGAGACAGTATCAGATAACTTTTGTGTTATGTGTATTAATATTTACTGCCAGATAAACCTTGCAAAACACTTAATTTAAATAGTCACAACAATATGTGAAAATTGTGTCAGAGCGAAAAAAAATGTGATAAAACAGACAATTAATCATAATCATCACAATTTATTAGTCAACTAACAGTCAGCCAAATTTCATAATCGTGACGGCCCTAATTGTAATGTGTAACCAAAATTTGTTAGGTGTGAAACACACATAGAAAAAGAAGTGTGGGTTTACCGTGGTGAAAGATCTGTGAATTATATCAGACATATATTATTATATACCTTACTGACCAGTTGAGTTGTTACTCTGTTATATTTACTTGCCAAGCCCATTTTTACTCTCTGTGGTGATTCAAGTGTTAGTTTTGTTTAAAACTCTTAAATGATGTGTTTAGTGTTTGTGAACACTAGAGGTCAGCAGATGTCCTGTTTTGTGTTGGTTTTCTTCAAGCTGCCGTCCCACAATGCCGTGCATCAGACTGTGTCTACACTTAAATATGAGCAGCTTTATATCCACTGGATTTTGTAAAAAGCATCATTTTATTTAAAGTGATTCAGTCTGTCTGATGATTTTCATGATTCATATTTCTGAAGTTTGGTAACATTGCTTAACAGTCAGTGGACACGGTGACCGTTTCTGATTCATTTTTCTGATAAAATCATTACAAGGGTAGACACAAACAGTTAATTGTCATTGACTCAGAGAGATAGCTGTGGTTTTGTAAATTTGTATGTTTATCTGTGCATACAATACTTTGTGTTCTTCAGTATTAAAAGAGAGGAGTTGTGTTTGAATGTTTTGTCTAATTTTTCAGTTTTGTTTGTTTAAGTTTGTCCTTGTATGCGCTAGAAACAGAAGACAGAAATCAGGAAACGGTTGTTTTTCACACACACATATACACACACACAACAGTGAGCTTTACTTCCGTCTCTCTTTTGTGCGGTTGGCAAGCTCGATCACTTCAGTGATTCTCTGGCTGTGTTGTTGTATTTTTTTACACTTGGGTATTGGATGATATCACCTGACGCTGATGTAAGATGTACTGTATATTCACCTGAAACACTATTTGGGCGATCTGTGATGGCTTCATTGGGTCTGTTTAAGAATGTAAGTTCAGTGTGGGAAGTGGACATTTGTTTGCGTTATTTCCTACCTCAGTTTCTCTCTCTCTCTCTCTCTCTTACTATTTTTACAGATTTCCTGTGAATGTTTTATTGTGTTTTGAAAACAACAACAGGTTGAGGTTTTGTTAAGGTGTTTGGTATTGTCACAGCGCCTCTGTGGGAGTTTTGAAATGTTCAGAATCAAAGAGATCCTCCTGATGAAGTGAAACTGTGTGAATTTTATATACTGTGATTGGGCTCGTCAGATATGTTGGAGATGACAACTTTCCTTGTGATTTTACGCATTTCTTGCACTTTCTTTGCACTTTCTTTGTGGTTGTTCTTGAGGTTTGCTAGCATACGTAAAAGTGATAATTGACGACCGCCGTTGAATTATTATACGCGAAGTAGAGTTATGGGGCGTACACACGAAACGCGAACTTAATGAATGGCGCGAGTAGATTACATTCAAAGTCAATGCAAAGATGCGAATTGATGCAAACTCGCGTGGGGCGATGTGAATGGTGTGAATTGGGTGGCGCGATTGCCGTGAATACACGCACTATTGGCATCAAAACACGTCTTTTAGTTAGATTTCACTAATAATCTAGAGCAAGGAACGCAATGCTTCGTGTTTGGTGTGTATGCAGTATTACAGCGCGGGTGTGCATTATTTCAAAATAATTCAAAGGACCAGAATCAATTATTCTGCTTATACCGCGCCACGGTTACCACATTAACTTGTCGTAATTTTAAAGGTGCCAAGGAATGCATTAAAATAATCTGTTAAATTTTTGTCTAATGTCTGCATAGAAGGTTTGTGGCTTTATTAAGTGCAAAAATTATCCAGAGATGGTTTTACATGTCCATTAACAACCCTAGGATTTGTCCCCAGAATGAAATGGTCTATTATTACCTTATTTAAAAAAAGAAAAAGTCATGAATAATAATGTTGAGCTCTGCTCTGATTGGCTGTTTCTCCTTCAGTAGCTCTGTCTGTGTGTGCAAACAGATCTTATGTTTGAGTTTGTAACAGATGAAGATACAGATTTTGAGGAATAATCAATAGTTTGGAGATTGTTAATGGACGAACGTAACTGTAACGTCAATAGTAGAACTTCAGCCTAAATGCTATTATATAGCATTAACTAGCATGTAGCATTAACTAGCATATAGCGCTAACTCAGCAGTCACAACTTTGTTTTTAGTATTGTAACAACATTGTACTTAATTTAACAGTTTTTAGCAATGTTTGAGACTCATGATAGAACTCTTATTATTCATCTATGCCTACATAAATACAGTTTTACATTCTACAGCACCTTTAAGACATTAGGCAGGTAATGTGTGCGTTTATCGAAATATAATGCACACCCGTTGGACATTTCTCAGCCAGAATAAAGCATTCAACAGGCTCGTGGTATAAGGCTATGTGATGTGTTTACTAGGGTGTGATGGTATCTCATAAGTGTCAGGTCTTAGTTCATCATACAGGGGTGGGGTTCAGATGGTGCTGGTTGATTTACACACTGAAGTATTAATAAAAAAATAAATGATAATAAAAGAGATGCTGAGCGGCAAACACTTTTTTTTGTTGACCTTAAACACTTTTCTCCTCCATGCATCATATTTATGATTTCAGTGCAGGTTTTCTCTGCAGTGTTGGTCAGTGTTTAGTTCTCATGATAGTTATTCTGAGTATAACCACAGCTGTATGTTTAGTCCAAATTATTAAAACCACACACTGTAGCAAGGGGTGATTCTCATGCGTATCTCATCAGTAAAGATAATTTTGTAATTAGTAGTAAATCACCATCACCTGCTTTCAAATGGAGTGGCATTTACTACACAGAGCCGTATTTCATTGATATATTAATATGGATTTGTGTAGTAAATGCAGCTCCATCTTAAACAGGTGATTTACTACTAATCATAAAACTGGCTTTACTGATGAGTTAAGCATGAGAATTGCATGCGATTTATCAGCCCCCTTATACTGTAGCCCCGTGTGTTCTTTACTTCATTGCGTGCTCTACTAAACAGAAGTTGATGTAGTTTGTGTTTTCTTTTCTATTTTCACAAATTATCTCTCACTTTATTCAGTCATACAAATAGTGAGTTATAATACTACTAAGTTGTGTTGAACATGAGCTGTTCGCTTCCAGAAAGCGTGTTAGTAAATGTGTTTGACCATTACCGGTTCAAAGTTCATTAGTATTAAACACTCACTCATGTGTGTTTCTTTATAGCTCTGAGTTTTCATACTTCTGCAGGTGGATCTTTGGTTAAGTGTGATGAACTGAAATACAGGTTAACATGCATTAAGTTTCCATGACAACAACGGTTAGCATCATGATCATGTAGCATACGTCACGTAAATGTTTTTGGATGTTGTTCATGTTTTGGATCACATAAAGAGATAGATTGTTATTTATATTTGGTCAAGAAGATTTTTGTGAATGACTTCATCACAGTTGTGTAAGTTAGTAAATGCTACAGATAGATTTCCATTGTTGTTAAGCACAATGTATTGTAGTCAATAGTTAGCTTTACCTATTGTTAATGAGATCTAGGGTTGCAAATGGCCAGAAAGTTTCCAGTAAAATTTTTGGAAACTCCATGGGAATTTAACTTGGGGAATGTTGGAAATATTCTAGGGATGCACTAAATATTCAGCCACTGAAATTTTTTTGCCGAAAATGGCCCAAAAGAGCATTTTCGGTTTTCGGCCGAAATACTTTTATCACCGAAACAATATGGCCGAAATGTTGTGATGACGCAAACAGAAACCGCGACCTGCACATGCTTCTCTGAATTGACATGTCTGTGGTTTGGACGTATTTAACCACAAAAATGCACTAAAGTGAGCAGCTTTCTATAGGCACAGAGGCACATGCGGTTGAATGTGTCAGACGTGATCGAGTATGTATGCATAGTATGCCCTTCAAAGATCAGAACTCTTGATGTGTAAACTTTATAGTGATTGCCCTATTGTGTCTCATACTGTAGTCCATTAACATACATTTGGCGAATAAATCAATGAAAACAATGTAATGTTTTATCTTGAGCAACTGTTTGCTGCGCTGTTTGGAATTCGCCCTCCGTCTGTGTGTGTGCACGCGTTTAAGTGGCGTCAATAGTGCATACACGGAGAGACGCATTTTAAAAAGCAAGCAAACATAAAATCTTTCTGTTGACAGGGCACATATAAACAAAATGATCTCCACAGTATTCTTTTTCTAATAAAACATTTGTTTATGTCTTAAGTGTATGTATAAATTACAGTCAGAAACCAGTCTGTGCTTATTTAATCTTAAAGAGACAGTAACCTCAATAAGTCTGTGTCAGTAATGTTAATCAAACAACCCAAGACAAACAGAAAATCACTTCTGTAGCTCTAAAAATAATAATAATAATATTTAATTTATACAATAAAGACATTGTTATGATTAATTTAATTCAATTTCTGTACATAATGCTAATTTCAGACCGTTTACTAAGGCTTTGAACCGGTTCATGGAACGAAAACGAAAACCAGAAACTTTTGATGTTTAGCAAGGAACAGAAACGAAACCAGAAACTTTAAAAAAATAGATGTTCCGGAACAGAATCATTTATTTAAAATAATGGTAACCAGTTAATACTGTTATTTTTTCGTTCTTTGACAAGATTTCTGTGCAACATTACTCGATGAAGTTCACTTCCGGTCGTCGTTGACTCATCTGAGAAATGTGAAGCTTGCCACGAGCAAGTATCCTACTCAAGCCCAAGTGTCTAATGCTCAATCATAAGAGGTAAATCTTGTAGGCAACCAAATATCTCAAGATGTTTGTTTTTTTACTAATTAGTGGTGTAATGGATTGCAGTTGATCCATACAGATCACGACCCACGGTTCGGCTCGCATGCAATTTGTGGATTAATACGCAAATTTAAACTTAAACGTGATTATCCCTATGCCCTTTATAGATCAGAACTCTTCATGTTTAAACTTGAGAGTTGCGCTACTGTGTCTCATACTGTAGTCCATTAAAATACATTTGGTGAATAAAGCACTGAAAAACAATGTAATTTTCACTTTATGTGGAGCGACTCTTTATGCTGCATCTTCCCGAAGCACCGTTTGGCATTTGTCCTCCCTCTGTGTGTGTGCGCGTGTTTAAGTTCACTCAACAAATGTTGGCATGTCACAATTCCATATTTGAAATTTAACTGGAATTATTTTGGAAAGTATTTATGGAAATTTATATAAACGATATCATATATTTTAAAGTGAAGTCTTGACTTATTTAATTGAACGTAGAACTTTAATTGAGTCTTTCATTGAGTAACACAAAAGCATAATAAACATTATTTTAGTTATTATAATAAAGCTAGTTTACAATTAGATATCTGATTTACTGGCTAGCTAGCTACTGTATAAACACATTTTGGTATTTGCTAGTAGGGCTGCACAATTAATGAAATTATCTTGCGCATCTTGTCAATAAAGCCGGTTTTGTGTTTAGTAGTAAATCGCCATCACCTGGTTTCAGATGGAGCGACATTTACTACAAAGAGCCGTAGTTCAATGCCAAGCTAGGCAATACTGTGTTCCTTATCGCAGGTAATTTGTGCGTCTAGCTTGTCTGTTGAGTTTTTCATCTGGATTTGATGGCCTCATTTGTAAAGCGTGCGTACCCACAGACTTGATCGTAAAGTGTGCGTATGCAAAAATCCAAGGCAAAGTCCATATTTATAAAAACTTTGACGTGGGAAAGTGATAAGCGCCACTTCAGGGTTTGAGCAGATGTACGCACTTTTGCTTGTCCGATTTCTACAGGTTTAGGTAAATGTAAGCCATTATTGCTGCTGGAAAAGGATGTAAACATTGACAGGTGCTCTTTTATATGTCACTAGCCATGTTTCCATCCACATGTTTTTATCCGAATTAAGTGATATCGAATGAAAAATGCGTTATGGAAACAGTAAAATTTGATTGAATTTCATGAATATCGACTCAAGAGAAATACGTTCGATCTCATCGGATTTTATCTTGATCGATATATGGCTTATCCGATAAACGCTGATGGAAACGTTATTTGCCGAATAAATAATGATTTGCGATTAAAGTTTAGGTCCTTTTATGGTTGCAAAGAAAAAGTTTTAGGTCATTTCCGCTCTGGCACACATGGCGTGTGTCAACAAAGTCAGATGTAAGTGGACAAACGACGAGACGAGCTTAATTTTAAATTTTATTTACCAGAGAAAATAACGGCTATTTTAGAGCTGAAGATCTTTGCCCAAACCCGACGGGTTCGGTCGGATTCGGGCTTCATTTCTAATATTTTACACGGGCTCGTGCTCCGCCTTTGCACGGTAGGCTAAATGAGCGGTCAAGTTCAATGCTGCTGCTGAATGCCTAAGCGCAGGACCACGCTGAAGCCATTTACAGTGGATTTAATAATTTCCTCAACAAAAATGTAGCCTTATCTTGGTGAGTAAAGGTTTTTTAATGTATAACTAAATATTACTTAGTCTTAAATACATAATTTAGACAGAGGATATAGACTAATGTTGGCATTAATGTAAAGAAAGTGCCGAAGCAAATACCACAGAACCTTTATCTTAATTTCGTTATTCCCAAATAACCATTTTATTCAGAATGTATTATCATAATTTAATTCGTTAAGAAATAATTGTTTTTATTGGCATGTTGGCCTATAATGTTGCATATGCCTATTTAGAACGAGATGTTACGATGTTACAGATGACATTTTTGTCTTTGTTTCAACTGCCACGTGACGTGTAGCACAGTTAGTCATTAATAAATAATGTTAAAACCTGTGTAACTTACTCATTCTTGATAAAAGCTGTTTGCGTGCGCAAATTTAAATAATGTATTTCTGTAAACGGGTTCGGGCTTTTAAAAAGCTGTCAATCTAAATGTACTTTCGGGTTCGGGCTGCATTCTGTCGGGCTCCGGTCATTTCAGGCCCGATTACAGCTCTATTTTAGATAGCAAAAATCTAAGAAATGCCATAATTTATCAGGAACTGGCGAAGGAAATGTCCAACAATGGTTATGACAAAACGTGGGACGTACTCCGGAGTAAAGAGGCGCTCAAACAGCGATACGTGTTTCAAAAAAGAGTTATCTCGCAACGGTGCCGGAGGTAAAATAAAAGCAAATTCGACCTTGATGAGATGGATCCTCGGCCAAAGAACCCTCGTAGCTTTATTGGCTTATTAACAACTCTAAAGATATTTTTTCGTTCTCATTTACGTTAAGAATTGATCTGGACTATCATTTCACGTTAATGCCTCCGTTGTCGTTGGGCATTTACATGCATGTGCATCATCATAGCAATTTGATGTTAATGTAATTTTCTTATTATTATAGCTTGATATGTCGCTATCAGCTCAGCTGGCACATAAGCACTTATAACTTGTGAAATGCCGCAAATTTGTCTAGCAAAACTTTGTTCGCAAATGTTTGCTTGAATATTGTGCGATTCAGTGCGAAAATGAATGGAAACACCTTCAAATGTCTCAAATCAATTCGATATACCAATTTGATCGCAAACCAGCATGTGACGTCATTACGCACAGGTTTTTATTCGCTTTAAAGCCGTTGGATGGAAACACACTTTCACCAGCTTTATTCGCATAAGTTTTTTAACCGAACTTCAGATAATTCGATTGACAAGTGGATGGAAACTTAGCTAATGACATTAATTAGGTAGGAAAGCTGCTCACAATTTCATGCTCCTTTACGATTTTTAGATTTCACGCTTGAAAGTGAAGTGTACGTGCGTTTTCGATGCGTACATTCGTTTTATGTATCACATGTGTGGGCTTCTGAGAAATTATACAATTTAGAACATTTTCTATACAACATTTTATAAATGAGACACATGGTGTTGTAGTCTATGATTATTGTTGGTTAGTGTTATAATTTCTTTAGGATCACAGAGTCCTGGGTCTTTAATTAAGATCTTATTAGGTTTCTATTTGCTGAATAATCCTACCTCACGATGAAACTTCATATATACTGTATGTCATGTCATGTGTGCTTTTTTCTGTGTTAGTCACCTTCTGTTCTGTTATCTACAATCTTAAAAACAAACTAAATAGCACTAAAACTGGCTTGTAATCATAGAGGAACCATTTTAATATGACACCACCTGTCTAGAACCATAAATGGTGCTCTAGTGGGGCTATATCAGCCTGTATGTTTCTTCATAGGTGAAATAGCACTAAAAATGGTTCCTCTATGATGTGTGTGTACTGTACACACCTGCACCTTGTATTTGTAGTCAGTGAGCTGGTCTCTTCTTCTCTACTTTAACTTTTCACTTTATTAATATCTGTATGTGTATGTGTGGGTGCAATGTGCTTAGCCACTAGCCCATGACCTTTGTGCTCCTGTATAACTCAGTGGTAAAGCATTGTGTTAACAGCACAAAAGGTTGTGGATTTGAATCTATGAATGGCACATTCTGATAAAAAAATGTAACCTTGTAATGCACTGTAAGTTGCTTGAAAGCGTCAAATGCATAAATGCAATAGAAGTGAATTCTCAAGGTTAGATGTGTTTCATTAGCCCTGTACTTGTACTGTGCACAATGACAAACAATTTAATTCTAATCTAATGTAAGTTGAAGCTCTGCTTGTGTCTTGATATCAGAACTGTGGCTTCTGTTTTCAGTATGACACATGAAGTACTGAAACTTTACTGATTTTACTCACTCTGTGTGTGTAAATTTGGTCACGAAGAAACCGAGTCTCTGTTTAAAGCAAACATTTGACCTTTCCAGACTCCTTATTGGTAATTTGTCATTAGAAGGCTAGATCTTACACTTTTAGCCTCTTATTGGGTGATTCTCACGAAAACTTGCTTTTAAAAATGTCAAGCATGAAAATGTAAAAATTGCTTAAATTTACTTTTTTCCCCACCAGACATTGAAAAACAAAGTCTGGAGTAAATGGGAACATTAATTTAAAAATTTTTACTTATCATTTAACACTTTTTGTAACATAATTTAAAAAATTAGTCCTAAAAAATCTCATTACCGCAACAGTCAGAAAACATCAACACTGACATATTTTCAAAATGACATGACAAACCTGAAAGAACATAATTTGGAGATTCTGCACATGCATTTAAAATCAAAGTATTATGCTTCTATTAATTAAATTAACATTTAATAAGCATCTGTTGCGGTAATGATAATCAAAATGTCGTGTAAGCATTCTGACGAGACAATATTTCAAATTAACTGTAAAAAAATGATCTTACCTGGTAGCCATCTTGAAGTAACTGGTCCATGTGCTTGGTCACTCAAAATCAAACTTTATAAAAATTCTGTATGTGTGCTTAAACTGTTCTCAAAAAGTGTTGCGGAGGATGAGAACATCAGGCATGGACACATCATTTTCATAATTTTTCTTCATTATTATTATACATGAATATTCAGTAAATATTTTTTCTGTCATCTAAAGTAGTCTAGCAAAACATCCATTTATTTTTTTTCTTAATATTTTTGTGTTAATTTGATTAAATGACAACATAACGCATGTTCAAACACAGCCGGACACATTGCGGTAATGAGAATTTCAGCAGAAAATGAGATAAAATTTACAATTATAAATTCTTATGTTGAAATCACACATTGTGCAAGGTAGAACACAGTATTGTGTTAAATCTGATGCTTTTTAATGTTACTATATTACACATTTTAAAGCTAAAATCATTAGTGCCGTGCTGTTTCAATGGTTTCGCGAGAATCACCCTATTACATTTATGACAAACTTTTGAAATCTAAAAATTGAAGTTGTTATCCCCTTCAGACCTGATTATTATTTTGATTGGTTGATCAGCATTTTTATTGGTTTAAACCACAAAACATGTGATGTCCGTTCCAGTGGATGGCTGCAGGGTCTGAAGGGGTTAATGTTTATTGCAACACAGTTGATAGTGTTGTAAACCTTTTTAGCGAAGACCAGGAGACTTGGATTTCCTCGAGCAGTAGTCTTTATTGCAGAAAGCGATCTTCAAATCAGAGCATAGAGCTCGGGGCGCTGCAGTCACCAAGTCTGACTTACAGTAGCCCTACATTGCATTTATACACATTTTAGGGGGCAGTCCCCTAAATGGAATACAAAGCACTCAACTTTAAACAAAGCATGTAAATTCAGTCAAGGAATCAGCCGATACTGGGAATTGCTATAGCCCTGATCTCATCAGCATAACAGTATCATTCAAATGCATAGGTGCTAATCCAATCATCCTTACTGTATCGCCTATACCTTCAAATGCATAAAGACAAAGGCACAGTTGTGCCTTGAGCTTAGCAATCACCTTTAACTTGGAACTCTTCCCAATGGTCAGGAAGAGCATAAAGACAAAAGGTTAATGTCTTAACCACCTGGGCTGACTGACTTGATTGTAGAATGTCCTAATCTTTACCTCAAGATGTAAAACACAATGTATATCACTTTTTCAGTTTACATACTATTACATTGGAACCTAGATATTACATTTTATAAATTTGTAATCCTACAGTTCCCCCTTTGAGAGTTCTAATAACTCTCACAAAATACAATTTAAGACACTTAAAGTTCATTCTTGAAACCTGTGATTGCAACAGGCACAGGTTCTGTGTTGATTGTCTGTAGTGACAAACTGCATGCTGACACAGAAACAAACATGCAGCTAGAGTCCGTGAAGTTCCTACGGGTAATAGTCTTTTTTTTTTTGGTTGGAACTGTCATCTCCTTGTGATGGGCATGGGTTGTGTTGAACTAAACATTTACCAACAGGTTTCCAAACCATAAAGAATTGTCTTCAGTCATCTGGTGTAATTTTGCTTGATCATGCTGAGAGATGACTTAAGTTCCCGTATTTGTTTCTCTGCGTTGTGTATTTTTTTTCTTCGTGACTGTTGGCTTGGCAGTGGGTCTCATTGTCTCTAGAGGTTGTGGCTTCATACACAGTTAAGGAGGTTGGTGTGTATGAGTCTTGGGACAGCCATCAAGGGGTATCTGCCTAAAGAAAGAAAGAAAACAAAAGACGAAAGAGCAGTATTTGTTGTAAAAAACAAAAACGGTTCAGTCTGAGTCTGCTATTATTGTTCCTTCTTTCCCTATTTCTTAATTCCTGTGACACCTAAAGGACAGTGAGGTAAGGATGGACTAGTGGAATGGGTAAGGCCTATGAGGGAGTCTTCACCGCAGGGTTGGCCCCCGAAGCCTATTGCATTCGGATCTTCCCTGGGCTCCTCACTGGTCCGTGTGTCCTAGTCTGTCCCTGTCAACATGGGAACTATCAACATCTTAGATTGTAAATGAGCTCATCCCCCTTTTAAACTGTAAAAAAAATCCCTAAAAACCTTAAAGAAAAATCAGCCATAGTAGACGTCATAAGACAGTATAAATTACGGACCTGTAGCTAAAGACCATTTAGAGCTGTGAGAGTAAACTATTCTTCTTAAGAGGTGATGGTAAGTGATTATCAGTTTAAATCACAATTGCAGTCCCAGCCACACTTATACATAAAAGGAAAAATAGCAACCTTTTTGTTGCATGAATCTTTACATAAGAGTCTTTCATCCTTGTAAATTTCAATACAGCAATAAGGTCTCACAGCCTTAATGTTTAGACTCTTAGCAAGTTGCCCCACAGATTGGGTGTAGAGGAGAGGGGCTGCTTCAGTATTGTAAGGAGGCTCTGTAAGAGCTGAGAAACACTGTTGATTTCTCCAAGTATCTTTTTACCTCTCCTACACTCTTTTAAATAATGCCCTTGCTTCCCGCAGTAGTGACATTTGATGTCCCTCCTAAGACATTTATTTTCTTGATTTCTTGTGTTAAATGTAGCTGTTGCTACTCTTACTTTTGCCTTAACATCAGCATCTCTTTCCCATGTAGCTAAACTGTCTAGGTTACTTCTGAGAGTTTTGTTAGACCAAGTTAGATCTAGGAATGGTAAGGCTTTTCTATACTCGGCTGCAAGGCCATCTGACCAGATGCGGACTAGAGGTCCCTTGTCCTCTAGCACATTTTCAGGATCATCAACTATTCCACTGTAAGTTACAGCTGCCTGACAAAACCTTTCAGTGTATTCACTCACAGTTTCTTCTTTCCTTTGTACACAGTTAGTGATTCTGGACCAGTCGATTTTGGGTCCTATGATATTCTTTAGAATCTTTAAAACACCTTCTCTTAAATCGCCTTTACTGGCATGTTGTAGTTCAGAAGCAACAGCGGACTCATAACTGTTGAACTCAGATTCAGTTAGAATTTGTGACATTAGCTGTGTGACTTCTGCTAACGACATGTCATAGAGACGCATTTTGCTGATCAATGCTCTTCTAAATTCACAAAAATTTGTGCGCGCTGAGGGTAAGTTCTGAGATAATCTCTCTATATCTTTAGGTCCTAGTGCTTCTGTAACAGTTTTTACTTGGACAACAGAAGAGTTAAGAGGAACACTTTTAACTTCCTCAATTCCCTGAGTTCTTCTTTTAGCGCCACATACCTTCACTGAGTTTATAGGCACATCATCTACTGATTGGATGGCTACATCTGTTTCAAAGAAACTTTGTAAGTCAGGATAATTCATATCAGGCTGACTAACTTCTTCCATATCAGTTTTTACTGTAGCTTTGTTGCGGTTCAATTTCTTAGTCAAAGAGGATACTCTAGCACGGAGCTCTTTGTTTTGTTCCTCTAGCTCTGAGTTACGCTGAAGCTGTTGTGTAGCTAGCGTTAAACCAAATTCTCTGTGGCAGCAGATAATGCCTTTCACATTGTTCTTGCGAATACATGCTCCTAGTACCCTTTTACACTCATCTACAGACCAAGTCTTGTCTGGATGGATTTCATACTTCTGAGTTAGCTCTTGTCTAACTTTCTTAGTGACTAGAAGGTCCATTTGCACTCCTAACAGTGATTTGAATTCGCTATCTGACCACAAAGGAGTCGCAAGACCACCTTCTTCAGTTGTGGGAGTCAGTCTAGGATGCCTTTTAACCATTTTCCTCTATGCTGATTCAGATAATCACTGTTGTTAACCTTCCTTACAAAGTAGATGATAGCCTCAATTCTTCTCTGGCAAAGCAGAGGATTACCTACTTTCTCATATGGATGTGTTCTTATACATCCGGGATAAACAGGTTAAACCAAACTTCTCTGACTAAACAGAGGATAACACAAAATTTAGCATGTGGTACTAATCGTCCCTGCCTAAACAGAGGATAACCAAACTTCTTCTCTGACTGAACAGAGGATAACTAAACTTCTCTGGCTGAACAGAGGATAACTAAACTTCTTCTCTGGCTGTACAGAGGATAACCAAACAAATATTAGCACGTTATGCTAATCTTCCCTGCCTAAACAGAGGGTAAACCAACATTTGTTAACAGAAACCTGCAGCTGTTTGTTAACACTTAACCACATGTACTGGTCTGTAGAGGTTCTTTTGATAGAGTGACACTCACCAAATCAAAGTTGAGCTGAAATAATCAGTCTGGAGCGATGTTTGTAGATGTTTTTGGTGAAATGAGAAGCTCTATCCGGGTCACGGCACCATCTGTTGTAAACCTTTTTATCGAAGACCAGGAGACTTGGATTTCCTCGAGCAGTAGTCTTTATTGCAGAAAGCGATCTTCAAATCAGAGCATAGAGCTCGGGGCGCTGCAGTCACCAAGTCTGACTTACAGTAGCCCTACATTGCATTTATACACATTTTAGGGGGCAGTCCCCTAAATGGAATACAAAGCACTCAACTTTAAACAAAGCATGTAAATTCAGTCAAGGAATCAGCCCGATACCGGGAATTGCTATAGCCCTGATCTCATCAGCATAACAGTATCATTCAAATGCATAGGTGCTAATCCAATCATCCTTACTGTATCGCCTATACCTTCAAATGCATAAAGACAAAGGCACAGTTGTGCCTTGAGCTTAGCAATCACCTTTAACTTGGCACTCTTCCCAATGGTCAGGAAGAGCATAAAGACAAAAGGTTAATGTCTTAACCACCTGGGCTGACTGACTTGATTGTAGAATGTCCTAATCTTTACCTCAAGATGTAAAACACAATGTATATCACTTTTTCAGTTTATATGCTATTACATTGGAACCTAGATATTACATTTTATAAATTTGTAATCCTACAATAGTTAGAGGAAGTTTGTGCATGTGTGAAATATTATCTAATAACTGAATAAACTGAGTTTCTGAACTGCTCAGTGGTGCACATGACACATTATTTACTGCATTGAAGCTTTGGTTAACTGGGTTTATATTGTTCATATAGTGTTAGCGTGATTTGTACATCACGAAACAACATCATCATTTTAATCATCATAGTCCATTTTCTGTCATATTTTTAATGCTATCTTTGAAAGACGCTGTTATGATAGTTGTGTTGCATGATTGGTTAACAATTTCGGATACAGTATAGTCTACATTGTATTATTTGTATTATTTTATAAAGAATCCTCAGAGAAATCTTCTGTAAACGTGGGCATTTTTCAGATATATTATTAGGAATGGGATGATAAATTCAGATATACACTAATAATACCTGGCCAGTAATGATTCTGAATCGCACAGCCGATATTATGCACAGCTATTTCATCTACTACCGCTTTTTATTAGTAAGTCCTTATCAATCTGAAATAACTGTTAGTTTCAGTCGTTTATAACATGCATTTGAAAAAGTGAAAGTGACAAGCCTGTCATGTATGCAACGCATACTCGAAATGTGACCTCTGCATTTAACCCATCCTAGTGAGTAGTGAACACACACACTGCAAGTCGTGAACACACAAACATCCGGAGCAGTGGGCAGCGCCTGGGGAGCAATTAGGGTAAAGTGCCTTGATCAAGAGCACAACAGGTGCAACACTCGTCAAACATAGTGATATAAATATATGCTTAAGCCACAGAATTTCCTGGAGCTGCGTGTGTAATGGTTCTTCTTCTGCAAATTGCAATCCATAAGTTTCTGCATGAGAGCGTCCCTTGGCTTTTGGACGTAGTGGCACTGCACCGTAATTCATTGAGAAACAAAGGCTGTTTCTCAATTCCAAGAATGCAAAGACCGGACTTACGTTCTCGTGGAGATCGGTCTTGCCAGGCGACCTTGGAAGAATGAACTCAGAAGGTCGCGAGAACACAGAACGCTCTTGTGAGAATTGAGACGTGTGAGATCTTCCTGTTGGTCACCTGACCTCCGCCATTATTTTGCCGCAATGAATCTGGGGCGTAAAGCAATTTCAGTGCGCAAGTCTACACTCGATGCATCCTCGATATCAAGAACACATCCAGGTATTTTCATGCGTGAACTTGCGTTCTTGAGAAATGGAATTGAACTTTGATAATAAACAACTAATTGAATATTAGTCTATTTAAATGATGTTAAGTATGACATACGTTTTTTGAAGTTTTATGTATTTTTCGTTTTGTCACAAGGCTTATAATTACGAAATATCCAAGCGATTCTCATGCATGGAACCGCATTTACTACACAGAACGAGGGCTGTGCGTGTTTCATCAGTAAAGCCGGTTCGGTGATTAGTATTAAAGGGGACAGAGAATGAAAAACCATTTTTACCTTGTCTTTGTTGAATAATGGTAGTCGACTTGCATTTACAAACATACAAAAAGTGCTAAACATGCTAAACATCTCAGTGTCATAGAAATTCCTCTTTTAGAAATGTCATCCAGAAAACAGCCCAATCTGAAAAACTGATGCTTATGACAACACAGGCATCTAACTGCCCTTCCACTTTAAAATAATTGGCTACATTTTTTGAGTGGCAGCAAAGTCAGCCAATCAGTAATGAGATTGCAAGTTTAGCCTGTAGGGGGAGCCAAATTGGTGCAAAACCACTTGTTTAAAATCCCCCACCCTAATAGAGCTATCTGAGAGAGGTTTTTAGGACGCTTCTAAGGCATTACAGACCCAAACTAAAAAATTTTTGTTTACATGTCACATCACAGAACAAGGATAAATACCCCGTTCAATCATTCTATGTCACCTTTAAATCACCATCATCTGCATTCAGATGGAGTGGGATTTACTACACAGAACCGTAGTTCACATAAATTCAAGGCAAAATCGAGTTTATAATCAAGTAAAATCGACTCCGATAATCTATGCGATTTTGCCTAGCTTTTTGTGAACTACGGTTCTGTGTAGTAAATGCCTCTCCATCTGAAAGCAGCTGATAGCGATTTACTACTAATCTCCCGAACCGGCTTTACTGATGAAACACGCCAGAGAATCGCTGTCGATTTTTTGCACAGTCCTACACAGAACCATAGTTCACAGAGAAGCAAAATCGCATAGATTATTGGAGTCGATTTTCCTTGATAATGAACACGATTTTGCCTAGCTTCTCTATAAAGTACAGCTCTGTGTAGTAAATGCCGCTCCATCTGAAAGCAGCTGATGGCAATTTAATACTAATCAAGAAACTGGCTTTACTGATGAAACATGCATGAGAATCACAGGCGATTTTTTGCACATCCCTATATGTATTTCAGTTAAAAACATTATAAAAATTATTAATTAAAAAAGAGCCTAAAGAAAATGACGTTAAAACTAGGGATGCTCCGATCAGGATTTTTGCAGCCGATACCGATCACCGATTTGTAATCTTCGTGATCGGCCGATACCGATTCCGATTTTTTTTAAAGCTGATATGCAAGCTTTTTGATGACTAACTGTTACAATCTTTTAAAATAAAATAATACCACTGATGTTGCCTTTGTTATATTACTTGCAGTAATTAGGTATATTATTGTTTTAATAGAGACTCAAATAAATAAGCACAACAAATATTTATTCTGCAAAGAGAAATTTAATATGGCTTTAAAAAGGCTTATGTCTCCTAAAAGTACTGAAAACAAAACACTTCACAGACTTTACTGTATTCATTAAATATACACGCATTCGTATGAAGTATAAAAATTCTTTAGTCAAGAGCAGAGAGTGATTTTATTGAGAGATGAATTAGGTTACTGTCTGCAGCTTTAAGACGTGAGAGAGATCGCTCTGTTCACGTGCACTGATGACAGGCTGCTGTGTGTGTGGGCGGCGGCTGAACGCAGACAAGCAGCTGTGAGGAAAATAAAAGTTTAAACGCTCTAAACTTTAAGACGCATGCAAATAAGAAACTTTTGGAATGAGGATGCAATTGTCCGTGATAGATATGTGTTGTATACGCTGTTTGATGGGGATGTGAAGACGCCTCGCGCTGTTTACCGGAGCGCGTCCTCATATGCATATCTCTGTAAAGGCAAAGAGAGACATACAAATCTGCACGCTGCACATGAGCAACAGGTTGTAAAGCATCATAAGCATTTTTACAACCTGTTGCTCATGTGCAGCGTGCAGATTTGTATGTCTCTCTTTGCCTTTATAGAGATATGCGTATGAGGACGCGCTTCGGTAAACAGCGCGAGGCGTCTTCACATCCCCATCAAACAGCGTATACAACACATATCTATCACGGACAATTGCATCCTCATGCCAAAAGTTTCTTATTTGCATGCGTCTTAAAGTTTAGAGCGTTTAAACTTTTATTTTCCTCACAGCTGCTTGTCTGCGTTCAGCCACCGCCTACGTAAAAATGTCTTTAATTACAACCGCATTCAGGATCCTTTTGATGACAAAAGTAAACAGAAAGATCGGTTTATGAGATCGGCAGATTTAGCGAGCACCGATCGAGTCATTTAATGCCATTATCGGCCGATACCGATCGGCGGCCGATCGATCGGAGCATCCCTAGTTAAAACCCCAAGGCTAAGGCAAATCTGTGATGTTTCAAGTCGGATGTTAGTACGAAATTAAATTCAGTACTTCTTGATCTAACAGAAATGATTAATTAGAGTTTCAGGACTTGACATAAAGTACGCTATCATAGGGGTGTGCGATATGACGATATTTGATTGTGAACGATTAAAATGTCTCCATGATCCAATTTTTCTGAAATATCGTTGTATCGTGCCTACATCAAGTGTGCTACAAACATGAAGGCGAGTTAAGGGCCGTGTATACCTGTATTCTGCGTTCGGCTCACGCGCGCACGCGTCCGCTGAGCTTTCAAAGTATACTCACCACGGCTATGTGGGGGTGGCCGTGTTCGACACATACGCAATACAAATTATTTCTTATTCAAATTATTACTCTACCAGGCTGTCAGGGCAGCACTGATTTGCGACATTTACAGTACATTTAAAAAATGTAGGATAACTTAAGTGAAGAAAAGTAGCCGATCCACCATTGCAAACAAAGTTTAGAGCAAACATCAAGAACACAAAGAACATAAATCAAACATTATGGTGACAATACTCCACAGCTTTCTATTCGTAGAAGAAGTGAAAATAAAAGATGAGAAAAGGATAGTGTTGTCTATTTTCTTTGTGTAATTGTTTGTAGTGGAGTGTCCTGTCTCAATATTTTCTTGCGCATGCGCTGTTGTACGCGTACTGTCTGCGCATATTTTGTATGTTGTAGGACTGAATTTTTAAATGGGGGCAATGAGTATATGGCTGTATTAAGGCTCAGTAATGGCAAAATAGTCTTTAAAAAACAACATGATAAAAGAACCGTGATAAAATCGCAAAACTACCGTGATTTGATGTTTTCCCCATATCGCTCACCCCTACACTATCATCATGTAAACAGACTACAAACACCAAGTGAGAGCCCGTAGTGAACGAATAAACATGGGATACATAACAGACTGCACAGTCGGCATATCTTCTTTATTTAGTTGGACATGTTTTTGTGAAGAAAGACAACCGTATTTAGTGACCTGCTCCGGTAAAACCCTGTTCTTCTACAATAATGCTGACTGTGGAGAAAACTCTGCTACGTAATAGCAAATATAATTTCCCAATTCATGACCATGTTTGTGTATGTGTAGTATGTAATTTGTAGTATGTATTATTTGTTGTCTCTTGGTTGAAGATTTGTTTCTTAGTTTCATCATTAAACTGAATCAGTATGGGCAGGTCAGAGATTGAAGGTCTAACAGAGTCCTGCGGTTTCATTGGAAAGGTTTTTGAATGGGGTGAAACATTCTTTTTGTTTTTGGTTTATTAACTGGACCTCAGGGGCCCACAGGAAGAATCATTGTTTCAACACCCACATGAGTCTGATCTCAAGCGGATATGAGGAAAGGGGAAATATGACCTTTTTTTAGTCATGTTTGTGTGTTAGCGCAGACGGGCTGTCCTCTGCGCAGGCGTGCTCTCCTCTGCGCAGGCTTGCTGTGCTCTGCGCAGGTGTTGGCCTCTCTTTGTAAACAGCAGGATGCAGTAGTTCTGTATCAGGGTTGACTGATGTTTCATCAGAATGAAGACGTTTTGCAGAATGTGTGTGTCTTCTGTCTTATATGAATAATAATGAGTCAACTTCTGTCTGTTCTCCACTCAACTCCTACAGTATTCCTGTGGATGAACATCCGGATCCTGATCCTTTTCCAGAAATTCCACCACGGACTAAACCTCCGAGCGAGAGCCCCAGGAAAGCATTCCCACTGCCAGCCATCAAAAACAGTGAGTAGACTCTTAATTGAATGACTTAATAGGAAAGTCAAAATTTTCAAATTACACAAATTGGGAGGGTGGGTGAACTTCATGTTGGCATGTGTGACAAGTTATGGATTTTTCTTCACTAGCTGCATTCCTATTGCAGATTTGCGCAAAAGCGTTATTTTTTAAATGTCAACAAAGGACTATTGCGAAATGACGGCGTTTCCATTAATTGATGATATGCAACTGAAACTTAGTTTTTCCTCTCATTATAATTTAGTCCAAACATCACGTCGACTGATGTTGGTAGGTTTACTAATATCATATCCACCGCACTAGGCATTATTTTTAACCGTAGGAGATGTAATCCAAAGTATCCAGAGTATTTTCCAAACATTAATGCCAAAAAAGTCTCATATGAGTGGCAATGAATAGGTGTTTCTTGAAGGGAATAGTAGATTATTTTAAATCAAGGAGATGTAAGAGCTTTATCCAAATATTATTGGCAAGGAAAGCCTCTTATATTTGGGAGCAGACCTATATTGAGGTGTTTCTGGAGGTTTTAATATATACTGGGTCATCTTCAAATAATAATTATGTGACTTACTTGTATCAGGTGACCTGAAAATGTGAATAAACATTTCCGTTGCAGTTTTATGAAATACACCTTTTCCAAATTGTATGAAAAAACACCTCATGCCAGCGTAAAAAAATATTTTTGCTTTGTTTTCAATTTGCGCAATTTAAAGGAAGGATATCTGATTTGATCCAGAAACATTTTTAGTTATGCTGGTTGTAAGTCTCCTCATATTAAGGGCTGTCACAATTATAAAATTTGGCTGACGCTTAATTGTCTAGTAAATTGTGACGTTATGACGATTAATTGCCTGTTTAGGGCTTTGAAGTTATGACGATTAATTTTCTGTTTTATTGCTTTGACATTTAATTCTCATAATGTTTTTGTTCGTTCATGACATAATTTTTACACATTGTTGTGATTATTAAAAATTAAATCTTTTGAAGATGTATGCTTTACCTGGCAGTTCATACTGCTTATCAAAGTTTCGCAGCATTTCTTTAAATGCGTTGTTTTCCACTGTATTGAACGACTTTGCAATGTATCGCATTACACTGTCAGTAAAGGAGCACCGTCTGATACTGTCTCGTTTATACAGGTGCTGCAACTCCCCCGTGTGTTTTTTAAAAGATGTGCAATCATTGCGGTGATCTGAAAACGATTATTTAATCATTGTGACAGCCCTACTCATATGTTTTTTTTTTTTTTTTTTTTTTGAATAGGGACAATTTTTTGTAATGGTTCCAGCCTGTTAACAAATTTACGAAGTGGCCAATCAAACATTTAAAAAACAACATTATATATCTGAGATTACCAACTTAGCAAAGTTTCATATTAATTTAAAATATAACAATGATGAAATCGAATGGCCTTTTAACTAAAATTTTTAGAGCACGGTTATAAAGCCTCTCAATAGGCTTTAGGGTAGTTTGGCTAGTCTGGGTCCAAACAGTGGTGCAGTACGACAGGTGGGACAGAATCATAGTTTTCAAAAAAAAACATGAGCACATTCTAATGTTGGGCAGCTCCTAATCATTCTGAAACAGTTCATACTGGCCTTCATTTTTCTTGATGTTTTTAATATGACTTTTAAAATTTAACTGAGAATCTAAAATCACTCCTAAGTATTTTTCTTGTTCTACGTGATCGATGAGTTCGCCATTCACTTGAATGTTAAGGTCATTTATTGTACGAGTTCTTGTTATAGAGAAACATAGATTTAGTTTTCCTCAGATTAAGTGTTAAACAGGATTTATTTAGCCAATTAGACACTTTCTCAAGACTTCTAGTTAGTGTACTACCGACAACAACATGGTTTTTGCCAGACACATAAACCACAGTGTCATCGGCATACATTTGAAGGCCAATTTCAGGACACACTTCAGGCAGCTCGTTCACGTACAGGCTGAAGAGAACAGGCCCCAGTATGGTTCCCTGAGGGACTCCGGTCTTAATTTTACATGGGGCAGATTTTACATGATCAATATCTACACGTTGTTCTCGCCCCTGTAAGTAAGACTCGAACCATGATAGTGCCTGATGTGACATCAGGGCTCCAGACTGCCTCCAAATGGGGGCATTTTGCCACCAAAATTTGAGAGTGTACCACTGAATTTTACATCCAGTCGCACATGTGCGACCAGTAAATTTGACAGAAACTTTTTTTTTGTGATATGACACTGAATTTGAAACAGCACGTTGTACTTTCTGCATCTATCATCAAAGTATTTAGTACTAATACAGTGGAAATTAGTGGAAATGTGAATATTTGGTTAGCATGTTGTTTTTACGTTGTGTGCCCCTAAATTTTCTGATTGCGCCCCTAAAATTTTCAGTTGGGGGCCACTGTGCTCCTAGTAAAAAACGTTAGTCTGGAGCCCTGGACATGTTATTAGATGACAGTTTTGAAATAAGATGACTATGATTTACTGTATCAAATGCCCTCTTTAAATCCAGGAATACCACACCCACAATGTTTCCTTTATCAAGCGGCTGCACAATATTTTCCAGTAATGCACAGATGGCTGATTCATTAGAATGGTCCTGCCTGAAATCATACTGTTGGGGGTGTATATACTGATGCATTTCTAGATATTGAGTTAGCTGTTCTGAAACAATTTTTTGTAGTATTTTTGACATTACCGGAACTAGACTTTTTGGTCGATAGTTACTAACGTCTGTGGTATTCCCGCACTTAAAGATGGGTGCCTTTTTCCAGGTCTCTGGAAATATTTCAGTTTTTATAGAGACATTTATAGCAAACACTATGTTAAGTTGTCTAAATGTATTTTTTATAAATTTATGTCATCTATGAAAGACATAGGAGCAAAACATTTTCAACAAATCATTGAACTAGTGTTCATTTTATCACTTATTTTTAATTTAGTCTTAGTCTTGTGCCAAATGTCCTTGTTAGTTTTAGTCATATTCAGTCATTCACTTTAGTCGACTAAAAGTCTCGTCATTTTAGTCGAAAGAAAACTCAATATATCTTAGTCAAGTTTTATTTAAAACATTTTTGTCTTTTTTTTTTAAATAACTTTTCTGAGATTAGTTCTGATAACCATTTCAGTTATGTAGTGTTTCACACATCTCAAATATTGGTTAAATGTCATAATCAACTGACAAAATACACTAGTTGAATGATTTTTGTTGAATGTCACTTTGTTAAACGTGTCTGGTTTTCTAATTTAAGAAACACATTCACAAATGATGTCATCGCTCGTGTTCGCTATCTATGGGTGTTTTGTTCTTGCTCGATGTAGTTTCGTGTTGCTCTCACCAGCCACAGGCTGGCAGCAACAGTAGTATGAGATCTGTGCTTACTTGAGAAACAGCGCAAACTCATTCAGTGCATTTTGAAGGCGTAACATAATGGCTGAATATTCTATCTCTAGTAGAGACGATTGTAGACGAAAATGAAGAGAGATTTTATCTCTTAGTCTTGTCTTTTTTTGTGTTAATTTAGTTTTAATCAGCGTTTTTGGACATCTATGTAGTCTCTTCATCGTCTCGTCTTAGTCATGGAAAAAAGGTCGTTGACGAACATATTTAGTCTCGTCTCGTCTGACGAAATTTACACTGGACCGAATGCAATAATTGGACACATCTGTGAACGTGTTTTGCATGCACTGTTCACGCAGACATCATCAGCGCGTTCATTTGCGCTCAACTCCTGTCTGTAAACAGAGCCAAACAAACTTTTCTGCTAAATTGACAACCTGCACAGGAACCACAAAAACAAAGACATCTTTTGAAACAACAACGGCAAAAATTGTCTGGATCAGCAAAGAGTAAACACCCGAATTAACATCGGTAACTTTACTGTTTTTCCATGAGCTGCGGGTCTGAAATGGTCATTGCAGTGTTTCTTTTGGAAAGGTAGGTACGCAATATGATTGTATTTCGATGGATTCAGATAGTCTATTTTGATGAAACATCGTGTTGTTTCTGTAGTTTGTGTACCTTTAGAATTAGCGTAGCATTATTTATGTTTTTCAAATTACAAGCAAACTACTACGTCTACACAACTGAAAACGTGCCGTATCTAATTCTGATTTAAAACAGTTGTTTATGGTGTTATTCACTTTATACTGCAAACCTGGATGGGCTTTTGGTCTGTGCTTGTTAATGTGTTTTGAAGGAGGCGTGGCTTTGGATGGCGATTTAAATGGAGGGTGGGATCGTGGTTTCAGTGCTAGTAGGCTAAAGTTAGCATTTTTCAAAATGGAAACGCAGCTACTTCAGTGAAATTAATTAATAATTAGGCTAAATTTATGTTGGTGTGGAATAGGGCTGGGCAAAATAGATTTTTCGATTAATCTTTTTTCCCCCGTGGTTCAAAATCGATTCTCACAAGCTACAAATTGATTTTTTTCCCATTTTATTTCCGCAAACATTAACGTTAATCTAATTATTGGTCTTCTTCACTAGATGTCACCCTTTCTTTGCTTTGTGCGATGTTACCAAGGAGCGAGAGGCGAGACTGTCATTCATTCATTCAGTCTATATTATAATATATTATAATATAATGTACTATTCTATATAGTCTTTATTCATTGAGTTGAATCGAGAATCGGGTATAAAAATCGAGTAGAGAATTGGACCGAGAATCGGAACCGAACCGATTTGATAGCCTGTGAATCGAAATCGAATCGATCTGGAACATCTGAATCGATATCCAGCCCAAGTGTTGAAGTGTTCAGATCAGAAGATTTCAAAAAATGAATTCAGTCGTGACTTTTCAAACATTCAACTAGTGCAGTTTTGCAGGTGTGACAAATAAGCTGAATGTATGAGAAAATATGAAGACGCAGCAGAGTTAAATATTCAATATAAACCTGTTGTTACTGGTTTATAAGTATTGTCCTATTCATATCTTAAGTGATCTCATTTGTTCACTTTATTAAAATAAACATAAATAAAAGTGTTACATGTAGTCATAGAGAACTATGGCCTCATACACTACATATAAATACAGTTGTCATCTTTTAATGCTGATTCCTGTTCTGTACACACACACACACTTCAAACAGTCATTTACAGGATGGACAACCGCTGCTCTACAAACAAATTAACTCCTGCAAAATGCAAAATTTACAGAAACTTTGCATAGTATGTACATAACCAAACTAGTTGTTGATAAAGGATTTAAACATGCATCATGGACATGACTAGTTTCTCTTCTGAAAACATAAATGCCTACAAGGGGAAAAAGTCGTTGACAGAAGCACAAGTTTTTGCTTACTAGTGTTGCCAGATCTTGCATGAAAGAAAATCGAATAATAAACCGTAAATGCTTTACCTCAAAGATCAAAATATTGGGACCGGCACCTTCACACTAACAACAATAAAACTTTGTCGTTTTGTGAGCAAAAAGCCATAAACTAGCCACAATGATATGCATGAAGTACAATAAAGACGAGGACCTGGCAACACAAGGCAACAAGATAGGGCTGAGGGAAGCAAACTTGTACAACACACAACGCCAAGATAGAGGTTTATTGCAGAACATAATGCTGTAATATTATTTTGGTGTAAATGATAAGATTGTCGCTATGGTTATCTCTGTGTCAATCATTGCTATTTTGTCATACAGACATGAAACGATCATTTAGGGGATTTACTCCTGCATTTTAATTTGCAGGGTGTACAAGGCTCTTACATTTACTTCATCATCTGTGTGTGTGTGATTGTGTTTATATGTGCTGTATTTTCAGTTGGATTATTTTCTGTCATGTCAGCGGTTTTGAGTTTGACCTGTTTTTGAACTCGTGTTGTTTTTTTGATGACCATATGAAATGTTCACAGCATAAAATCTTTCTCCGCTGTGGTCAGTGCGCATGTTCATATCAGATCAGTAAATAAAGTTATCAGATAGCTACAGTAACATTCACAAAAGTCATGTGGGGTCTTCATCTATAACATATGCTTGTTATATGCACTTTCTCTGTAGAATTGGATTCAGCGGGCAGTTCAGATGAATATGATGATAAGGACCACGATCTCAGCAGAGACGCTAAACTCTTAGACATGGCTTATAAGGTGCGTGTCATGTGTTTTATCAGACTGTTTGATTGTAGCCCTGAACCGTCCAATAGCGACACACGCTGTGTTTGACTGACTGTTGTTTCCTCCAATAGACATCTTTGATGGTTCCCAAGGAGAAACCTCGATACAGCAGTATCTGCAGTGATGACGAGTTACTGGATGATGAGATGGACTGTTATGAATCTATATCAGAAAAGTGAGTTTATAAAACAGCGTTTTTAAACATAATGTGTGCTTATCTTTTGGACAGGAAATTTGTCTTTCATTTATATATATTTTAAGTAACTTTTTTAAGTGAATGACTAATTTATTTGTCCAAAGGATCACCACATGACAATGCTTAATGTCAAGCCCTTTAATGTAACTCTTCCTTCTTTTCACAACCTCTCATTTCCTCTCTCTCTCTATCTATCTCTCTCTCTTTCAGACGAGGTTCATGGATTGATGATCTGGCTTCGATTTCCACTCAGAACAGCATTTACCTGCCAACCAGAGGTTTTGTCAGTGCTCCGCCCCCTCGGGAAGACCCCTCCTCTACTCTTATAGCTGTCATTAAAATGGGCTGGTTGGACAAGAATCCTCCACAAGGGTGTGTGTGCATGCGTGTGTTAGGATTGCAAAGGGGTGCAAACTTTCCATGGAAACTTAATCATGGAAATATTCCAAATAGGGCTGTCACAATCATTAAATAATCGTCTCATCGCGATTGTTTGAACTTATCATGATGATTTCAGATCACCGCAATGATTGCACATCTCTCTAAAAAACACAAGGGGGAGCTGCAGCGCCTGTATAAACGACACAGTATCAGATTACTTTTAAATATGTGTTATGTGTATTAATATTTACTGCCAGATAAACCTTGCAAAATATTTAATTTAAATAATCACAAATATGTGATAAAATTATTTCATAAACGAACAAAAAAGAATGAGAATTAAATGTCAAAGCAATAAAACAGACAATTAATCGTCACAATTGTCACAATTTATTAAACAATTAACTGTCAGCCAAATTTTATAATTGCGACAGTCCTAATTCCAAATAGGAAAGACTTTATGGGAATTTACAGAAATTAATGGGAATTATTTTTGGGAGATTCATATAAACTCTATTATATATAAACATAAATTTACATTTTGTTTGGTCATAAGCAGACTTGCATGCAAGTTAATACAAATTTTAAAGAATCCTAAAACTCATCAAGTCGTGGTTTTCTTCGATTAAAAATCTTTCAGAAATGATTATGAATGACGTCTGAAGGATTTTGAATCAAATAAATGCAGGCTTGATGCGCATATAAGCCTTAAGTGATATATGAAGGTTTTTTATTTCAGGGTGGAGTAAGTGTTTTGTGTTATCTCGGTCAGTGTATTTGTCTTTACAATGTTGTTTGCACACTAGCTTACACAGCGCAAGGGAGTTTTAAACACATTTATGTAGTTTACATGAATACATGATTAAAGAAATGATCTGTGCGTGTTATGTAAGAATGTAAGTACATGGAGGGGGTGTGGCCTCAATGTCCTTTCAGTAAGTGATGTGTTATGTGCATGTGACTGAAGAATGTGTAGGGGAAAAATTCAACAGAAATGACATTAAACCTTGTTTTACACACCCGTATGCTGCAATTTTTTTAAACTACATTTAACTTCCCTGTTATGGTCAGCGCTACATTTTTTTCAAATTCCCATGGAAAGTTTCCTGTCTTGAAAATTCCTGGAATTTTGCAACCCTAGTGTGTGTATTTCAAAATACTTATGATGTCATTGGGTGGCGCTGTAACGCTCATTTACTGTAATCTGTGTGAAGGTCTCTAATCTACCAGCGGCGTTGGGTCAAACTCGATGCTGAATACCTGAGATACTTCGACACTGAGAAGGTGAGGAGCTGGATTCTGATTGGTTAAACCCACAAACGGAGGTTTATGATTCATTTCTTGTCACAGTCTGATTATGGCATGTGAAGAATTCACCTGAGGGCATTAAATCTGGTCTTCATAGAAAACGAACGTACAGGCTTTATTTTGACAGCTGAACACTTAAACATAAGCATGTGTGTGTGTGTTTATTTGTTGTGTGTTTGCAGGACGTTTACTCAAAGAGGATCATACCAACGTCCTCCATCACGGGAGTGATCAATGTGGGTGACCAGAAGTTTGAAGTTGTGACGCATAATCGCACTTTTCTGTTTCGCGCAGAGAGTGATGGTAAGTGCGTGTGTGTTATCAAAATGTGTTTATGATAATTAATTAAACAACACAAAAACATGCACAAACACACATAAAGTTACAAATCGAGGGGTGAGAACCAGAGGGGCGTAACAAGAACAAAAAAATTAAGCATGGTTTGATCTGACTATGTACTTATTTTTAATAAGTTCATATGCTGATGAATGAACTCGTGTCAGCACAGATAGCCCTGTGATTAGTGTACGACATATACCAACCCAAGTTTGAGTCTCGTCTCGGAGGTCCTATGCTAATCCCGCTCCCTTATCTCCACATAAAGATGTCCAAATAAAAGCACAAAAAGCCCCTAAAGCCTTAAAAAATAATACATTAAAATGTTTCTCTCGTGTCCTTTTGGCAGTTGAAAGAGCTCATCGAGGGCTTTTCATTATATCTCCATTTTACCCAAAATGTCATTCACAGCTTTTGGTTCTCACCTCTCGAAATGAACATAAATACACACAGATGTGCTGAATGATGGACTGTTGACATTTCACTCCTGTGTGTCTGTGTGTGTTTCAGCGGAGAGAAGTGAATGGGTGACTGTGTTAAAGAGTTGCGTCGGAGCGTCTCGCACACAGCAGAGTCTGGATTTGACCTTTAACCCCTGTGTGACCTCTGAGATGAAAGGTTATCTGGAGCTGCGTGGTCTGCGCTCTAAACTGTACACAGTGGTGTGTGCTGATAAAGTCTTTCTCTATAAGAGCACTGAGGTAAAGTGTGTGTTTGTTTTGTGATCACTTTGTTTTTAAAACCTTTTTCACACAGAGACAGAGATTACGGAAAATGCGTCCAGGGTTTGATTTTTGGTTCATTCATACTGACAATCATTTTTTTGTAATCTGTGCATGCACACATACTGTAAAGATCCCGGAAAGACACGTGACATGTTTTTTCCACGGCGTCTGAAGTTTATGTGCTAAATATCCATGATTCCTCTCTTAAGATACATCATTTTCTAAATAAACGCGACGTATAGTCCACTGTGACTTTTATATGTTATTTCGTCTTAATGACGCATATTTGAATGTTGCGATTTATACTCCGGTGCGACTTATAGTCCGGAAAATACGGTATGTCTATGTTAGTAGGAAATTTGAATCACTTGTTTATTCAGTAATGTTCATCTGTTTTTTGAACACAACAGCTCAGTAGGGATGTAACGATTCAACCGTGTGTCCCATTAAAAATGGGAAATCGATTCTGAATCGCAAGGCTGCGATTCTTTGTTTCATGCACAGCTTGTGCGTATACTACGGCATTTGGTCAGTAGGAAGTCCTTATCAATCTAAAATCATAACGAGTCAGAGTCGTTTATAACGTCCATTTAAAAAAAAGCAACACTCGTTAAACAAAATCATTTAAAATATTCTTAATTATCATGAAAATACCTGAAACAATTTGAAGAACAGCGATATAAATATTCCTGTAGACATTTCCTGGAATAGCATTCATAATACTACTTCTTCTGCGGCACAAAGGGATTTTCTGCACGAGAGCGCCCCCTGGCGTTCGGATGTGTGGGGATTTCATCGTAATTCATTCAGATTCATTCATTGAGAAAACGCGCATTTGCACGGTTAATCGTTACACCCCTACAGCTAAGTGATTCTCAGTTGACGCCACTGTAAAAACAAATTTTTACAGTTGTGTAATTGCTCTTTGTAAATCTGATGTGTTAAGGTAGGTGCCCTATAGACAGTTTCATCGGACCCACGTGCGTTGATGTGATGCGCGTCTGGTCCGAACGTTTTTTTAGTGCTCTGACTTAGTTGCTAAACTGAACTCTTAAACAAACACCTCATCGAGAATAACAAATGTTTTGGTCTGCTAGGTAATCTAGGTGTTGTTTTTGTGGTTATTTATTTTTAGTGTACTTTACCAGAAGTTACGTGTTGACCACGAAAGCCGTTTGTTTATGTTGTTATTACTGAAATCGTTTATACGAGGAGAATAAACCTCATTGTTTTGTCATTGCCATACATTAGATTGAACACACGCCAGAAGATTACGTCTGTAACTTCTCCAGTAGGGGTGTCACGATTCTCCAAATCCTCGATTCGATTACATTTTCGATTCTGATGTCACAATTCAATTTGATTCTCGATTTTTAAATGAATTTTTTAGAGACAAAAAATGATATGCCTTTATTATTATTTTTATTATTGTTATTATAGTTTCACATTAACATGCACATTGCGTGCTTTTCCTCGCATGGGGGTTTGTGGGCTTTACTTTAAACGAAAGAGCTTGTAGAGAGAGAATTCCTTCTTGCACGCAGATAGACTTAATGCACGCTTCTTGGACTCCTATTATCTGAAATAAAACCGGTGCGTCATAAGCAGATGCTCTTCTCTCTGTCTCACGTGCATGCGCATCTCACATCTGTCCAAAGTCTAAACATAAACGAAAGTAATAATCCTTACGTATTTGTTCAGTTTTATGCGTTTCATGCAAGCTAAGGGAAACTATACCTTTTGTTTAAAATATAACCCGCTGCATCTTGGCGGCTCTCTCGTGCACGTGCAGAGAGCTGCGCTCTGTCCGAAGGCAGATCACTAGGTAGTAATCCTGTTTATGATATGCATTTCAAGGAGTTGTAGCAATACATCTCTCGTGTTTAAAATATAAATCGCGTTCCGCTGGATGGATGTTTTTAAAGGCACTTCTGAGAGTTTATTTTCCACCGCTTGGCAAGCCGACCGGACGTGACATGGGGCGTGGCAGCATCGACGATCCCATTTTTTAATTCGAAGTTCGGGGTTGTGACTTAATTTCAATCGATTTCGATTTAAAATCAAAATCGTGGCACCCTTATTCTCCAGTGTTTAAGAATGACAACAACATTTCATTTCTGTTTATGATGTTTTCTCTGGGTTGGTTTTGTGTTTGTCTTTCACAATGTTGCATTGCCACTTAATTAAAACTCACATCCAAAACCACTAACTTATTAAACACACCATTGAGAAAATATACACACTGATGATCTGTCTGTCTGTATGCAGGATTATCGTCTGGGAATAGGAATCACTTCTATTGATATGAATGTTGGGAATGTGAAGGAAGTGGCGGGAAGAGCGTTCGATTTGACCACACCTTACCGTATATTCAGGTCGGAAATCTCTCCAGCTGTTCAGGTTTTATAGAGATGTGTTTGTTTAATCAGAAACCAACAACATGTGCAAGCAAACTGTCTCTCTGACTGTCTGACTCTTCATCTGTCTATAGTTTTGTAGCAGATACTGAGCAGTTGAAAGATCAATGGGTTGAGGCGATGAGAGACTCCATCGCAGAAGCGTTGTCCAATTACGAAGTTGCTGAGCGAATCTGGTCATTACCGGCCAATCAGATCTGTGCAGATTGTGGCACAGCTAAGCCTGAGTGGGCAGCTATTAACCTGGGTGTGGTCTTCTGTAAACGTTGTGCAGGTAACAGACAGTCACATGATAAAGTGATTTTGTAGCTATTGTATTGTAATATTTCTTAGCACCACATACTCTCTGTTCTTTTACAGGAGAACATCGTGGACTCGGTCCGAGCGTATCTAAAGTACGGAGTTTAAAAATGGACAAGAAGGTTTGGACTGAAGATCTTATTCAGGTACGTTCTGTGACTTTGCTGTAGATCATAAAGATCTTAATCTCTTCTTTAAAGCTCAGTAACGTCTCTTTCCTCGTGTCTCGGCCCACAGTTGTTTCTCACGCTGGGAAACGAGCGAGCCAATGAGTTTTGGGCAGCGAATGTTCCTCCCAGCGAGGCGTTAATGGTCAGCAGTAGCAGTGAAGAGAGACGCCGCTTCATTACGGCTAAATACCGTGAAGGGAAATACCGCAGATATCACCCGCTGTTTGGAAACCAGAGAGAACTCAATAATGTGAGTCTGAGCTTCATCTATGATTATAAATACTGTATTAACATGATGTCATGATCTGTTATTGTGAATGAGAGACAGTGTAACGGTACATATGGCTGCTCTTGTGAAAGATGTCGTGCCAATGCACTGCTGCATCTCTAAACATTTATGATAACTTTAAATGATACAACTTAAAGTAACAGCGAGACGTAAGGACACCAGAAGAGTTTGAGGGGCCATCTTGGTATTTCCAACCGGCAGATGGCGTCATAGACTTACATTCTAAATCATGATCTATATTCACCTGGTTTACAGCGTATCAGTCACACAATATTCATTTTTACGATATGTGTACTTTACGGCTGCACGATAAAACGCACGCGATTGTCACGTGCATCTCGTCAGTAAAGCCGATTTCTTGATTAGTAAGGAATCATTAGCTGCCTTCAGATGGAGCGGCATTTACTACACAAAGCCGTAGTTCACTGACAAGCGGGGAAATATCGCATTCATAATCGCAGGCAATTTTTTGTTTAAATTGCACATGCTGTACTTAAAGCATAAATATATAGATTTCAGAATGAGCAAGTTTGTCATTAATAATATATGTGCTGCGGTCGGTCCGGCGATCTGATAATGTAATGAAGATGAATGTATAGTACTCATTTTTTAAAACGTAAAATTAGTACAACTTGAAATAAATGACTATGTGCATGCTTAGGACATTTGCGTTGTAATAATATATAGGGCTGCACGATTTGGGTAATTTTCCCCATTGTGGTTATTGATGCTAATATTGCGATGTGCGATTGCGATTATACTAAATGGTATCATGAGTCAACTTGATGGGTTTTAAGGAAAATCCAAACACAGTTTAGCTAAAATGTGTATTTGTAAAACTAGAAATGTTTTCGTATTGCCACGTGATGTAACAACTGCTCAGTGTCAGTAATCCTAAATCCAAAATAACGCCATACAACAGACATAGAGTTTTTTTTTAGCTACCAGATCACTGTCAACCTCCTCTGCATTCATCTTCACTCTGGTATAAGTGACGATGCACACCACACATGTGCATGCCACACGTGCACTGCCTTTTTTGTTCGTTTTTCTTTCTTTTTTTAAACAAGGAAAATCAACAAAAAGTTATCGGAAAGTTTGTGTTAACAAGTCACATTTATTTATTTAATATAATTGCAACATTTTGCTGTCATATAATCGCACAGGCTGACATCGCGATTGCGATGCGATGAATTGTGCAGCACTAATAATATACAAGGAGACTTCAGATATTAAAACGGAGACTAGTAAAGTAGCGTTTTATCATTGAAATCTCATAATGTCCTATTAATTTAATAGTGTTTGGGCTTTAATATTGTGACGTCATGTGCAATCCAGTCATTTATATAGATCAGTGGTTTCAACTAGGGCTGCAACTAAATAATATTTTCATAATCGATTAATCGGCGATTATTTTTCCCGAATAATCGCCTAATCAGATAAATATTTACTTAATTACATTTTTCACTTGTTATAGCTATAAGGCACTAAAATATTGATTTTATCGATTTTATTAAAGGGAAACTTCACCCATTTGCATTAAGCTTTGTACCGTTAGAACCCCAGTCATGTTTTTGAATGGTCGTGCACCATTCCCTCAGTTTCCCCTGAGAGGGGAGAAATACTGATTTCAGTGAGGCACTTCCTTCTTTCAATGATGTAAAAATCGTCATTTTGCGTCATTGAAAGAAGGAAATCCTGTATCTCTATTGAGTGTGAAAGACTACAGACACTCATTCCTCATTTTTCCAAGGTGGGGGCTATGGGTGGGACCCACTCACGCTTCAGACCAATTACAGATAAGTGGGTGGGACTTACGAAAATATACGAACACAGACCGAAAAAAAACGACCAGCCGCCATCTTTATGCTAAGCTAAGCTAAACAGAAGTTGTGGAGCGAGCCAGAATTCATGTTACAATAACAGTGGAAGTTAATCAATATTACATGGAAGAGGGTGATTTTACAAGCGTGATGCTCTAATCCGCTGTTCATTGCACCTTTATGAGCCACAACACTGCAAAGAGCTGAGGCAGATGTAGGAACAGAAGCCCGAGGAGTAGGCCGGAGCCTGGGCGTCGGCTGGGTAGAGGAGCCCGGTGAAGAAGCAGCAACCATCGGCCTCTGCTGCGTAGAGAAGCTTGCCTGTTCTCTCGCTGTGTGCTTGCTTTATAACATTTCTGCATCAGATAAGGATATGGACGTTTGTTTGGTGAAGGTTTCTATGCAAGAGAGGAACTTTGCGCGCGTTTGGAACGTTTATTTCACGGACATGTTTCGGTTTACGAGCAGACGCGCTGCGGAGTATATAAGCTTGGACGGACTCGCGCCGTTTGCTTTCAGTTTAACATTTCTGGATCAGATAAGGATATGGACGTTTGTTTTGTGAATGTTTCTGGTCGCGTGCTTATTTCAAAGACGTGTTTCGGTTTACGAGCACAAGCTCCAAGAGCTGAGGCAGCGCGTCTGTGGAGATATTGTGCAGGGGACGCGTTTGTGTGGAGGATGCATGGATAAACGGACGTCTGACTAAAGTGAGTGGTTATATTTTCTTTGTTATACTAACGTGGCATTTATGTACACAATAGCATATCTGAGCGGTGTTTTATATGTCTATATTGTGAGAGCAGTGAGGCCAATAATAACACAAATGTAATTACAGTAAACAAGAGACAAAAAGAAAATTGGTAAAACTAAATAAACATTTAAAATGCATACACTTTTTTTAAGTACTTGGAAAGACATTTGTACTGTGGATCTGAAACCGCACGTTACTGTTTGAATAAGACTTTGCTACACACCAGGCCAGAGTGTTATTGTGTGTACCACAATGTAACATCACGTTTAAAAGTAAATCATGATTGGTGTCAGTCAGACACAGTGGTGGTGGCTATTTTCTTTGTTTTACTAACGTGGCATTTATGTACATAATAGCATGTCTGAGCCGTGTTCCGAGTAATGGGAGTGGCTTGCAGAGCTGTGCATTGTGGTGCATAGTGGCAGTTGTAGTTTTTCATACAAATGTGCTCTAAAGTCACATTTTGTCTTTTCTCTGTCAAATAGGCACAAAATTCTACATTTATGTTACATTTTGACTACAAATATGACTCACTTTCCATAAAGATTAATGTTCCTATCGGTGAAATGGCCCTTTAATTAGCTGTTGCAGCCCAAGTTTCAACTGATTAGTGCAAATTAATAAAACTTAATGATTGTCCGTGTATGTGTTTGTGCGTGTGTGGCTGTGTGTTTAGCACCTGACTGTGACAAAGATTCAATTAGATGATTCATTTTGTATTAGCTAAAAAATGTGACCCTCTGACGCACACACACACACACACACACACACACACACACACACACACACACACACACACACACACACACACACACTACACACAAAGGAAGTTTTTGCTGCAGTTCACTAAAAAAACACAAAACCAATCACAGCATGATGTGATTTGCTTCCTGACACACACACAAACACGCGCACAATCCCAGAATTCCACTGTGTGTCTGTGGGATGAGAAAAACAGACAAAGAGACCATTCACTTACAGAGAGAGAGAGAGAGAGAGAGAGAGAGAGAGAGAGAGAGAGAGAGAGAGAGAGAGAGAATCATGGTTTAAATCAGATGTCGGAGGAGAAACATGTATACAAAAGTCCTCCATGTTTGAATATATTTAGAAAAGCATTTTTTTATTGTATTATGATTGTATTTCTAGACACATGAGGGTTTTGTTTTTTTAATAACTCATTCCTCAGACTGTAAAGGACCTGATTTAAAAAGAGAAAGAGAGCGAGAGGGGTTGTTCTGTGTGCAGTGCATGTGGTTTTGTTGATCATTTTGTGCCTGAGCTCCTCCCACATCCTCTGTGACATCATCAATGGCTGTGGTGCAATGAGAGTTCTAATCCCGCCCACATTAAGCCAAACCCCTCCTTTGCTCACTCACTCACTCTCTCTCTCTCTCTCTCTGGTTCAGTATGTCACACACACACAAAGACACACTGACACACACGCACGCACAATTTGAGCGTCTTGTGTTTGGATTCAGATGGGTGAGTGTCACACTGTCATTGTGTTAATACTTTCCTGTGTCATGTTTTCTTTCTTGCAAAGTCAGTTTAGTCTTATTTGTGTGTGTATGAAAGTGTGTATCTCTGTTTATGTGTGTTTTGAGTCTTTATAGTTAAAGGAATGTGTTTCAACAAGTTGCTTATTTGTAGGTTTTTGACTAAAAACCACATACATCACATTTACAGTTACTTGTGTATATTTGTGTATGTGTGTGTGTGTGTGTATTGCAGCAGAGGAGTGTAAAGTGAGACCCACCCAACAATAGAGAGAGAGAATGAGCAGGAGAGAGAGAGAGAGAAAGAGAGGGATGATTGTGGTGTTTGTGTGACTCGCAACATTCTTTGTGTAGCAGCAGTTTAACTTTCCTCAATGGATAGCGTTGTGTATCTCTCTGTCACACACACTTGTTGATTTGTTGACCTGATGAATGCTTTTGTTTGTATTAGATTGAGGAAAGCACATGTAGAAGTTTAAGAATTGTGTGTGTGTTTGTATGTTTGTGTGTTATAAATGCTAAAAGGTAAACTCACATACACATTTACACAGACAGACAGAGGGGTCTTAAGTTGTGTGTGTGTGTGTTTGTTTATATGATATAGCAGAACATTCACACACAAATACACACACAGGGTCTCATTTGGGTGTGTCATGTGCTTTTATAACACTTTTAAAACAGTCTGCGAATCTGAATTACACAGACAGTTCAGATCTGATGTGATCCATGTGTGTGTGCGTGTGTGTGTGTTGATATCGGGTGGGTGGTCTGCAGGAGAAAAAGGGGAATTCAGAAGAAAAACATTCATCTAACATACATGTGAGAGAGAGAGAGAGAGAGAGAGAGAGAGAGAGAGAGTTTGAAACAACAATGTTTACAGTGTATGCACTAAAAAAAAAATAATATACAAAAATATTCATTATCGACAATACGTCAACACACAGTACGTGTGTATAGAGATTAAGATTTGTGCAGACAAACACACGTGTCTAAAGTTACTTCTGTTGTCTAACTGGAGTGTGTGTGTGTGTGTGTGTGTGTGTGTGTGTGTGTGTGTGTGTGTGTGTGTGTGTGTGTGTGTGTGTATGGTGCTGTGTGCGTGTCGTGCTGTGATTGCGAAGGGTTGATTTTCAGCTGTCTAAACATCATCACCCCCGAAATCTCTCTCAGGAGATTTTTAAAGGCACAGTTCATCTTAAACTGGACATGATCTCATCTTTCACTCACATCAGTTAAAGATTTCCATCCGAACGTGAAGCGAATCTGTTCAAACTTCGCAAAAAAAAGAAAAACAAACCAATGTGAATTAGGTGCGTTTTCATCAAGTTGTTTGAGCGAATGGCGGTGGTATTGATTATCTAGTAAGTAAGGCATGCTTTAGTAAGTGAAGACAGGACTGCATTTAGTTACGCTTGGGAAAGTTATATATTTACTAGCAGTGCGGCTTGTAATTCAAACTGAATGTTGTGCACTAAAGAAGAAATGCAGAGTTTTTGATGCATGCACTAACGGTAAGGACATTGTGACGATGTTGAGCCCCATATATAGACGGTTTCATTAGACACATGTGCGGTGACGCGATACGCATCTAGTCCGACTTTTACTTCCGGTTTCAGTTTTTTAACGGTTTGACTAGTTGCTAAACTGAACTCTTGAAGAAATACCTCATCGGAAAAAAAATTGGTTTCCTTTGTAATCTACGTGTTGTTTATTTAGCTTGTTATATAAATAAACTAATTTTAAAAGTACTTTGTTGTTATTTATTATTAGTGGAGTTTACCTGAAGTTACGTGTTGACCATGAAAGCCGTTTGTTGTAAGTCAAAAACCACCTCAAGCGAGCGTAAAAAGTTTTTGTGAATTACGTGTTTTTTAATTCAAAATTTGTAGCTTATTGCGTTACTTTAAAGTGCGCATAAAATCAGGTGATGGAAACCCAGTTTATGTGTACTTAAACTACACACTTTTGTCAGCAACACAACTGGTCGTGTAAAGTACTCAAGTATTTTTACTTTACTCAAGGAAATTTGAAGAGTTTCGTTGCAAAACGAGATAAATCCATTTTTTTACATTTTTGTCAAAACCTGTTTATTATTATGTTATCATGTTATTATTTTGTTTTATGGTGCTACTTAGCTGTATTTTTTAAGTTATGAAGGTTTAAATCAAAACAAACCAACTGCAGATGAATTGGAATTAATTGGAATGTACAACCAAAAAAACAAGATTTCTGAACAATTAAAAAAAACAGTGGTTATCTCGTTTTGCAACGAAACTCTTCATATTTTTTCAAGTATGTGTACTTTATCAGTCTTACTTCACTACATTCTAGTGCATAACTTTTGTACTTTTTACTCGACAATCAGGTTAAATACATTAAAATCTAATACTAACTTATGTATAATTTTATATTTACTTGAGTAAAATACTTAAGTACTAGATTTTTTATGTAACTGAGTGTTAAAAGATATTTATTGTAACGTATACAAAAACGTTTGATATTATGCTTTAAAATGTATTAAAGTAAAAGAAAAACACCTTGATAAAGTGCAGATACTTAAAAAATGTACTTTAATAAAGTAAAATACTTGAGTACTTCACTGCATCATCAGAGATTTGTTCGCTTCCTGTTAAATAGCCTACTTTATTTTGTTAAAGGTGCACTGTGTAACTTTTAGAAATGCGATATAACCTACATAACTATATTATCAGTGGTGTATAAAGATCTTACATAATGAACTGTATTGTTTAGGGGTGTCACGATTCTCCAAATCCTCGATTCGATTATATTTTCGATTCTAAGGTCACGATTCGATCCGATTCTCGATTTTTACATATTTTTTATATGGCATATAATTTAGACAAAAATGATATGCCATTATTTATTATTATTATCATTATAATACTTTAACATTAACATGCACATTGCACAACTCGCATAGGGGTTTGTGGGCTTCACTTAACACGAGAGCTTGTAGAGAGAGGATTCCTTCTTGCACGCACATGGACTATGCGCGGTTGGCAGTTACATGGATCGGGCGGATGACGTGACGAAAAATAATATTTTAATTAAATTCGGGCGGGTGCCGGATCGACTGCTAGTTATTAGCTCTGTCCTTCTAAGCATGCGACATCTCTGTCTTTCATAGTGGCAGCCTCAGAAGTTCAAGAAAAGAACTGAAATGAGACGGTCTAGCCTTCTGAGGACCCACAATTTGCGTCACCTGCTGCACACGCCCCCAGTAGCACCCACCGCGCCTGTCACCAGAAAACAGCGGAGACATTTCTGACTTATTAAAATAAATAAATATGTAATCAGAAAAATATTACTTTATTTTAGAACATATGACACATTGATGTAGATTAATCTATTCAACAGCATATCAAATAATCAACCTAGAAATATACGCAACATAAACAGAATAATATTAACACAAACATAACTTATAATACTAAAACAGTGACAAGAAAAAGTTTTCTAATAAATACACACTTTTATTTAATAAAGCTTTTAATTGTTTGGGATATCCTCGGCTGTTAAGGATCCATTCGTTCTATCATTAACAGCGCGGAGAAATGAGGACGCATTTTGACACAGCTCTTTTCAACGCTGGCCAAGGAGGAACGTGGCAAACTCAAAAAATGAGAATTAAAAACAAAGGAAATAGAATGTCAGAAAGGGTTGCCTGGAATAAGTTTTACAACGTGGTAAATCAGGATGACACCAGCGCAGGCTATGTAATTCGTGCGTTTAATTTAGGCTATTTATTTATTTATTTTTGTCCCTGTGCGCCGATCGAAGACGGAGTTCACTGCTGATATTCAAGAGGTTTCTAGTCTCGCGGCTGTCATCAGCAGCGCCTTGCATCGCCCAGTCAGCGGATGGCGGGCGGGTGCAGTTTTGAAAACTGGTCAGAAACGTTGGTGCGCATGGATGGTGGACGGATGATGAGTTTTGTTATGCGGTTGGTTGCGGATTAAATAATAGTCCATCCGCGCATCTCTAACATGGACTTAATGCACATGGACTTAATGCGCGTGTCTTGGACTCATAGCATCTGAAATAAATCCAGCATAAAAGGCAGCTGCACTTCTCTCTGTCTCACGTGCAGGCGCTCTCGCATCTGTCCGAAGTCTGAACATAAACTAAAGTAGTAATCCTTATGTATTTGTTCAGTTTTATGCGTTTCATGCAAGCTGAGGCAAACTATCCTTTTGTTTAAAATATAAGTTAACCCGCTGCATCTTTGCGCCTCCCTCACTATCGCGCACGTGCAGAGAGCTGCACTCTGTCCAAAGTCAGATCACTAGTAATCCTGTTTATGATATGCATTTCAAGAAGTTGTAGCATCCCTCGTGTTTAAAATATGATCGCGTTCCGCTGGACAGATGTTTTTAAAGGCATCTCTGAGAATTTTTTTTCCTCGCTTGGCAAGCCGACCGGACGTGAAATGGGGGCGTGGCAGCATCGACGATCCCATTTTTTAATTCGAAGTGCGAAGCTGTGACTTAATTTCGATCGATTTCGATTTAAAATCGAAATCGTGACACCCTTAGTATTGTTTCATTACCTTAGAACGAGACGTTTTTAAGTACATACACCTCAAGTCTTCTTACATGAAAGTCGCCGTCATGTTTTCACACCAAAACGTTTAAATGCAGCTGAAACGGCAGGCTGACGCTGACTGTAGGCGCTTGCCAGCTTTTTTCAGCTGACACTTTAGTTGCTTTGATACTCCTGCTTTGTTTATCAGTCGTTGAAGGTTTATCAGTCGTTGCCCGTTATTTGTTGTGATATTTATCCCGCCTCTCCTCCACTATGATTGGACAGCCGAATAAAAAGTGACATTGACAAGCTGAGCGTTCTTCCTCAAGTTTAACTTTTTCTACTTTCAGCACACTGACAAAAAATCTGAACGTAGGCGCTCGCCTTAAAGCACGGCGCTTACATCTGAAATAATTGAAAACATATGCCGCTGCTAGCGTAAACGCTTAGGGGTGCATGCTACGTAAATGGACAAACTTTTCTAGAGAGCGCATTTTGTCACTACGTTGTCTCAGATGACAACATCTTTGTCCTGTGACAGCCACCATATGCCTTTTACCTCCTTTAAGGTTTGCTATGTCAGAATTTATTTGGCAAATGGGTTTCCATCTCCCATTATTCACACTTATCCAATGGGTCAAAAATCACGTAAAAAAATGTATTCAAAATTTGGCTTTGTTTCTTATGTAATACTGTAAAATGTGCATACTTACAGTGTGTTTGTACTGCTCAATCTTTACATTACTGAGTGCTTAAAGTTGCTTTTAGTCACAGAAGAAGAAAGTCATACGGTTTTGAATTCATTTCATGGGTGTACTGTATCTTTAAGACATCTCGAACGCTGTTCAGACAACCTTTGTCTACTCCATTTGGAAAATATGTAGTTTTGCACAAGCCTGCCTTTCTCTCTCTCTTTCTCTCTCTCTCATTTTGTCACTGTGTATCTCTCTCGTTCTGTCAGACTGTGTGTATTTCATCAGTTTGGTATGAACACACATTTATTGTGTACTATATGTTCTCTTCACGGGTCACTTCAGTAAACGCACTCATATGTGTATTATCATCAGATTTTTTTCATATGCTTCAGTATATGTTGATGACATCACTTATTACACACACATGTTCCACACATGTACAGATTTCTGTCCTCTGACATCATTGCAGGCGCTGTGTATTAACGTTCAGTCTAATGATGTGTGTGAGACGCTGGCTCTGGTGTTCTGTGGTGCCGATGTGAACTGTGACACCGATGACCCGGACCTGCCCTGCCCCATCGCCCTGGCACAATATCACGGGCAGAACCTGCAGGTGGAGTTCCTCACACAGAACCGCAACACAGGTGCGTTATACTCGGAGAGAGTTACTATGACAACCGCTTCATTTTATCTACCTGCTCGCTCGCTCACTGACACTGACCGTTGACCCGCAGAGCTCCCGAGGTCAGAGGTGGACGTTGCCATCGATACGGTACACTACATGGCCCCACCCTCCATCACACATAATGGATTCCTCTTTAAGACCGGCTCCATGGCTCGGCCAATCGCAGAGAAGAAGGGTAAAGAAGGTGAGGCTCTCAAACTAAAGGATTGCTTTAGGGCTGCAACAACTATTTGATAAAATCGATTACACCACGCAACCAGCTTGTTTAAACCGCAGCGTTGCCAGGTCCTCTGCCTTTCGGGGTGTTCTGAATTAGGCTACTTTAAAACTGTTTCAGCAGGTTGATGTTTTTCTGCGGGATAGAAATGTTGGTATTTGGACTGTGAATAGTCATTGGGATGCTTTTGACGTATGTATATCACTCACATCATAATGGCTTATTTCATTTTGTTAATAACTAATAATGTTAATACTCATCAACTTCTAAAGTTAAAGATTAAAACAGATTTATAAATCTGTGGCTAAATTTCCTCATTCCTGAAGATGTCAATTTGTTTGGTCTATTTTAAAAGCTGCTAAAACTTTTTAAGGCTTAAAATATCAAAATTGAATTAATTTAATAATCTAAATATTAGTAAATATAAAAATACTTATAAATACTTACTTTGTAGTGGAGTGTGGCTTTTGCACTTAAAGTACACTTCTACACATGAATACCCTAATTTAGTGACTTAATTAGCTAAAACAAGTGTTGAGTAATATTTATGTTTTTACCCGATTAGTCAATTAGTCAAAAGAAAAAATAATAATTTCCCGATTAATCGATTATGAAAATAATCTTTAGTTGCAGCCCTATAAATGTATTTTTATCCGTTTAGTCAATTAATAAAAAACATTTTCCCGATTAATCGGTTATGAAAATAATCTTTAGTTTCGCAGCCATAGAAATTTGTTTTTATCTGATTAGTCGATTAATTAAAAAATGCTCCCGGTTAATTGATTATGAAAATAATCTTTAGTTCACAGCCATAGAAATGTGTTTTTGTCCGCTTAGTAAAAAAATTGTCAGATTAATCAATTATGAAAATAATCTTTAGTTGAGGCCATAGAAATGTGTTTTTGTCCGATTAGTAAAAAAAATTCAGATTAATTGATTATAAAAAATAATCTTTAATTGCAGCCATAGAAATGTGTTTTTGTCCGATTAGTAAAAAAAAATCAGATTAATCGATTATAAAAATTAATCTTTAATTGCAGCCCTAGAAATGTGTTTTTGTCCAATTAGTAAAAAATCGTCAGATTAATCAATTATGAAAATAATCATTTGTTGAGGCCCTAGAAATGTGTTTTTGTCCGATTAGTAAAAAAAATCGTCAGATTAATCAGTTATGAAAATAATCTTTAGTTGCAGCCCTAGAAATGTGTTTTTGTCCGATTAGTAAAAAAATTCAGATTAATCGATTATAAAATAATCTTTAGTTGCAGCCCTAGAAATGTGTTTTTTTTTATTAGTAAAACAATTCAGATTAATCGATTATGAAAATAATCTTTAGTTGCAGCCCTAGAAATGTGGGTTTTTTCAATTAGTAAAACAATTCAGATTAATCGATTATGAAAATAATCTTTAGTTGCAGCCCTAGAAAGGTTTTTTATTAGTCAATTAATTGGATAAAAGAATAATTGCCTGCTTAATCGATTATGAAAAAATCTTTAGTTTGCAGCCAGAGAAATGTTTTTATCCGATTAGTCAATTAATTGAAGAAAAATGCACTTGATTAATCGATCATGAAAATAATTGTTTGTTGCTGCCCTATAAATTCTTTGATTCTTCTTGATGTGATTATTTCTCTGTGTTTCTGTAGAGTTCAGTCGGCGCTGGTGTGTGCTGAACGACGGACACTTTAGCTACTATGAAAGTGATAAAAACGCTACACCGAACGGAGGCCTGAAGATGAAAGAGATCGTCTGTCTAGCCGTCAACCCTCCGGAGACTCATGGGTATATCTGCAGATTTTTACCTGTGTAGTTTTGAGTGTAAAATGTCTCTGGTTTTAATACTGATGTTTCTCTGTTTGTCAGGTATGATCACACGTTTGAGCTGTACTCTGATTCTGAACGCTTGTATCTGTTCGGCACCGATAACCCCGAGATTGCGCACGAGTGGGTCAAATCCATTGCCAAGGTAAGCAGACACCTTCCGCGTCTCAGGTCGATTCTTCTGGTGTCAAAAAGCTATGATGTAAATCGTTTTGTCTTCACAGTCGTTTATTCCCGTGACCGCTGAAGTTCTGCTGCTGAAGGACTTTCAGCGCATCGGTCGTCTGCGATACAAAGATGGACTCAACCTGGAGACGTCCAGACTGGGCTGGTTCTGTCTGGTGGGCTCCAATCTTCACATCTGTCTTGAGCAGCAGAATAGAGACGAGACCATCGACCTGCAGAAACTTCTGGAGCTCTGTGAGTGAGATACTGTAGATGTGATACTAGAGAGGTTTGAATCAATCTGACATCTTGTGTTCTTGATCTCTGCAGCAATTCAGCCAGACAACGATGTTCTGGTTCTGGTGGAGAGAGGCAGGTGAGTTGGCTCGCGTTTGACCACAAGTGTTGTTTGTGAGAGACGGCGTTTGACTAACAGTACTGTCTCTGTGCAGGACGCTGTACATCGAGGGCGAGAGGAAGCTGGATTTCCAGGGCTGGGCGACAGCGATCCAGAGAGCGGCTGGTAGTTCTGGAGACACGCTGAGCCTTCAGCAGCTGACAGAAGCAGATATTCCTGTCATAGTGGAACGCTGTATTCATTTTACCACACAATACGGTACATCACACCATAACAAAATATATGCTACATAGGGGTACAACAAAATTTCGGCAGGCAAAATATGAAATTAAAAAAATGTCGAAAACGCAAAATGAAGGAAATGTAATTCACACTGTACATTTATCGATCCAAGCACGGGTGCGCTTTCGTCATTAGGATGCGATTGTTTTGAACAAAGCAGGAAGTTAAACTCTCTCTTAACACTGGATCCCAGTGCGTCATGACACACAGCCCTCTCACATGCAATCATATTGCTTAGTTGATCTGCCGCGTGTGCAGCTTAGACATTCACGTATTGTTCAAAATATGTGTTTGAAGTGTCGTGTTGCTTGTCATTTAAAAATATGTGTTTGTTGCGTTATGTAAACCATGTGCATCATGTGTGATGTCATAATATGTCCCTGCTGCAGGCGTGTCGAGAGGTTTTATGATAAAAGAGATGCTCATGTTCACAAGATACACACAAGACACTTACTTAACACTAAACTCTGATTATAGGGGAGAGTGTGGCACAACCTAACGCTTTTTGGTTTTGGCTCAATCATTCAAAAAATATATGAGTTTGATTAATTATACTTTTTACACAAGCAACACACACATCTCTGCTACAAATGAACATTTGAAGTTTGTTTCTAGTACTTACCATTCTTGGACAATTACACCAAACGTGACAGAAGTGCAAACATTACAGTGGGGATAAATGTAACAGGCGGGGGGTAGTTGTAACACTTGCTAAAAATTAAGTTTGCAGGGAAATATTTCAATACTATTTTGTCTATATTCTTGGATAAGTGGATATTGTTTATATATCGGTCTATAATAGACAGGTATCCACACTGTATTCATTCATCCAGACCTTTTCTAACAATAGATCAATTATAAATGGATACAAATGTCTGAATATGTGAGAAAAAGCAGCACAATTATGACAAAACATTTTTTTTTTTTTAGATGTGACCCAGTCTGTAAAAAACATACTACAGTTTCAAAATCTAATTCTGAGATAATGAGCATCCAAGTCTGATTTTAGCTATTCAATTCATTATGATATCAATCTTTGTTGTGACCTTATTCAATCACTATTAAAGATATGAACAAAAATACATTTGACACATGATTTTTGCTAAGACAGGCACATTTATTTAGTTGGAAGCCAGCAATCATTCATGTGTAGTCTATTTAAAACAACGACAAGAATTACGCTGACGTTAGCGTTTTTCATATCGTTTATGTTAACGTTAGCTGTTTTCATATTGTAAGTGCTGAGGGGTTAGTTAGTTGTAACACAGCTGGGTCAAAATATTTTCAAGCCCACCAAAAAAGTTGCTAAGAGCTGCAGACATATTTAAAAGGATGCTTTGTTTTAGTCAACAAGACACTGATTAATATAACATAGCATTGGATTTGGTATCTTACACACCCAACTAAGAAACCGAAAAAAACTTATGATAAAAAATGTACTTGCATGCCACCAAAACACTCGTTCATCAATAACTCTCTGAAAAAACATTATACATTTACAATAATTTGTGGGAGATCGTCTTTTGGCAGCGTGAAAAATATACCGAAAAAATTAAACGCTCAACTTTGTGCAACAATGTAAACAGTCCGTGTTACAACTAACCCCACGCTAGTTTTTACCCCGCGCACCCCTACATGAGATTAAGTAAGTATCTGGCAAACGTGAGCGTCTCTTTTATCATAAACCCATTCAAAGTGTCTGCAGTAGGCTTGTATTTTGATATCATGTGTGATGAACATAGGTTTACATGACGGGCCGGACACATATTTTGAAATGACGGGCTATATACATGTTTTGACAAGCTTCAAAAACAAGTCACTGGCCGCCACTGCGTCCCAGTCATATTACATAATATATTTAAAGCACAATATGTACGATTTTTGCCTTAAAACATCCAAAAACGTTCACGAGTATTTGCGTTATTCCAAATTATTTCCAACTATGTTTATATCCAGAAAATTTTCAGTTTTTTTAGCTGACTTCTATTGGCAAAAATTACATATTGTGCCTTTATTTTTCTCACTCAGATTTGTTTTAATGTTGTGTTAATCTTTCTAGCATTGTGAATATGTGTGTGTTAATGTGTGTTTTACGGTCTGACCTCAGAAGGAATCTATCGTAAGAGCGGGGTGAACAGTAGGATCGCCGCCCTGCTGGAGGAATTCAGACGTGACGCCAGATGTGTGTGGCTGAAAGAGGGTGAACATCAGGTGGATGATGTTTCCAACGTGCTCAAGAGGTTCTTCAGAGATATCGAGGAGGGATTGTTTGGACAGCAAGCAGACAACTGGCTTTCCACTACAGGTAAACACACAAACACAAAGCAAACTTTACTATAAAGCTGTGTCTGAAAAAGCCCCCTATACCCTCATTCCCTATTCCCTACAGTAGTTCACTAATATAGTCCACTGGAATGACTGAATGAAAATTAGCTGTGCAGGCGCCATCTTGTGTTGAGACGCGGTACATGCCTCACAGTGAAGTGTACATAATTGGGGTGCATCATGGTGCACTCGATAATGTCCACTATAATTTCGGAAACACTACAAATGGCAGTCCTCTTAAATAGTGCAGGGAGCTTTTACAGACACAGCCAAAGTCTTTCAAGTATCTTGTGAATGTCTCTGGACACATGTTACATGATGTGATGTTGTGTAGATGATATTGATACACATTTATGTTTGTGTAGGGTGTTCAGATGAGAGCATGAGGATATCTCAGTATAATCTTCTGTTCAGTAACCTGCCGAGAGTGAATCAAGCGACACTACGAGCTCTAATGAATCATTTATACTGGTCAGTCAAACCTTCCTCTTTCACAGAGATGCTTCCTCATTAGTATTGTGGTTAAATTTCCTTTCAGATGTGCATGTTTTATAACCTCTGATCCCGTGTGTGTATGTGTGTGTGTTTAGTGTCCAGCGGTTCTCGGATCTCAATCAAATGAATCTTCATAATCTTGCTATCGTGTTCGGCCCGACTCTCTTCCAGACGGATGGGAAGGACTACAACGCCGGGCGCGTCATTGAAGATCTCATCCAACACTACGTCACCATATTTGATGTAGGTTTGTTCATGTGTGTCTATATAGACTCTTGACACGCCACAGAAACATCAGCTATTGTATGCAATGATGATCAACATGAACTTCCATAATGGGACTCGTTTCAAAGAAACTGAATCTTTAAACAGACAGAGAAGAAGTAGATTTGAACTTCCTTGATTGAATTTAATTGTGTTTACTGTGCAGAAGTCTCTAAACTGAATTTTGCACATGCATACAATATGATTGTTGAAGAGTAAGCAGATATCTTGAAATAGTTCAGACAGTCAGTGGTGCCATCTAGTGGACTACAGAAGCATTACAGACTGTGTGTGTGTGTGTGTGTGTGTGTTTAACCTACTGAAGACGAGACGGTTATATACTGACTGCAGTGAACTCTACTGTGTCTAATGATGATGATGTTTGATGTTGTAGGTCAATGAGCAACAACTGAAGAGGCAGCTAGATGAGATCACATACATCATCAAACTCCGAGAGAATCTGAACCCTAAAGCTGGACCTGCCAGTGTTCTGGACTCTTATTAATGCTCATGATCTGAACATCTCTGCTGTCAATCATTCAAACACTTTACTACATATACACTCTCACAGGTTATGTATGTCCCCTGAGAAGGGAACGAGACGTGTCTCCTTTGCCATAATTCTAGTGTTCCTGTACCCCAGTTCGGCAAATGCCAGATAAAGTGGGCATTTCTTTTTGTCCTTTTACGCTGTCTGGCTTTCACGTTCAAACAGCAATAAACTCATTAAATCTAAGATGTCAGTGTTTGTTTGATCAGTGTGAATTAGACCACTGTATCACTGCGGACAGTTTTTGTTACAGTAAAGTATTTTCTTCTGCTTTTTTTAATGTAAAGCTGACTTGAAACAATTAAACATTTGTGAAAAGTGGTATATAAATACAATTGAATTGAATTGTTTGAGCTCTATTATGGAAAAAAATCCAGTGATGTTTTTATTATTATACTGATTTATTACAAGAACTCTCTGTGTTTGTTTGTGTGTGTGTGTGTGTGTGTGTGTGTGTGTGTGTAGGCCAGTGGTGACTTTATTTGTACAGTTTACTTGGAGGAGAAGAGAGAGACGGCCGAGCAGCATGTAAAGGTGAATGTTGACCTTTGGTACCAGCGTGTCAATATTTTAATAAGCTTTGACTTTATGAGGACATATATTATTTTAGACTAGAGTGAGTATAATACAGAGACAGAGCGACAAACATATAGACAGACAGAAAGAAAGACGGGTAATTTCTTTCATTACATAATAAATGAGTTGTTGTCTTCATTTAATAAGTGAAGTGTTTTTGAACTCTAGATTCCTGCCACAATGACAGCAGCAGAACTGACCTTTGAGATTCTGGACAGACGGAAAATCGGTGTGAAAGAGAAAGATTACTGGTGCTGTTTTGAGGTCAATGACAAAGAAGAAACAGGTGTGTGATACACAAAAGCTGAATCTTATTTTACAATAAACATTCAAGTTACAGTAAAGTGTACAGTGTAGTTACAGCACAGTGTTTAGTGTAGTTACAGTACTGTATATATAGTAAAGTATAGTTACAGTAAAGTATACAGTATAGTTACAGTAAGGTATACAGTATAGTTACAGTACAGTATATTGTGTAGTTAAAGTATGTGTATATATAGTAAAGTATAAAGTATCATTAAAGTAAAGTGTACTGTATAGTTACAGTAAAGTATACATTATCGTTATAGTATAGTTACAGTATAGTATACTATATAGTTACAGTAATGTAAACCGTATAGTTACAGCAAAGTATAGTTGCAGTAAAGTATACAGTATAGTTACAGTAAAGTATAGTTACAATGAAGTATACATTATCATCACAGTATAGTTACAGTAAAGTATACAGTATAGTTACAGTAAAGTATAGTTACAATAAAGTATACATTATCATCACAGTATAGTTACAGTAAAGTATACAGTATAGTTACAGTAAAGTATAGTTACAATAAAGTATACATTATCATCACAGTATAGTTACAGTAAAGTATACAGTATAGTTACAGTAAAGTATACAGTATAGTTACAGTAAAGTATAGTTACAATAAAGTATACATTATCATCACAGTATAGTTACAGTAAAGTATACAGTATAGTTACAGTAGAGTATAGTTACAGTAAAGTATACATTATCATCACAGTATAGTTACAGTAAAGTATACAGTATAGTTACAGTAGAGTATAGTTACAGTAAAGTATACATTATCATCACAGTATAGTTGCAGTAAAGTATACAATAAAGTTACAGTAGAGTAAAGTATACAGTATAGTTACAGTAAAGTATACAATAAAGTTACAGTAGAGTATAGTTACAGTAAAGTATACAGTATAGTTACAGTAAAGTATAGTAACAATAAAGTATACATTATCATCACAGTATAGTTACAGTAAAGTATACAGTATAGTTACAGTAGAGTATAGTTACAGTAAAGTATACATTATCATCACAGTATAGTTACAGTAAAGTATACAGTATAGTTACAGTAGAGTATAGTTACAGTAAAGTATACATTATCATCACAGTATAGTTGCAGTAAAGTATACAATAAAGTTACAGTAGAGTAAAGTATACAGTATAGTTACAGTAAAGTATACAATAAAGTTACAGTAGAGTATAGTTACAGTAAAGTATACAGTATAGTTACAGTAAAGTATAGTAACAATAAAGTATACATTATCATCACAGTATAGTTACAGTAAAGTATACAGTATAGTTACAGTAGAGTATAGTTACAGTAAAGTATACATTATCATCACAGTATAGTTGCAGTAAAGTATACAATAAAGTTACAGTAGAGTATAGTTACAGTATAGTTACAGTAAAGTATACAGTAGTTACAGTAAAGTATACAATAAAGTTACAGTAGAGTATAGTTACAGTAAAGTATACAGTATAGTTACAGTAAAGTATAGTTACAGTAAAGTATACATTATCATCACAGTATAGTTACAGTAAAGTATACATTATCATCACAGTATAGTTACAGTAAAGTATACAGTACAGTTACAGTAAGGTATACAGTATAGTTACAGTACAGTATATTGTGTAGTTAAAGTATGTGTATATATAGTAAAGTATAAAGTATCATTAAAGTAAAGTGTACTGTATAGTTACAGTAAAGTATACATTATCGTTATAGTATAGTTACAGTATAGTATACTATATAGTTACAGTAATGTAAACCGTATAGTTACAGCAAAGTATAGTTGCAGTAAAGTATACAGTATAGTTACAGTAAAGTATAGTTACAATAAAGTATACATTATCATCACAGTATAGTTACAGTAAAGTATACAGTATAGTTACAGTAAAGTATACAAGTATAGTTACAGTAAAGTATACAGTATAGTTACAGTAAAGTATAGTAACAATAAAGTATACATTATCATCACAGTATAGTTACAGTAAAGTATACAGTATAGTTACAGTAGAGTATAGTTACAGTAAAGTATACATTATCATCACAGTATAGTTGCAGTAAAGTATACAATAAAGTTACAGTAGAGTATAGTTACAGTATAGTTACAGTAAAGTATACAGTAGTTACAGTAAAGTATACAATAAAGTTACAGTAGAGTATAGTTACAGTAAAGTATACAGTATAGTTACAGTAAAGTATAGTTACAGTAAAGTATACATTATCATCACAGTATAGTTACAGTAAAGTATACATTGTCATCACAGTATAGTTACAGTAAAGTATACAGTATAGTTACAGTAGAGTATAGTTACAGTAAAGTATACAATATCATCACAGTATAGTTGCAGTAAAGTATACAATAAAGTTACAGTAGAGTATAGTTACAGTATAGTTATAGTAAAGTATACAATAAAGTTACAGTAGAGTATAGTTACAGTATAGTTACAGTAAAGTATAGTTACAGTAAAGTATACAGTAGTTACAGTAAAGTATACAATAAAGTTACAGTAGAGTATAGTTACAGTATAGTTACAGTAAAGTATAGTAACAATAAAGTATACATTATCATCACAGTATAGTTACGGTAAAGTATACAGTATAGTTACAGTAGAGTATAGTTACAGTAAAGTATACATTATCATCACAGTATAGTTACAGTAAAGTATACAATATAGTTACAGTAGAGTATAGTTACAGTAAAGTATACAGTAGTTACAGTAAAGTATAGTTACAGTAAAGTATACATTATCGTCACAGTATAGTTACAGTAAAGTATACAGTATAGATACAGTAGAGTATAGTTACAGTAAAGTATACTTTATCATCGCAGTATAGTTACAGTAAAGTATACTATAAAGTTACAGTAGAGTATAGTTACAGTAAAGTATACAGTATAGTTACAGTAAAGTATAGTTACAGTAAAGTTTACAGTAGTTACAGTAAAGTATACATTATCATCACAGTATAGTTACAGTAAAGTATACAATATAGTTACAGTAGAGTAAGTATACAGTATAGTTACAGTAAAGTGTATATAGTGTAGTTACAGTAATATATAATAATGTTTTTAATAGTTGACAGGATTTGGTGCATTTGTGAGGCTGATATGAGAAGTGTAGTTGTTGTATATGTGATGTTGTGTTTGTTGTATCTCTCAGAGCGGCCGCTTCACTATCAGGAGAAAGTTCTCCCCATCGTTCACTCTCTAGGGACAGACAGTTACCTGCTGCTTAAAAAATACTTCTCCATGGAGGCCATGCTGGTTTATCTGGGTATGAGTGTGTGTGTTTGTTTGTGTATCAGTTGTGTTGATGAACATAATAATCACTTTCAGAGCACACTTAACTCTTGTGTGTGTGTTACACAGCCAGTAAAGTGGAGGTGTCCAAACACGGTATGATGAAGTTTAAAGAAGAGAGGAATTTATTGGGTTTGAGCACAGGAAGTTTTCATGATCGATACTTCATCCTGACCAACACTTCACTCAGACTCTATAAAGACGTGCGGGTAAGATTCACATACTCCTCATGACATCAACACTACTTATCAGACAAAAGATGATGATGATGATGATGTGGAAATGTGTCTAGCATATGTTAAATTATCAGGTGTAAGGTTGTGAGTCATTATTGGAACTTTAGTGGATTATTTTTGGACTGGGAGGATATTACTGCATGTTTTCATAATGTTATAAACTCTTTTTATAAATGATGAAGGAAATGTTGCACAGGTGACACACACTTACATCATAGTGTTACAGACAGAATGAATATTTAGAGTTTTGATGATTATTTTTACTTGAAAACTTTTATACAGAATCTGCAAAAGCTGCAAAATTCAGAGCTGCAGTGTGTGAGTACTGATTGTGTATGTGTGTGGGTGCATGTTTGTGTGCATTTGTGTGTTTGTGCGTGTGTGTTTTTGTGCGTGCGTGGGTGTGCGATTGCTGATAGTGTGAATATGTTGGTAGGTTAAAGGGTGGTGGTTTTCCTTCAGCATTGAATTATAAGTGTAGAGTGTGTGTTGTATTATATCTCTCTCTTTTTCTCTCTTTAGAGTAATCGTCCAGAGCGGGAATGGCCAATCAAATGTCTGAAGGTTTATCATGGCATTAAAAAGAAGCTTCGCCCCCCTACCTGGTGAGATTAATAAGTTGTAGTTGTGAAAACACCTCATGATGATGATAAGATGATGATGATGATAACTAGTGTACTTATATCGATACTTAAGAGGAGAAACAATTTGGGACTTTATGAAGAATAATAATGTTTCACACCTGCAGTGTTATTTTTCACCAAGAGGTGTCAGTGTTTGTCAACACAACAGATGTCTGTGAACACATTTGTTTTTATTTGTGTTTAAAAGTCACCTCTCTGTCTGTCTGTCTGTCTGTCTGTCTGCAGTTGGGGTCTCACAGTCATCTATGAAAGTGAAAAACAGGAGAAGCAAGAGAGACAGCACTGGTAAGAGCTATACACTGTGTGTGTGTGTGTGTGTGTGTGTGTGTGTGTGTGTGTGTGTGTGTGTGTGTGTGTGTGTGTGTGTTCCTTAAGGTCTGGGTATAGTTCAGTTTTAAGACATAAATAAGGGTCAGCGTATAGTGCATGTGTGCCATAAATGTCGTCATCAGAATATTATGTACGTTGTGTTTGTGCACTGCCAGATTTTTATAGCACACTTTGCAGGTCGCATACGTGCATTTCATTTTTCACAGTAATAAGTTGATCCACAAGGTGGCAACTGTGCCCTGCGGGTGTTGATTGACAAAGTATATGATGAAAAACTGAATAAGCAAAACGGACAAAACGTGTGCAAGCTACATCAGCAATAGAGGACATATATGAGAGATTATTTCTATAACTGTACCAGGGCAGCGATTAATCTGTCAATTATTTTTTTCGATTAATCGACTAATTGGATAACAACATAAATATTTACTCATTTACATTTTTTTACTTATTATAGCTAAATTAGGCAGTAAATTAAGTTAGGGGTTGTGCACACCAAAACTTTTAAATGCGGCGGAAACGCCTGGAAAACGCCGAATGCCAGCTTTCTTCAGCTGAGCTCTTTGGTAGCTGTGATACTTTAGCTGTGAGCCGGTTGGTTGCTGTGGTAATGCCCCACCCCTCCTCCACTGTGATTGGACAGCCGTTTGAGGACTGACATTGACGAGCGGAGCTTTTTACCCAAAGCGCCGTTTTTCAGCGCGGAAGAAAACCGCTAGCTGCTGGCTTATTTGAAAAACGCAGAGCTTCCTTTGGAAACAATTGAAAACGTGCGCCGGTGTGCACGCCCCCTTACAGAGTTTTACTAATATATCATTTTGATTTTGATATTTTAAGCCTTAAATAAAAAAGTTTGCGCAGCTTTTAAGTAATACATCTTTAAATGGCGAAATAATAATCTGAGGGATGTCCTGGTGAATACATTTTGCCACAAATTAATAAACTCATTTCAATGTTCAACTTCAGACCTTGATAAGAATTACCATTATTGGTTATAAACACAATAAATAAGCTATTATGATATGAAAGTGATATACATGCGTTGTTACTGAAATAAATACCGCCTTACTTTAAAACAGATGCTTAGTTTGTGGTTCAATACTATTTTTATGAAAACCCAACAACAATAAAAAAATACAAACTCATTTATTTTATAGAATAAAAATTAAACCTTTATTAACCTGCATTTTTTTTGCGCTTTTGCTTTTGTCATTGTCCTGTCAGGGTTGCCAGATCTTCCCAATGACCATTCAAAATTAGTCCAAAAGCATTCCAATAACTATTCATGTTTATTGACAAAAAATCATAATCAATTATTTTCAATTGTATTGATTAGTTGTTGCAGCCCTTAACTGTATTATAAAAGAATACAAAGACGTTTTCATGAATTCATGGCGTCCCCTTTTAGACCCACTTAACTGATCATTATGAGCCCCTGTAGGCCAGGAAAGGTATTGCATGCGTCCAATGCCCATGTACAGGTTCAAGTCAAATGCTGTGTGTTTGACTGTAAAAAATAAATTATACTTTTAGTTTTACAGTGTGAAACAGCCTTTAGGAAGTCACACACCATGTTGCATTGCGTCATGTATTTAAAAATGAAGCAGATTGTTTTCTATGAATGTTGCTCAAATCTATGTCACGCCACTCGCATACAGTAGTTTAACATTAAATAACATCATATTTGTTCCAAATCCTTAACGATTAACATGATTTACTATTTTGCTACTGTGTTCAACTGCAACATATTTGCCTAGACAACAGATACAACTAAACAGTTTTGCTGCTTTGTTACATGTGTTACAGATGAATGTGATATACAGCCTATTCAAAGATTAACATATAATAAATGAGAAAATAATGTTGAAACTAACCAATCTTTCTATCTCTTTCTCTCAGGTATCTTTGCTGTGACACACAGACTGAGATGAGAGAATGGTTCGCTACGTTCATGAGTATACAGGTTTGTATGAGAGAGACATAAAGTGTCTGTTATCATTTATACACAGTAACATTAATGTCATCAAATCTCTTTTGGGTTTCATGGAATAAATAAGAAATAAGAAAGTCAAATGTAAGGAATAATGTACAGGCAGCAGGTTGTTATCGCAGAAATAAGCCCTGACAGTGTGATTAGTGTTAGGGTCTTGTTTCACACTGAAGGGGTTTATTTCACGATAACAACCTTCTGACTGTATGTTATCCTGCGTATTACACTTTGGTGTCCCCAGAGTGAGTATGTGAAGTTTTAGCTCAAAATATCATATAGATCATTTATAAAAACATGTTAAAATTGACACTTTGTAGGTGTGAGCAAAATTTTGCTGTTTTTGGGTGGTTTCTTTCAAATGGAAATTAGCCGATAATGCACAAATTGATCACCATAATGGTGGTTTATTGAAATTGAAAAAAAAATTCTGCTTTTAGAGAATGGTTTACCAAAACTAAGTTACTGGGTTGATTTTTATCACATTTTCTAGGTTGATAGAAGCACTGGGGACCCAATCATAGCCCTTAAAAATGGAAAGAGTCAGATTTTCATGATGTCCCCGATAAATGCTGATTTAAAATATTTAATTTGTTAATTTTGAACAAATACAGACCTTCCAGGAGGAAAACCTGTTTACTTTGGGTTTTATGATAAAAGAAGACGTTCAAATGTCATGAACACACATGATTGGTTTAATCATTTGTAAATATAATGTCATTTATGTTATTAACTCATTCTTTAACAAAAGTTTCACAAAATTCCTTGCAGGAAAAATTATCTTCTATAAATATATAAACATACAAATTATATCAAATTAAAGAACACACCCTCTGCTTTCAAACAAACAATAAACAAACAAACAAATGGGGAAAAAACTTTTCATTATATATTTACTTTTTCCCACTTAATTTAACCACTGAAACATGGATATTTCTCTAAAATACAACATTTTGAGCAAAAAGCTTAAAAAATTGCGTTTTTGTAAAGGAATTTATGTTAGAGATCAGACTCAGAATGACTATGAAACATAAAGGCAGTTAAAATAAATCATTAAATCTTTTTAACTTCCGTTTTTGATAAATTCGGTTTGGCGCCATCTAGTGGATTTTGAAATTCGTCCAGAAAGGCATATTTATTAGTTAAATATCAACTCATAATTTACGAGAAAACTCGTCAATGGCGGTGAATTAGTTAAAAGACATACAGCTGCAGAAAAATCAATAGACCACTTCAAGATTTTCTAAATTTACTTATATATATATATGTGTGTGTTTAAGAAAAAAATACTTTTTGTTTCATTCTGCCAATTACTGACAACATTTCAAATTCTTAATAAAAATTATGATTATATTTGCATTTATTTACTGAAAATTGAAAGGGGCATTTACTGAATTTATTTATGGGGATTTGCATTTATTTACTGAAAATAATATGGTTAAAATAACACAAAAGATGCAGTGTTTTTCAACCTTGAATACCTTAGAGAAAAAATAATTAAGTTCAAATTAATTTTTCAATAATAAAATGCTAATGTACTTTAGGAATATTTCAGAAATATAAATAACCCTGATTTTTAATCACATTTTTATTGTGTCTTTGTTTCCACTCTTGTCTTTTACATTGCTGTTGTGTAAGTTTATGTCGCTCATGTGGTTTGCTTTTGTTGGAAGACACATGGGCAGAAATGATCGTAATATATCTAGAAATGAGAATTAAAGTCAAAACTGGAGTGGTTTCTTCATTTTTTTTCTGCGGCTGTATTTATATTGAATTTCTGTGTAATATTAATCTCTACCTCTCAAAATTATCTGCGCTGTGTGTTATTAGTTTCAGGCGGTTGCTATCTTGGAATAGAATGTCACGACGAGCCAATCAGAATCAAGCATTTTAGAGAGTCGTTTAATAAGGTCTCTCTCTCTCTCTCTCTCTCTCTCTCTCTCTCTCTCTCTCTCTCTCTCAGAACGGGGGTCGCGTGTGGCCGGCCGAGTGGTTGAAGTCTCGCTCTGCTAGTCGTTCAGCTCCTCTGGACAGTCGTTTTGGTAACGTGTCTCTGATTCCTCTGCGTGGCAGTGAGAACGAGATGAGGAATAGTGTCGCCGCTTTCACAGCCGATCCTCTCGCTGTGAGTTAATCAGCCAATCACAGCAGGCCCTGGCCAATCACACAGCCAATCAGCTCCAGTTTAATGTGGTCTCCATTCATCATCTGAAATGTTATGCGTGTACATTCTCCATATTCTTTCATACAGTTTAGTAGATGTTATATTCAGATAGTGATGTGTGATATAACACAAATACTGAGAGAGATACTGTATGAGTCTTTTGTTATAACTGGCTGTGTGATTACCCATGATCCTTAACTCTTCTGATTCACTAATATTCACATTCAGCCCACAGTGTTGTATGAGATTATAAACTACTTATGATGTTAACAGAGCCTTTATAAGCTCTTTATAACAGATTTAACTGATGTAAGCCTGTGGGCTGCTTGTTAGCTCTACGCTATTGGGGTTGTGTGTGTGTGCGCGTGTGTGTGTCTGAGTAAATGATATTATTTCTATTTAAATCAATAATTGGTTGAATGCAAGTTTTGGTGAAATGATTGTGTGTGTGTTTGTTTTTTGGATGCAGCTCTTCAGAAATGCTTGATGAAGTAGTGATTGGTGTTCAGGTGAGAAATTCCCAAATTAATGACAAACATACCAAAGCCATTTTTTGAAGTGTGATGACATTGTGCGTGTTTTCACAGGAACTGAAGGTTTTTGTCATGTCGGCAGTGGACTGATTTTGGAACGTCGGTCTGAACTCGTGTGATCAATCCTTCACAACTTTGGATCTTCAAGGTCTTTAGCATTCAGACGTTCATGTGGTTTCACGTGAACTTTGACCTTCAGAGAGGTGACGGGATCTTATTCACTCATTCACTGGGTTTATGAGGTGTTACACGCTGTGCTGTGGTGCATTCTGGGATATCAAAGTGTTATTGGAATCATTTCACGAGGGTCTCGAAGGACCGCATGGATTTACGTCTTGAAGATTTTTTTTTTAGAAACTGTACATAAAGACCGACCAATCAGAAAGCACACCGCATACATTCATTAGACTGCACATGAAACACCTGAGATTGAAGAGACGTCCTGAAACCTGGCCGACCTGCACAATTCTGACATTCATGTAGTAAAGATCCAGTTAATATTGATGTAATATAAATGTATTGATATGATTAGATCTGTTTCTCACACAGTAGCATTCCAGATCTTCAAAGAAAAGAAACCTCAGATCGTATTAATCATAAACACAAGCAAAACATATTTGTGTGAAAGATTTAAAGCAAACATATTTCAGTAGTTGTGATTGCTTGTAAAATCATTCTTGTGTTTATTTACAGAGGAATGATCGTACAAACTAATGCAACAGTTCACATAAAATTTAACACACATTCACATTATTATTCTGATGTCTCACGACAGAAACTGTAGATTGTGTAAAAAGTCTCTTGTTCTGATTATTTTCTGTGATTTTGAGTGAATGAAATCAGATGATGTGAGTTTGCACAAATTCATTTCCATCAGTTGTATTAACTTAAGCAGCAGTGTAAAGATTGTGTGTATGTGCATGCGTGTGTGTGCGAAAATTAACCATGTTTTATTGTGGTTAAAGTGTAGTAAACATGGTTTTATGGTGTAATGATTACTATCAGCAAAACCATGATTTTACCACACTTACCATGTTTTTTTGGTTTTAACTGTAGTAAAATCATGGTTAATTTTTGTAAGTGTGTGTGTATGTAATGTTATATGTGTATTCAGTATGAAGTTGATTATAATCTAGGCAATATTAATGAGTTTATTTATCAGTCAGATCTGAAGCAGATCTTTATTAAACACACACATGATGTTAATGTGTAGACTTCAGGACTGTCAGGAGTATTTTTCAGTGTTTATTCTGTATTTGTGTAGATAATGAAATCATTTCTTTTCTAATAATGAAATACTGTGAAATCATAACAAGGTATATGATTCATATATATTCTTATATATATAAATATTAAATTCTTTACATGTTGTTGTTTTATATTTTAGCTTTATTGTCTGTTGAAGTTGATAGTAAATGTGAGCCGTTTTAAACTTCAAAATGTTTCATCGTGTTTTTTCTCTTATGTCATAAATGATTAGAAACTCATTTGACGTATTACTGTAAATACAGCTTACATAGTGTTATAGTCCCTTTCACACATACAGTCTTTACTGGTAATTTACTGGTAAATTGCAGTTAACATGTCATGTGTGAACAGAACTTTTCTGGTAAATTAGTGCTCCCAATTTACCAGTAAGACAGGTTGTAAGATTACCAGTAATTTACCGGTAAGCGCTATGTGTGAACGAAAAATATAGGATTACCGGCATTTAGAATGGACGACGTCAGACCGTGCTGACAGATCGGGCCAATCAGAACGTTTTTATACAGGTGACGCGTTTACCCCCGCACTGTTTATGTTCGTTTCCACACACATGCTGCTTAAAAGTCGAGCACACCTGAAGTTAACATCCACATTTCTTCAAAGTTGCTTAAAACAGCTTACCATCTATTTGCCAAATTGCCAACGTCCTCAGCGCACCTTCTGTGAAGCCTAATGCGCAAACGCGGGTTCCGTTTGACGCCGCGGAACGCAATGTTGTTTGGTCACAAGCAACTTTGCAACTGTCAGCGTTTGCCACAGATGTGAAAACAACAAAATACGGACCGACGATGTTAAGTCACAACCCGCCATTGTTTACAAATATGACACGGAGCTTGCCGGCCGTGCGTCACAGGTAACATCCGCTTTCTCTCCGAGTTTACCGGTATTTTGATACTGATGTGTTAATGATGTCTTACTGGTAAAAAGACGGAACGTCACTGCATGTGTGAACAGCACATTTTTGTATTTACTGGTAAATTCATTCTGGTAAATTCATTGTAATTTACCAGAATTTCTGTGTGAAAGAGGCTATAGTGAAAACATCAAATAATATAACACTCCTTTGAGTTATATTTGCGTTCTCTTTTATTTTTCTCTTGGATTGTCCTTTGCATCACCGCTTTCTCTCTGATTTTCGTTTTTTCCTCTCTGGTTTCTCTCTGTTTTCTGTCTGGTTTGCCTCTGGGTGTTTTGTGTTTCATTTGTTTTTCTTGTTCTTGCATGCAGCTTCATGTAGTTGTTTGTGATTGTGCGTCTCACACGCATGCAGGGGACGCCACAGGAGTTTACTGTGTGTTTACTGTCCTTATAAACCTCAACTGACACCTCAGGGTCACACAGCAGTCTGCGTGTGTCTTGTGGCTTTGTTTTCTTTATGCCAGTAATCATTTTGTGTTTGTTTACTTTTGGTTTTGTAGTGAATATTTCTTGTTGTGCATGAAATTCATCTTAAAATGCATCAAATCAATGAAATCTAAATCAGAATCACATAGTTTTTTTTCTGTAATGTAGTTCATAAGAATGTTAAAATGTTGTGGATTTGACTTCTTCATTGAACCCTGACAGATGAGAGGTTTAGGTTTGAACAGGCGGTCCTGGATCGATTTGGAGCTTTCATAGAGATGTGATTTTCCTCTTTCATCACAGTATGTGAAGCGACTCTAATTGGGCCGTCTCATCCCATTATCACAGTTAGAAACCGAAGTGTCTCTGAGTCATTTAGACCTGTTGTGTCCGGTTGAAAGGTTCAGGGACTCTGTCCGATCCGTCCTCATTAGTGTCTTATTACCTGACCCCGTCTGATGTCACCATAGCAACAGCGTCTCATGATTTCTGCAGTTTTCTTTAATTCTCCGTTTTATTTATAAATTGATTTCTTCTTCAGTCCATTATTGATGTAGTATCAAAGCTGTAAGGATAAACTGTTGTGGTTTAAAGTGAAAACATGGACCTGTGCCTGTAAACTTTCACTGAAAAGCATCTGAGCGACAGAAGGAGCTTTTCTCTGTTTATTGCCGTGAAAATGACTGAATATTATTGTCTCTGTGTGTGTTCATGTTTGCTCAGTGTGGATCCTGAGTAGCAGAACATTGCTTTAAATCTTAAATCTGGAAACAATGTTTGACTAACACACGTGTAGATAAACACATCAGAAAACCCTGTCAGAGACAGACAGGTGAAGTCTCACCACATGATTTCTTTATCCAGAAATAGAGGCAGACGTGCTTTTGGAAGGTGTTTTTATATGAGCCTGTTGATGCACAACCGTAAAACAATTTCTGGAAGTGTAAATCTGTCCCCAGGTTGTGTTTAACACTGAATCTTTATAGTTTAGAGAAAACAAAACAAAAGCAGCTTTCTATCGTGTTCAGGTGCAGATCTGCTGTAATCATTTTAAACTACTTACTGGAGCAGAATTATAGTTATTATTGTTAACCAAACTCATTTATGGATGTTTAAGCAGTAATTCACAGAACAAATGGGCATTCTTTCATTATATGAAGAGTTTCGTTGCAAAACGAGATAAATCCATTTTTTTTACATTTTTGTCAAAACATGTTTATTATTATGTTATCATGTTATAATTTTGTTTTATGGTGCTACTTAGCTGTATTTTTTAAGTTATGAAGGTTTAAATCACAACAAACCAACTCCAGTTGAATTGAAATTAATTGGAATGCACAACCAAAAACGAGATTTCTGAACAATTAACAAAACGTTGGTTATCTCGTTTTGCAACGAAACTCTTTATATATTAAATCTAATTATAACTCAAAAAGTTATGACTCTTCAGTAGAGTCAACACAGGAAGATCAGATCCCAATCTTCATATACACCACAAAATCCCCAAAGTTATATGAACACTGCTGGGTGTATCTTATGGTTTGTGTTAAACAGTAACACTGAAGCAGAGTTAAAAGCTGTAATCTGTAACTTATCCTCTCTATCATCATCTCTGTTTGAAATCTAAAATTGCATTTTAAAGTTATTTTCTTAACTTAGGTTTAGATGTTGGCAGTTTCATTTAAAATCGTCATTATGGTGATCCGTGTTTGTTTTAGTTGGACTTGACTCTTGACTTGTTAGATTTGTTTTTGACTGCTATAACTTTGTGAGTTTAAAACATGTTTGTTATGGCAGAGAAAAGACAACAGAGCAACTCATTGGTGGTGGTTAGTACAATTTCAATCGTCTTGAAAACTGATTTATTAATTAAGTGTTTGCTTATTATCAGAAGTATCCTTCTTTGTTAATGATGCGATACCTTCAGAATGACAAACTGCTATAAAAGTGTTTGATCTCGTACTGTAGTATCACATTGTTGACAGAAAAAGATAATTCTGATTAGTGTGCAAACACTCAATTAATACATAAATTTGCTAAATGCCGATGTTTGACATTATGTACTAACCACATCTACCATAAAATTGCACTGTTGTCTTTTATTTGCCATAACAAACATGTTTTAAACAGACAAAGTTATAGCAGAAAAAAATAACAAGCGAAGAGTCAATAGTCAGGTCCAACTAAAACAAACACGGATCACCATAATGGTGACTTTAACTGAAACAGCCAACACTCAGTTTTCAGTGTAATATTGGGACAATATACACACCCAGCAGTGTTCATTTAACTCTTGGGATTTTTCTATGTACAAACTACTGTCACATTCTGTCAAGACACAAGAAATAAAGCAATCATGTTAAATAACAGCCTGATCTCACGAGTAATCGTACATATTTTACGAGTTTGCTAATTCGTGTCATTTCATACGAAGTTAATCATGCAAAATCGTACGGTTCTTGGTGAAAAAAAATGATACCTAACCCCAATGTCACAGGGGTCAAGGCAAATTGTACAAAACCTACGAATGTGGTTTTATGAATTAGCCAAATATGTACGAATTCTCGTGAGTTAGCGTTGTAAATAATCAATGTGTAATTTATTTCTTTTTAACAGGAGAAACATCTTCTCTTCACAGACATTGATCAGGTGAAATCAGTATAGCACACAGGTGTTGTGATGTTTTTTGTTGCTTTTTGTCTTTTTAATATTTGACAGGTATGGTTGTCTGGAAATTATAATATAACAGCATAGACACTATATGGACAAAGTTTTGGGATGCCCACTTCTGATAAACATGTTTGACTACCCAAAAATGAACCAAGTTTTTGTGGTAAAAGTGTAATAACCACACTCTAAAAATGGCTGGATTTTATTTTTTTTTTTGACCCATAATGGGTACATACAGTATTGGACAGAACACACCACTGGGTTAAAATTGCCCCATTGCTGGGTTGTTTTAACCCAACTGTTGGGTTATTACAGTATAACAACAACCCAATTGAGTCATTTTTAACCCCGCATGTGTTCTGTCCAATATGTACCCATTATGGGTCAAAATAACCCAGCCATTCTTAGAGTGCATGTTTTTGGTTTGAACTGTAGTAAAATTTTTGTAAGGGACTTTAGTCCTTTCAGTAAGCACAAATCTTAATGCTATAGCATATTATGATCCTCTAGCTCAGGGGTGCCCAAACTTGGTCCTGGAGGGCTGGTGTCCTGCAGAGTTTAGCTCCAATTTCCTCACCACACCTGCCTGGAAGTTTCTAGTCTGCTTAGTAAGACCTTAATTAGTTGCCTCAGGTGTTTCTGATTAGGGTTAGAGCTAAACTCTGCAGGATACCGGCCCTCCAGGACCGATCTAGTGAATCATGTGCTTCTCATTTTATAGCAACATTTTGTGTAGAACAGATTTTTATTGCAACATGACAATGCCCCTATGCACAAAGCAAGTTTAAAACAAATGACTGATTCAGTCTGGTGTCATTTCAGCACATAGTTCTTTCCAAAATACAACATTAAAATCTGTTTTTATTGGAATAACTGGAAGAAATAAACATGTTTATTCTTAATGCCATTACAGCATCTATGGCAATATTGATGGTAAGAAATGGTTAATTGGTTATAAATGCAGGTTAGGTGAATTGGACATGATTTTTGGACTGTGGAGGGAAACTATAAATCATGGTACCCAGAGTTAACCCATGCATTACACAGAAAGACCTTCTGACCCAGTCGCGGTCTGAACTGGGGGACCTCCTTGTCCTCTGCTGCCCCAAACATCTTTATTAAAAAGGGTGCCCCAAAGCTTTTGGTCTACGATTGGAACAACATGAGTGTGAGTAAACTGACAGAATTTTAATTCTATAATCAACACAAATCTGTCCAGCTGTTAATCATTGAGGGCACCTGACCAAACACACAAATCCAGTCTCCATGACAACCGCATCAGCACCATTTCCTTGCTTGAGTTCTGCAGAGAGCATCAGTCATTCTAGGATCAATATCTGTAAACACTCAGCATAAACTTCAGCTGCGTTCCGACTCGTATGCTGTACGTATATGCGTATATCTGTCCTTTTCTGTCTTTCTTGTAAATGATTGACTTTTATGAGTGTGTTTTTATCTGATGCTTCTCCATTAGCTGTGCTAGAGACTCACCAGTGTGTGTGTGTGTGTGGTTGTGTGTGTTTGACCTCTGTTATTAGCTCTACATTAGACAGAGAAACCTGATCTGATCTCTCTCTCACACACACACACAGAGCCGATCCGATCCCAGTAATTCCTGCACTTCTCCTGGAATCAATATGAGCTGCGTTTGCCATCTGCCTCACAATGCACACAGACACACACATTCTTACATACATATATCCTAGATACAGATCCTGTTCAGATCATAAAACCACCTCATGATGTTTCTGGATCAGATGATTCAAGCTTTGATTTACAGAATTAAAACCGATATGACAAAGATCTGCTCAACATTAGTGTAAGAGTGTGTAGATCTTTAAACACAACTAACTAGTATAGCTCATATTATTGAAGATAGGAAACTGATAGACTAATCATGTTCTTACAGGCAACTATGAAAGTGTACATTTGATGAATTTGTGCGAGGATTGAACCCAATGACCTTCAGTTTTCTTTTGTTCCAGGAGATCTGTGGAGAAACTCTTCCTCATCCTCCTCTTCCTCCTCGCTCACTGTTGACAATGATCCCCTGATGATGCTCTTATATAGGCCGACTCTTCCTCAGTGGAAATGTCAAAGCTCAGACCTTTAACAGATCAGACACCACAGACCTGTCACCTTTCAAAACATCAAACATCTCCTCCACACAAAACCTCCATCAACACTTAGAATAAACACACACACTGTAAAAAAAAATCCGTAAAAAAACGGTAAATCTATGGCAGCAAAGTTGCCAGAGAAATTCCGTCAAATTACGGTAAAATTTTTTTTTTTCAAAAGTACATACAAAAACCGTAAAAATACAGAGAATCTTTTACAGTCCTAATTCATTAAATTACAGAATATTACTGTTAATAATTGTGTTAAATATAACTGTTAATAAACTGTTAATAAACTGTAGAAAAACAGATAAATGATGTGAAAATACATGAAATACAACTACTTTTCAGGTCAATCCCTGTAAATATACGGCTTTTATTAGTTATTTTATTAAATTGCTCTGTATTTATACAGTAATATTATTTTAAAAACCACCTGTATAAAAACGTATTAAGTATGTGAAAATACATGAAGTATTGAGATAAACACATTATACACACCTCATCTCTCTGTCTCTATGGCTGTAAAAATTTGCTGTAGTTGTGCAGCCGTTTTCCAGTAACTTACTGTAGAATTTAATTAACAGTTTGTTCAAAGTTAAATTAACATTAAACATTAACAATCTTAACAGAATAAAACTAAAATAAGAGCCTCATGCAAAGCATTCTGGGAACCAGAAATCCTCATCAATGTTTTTCATTTTTTCCTCCAGATTTTGATATTAAAGCATCTGAATCATAATGAATTACATTTGACAGTAAAAGTATAAAGCACTAATATAAATTAATGTTAACAGGTTTAATGCGTTTCCCACTATATACACTACGTTAGTTTATCCACAGGGTTAGTTTAGTTTATTTTAGGACATTTTCTTCACTTCTAAAGCAACCCAGTTCAATGCATTATTCAAAATACAAGTAAAAACAAAATGGAAAATTCATAAGCAGTAAACAGTAGGCCTTCATAAGGTCATTCATTTCCATAATCTTGGAGGACAAATAAAATCACAGTACTCCACTGAAGGCTGAACACAACAGGGCTCTCATTTATAAAATGCTGCTTAGAAATCGTCTTAAATTTGATCTTACCATCATTTCTCAAAAGCGTGCACGTGTGATTCATAAAACGAATGTATGCATAGAAAACACGCGGGTGATTCTCACGAAACCATTGAAACACAACGGCACTAATGATTTTAGCTTTAAAATGTGTAATATATTAACATTAAAAAGCATCAGAATTAACACAATACTGTGTTCTACCTTGCACAATGTGTGATTTCGACATAAGAATTTATAATTGTAAATTTTATCTCATTTTCTGCTGAAATTCTCATTACCGCAATGTGTCCGGCTGTGTTTGAACATGTGTTATGTTGTAATTTAATCAAATTAACACAAAAATATTAAGAAAAAAAAATAAATGGATGTTTTGCTAGACTACTTTAGATGACAGAAAAAAATATTTACTGAATATTCATGTATAATAATAATGAAGAAAAATTAGGAAAATAGTGTGTCCATGCCTGATGTTCTCATCCTCCGCAACACTTTTTGAGAACAGTTTAAGCACACATACAAAATTTTAATAAAGTTTGATTTTGAGTGACCAAGCACATGGACCAGTTACTTCAAGATGGCTACCAGGTGATAATTTTTTTACAGTTAATTTGAAATATTGTCTTTTCAGAATGCTTACACGACATTTTGATTATCATTACCACAACAGATGCTTATTAAATGTTAATTTAATTAATAAAAGCATAATACTTTGATTTTAAATGCATGTGCAGAATCTCCAAATTATGTTATTTCAGGTTTGTCATGTCATTTTGAAAATATGTCAGTGTTGATGTTTTCTGACTGTTGCGGTAATGAGATTTTTTAGGACTAATTTTTAAAATTAATGTTCCCATTTACTCCAGACTTTGTTTTTCAATGTCTGTTGGGAAAAAAAGTAAATTTAAGCAATTTTTACATTTTCATGCTTGACATTTTTAAAACCAAGTTTTCGTGAAAATCACCCATGCATACACCTCACTTTCAGGCGTGAAATCTATAAGTCGCAAATGAGCTTGAAATTGTGCACACCTGAACATTTGCAGATTTCCACCTTTAAACGATGCCTAATTAATGTCACTGACATATAAAAAGCATTTGTCAATGTTTAAATCATTTTCCAGCATCAATAATGGCTTATATATACAAAAACCTGCAGCAATCGGACAAGCAAAAGTGCATACATCTGCTCAGACCCCGACGTGGTGCTAATCACTTTTCAAAGACAGTTTTTATAAATATGGACTTTGCCGTGGATTTTTGCGTACACGCACTTTACGATCAAATCTATGCGTACACACGTTTTATAAATGAGGCCCCAAGTGTTGTTTTAAAACAAGCGCTTGATGGCACTTTAGAAGAGCTGATGTGTTTCATTTGCTATAATAAAAATCATCCGTGGAAGTATTGTCTCATAAGAATTTGATTTTGAAAATAGTTTTATCAATGCGTATTAATATTGTGGTAGCACCAACCTGTAGCACGAAGTGTTAATTGAAAATCTATATTAGCTTTTATGTTGTTGTTGTTCAGTATAAGGTAGGATGTTGGTTGGTGTAATATTTGTTCTGCCTCTTCTCCATCGTGATTGGACGGCTGAATAAAAGTGACTTTACTGAGCGGTGCCAAATATTATTACCAGATGAAGAATTGTTTTACAAAAGATCTTACAAAGGAACATTTTAATGTATAACAACCTACATTTGTTTGGAACATAATTAATTTATTTTTTAATCCTTTTAGCCAATGGAGGACCTGCCTCCCCCACAAGCTCCGCCTCTGTCTGCATCATTTCAAAGGGTATGCTGCTGTTTTCATCATTTATCAGATAAATGACACAGATTTGATTATAATGTCGTCAGGCGGTCATTTCAGCTCCCAATAAACCTTCTGTCTAAAACTATAAATCATGTAAATAACTGTCATTCTTTCAGTGAAATCATCTGTAATATTATTAATAAGAGAGCATTGAAATTTAGTTTACTCTCAGTTTTGTGTCTTTGTTAAATCATCACAAATATAATACACTGAAGTTCTCATTCACTGAGTAGTTTTATTTGATTTACTCACTAAAGTCTAGTTTCACACACATTTCGTGTTTGTGTTATTTTATACTCTTTAGTTGTATTTGTTTATTTATGCAGTTGGCAGAAGCTTTTACTTACAGTGCATTATAAAGTATACATTTTTATCAGTATTTGTGTTCCCATGCGCTGCTAACACAATGCTGTACCACTGAGCTATACAAGAGCACATCTCATGTATATAAGACACTTTTTACTGAAAATATTGGAATGTTTTTGCCAATAACATCTTGTGATCCATGATTATTAAACTAATAAAAATATAACCTTGAAAAATGTTGACTTTGCACACCAAATGTACCTGCAATTGTATAATCACCCATTAAATAACCCACTCACTTCTTTTCATCCTTAATATTCTTCACCAGTATTTACTGTACAGTTTTTTGTTTCTTTGTTTCAGTTGTTTTCTGAATCTGACATCCAGTCGTGTGATAAACGGCACCTGACAGATGATGACCTGCTGTTTCTTTGATGTCATGTGAGTTTACAGTATTTCTTTTAAGTATGTGAATGAAAGAAAGAAACATGAGCGAGAATCACCTCAGCATGCTAAAGTTATTCAGGATTAAATCACTTGTTTATCAAATGTCATCATCACATGCACCCAAATCTGTTTTCTTAAGAGTTTTGATGAATGATAAACATAAACGTTTAGCACCCGACTCTTAAGCTCTGTTGATTTCTGGTTGGTTTCTCTGTGGCAACAGTTCCCATGATGCAATGCAATAAATCCTGTGTTCAAACACAGTCTTGTTTGTGTCTGTGTGTGTATATCTGTGTTTGTGCAGTTGTGTTTGGTGTCTATCGTCCGATGTATCTTAAGCTCGCTTTGTTTGCATTAAATGAAAGCGATGTCCCTGTAGATTCAGATTGAGTTTCCATCATTAACCAAGTTGACAAACAGATATTTAGCATACAGATTGTGTGTGTGTGTGTGTTTTGTGTAAACTTTGCCAATCTGTCCCAGACAGTGCTTGTAATTCTTTCCCTGTACAAACAAAGTGAAAGCCTTTATGATCTCACGTTATATAGACACTTATGCACAGATGCACATTCATGTCAGAAGATTTACTGAGCTTTTCTTAAATCAGACACTGATATTTTCTACTGGTATGAGTTTTTCAACTGCAATATTGAACTTATTTTGCTCTTGTCTATACAATTCATCAAAAATCACCATCAAATACTGCATGACATCACTTTAGAGCTCACTGATGTTTGATGATGTCATTAAAGTCCAACATGACGTGAAAGATCTGGTTGGATTAATTTCATGAGACAGTATGTTATAAGTTTTTATTCACGTTAATATGTAATGTGTGTCTGTGATGTTGACTGATAATAAAAACTGGGGCTGTCCCATGAGTGGCACACCTGAGTTTACTTCAATATTTTGCATGTAATCTATCATGACAAACTATATATCATCAGAAACTCTAAGAGAATACAATAAATATTTCAACAGTGTTAATAAATGATGTACGGAGAGTAATTGATTCATTTATGAAAAGCCAGCGGGATGCCCACGTTTACTTCAGCGTTTTGTGTGTGAATTCTTATCTAATCATGACAAACTATATATTGTCGGAAAGCTGTAAGAGTGTAGTATTCATATTTCATCAACATTTTGGGAAAATTATGATGTAGCGAGAGTTGGTTTCTATAAGGTCACAGGCCCACAGGTGGGCCCAATTAGTTTTTACATATTTTTAACACTAAGACACTCTAAACCTAAAAAAACCTTGACAAACTATATATCTGGAAAGCTCTCAGAATGTAGATTTCGTATTTCAAGGTAATCTGATGATAGAAATAATGTAGTGACAGTTTTTGTCCCCGCCCCATAGAAATGCATATTAAATATTATATATATTTATAAAACTATATCCTATTTTAAATCTTTAAAAAATGTTGACAAACTATATATCACTGGAAAGCTTTAAGAATGCAGTTTTCATATGAAGAGTTTCGTTGCAATTTTTTAAAAAATTTTCAGAAATCTCGTTTTATGGTTGTGCATTCCAATTAATATCAATGCAACTGGAGTTGGTTTATTTTGATTTAAACCTTCATAACTTAAAAAATACAGCTAAGTAGCACCATAAAACAAAATAATAACATGATGACATAATAATAAACATGTTTCAACAAAAAATTTAAAAACGTTATCTTCGTATGTCAAAACAGTAAACAGTTTATCAGTAATAATGCAGTGACAGTAATTTATTAATTTGTGACAAGAGTATGCAGCAAACCGATGACACCTAGTGGCCGTTGTTGGTAACACCACGTAAAGTGTGACAAACCCATTTTTTGGGGGATTTTAACTTTTAAAAATTTGGATCACAACTTAGACTTGTATCTTAAATTTTGTTTCATTTCTGGCAAGAAAAAATGTCATATTTTTATAATTTTATGTATATAATATAAACGGTATTGCATTATTTTTATTTATTACAATAAATGGAAACTGCTATAATATTTTTTTATTTATTATTTCACCTCCACTTCTGTAAAAAACAAGTTTCTCTTTTGTTTTCTTTAAAAAAAGACCTAATTTAGACTTTTAGACCAAAATGCCAGCGTTTTATTAATTTGAAGATGTACATTAACTATGGCTGTCAAAAGATTAATCGCGATTAATCGCATCCAAAATAAAAGTTTGTGTTAACATAACAAATGTGTGTGTATGGTGTATAATTATTATTCATATATAAAAACACACCCAATTATGTATATATTTAAGAAAAATTTATTATATTTATATATAAAATATTTATATTCATATATAATATAAATTATATAAATGTATATAAAGTATTTAAATGCAAATATTTCTTAAATATATACCTGAATGTGTCGGTATTTATATATACATAATATTTAGACACAGTACACACACATATGTTATGTAAACACAAACTTTTATTTTGGATGCGATTAATCGCGATTAATCTTTTGACAGCCCTAACATTAACTTTTCATTCTCCCTTATTCAAAAAGTGCTGCGCTAGTTAGGGGTGTTAAAGAGCATGACATTGTGTTTATAAGCTGGACTGTTTGTGTATCACACATTAACGTCTCTCAGTTGAGTGTAGAGATCACAGATTTAATCTGACTGAAGCGCGCTGATATCAAACAGAAAGACTGAAAAGATCTTCATCGCGCAGAGCTAAACTTCTGTAATGATGATGATGATGAAGGTCTGATGGAGAGGAGGAAACGCCTTTTAGATCGATCACAGATCATCACAAACACGCGCACACACAGACACACGTGAGCGCGCGCGCGGATCTATTACAGCACGCGCCCAACCCACTTCAGTCATCAGAGATAGCGCGCGCGAGAGAGAGAAAGAGAAGCGCACACACTTATACAGACAGGACAGCGGAAACTCTTCATCATCTTCATCCTCTCGTGTCTCCGGCGCGATGCGCGATGGGTCAGGCGTGTGGACACGCGCTGCTCTGCCGTAGCCATCAGTACCAGAACCCGGCGGCATACGAACTGTGAGTAACCCGAGTCATGACGCGACGCCGGCTTTGTCGCGTCGCGTCTCAGCATCAGCACCACATCATGATGAGCACGTGCAGGTCATGTTTAGTGTTAGTGCATGATGATGATGAACACATACAGTCATACTGACCTGATGCTGGATTTATACACATTTATAAAGCTGGAGGAGATCTCAGGTGTTATTCTCTCCTCCTGTGAACTGTGTGTTGTTGTTGTGTGTTGTTGTGTTGTGTGTGTGAGATGCTGATGTAAAGTTATTCCCAGCAGAACCCAAAGCGTGCATCAGCAGTCAGTGATTCATCTGTTTCTCCGAGTTTATTTTGGAGAACACTCCTCATGTTACTGAAACTCGGTGTGCCTCCATTATTAATAAGTTTAAGAAGGTTTATATTTAAGTCAAAGTCCACTTCACTTTCCTTACATGCAGTCTTATCTGAATTAATATTAACTGATCATTTATAATATGATCACGCACAATCTGCAGACTCTGTGGAGAGCACTTGTCCACTGTATGTTTCGTAGTTTGCCAGAGATATCCAAACAACACACGATCTCGTCTTTCATTTCTACACTGTAAAATAAAATGCAGTTAAAACAACTTGGTTTTGCGAGTCAATTCAACCTTCTATTTTAAGTTTTGGCTTAAAAAAGTTAACGTAACTTATAAAAACAAGTTGAAATTGTTTAACTTAATTTTTTAAGTTAAAGTAACAAAATATATGTTGATTTGACAAAAATGCTGCATATTTTTTACAGTGTATGTATATTATCTCTCACAAAATGTAAGATGTAATAGTTTTATTGATGTTTTAACCTGTTAAGGGGGTCGCACACCAGACGTGCAGCGCCTCGCTGTTCTAAAAAAATCAAACACATTGTTTTCTATGAGTATACGCAAACCAGCGTCAACAGGTGGCGCCTGTCCGCGCTGCTCAGCTACGACTCAGGAAGTTGCTAAAATCCCTGTAGCGCCACTCACATAGTTTAACATTAAATAACATCATATTTGTCCCAAATCATTAACGGTTAACATTGGCTGCTAACGTATATTTTGCATGTTGAACTAGACGCTATCTGACGAAGCTTGCGCTATTTAATGTGCACTTCCGGTTTACGATACCTCCGAGTTGTCCTAGACTCGACTCGGCGCTGAGCTGCGCGTCCGGTGTGCGACCCCCTTTAATGTTTTGCTTGTTAGATAATAATAAATTTGAGTGACAGCAGTACTTATATAGGTTCAGATGAAAGCAGATCATCTAACAATAAGAAGATAATACAGAGATGATTGGTGCTGCTGAGAGTAGTGATGTGCTGCTGATGCTCTTACGGATTTAAGTAATAAAGTTGAGAATATGGATACAGTAATAATAGTTTAAATGTGACTCAGACAGATTGATGTATATACACAGTCTCATGAAAGATGATGGATTATGATCTGAATATGATATTGGTGGGAAACTGACATTGCAGTATTTAGTTTTTCTGTGATGTATGATAAATACTGGATGATTCACCAGATGAGCTGAAAATCTGGGTTTCAGAGGGATTTCTCATCTGTGATTTCTGTCTGCCGTGTGAAACTCTTCTCATATTGTGCAACTAATGCATCTGAAAAGAGATCTCCTGCATGTTCAGCGATGTGAATATTGCACACATTGCTCACAGTGTCACTGGTGGTGAAACAATACAGAATATAGTGAAGCTCCAGTCTGAAGGGACAGAGATGTTAAAAGGGATGAAGGGAGATGATGGGTATATCGTGGCTCAAATGAGTGATGAGATTAGGGTTGCAAAGGGCCGGAAAGTTTCCGGTAAATTTCCGGAATCTTTCCATGGGATCTTAATCTGGGACATTTTGGAAATATTCCAAATTGAAAACTTAAAAGGAATTTTTGGTAATTATATGGAAATTTAGAGAAAGGTTTGGTCATATGCAGACTATACAAATTTTGAAGAATCCTGATACTTACACTTATCAAGCCTGGATTTATTCAATCAAATCATCCTAATATGATAAAAATAGTAATGTGTTCAAACTTTTGGCTACTTTTTTAATGATCTTTTCAATGGTATAATGTTGTTACACAATAATGTAGCTTACACACAGCACAAGGAAGTTTTAAACATATTTTTGTAATTAACATGAATGCATGCAAATATGGCCTCAATGGCCCTTCAGTAAGCAGTGTGCTGTGTGCATGTGAATGAGGAATGTGCAGGGTAGAAATTCAACTGAAATTGCATTAAATCTTGTTGTTTTAAACAAAACTATGCTGCAAGATTTTTTTTTTAAAGGGCAAAATCCACATTTACAAGGTGTTTGGACAATGTTGGCATTGTGTGAACACAACCATCCTATGGTGAAATCCACCAGCTCCTTGTTTTTTAATCCCTATTAAAGCAACACTAAAGAGTTTTTTTCCTCTTTGCTCCCCCTACAGGTTAGAAGCGTAATTGTCCATTACCACTGACGTAAATAATTTAGCCTACTGCAGCAAAGCTGGCTCTGATTGGATTGTAGGTCTGCCATAAAGCAAGTTTTTGTAGTTTTCACTCGAACTACAGGACCGCGACCCGATGGTTGGAAACTTCTTTAGTGCGATTTTGGCCGATAGAGGGCTGAAAAGCGAATGTGAAAGTGCAGTCCGAAACTTTTTTGGAAACGTTATTTTAAGGTTAAAAAAAACTCTTTGGTGTCGCTTTAAAACAAAGCAGTATCATTAGACAAGCAGTTTTGATGCTCTTATCAATGTTAGGTCACACTGATAAAGCCCCGCCCACCTACACTCCTGCATTACCATAACAGCGAGTTGTACTCTGTCCACAAGATACTATCGTCTCAGACTTTATTAATCAGATCTGTTTTGAAGCTGACATAACACAAGACGTTTTTGCCAATCGAATGTTAATCTTGCTTACATATAGATGGTTTCATCGGACGCACGTGATACACGTCTGGATCCGAACTTTACTTCCGGTTTCGTTTTTTTAATGGTCTGACTAGTTGCTAAACTGATCTCTTGAACAAATGCCTCGTCGAAAATAACAAATGTTTTGGTTTCCTAGGTAATCTATGTGTTGTTTTTTTTTGCTTGTTATATAAATAAACTACGTTTAAAGAACTTTGTTGTTATTTATTCTTAGCGGAGTTTACCGGAAGTTACGTGCGGACCGCGCCAGCTGCTTGTTTATGTTGTTACTGCTGAAACCGTCTATAGAGTAGTATTTCATCCTTCATATGTCCAAAGAGTCTTTCATGTTGTCAGATTTATAAAAGAAAGAACATCCTTTCCGATTTTTGGCGGAAAAGGACGAACACTTGAAGGCGTGCTGTGGGCGGAGCTGAAGAGTTACGAGTACGTGCAGCTTTGGATAATACTTTTGGATTCACAGCCGACATAGATAGAAATCAAACTTAACTCTTTCGCGGCCATTGACGAGATAACTCATTAAGTTAAGAGAAAATGCTTCACTGCCAATGACCAGAATTTTTTTGCTTTCCGCAATACCGCTGTTATCCACCAGGTGGCGCACTTTCACAAATTATGCAACCTGGAAGTAGTGCCTCATATTAAAGAGAAAGAACTCCTCGTATGTTTTAAAGATCTCTCTGCATCTGATCTCTAGTCCACAAAAATAGAAATATCTCAGCTTTTTGCTCAAAATTGGGTGTTTTTGAAGAAACCTACCCATATTTGATAGTTGATAGAAAGAGAAGGTAGGATGAAACTTTTTTTTGTTTGAAAGCAGAGGGTCTGTTCTTTCATCTGATATATTGTTTGTTTATATATTTAAAGAAGAACATTTTCTGGAAGGCATTAAACTTTTGTGAAAATCATGAAAAATACTAGCGCTGGCTGGCAACTTTTTTTAAAAACACTGGCGGGGAAAGAGTTAAAAAAACTTAAAAAAAATAACCAGCCTTACATTATACATATGATCCAAAATTGGATACTGAGTCAGTAATGGACGAACAGGAACGATTACAGCAGGATGTCTCTATCTGGTAATTAGGATTAGGGTATCGTTGTTTGTTTTTCCGCTATTTTAATAAAAAAAGCAACGTAATCCAGTTTTTTACTGCATGTGCCCTTTTTAAAAGGTGTAAATGCAGTACAATGCCAACTCAGGTGAAAAATGTTTGCTGTTGTTGGTTTTGTTTACATGACATGCACGAATGCATGATTGCAAACATAACCCATGAGATTTTGATTTACTTGCACCTTAAAGTTTTGACTGCTCCATCAGTTGTAAACAAGTGGAAAATCCAACGTCAAACTGAGCCTTGTTTGTAAAGCAGTCCTCTCCAAAACGCAGCCAGGGAACAAACAAACTTATTCGCAGTTACGTTGCTTTCCAGGAAAAATGAACTGCAGTCCACTGTTGTTTTAAGACAGGGAAATCTAAATAAGGTTTTCTTCTCCTTACATCCAAAAACACACTTCTTTTGTCAAACAAAGTTGTTGTGTGCTGTGCAGTCAGTGATAGCCTACCGGTGACTTCTACTCAACGGAGCAATGCTAGTGCGCGTTCTCGCTCTCACTTGACGTGCAGGGCAGGCATGCTTTTCTGGGGATTCATAAAAAGAATATGGGGTCAATCTTTCCGAAACTTGTAGGAAAAAGGAGGCTTGAATTTAGCTCAAAAATACTGCTCAACTGCTTTTTTGACACTTTGCTTATGTTAAGCATGATGACTACAACTCTTAAACTGTGTTAATAAGTCAATGCATGAAATAGCATTAAACCTCCTCTTTAACTCGAAAGTGTAAAGGAGTGAGGAGCTGTAGCTCATTTGCATTTAAAGGTACAGACATGAAAACAGTGCGTTTTTGCTCCCAACCAAATAGAGGCATTTTAGACATAAAATGCCATAATAAGTTCCGTGTTATATGCTACTTTGCTTTTTTTAATTCCCAGTTTATTCCCATTAATTCCTGTTAATTCCCATGGAAAGTTTTCAGTCTTGAAAATTCCTGGTATTTCGCAACTTTAGATGAGAGAGACTAAGGCCCTGTTTATATTAGAGCATTTTCGTTTTAAAACGGCATTTTAAAATGAAATCGATCCTCGTTTATAAACGCATGAAACATGACCAATGACATAACTGGGCATACGCATAAAAGTGTAAAATAACTTATTACTCTAATAATAGCTTACCTTTGCACATTTATGCAGCCTAGGGGTGTGCAATATTGACAAAATTCATACCTGGATCCTTTGCTGGCAACTACAACAGACACTATTTTCGAACATATAAAAATGTGTTTGAGAAAGTCTTATACTAGCTCCCCCCTACAACATATTAATATGATTAATAGGTTAATTTTGATTTTATAACTAAACAGAAAGGTGTTTATGATTTAAAAAGAAAGCATTCAAGTAAACAGTACTAAACGAACTTGAAGCAAAAATAAATTTCAGCAAATGCAAACTTCAATCAAACATAGTAAGAGGTGAAGTATAGCTTTAGCCTACAGAAATGTTTATTGCATTCATTTTTAAAAGTGTGCGAGGTCCGTGCACGTCCTCCGCTAGCAACACAGAAATAGCTAAAAGCGCAATCGGCTAAACGAGCATTATATTAATGACGTTGAGTTTATTGTTTTTATTAATTTATATTCACAAAACTTATCAACAAAACATCGATTAAAATTAAGACACAAATTATCTGAAACGAAATTCATTTTAAAGTAGCAAACACAATTTAAATTAAACTCGAAAATAATGTCTGACCCATTACAATTCTCCCTTCATATTGGCCTTTACAACGCCTATATGGCGTTTAAAATTACAGTCTATCTTTCGTATAAGCTAACTAAATTTAAACAAAACATAAACACATTACAACAATATTCAAACTCAACAATACTCAAACATTAATATAAAACAGACATTTTCTATAAGGATAAATGTTAAAACAATCCGATATAGCGTGTATAATAGCTGGTTGGTAGATGTTTACTATTTTTGGCAAAACCTCCATTGCAAACCAACATTTACATGAATAAAAAAAATTTTTACTTTGAAAATGATGCGCTGTCACGTTAAAATCAGCTGTTCGTTTACATAAGACTCCGTCTACGTTCATTTACACTCAGAGCAACGTCTGAGTTCTCAAACTAAAACAGGGTCTGCAGCGTTTGCGAACGAATCCGTTTATGAGGGTCGAAAATGGTGGTGTAGTGTTGATGAAAGGCCTAAACGTAGCAAAAGTAACGCGTTTTAAAGGATAAACGCATTAATGTAAACATAGCCTAAGGGTACATTCACACGGGGCGTAAGTGTTAACGCTTAACATAAGGCTTGTCTGAAGCGTGGCCAACAGCCAATCACAGTGGCCAGTGCACATGCTCTTGTCTGCCATAAACGTAATTGGCTGGCTCTGCCTAGGTTATTTGCATAAGGCGATCTGATTGGCTGACGCACGCGTTTCTGCTTAAAAAGTTGAAAATTTTTCAACTTCTGCCGCGAGCAATGGCAGTAACGCGGCACCGACGGATCCACAATTCAGTTCGGCAATGCATGACATCACCCATTAAAAGTGAATGGGAAGCATTAACGCTTAAAGTGGTTAAGGGTTAATGTGTTGAAGTGAGTTTATATCATCTGTAATGTGGGAAAGGAAGAACTAACAGACCATTGAGTTTGACTGACATCTTCCTTCTGTTCATCTGTCTGGATCTTTTTCTCATTGGATGTTAAAGCCTGTGGAGTTTTCTGAAGGAATCTCAGATGTGTGAGGATTTTAGTTAAGTGAAGAAGCACTTTTGTGTAATTCAGTATCTGTGAGACATTTAATGACGAGAGAAAGATGGAAGTCTGCTGAGACGCTGTGATGTTTAACAGGGTGTTAATCTGACACAGTGACTGTTGAATGAATCTCTCGTGGATTTGGAAACACTTGATGATGATTTATAATCGTGACTGACTGCTGTAGGAAGCGTTACTTTCTTTATTCTATGTTGTGTTTGTTGTATTAATGTGTAATGTGTGTTTATGCTTGTTAGTGTCTATTGAAACAGTGCTATGAAAGAGATTTTATTTCTATGAAGTGCATATGAATAGCATGCAGTTGAAAAGTTGTGCAATACATGATCCAAATTTCAATTTAGCGTGCATATGATACGCCAGTCCTTCCCGTTCACTTATAAAGCACATCTATATCTATCGTTTTATGTATTGGATTCTCTGTTTTTCTGTTTTTTTAAACCATTGTTGCTTGAGTTTGTGGTTAGATTTGGGATTTGTTTTAGGATGTTATATATGTTTTTCTGTGTTTTGTGTTTTTATCAACTATGGTCGCTTGAAGTTGGAGTTACAATTGGGTCATTTTATGTAACAAATGGTAAAACAGACTTGTTTGTGTGAATCTCTGGATGATCCTTTGTTTGTGTTGATGATGTCATTCGAGTGGGTGGGGTTTAGTTCTTTACAGACATCACATTCACTTCTAGACTCCTCATATTATGTGTTGTGTGAAAGTAACATGAGTTATAACATTAAATATGTAATTTTACTATCACACTAGTCTCATGATATAGTTGTGTACTATATGAGTCTTGTGCTTATTGTTTTGAAGATCTTCTTCGATCAGAAATCTAATAAGTGACAGTCTATCACAAATGAAAAATGTATTTAAAAATGTCTGGGTTATTTTTGACCCATGTTGAGTAAATATTGGACAAAACACATGCTGGTTAAAAATGACCCAATGTTGGGTTGTTGTTATGCAACCATGGGTTATAGTAACTCAGCAGTTGGGTTAAAGAGTCACAGAGTCACAATACTGATAAAACATATATAATATTGATGTTATTCTGGATAAAAGTGTCTGTAAGATTCAACAGTAACTCAGGAAAGGTTAAACTCACTGAGTTACACGACAGCAGTGTTAACACAGAGAGGTTTAGTGACGGGTGAACGCTTAGGTCAGTGAACATTACTCATGAATGAAACCATTGTAGAAACTCAACAACAACAACATTAACACAACTCATGTGATTGCAGAGATAACTGAAGCTTCTCTGTGTGTGTGTGTGTGTGTGTGTGTGTGTGTGTGTGTGTGTGTGTGTGTGTGTGTGTTTTGCTATTAAAAGACATTGATGAATGAGTTTCTATAAAATAGTCTGATTTGAGTCATTAATATGTCAAAATGTTTTTATTGTGTTAAATGAAAATGCTTGAGATGTCCCCTCAGGGTAAATGAGATTTATTTGAACATTTAAATACATTAGAGTTTAGTGGTTGTGTAAATGTAGTAATTATGTAAATATGTTGTTTGAATGGTTGCTTGTGTTTTAGGAGTTTGTGAGATTTTAGTCATGTTCTTTGATAGTTTGAGATGTAAATCACATCAGGAGGTTAGAAATGTTAAATATGTATCGTGTACAAACAAGCATTAAATGAGTTGAAAATTGTTTGATGTAGGGTTGAGCGTGACACAAACTAACGCGGGGTTAATTGTTATACAGCTACTTTACATATTTGTACAGCGCCGAGCAATCTGTGCTTTTTGGTCTTTTTCTCTTACTTTCAGAAGATCTTCTGTGAATTTGTGAAGCGTCAGGTATACAATGATAATGAAAGGAAAACAATGTAAATACTATTCATTAAAATGATAACTGTTAATACAATATCAGAGGTGTTACAACACCCCTCTGTTTGTTATAATGAACCTCACCTATTGGGTAATGTTTGCACTCCTGTCACTTTCTGTGTAATTATACGATAACGGTAAGACCCACAAACAAACTTTAAGTGTTTATTTGTAGCAGAGATATGTCTGCTGATTTATAAAAAAATATTCCTCTAACTTAAATATTTTTTGAATGATAAAAGTCAAAAAGCGTTAGGTTTTTCCCCACTCTCCCCTACTATGTGATACGTTGTTTTCTGGCTATTTAAACCTTGTAAATTAGGATAGTATGTGGAGGATGTAGATGCACAGGTGTAGAAGATGCGCAGATGTAGATGATGCGCGTGTGCAAATGATGTGCTGGTGCGAATGATGCGCAGATGCAGATGATGTGCAGTTGCCTAAGATGCGCAGGTTCGGATGATGCACAGTTGTGGATGATGCGCGGCTGCGAATGATGCACAGGTGCGGATGATGTGCAGGTGTAGATGATGTGCAGACGCAGATGATGCGCAGGTGCAAATGATGCGCAGGTGCCGATGATGCACAGATGTAGATGATGCGCAGAAGCGGATGATGCGCATGTGTGGATGATGCGCAAGTGCAAATGATGTGCAGGTGTAGATGATGCGCAGACGAGGATGATGTGCAGGTGTAGATGATGCGCAGACGCGGATGATGTGCAGGTGCAAATGAAGCGCAGGTGACGTTGATGCGCAGATGTAGATGATGCGCAGAAGCGGATGATGCGCATGTGTGGATGATGCGCAAGTGCAAATGATGTGCAGGTGTAGATGATGCGCAGCCGCGGATGATGCGCAGGTGCAAATGATGCGTAGATGTAGATGATGCACAGACGAGGATGATGTGCAGGTGCAAATGATGCGCAGGTGCCGTTGATGCACAGGTGCGGATGATGCGCAGGTGCGGATGATGCGCAGGTGCGAATGATGCGCAGATGCAGATAATGCACAAATGCAGATGATGCACAGGTGCCGATAATGCGCAGATGCATATAATGTGCAAGTGTGAATGATAGGGGTGTGCATTGGCACTGCTCTCACAATTCAATTCAATTACGATTCACCAGGTAACGATTCAATTCAATTCGATTCTACGATGCATTGCGATGCATAAGAATTCTACTGTACACAACAAGGAAAATGGTGCGTTTTTATTTACCCGTCTATCGCAGTCATCTCTCTCCGCCTCAGCCATCTTGATTGTTGTTGTTATGCCCCCGGAAGTAATTGAAACTTCACAACTTTATTGTCCACTCGAGGCCAGAAAATAAACAGTGATATTATAGATTATGGCACTTTCTGCATTGATGCTGAATCGTGCATGCACGCATTGCGATGCATCACCAAAACGATTATTGTTGACACCCCTAATGAATGATGCGCAGGTGTGGATGATGTGCAGGTGCTGATGATGCGCAGGTGCTGATGATGCGCAGGTGCTGATGATGCGCAGGTGCTGATGATGTGCAGGTGTGGAGGATGTCCATCAGGAACAGTGTTTGTGTCTCAGTGTGTGAGAGAATAAATGTGAGATTAGAACCAAGCACACAGGAGACAGACAGAGACAATAAGGCGACCTTCAGCTTCTCTCTCACTCTGTCTGTTGCTCTCAGATTCTTGAGTGTCTCTTGAGGAGATAAAGGGAAACTGAGCACACACACACGCACGCGCACGCACACACGCACGCACGCACGCACACGCACACACACACACACACACACACACACACACACACACACACACACACACACACACACACACACACACACACACACACACACACACACAAAGGCTAGTTATGAAAGTTATGAATATTATAAGGATTCTAATGAAACTAGGATGACATCATCACTTTTTTTCTGCCATTAGCCAATCAGTGACCTGTGAGTATGACACACACACGCCCTTCATGGCATCATAAAGATGTTTTACAGAGAACTCTCAGTGGTTGCCCAGCAACTAATGGACCTTTCATACAGGTGACCGACTCCATATTATACCCCAAAACCACCAAATCCTGAGAGAGAGAGAGAGAGAGAGAGAGAGAGAGAGAGTCTGTTCTCTCTTTTAAATGTTTTCTTCTGTGTTAGTGTATTTCTCTTTTTTTCTTTTTCTGGGTAATGTTTGTGGTCTCTTGTTGGCTGATTAAATAAAACGTATCGGTGAGGTATGAGGTACAAATCTCAACTATGATCTTCTAAACAAACTGCTAAATATGATCAAAATAAAAAGTGTTAGATGAACTTATTAAAATATGTTTAAAAGTTATTGTTATTATCATTTCAGTATATTACGCAGATTTACCCATCATCATTATTAAAACAACACCGGATGAATGTTTATTTTCAGATGTTACAGCTTTTGTTAAGAGTCACGATGTTAATGTGTGTGAAAGTCGTGTTTGTGCGTTAATGAGACAAATCAAGCACTCACGAGCAGAACCCACACGGGGACATTAAATGTTCTCGCTCGCTCTGTCAAAGCTGAAGAGCACTTCATAGGGATTAAAGACCAGTGCTGATGTCTTTATATCATGTATTATTAACACTAAACACACACACACACACACACACACAGGGCTGGGCAATTTGGCGTTTTTGATTTTCAATTTCAATTTTTGATACAAACAAAATCAAGCCCATAATCAAGCAGATACGCTGTATAAAGTATCTGAATGAATCACATCACTTTCCAATCTGTTGATTCATTCATGTCCTGATATCTTTGTGTTGTGTTTGTAGCTGATGTTGAGTTTAATTTAGGATCATGTTGACACGGCTCTGGAGAAAATGAGGTGTCTGCTATCTGTTGAGTTTCTCTCTTATAGATATGATGTCTACTGACAGCGCTGACCAGCTTTCTGCTGCTGGAAGTGAGTTGCTTTAGAGACGCATGAATTATTCACAACAAACAAAACTGCACATTATGTCTGTCTGTGCGTGTGTGTGCGCGCGCGTGTGTGTGTGTGTGTGTGTCTGTAACAGGGAGGTTTCTTTTGGAATGTATAATTCATAACACACACACACACACACACACAGAAAAGTGTACAAGATATTCACTTGACTTTAGGGAAAACTTGTTTTTTTCTTGCTTTTAGGACAACTCACAATTTGTTGAGAATAAAAGCAGAAACTGTACTGTTTATTATAAGCAATGCTATGAATGATCTGTGACACTTTAGTATTCTAATAAATGAAGAAACTTTAAAAGCAGCTCATATATATGCTGTAGACAGCTGATGTTTCCCAGTTTATAGACGTTTCAGCAGCAACAACACAAACAAACACCCAAACTTAACATTCACTACATCTCCACATATAATAAGGTGACCAGACATCCCCGTTTTCTGTGGACAGTGCCGTTTTTTGGTGTTCTGTTCCCGATTGAAGCTGTCCCAGTAAATGTTCCCATTTTACAGCACGTCTAAAACAACCAGCAAATACACAAAAAAGACTGATTAAGATTTCCTAAACCAGAGCAGTCATGTTATGATTATTTTCACCAGCAGAGGGAGCTGCGAGCTAAACTTGGTTGCGCACCACTGCTTTTAGCGATGAAGAATTTACTACAAGACACGAGCATCATCAAGTTATCATTAATCATCAAAAGATATTAAAACAGTCAACGTTATCGGGGGTTAGAGTATTAGCAACTACTGTTAAATGAAAGTAATAAACCAATGAAGTGAACTGATCACAGTATGGTTCTGAGCATTTGTTTTTATTCTTTTTGTTCTTCATGTTTACAATGAAATCAGCTGAAGTAGTTGGCTACTTTTGAAGTAAATTTGATGAGGTTTGTCTATCTGTGCATTGTATGGAAGAAAAAAAATGATTTACAGAATTTGAAACACTGCAAAAATTACTTTTTTTAAATTAAAGGTGCAGTGTGTAATTTTTAGAAGGATCTTTGCAAAAATGCAAAAATAATATACAAAACTATATTATCAGTGGTGTATAAAGACCTTTCATAATGAACCGTTATGTGTTTGTTATCTTAGAATAAGAGGTTTTTATCTAAATACATTGAGAGGGTCCCCTTACATGGAAGTCGCTATTTTGTGCCGCCATGTTTCTAGAGAAGCCCTTAACGGACAAACTTTTTTAGTAAGTTGTCTCTGAAGATGACATGTTTGTCTGGGGGTGGCTACAGTAGCTTCTCTGTGTTTCAAAAGCAAGGGGTGTGCATTGGACTGAGCCATTGGTTGCAATTCACCACCTCACCACTAGATGCCGCTAAAATTTACATACTGCACCTTTAAATCAGAATGCATTTTCTTGATGAGCAAAATGACCTAAGAAATCAATCTAGTATTTAGACCAAAAATATTAAATTGTAGTGAATTTGTGCTTAAAACAAGCAAAAAATCTGCCAATGGAGTAAATCTTGAAAAAAATTTACACTTAATTTAAGAAAAATTCAAGAAAAAAATTCTTAACTCATGTTTTGCTTGTTTTAAGCACAAATTCACTTAAATTTCCATAAAGCTATAGATTTATTTTCTTAGGTGTTTTTGCTCATCAAGAAAATACATTTTGATTTAAGATAGTTGTAGATAGTTGTACTGAAAACAAGACAAAAATACTAAATAAGAAAGTCATTTTTTTTTTGCAGTTTTTTAATTCATAGGAAACGTCTCCAGTTTTCATTTGAAAAATCTGGTCACCTTAAAATATACACTGCAAAAAATGATTTTCAAGAAAACAGTTCTTAGTATTTTTGTCTTGTTTTCAGTAAAAATATCTATAAATTATTAAATTAAGATGCTTTTTCTTGATGAGCAAAGTGACCTAAGACAATAAGTCTAGTTTTTAGACCAAAATATCAAATTTAAGTGATTTTGTGCATAAAACAAGAAAACAAATCTTGAACATTTTTCTTAAACACTAAATTCAAGAGACATTCAAGAAAAATTAGCTTACCCCATTGGCAGATTTTTTTTGCTTGTTTTATGCACAGAATCACCTAAATTTTATATTTTTGGTTTAAAACTATTCGTGGGTTGTTTTGCTCATCAAGAAAAAGCTTCTTAATTTAAGAATTTATAGATATTTTTACTGAAAACAAGACAAAAATGCTATTTTTTCTTGAAAATCATTTTTTGCAGTGAAATCAATAACAACAGAGTCCCTTAGAGGAAATAATTTCTGATAACAAGCAAAATAAATGACCTTATTACATCATAGCTAATGCAAATAAAGCATTACACTGAGCTAATGTTATTGTGTAAAATTAATTTAGTCAATCTTAACTACAGATCCTTGCCTGGCTGCCAAATCCAGACAGCGGTGATCGAAGCTCGCCGTCTCCCCTCGTCTTTATGCAACCAAAACATTTTTATCTTCCACAAGGTATTTGTATCAGAGGTCAGTTTAGTCAGACTGATAAACAAACTCAGACAAAAAGTTAAGTTTGGGCGAGGCTCGTAACCGCTGCAATGCACATGTGTCCAATAAAACCATCTATAATCAAAAACACACACACACAGTTTCCATTCACACAGTGATAGTGAGATGAAAGAGACGTACAGGAATCACACACACACACACACACACACACACACACACACACACACACAGTGACATCATTCCGTCAGAAACCATAAGGCAAAAAACAACAAACATCTGTAAAGTCATAATTATTCATAAGTGCTCATCTTTATTCATAACTAATTAACATATATGAGCACAACTGTCAGAAAAAAGACTAACACAAGAAAATACCAGCATGAGCTGATGATTATTCATATATGTGTGTGATAATTACAGTAAAACTAATTACAATTACATAAAGAATACAATCTGTGTGTGTAATGATGAAATAGTGTGATGAGTGTTGTTATAATGTGATTACAGATGCTGTATAACTGCAAGATACAGCCTGATGAAAAATGAGAAATTAAATGAAGGAAGAACTGAGAGAGAGAGAGAGAGGTTATATTTTTTCTATTGAAGGTTGTTATATTCATGTTGTCATGGCAACAGTGTGTTTTAATTGGTTGTCTGGTTATGAGTTGCTCTATGAAATCATCACATAGTGTAGGGTCACACAGAAGCGCATGATCTCATTCAGATGATTTTTATTATAACTTCAGCAAACATTCAAGTTTCGGTCATGTTGTTCTGACTCTTCTGATGAATCCTGTCAGTGGATTGAATAACAGACCTGATGTTTTACACTCAATACAGTTTAAAGAGTTCAGATGCAAAACCTTCTTAAGTGCGTCCGATGTGTTTTTAATCCATTACTCTTAATGGATTTTGCCAACAAATCTGTAATTTTAAATGACTGAGGCCGACCATTGAGTTATCCCGTCAATTAAGAGAAAACATTTGCATAAAAAACTTGTTTTTATGTTAATGTGTTTTTTATGTTTATTCTGCAATTTTCCAGTAGATGGCACCTACCCAGTTTATAAAAAACTGAAGCAAAAAATTATTTACTAATTTTAAATTCCGTGATATTGATAATCGCTCTGAATCTGATCTCTAATAAAATTCCTTCACAAAAATGCAATTATTTCAACTTTTTGCACATTTTTTATTTTATTTTTAAAGACGTATACCCATATTTATATATAGATTGGATGAAAAAATTTTATCTGTTTCGTTTGCTTGTTTGTTTGAAAGCGATGGTCTGTTCTTTCATTTGTTATACACTCACATAAAGGATTATTAGGAACACCACACTAATACTGTGTTTGACCCCCTTTCACCTTCAGAACTGCTTTAATTCTACGTGGCATTGATTCAACAAGGTGCTGAAAGAATTCTTTAGAAATGTTGGCCCATATTGATAGGATAGCATCTTGCAGTTTATGGAGATTTGTGGGATGCACATCCAGGGCACGAAGCTCCCGTTCCACCCCATCCCAAAGATGCTCTATTGGGTTGAGATCTGGTGAATGTGGGGGCCATTTTAGTACAGTGAATTCATTGTCATGTTCAAGAAACCTATTTGAAATTATTGGAGCTTTGTGACATGGTGCATTATCCTGCTGGAAGTAGCCATCAGAGGATGAGTACATGGTGGTCATAAAGGGATGGACATGGTCAGAAACAATGCTCAGGTAGGCCGTGGCATTTAAATGATGCCCAATTGGCACTAAGGGGCCTAAAGTGTGCCAAGAAAACATCCCCCACACCATTACACCACCACCACCAGCCTGCACAGTGGTAACAAGGCATGATGGATCCATGTTCTCATTCTGTTCACGACAAATTCTGACTCTACCATCTGAATGTATCAACAGAAATCGAGACAACATTTTTCCAGTCTTCAACTGTCCAATTTTGGTGAGCTTGTGCAAATTGTAGCCTCTTTTTCCTATTTGTAGTGGAGATGAGTGGTACCCGGTGGGGTCTTCTGCTGTTGTAGCCCATCTGCCTCAAGGTTGTGCGCATTGTGGCTTCGCAAATGCTTTGCTGCATACCTCGGTTGTAACGAGTGGTTATTTCAGTCAAAGTTGCTCTTCTATCAGCTTGAATCAGTCTTCTCATTCTTCTCTGACATCTCGCATCAACAAGGCAGTTTCACCCACAGAACTGCCGCATACTGGATGCTTTTCCCTTTTCACACCATTCTTTGTAAACCCTTGAAATGGTTGTGCGTGAAAATCCCAATAAGTGAGCAGATTGTGAAATAATCAGACCAGACCGTCTGGCACCAACAACCATGCCACGCTCAAAATTGCTTAAATCACCTTTCTTTCCCATTCTGACATTCAGTTTGGAGTTCAGGAGATTGTCTTGACCAGGACCACACCCCTAAATGCATTGAAGCAACTGCCATGCGATTGGTTGATTAGATAATTGCATTAATGAGAAATTGAACCGTGTTCCTAATAATCCTTTAGGCGAGTGTATTTGTATGTTTATATTTTGAAAGGCATTTTGTGAAACTTGTGAAAATCATAAAAAATACCCTGTTCCATGTGCAGAAAAACACCCCATAAGCATGATGCTACCACCCCCTTGCTTCACAGTATGGATGGTTTTCTTAAGACGGTCCTGGACATGTGCTGGTTTAAGCAGGGGAACCCTCCGTGCCATGCATGATTTCAAACCATGACGTCTTAGTGTATTACCAACAGTTACTTTGGAAACGGTGTTCCCAGATCTTTTCGGGTCATTGAGCAGCTCCTCCCGTGTAGTTCTGGGCTGATTTCTCGCCTTTCTTAGTTAGGATCATTGAGACCCCACGAGGTGAGATCTTGTATGGAGCCCCGGCCCGAGGGAGATTGACGGTCATGTTTAGCTTCTTCCATTTTCTAATGATTGCTCCAGCAGTGGACCTTTTTTCACCAAGCTACTTGCCAATTTCCCGTAGCCCTTTCCAGCCCTGTGGAGGTGTACAATTTTGTCTCTAGTGTTTTTGGACAGCTCTTTGGTCTTGGCCATGTTAGTAGTTGGATTCTTACTGATTGTATGGGGTGGACAGGTGTCTTTATGCAGCTAACAGGTGCATCTAGTTTAGGATAATAAATGGAGTGGAGGTGGACATTTTAAAGACAGACTAACAGTGCAGCTGTATAATACAAATAAATAGTTAAAAATCATACATTGTGATTTCTGGATTTTTTTTAGATTATGTCTCTCACAGTGGACATGCACCTACGATGACAATTTCAGACCGCTCCATGATTTCTAAGTGGGAGAACTCACTGTATTTAAAGAAAAACATTTTCTGGAAAGCATTCAACTTTTGTGAAAATCATAAAAAATGTTGGCAGAGAAAGCAGATTTGATGTGAAAGTGTCTAATGAACGTATAATAAGTGCCGAGGGCATTGGGTTAATATCATTTATCATTGTATTTTTGACAGAGGCGGCATTTAGAGGCTTTTGCATCACATGTATATTTATATCATTGTGTTTGTCTTAAGCAGTGAGCTGGTAATTTTTCTTTTCAGTGGACGTGAATCTGTCAGTAGAGATGATGGTCTGGAGGTCTTTAACTCCTTCAGGGGTCGTTATGAACATGTGGTGTGAATGTGCCGTTGTCTGTCCAGCACTAGATGAAGTGTGTTTACATCATAACTCCATTGTTCTGGATAAATCCATCAGTTTGAAGTGATTATTACTGACTGAAGCTGTCACAGCAACAACGCATCTGTGAGAGAATAACAAATGCAGCAGGTCTGAATGCATGCAAGGATATAAATATCTATTTTTATACTTTACTCACCTCCAGGAAGAAATAACACCATACAACACACGCATGCATGCATATAACAAAGAGTGACAAAGCATTTAACGATTTAGATTTAGATTTGAATAGAAATCAAAAGACATCACTTCCTGTCTGAAGCTGTTACCGTGGAGACACATAAGTGCTGTGAAGGCCATGGTGATTTTTCATGGAGACTATAGGCTATTTCGGCTGTGAATGTGTCATATGAGACTGAGATGACATTTGTTTGGGTCAGTGATGTATTATTGACCTTTGCATTTCATAATAACATTGTTATCAATCACATCCCTCCATAAGATATAAGCTGTTTGTTTTTTAGGGATGGTCATGTGGAGCTCAGCATCAGCATCAGTCTCTATGACAACCGTCAGTAGATGAGACAGAGTAAACACATTTAATTACAATAATAAAAAAATGTCGCAGGGAGATTGTGGTGAATAACTTTAAAAACACAGACATTGTCTGCAACAAGACACATGAACGTTCTGCATATACAGTATCCTGTATAGCTCAATGGTAAAGCATTGTGCAAAGGTTATGGGATCGAACTCAGTGAACACAAATACTGATGCACTGTTAGTCCAAAAGTTAACCAAAAGTTTCATTGTTCTTCCATAAGTTTATGCATTTGGTTGAAAGAATTGTGTTGTTTTCATTTGAGCTGAGATAAAACCTGTCGTTGTTTTGTGATTTTATCTGTTGAAGATGAAAGAAATTTCATTGTTGTCCTGGCAGAAGCAAACACGAGGGAATGTGGTCTAAAGGTTTTTCTGTGAAGCCTGTGGAGCTTGGTTCAAATGTTCATTTCGGCGATCTCTGGGCTTTAAGCGATAACATTTAAATGTTCAGCCTATTAAGGGCACATTTCTCTGCCGTTCAGTATTCTGTCCTCAGTCAAATCTCAATGAGACCGAGTTCAAAGACAGAGAAAAACGTTGCTTTAAACTCTCACAATCTGCTCTTAGGATTTCCTGATGAGAGAGAGAGAGAGAGAGAGAGAGAGAGAGAGAGAGAGAGAGAGAGAGAGAGAGAGAGAGAGAGAGAGAGAGAGAGAGAGACTCTGTCATGATGAGCATCAGTGGGTTTATTTTCTGTGAACATGTGCAGTCAGTGTTTTTGAAACCGTTGAAGTTCCCTGAGGTGAGACAGAATTATTTTTGAATATTTTTTAATAAAACCTGCATGAAAATATTCCCAAAATCCCAGGCGAGGTTCAGCGGAGCTGCAGTGGAGAGATAGAGGGATTATAAACTCCAGTCATCAGTCAATGCTCAATGTTCAGGAGATCGGCACACACAGTCAGAGACAGCACGAGGATACGAGGAGACTTTACTCGGCTCATAAAAACTGTTTGTGTTTCTAGTACAGTAAACTTCCTCTCGTGACAGATGTGTTTTCATTGTTAGGCTTAAACCTACACCTCTCACAGACGCACCAGATCTCAGAGTTAACCGAACATACACTTTACTGTACTTGTGTGTTTAAAGAGCACCTATTGTCTGATTCACAATTTTACATTTCCTTTGGTGTGTGTGTATTAGTTCATGTAAACGATGTGAACAAACACATGGATTGTAAATGGTAAAATGGTAAATGGACTGTATTTATATAGTGCTTTTAACAGACCTATGGCCATCCAAAGCGCTTTACAATTAGCCTCACATTCACCCATTCATTCACACATTTATACACCGACGGCGGTGTCAGCCATGCAAGGCGCCAGCCAGCTCGTCGGGAGCAATTGGGGTTAGGGCCGATTCACACCGGCTGCGTGGCGGCTCAGTCGCGTTTTTTGTGTCTGTACATACCAGATGCGTGCCTGACGCAGCGCTAACGATCTGCTGTTGCTATAGGTGACATATATTATGCCTGGAAACGCTTCCAAGACGCTTGCGTGTGGCGTGAAAAATACGCGTCAGTCCTATTCCTAGCATGCACGCATTTTCGGCACGGCTCGAGCCACACCTGAGACGTGCGTGTCATGCAGGCGGTGTGAACTGTCAACCTGCTAACATGGGAGCCTAAATAAAAACAGACACGCCACGCAGCTAAGACTCACACGCCACGCAGCCGGTGTGAATCGGCCCTTAGGTGTCTTGCTCAAGGACACCTCGACATTTGGTCCGGTGGAGCCGGGGATTGAACCACCAACCTTCCGGTTTGTAGACAACCTACATGAACATCTAGGCCACTGCCGCCCCATCAACCTGGTATTGGTGATGTAGTAAAGATCGATATTATCATAATTCCTCCCGCTTTCACTCACAGCCTGTAAGTTAACTCCTATTAGCAACCGAATCTTTTAAACATGGTAAGGAGCATCACATTTCCTGTTGATGTCAGAGGTATTCAGGCCAATCACAACATACAGATTAGCTGGCCAATCAGGGCCAATCAGGAGCTTTTCAAATCATTTGTTTCAGGAAGAAAGTGAAATCTGGAAGTACAAAAATGTACGATACGTGGAAAATTATGTGTTTTTTAACCGTAAACCATGCAAACACATTATATTATACCAAATACACAAAATTATGTTTTTTTAGCTATGAAATAGTAACTTTAAAGTAATTGGTTTCATCATTATTGACCCTGGTTTCTTATAAATAATAATATTTTTATAAGGGTGTGTCATAGACTTAAAAAAAAGATGGACGACGCGACGTCGCTTCCTTCCATTGTAATGAATTGAAACCATAAATATCCAATTGTGGGCGCTGCCATGTTACGTAAAAACTTCAGTTTGGAGCCAAGGCATGCGCAGAAGAAATTGTCCGTGGAGCCAGAGGCAAAGCTGCAGGATCAAACTTACACCCAAACGCTCGCACAAGCAATTCAACCGCACCAATCATAACGACACGCCCCATTTCTATAGCATCAAATTACTACCTAAAATGAAACTTACCACAATAATGAACAATTAAACATATATCAGCGTAAACACAACTACCTTAAAGGAACAAAACCATCTTTCAGAAAATTTTATAAGAAGAGTAAATCATTTTTTTATGACTTATACTGCAGTCAGCCACAAGGGGGCAATCAAAGGCCAGCGGCTTCACTTTTCAAGACTTATGATGTACACCCGCTCTGGACCATAGACTGTAAAAAAAGATGGACGATGCGACGTCGCCTCCCTCCATTGTACTGCTGAGTTTACACCAAACGCGTTTTGGGCGCCAAAATCGCGCCTACCGCGCCTAGTTTGCCGCTTGAACACTTTGAATGCATTCGCGCGTGTAGAGCGGAGTACACGCGCGGAAAAAGCAAGCATTTGACGCGCGTCCGAAGCAAAATCCGCTTCTTGTGGGAGGGGCAACTGCTGTGCGAGTGTCTGTTGGCAAGATGACTGATGTTACATGTGCATTTATCAAGAGAGTTACCAGTTTGTATTGGGTAACCTTACTATAGGGGGAAAATAAACGGTGCGGGTCGATAAACGGCACGTTACTCAAAAGTGAAGTGTGTATTACAACTTACCAGGTTGCCCAAAGTCCTTACTGACACTCTTCCAAGCGAGGTCCTTTTTATTCCTGTCTCCTCTATAGAAATAACAACTTGTGTCATATAGCTTCAAGTGACTGCTTGAGTGACTGACTCCGGGCGGGGCTGCCACCACAGCAGCAGGCAGGCTCCTGATTGGTTAACGCGGCGCGAAAGTCCGCCAAAGTTCAAATTTTTCAACTCGGGCTTCAGCCGCAAATTCGCGTGAACCGCAAAATGCACAAAAGCACCATTCGCGTGTACCGCGCACAACGCTCAATTCGCGCCTTTGAGGCGGAAACGCGTCTTCCGCTCTGCGCCGAGCGCCCTTCCGCACCGCAGGGCCTCCTGACGCGCATCAACGCGTCTGCACATTGACTTAACATTGAAATCACTCGCGCTTTATGCCTCTACCGCGGTCGGTGTAAACGCACCATAATGAATTGAAGCCAAAAATGTCCGACAATGGTCGTCGCCATGTAACGTAAAAACGTCAGTTTGGAGCCAGAGGTGGAGCCGCAGTATGAAACTTCCGCCCAAACGCTCGCATGACCAATTCAACCACGCAATCATAACGACACGGCCCCTATAGCATCAGATTACTAGCTAAAATGAAACGTAGCACAAAAATGAACACTTAAAGGCGTTCTAAGTGAAATCGGTGTGTTGATTTTTGAAATGTGTTTTCAAACAAACTGAGTGTAGTTAACTCCTCCCCCTCCCTTCTGTGCTTTCATGAACGCGCCCAAACCCAACCCCCAAATCCTTATTGGCGTTTATTGGTTAGAACACTTTGTTTTGTTTCGCGGTGCAGGTTTGGCCACTGTGTTTATATTGAAGTTTGTGGAGCCTGGGCTATCTACAGAGATCGCGGTTTTTTTTACAGTTTGATCAGCGGACAGGCAGCAAACAGATAGTGAGGAGATGTTTGCTGTATGTAACAAAAAAAATTTTATGGTCTAAAACGCGCGAATTCACTTAGAGCGCCTTTAAACATATATCAGAGTAATATCAACTACCTTAAAGGATCAAAACCATCTTTCAGAAAATTTTATTGGAAGTGTCAATAATTTTACTATTTAGAGCAGAGTCCCATTAGTTTGAATGGAGAGGGCGGGGTTATGACTTGTACTGCAGCCAGCCACCAGGGGGCGATCAAAGAGCCAGCGGCTTCACTTTCCAAGACTTATGAGGCACACCCGGTCTGGACAGTGTTTCACCTTTCAAGGTCCCATATGACCTTACTAAAAAGCATATTATTTTGTATATTTGGTATAATGCAATGTTTTTACGCAGTGTAAAGTTAAAAAAAATCATTATTTTCCACAAACCATATGGTATTATTGCTCCTCTATCCCCCCGCCTTTCTGTAATGCCCTGATTGTTCTGAGAAAGCGCTCTGTGCTCCAATTCAAATCAACGTTTATTTATAGAGCACTTTTTAAGAACAGCAGGTGTTCACCAAAGTGCTGTACATACAGCATAAAAACACAATAATACAGTACTGATTAATAACAATACTGATAAAAAGTAGTGTTATGTCATACTGTACAAATACGTTTTTAATTGAGATTTATAAACAGAAAGTGTTTGTGTCTGACTATTCAAAGGAAATGTATTCCAGAGTTTCAATGTTTAATCTCGCATTAGGGGAGACTAAAAGTCGTTTTCTCAGCATATGGCTGTATTAGATCTGGAAGATATTTAGGAGCAATATCATTTCATAAATTAAAACTACAGTAAAATCAATTCTAAAATGAACGAGCAACCAGTGAAGGGAAGCCAATATGTGTGTAATGAGTTCTCGCTTGCGTGTCCTTGTTAATAAGCGTGCGGCCGTGTTTTGTATCCTCTGCAGACGTGTTAGAGATGTCTCACCAGTGCCTGCATAAAAGCTTTACAGTAGTCCAGGCAGATGATATAAAAGCATGAATGACCTTTAAAAATCTGTAAAAGATAAAAATAAATTAACTTTAGATAATTGCCTTAGCTGATAAAAACTCAATTTAACTAACAAAATAATTTAAAGTCACCCTCCATAAGTTTTTTACAGACTTTAAGTCAACCGGACCTACGTCAGGGGTATTAATTGTACCACCATGTCAAAATAATATGATTTTGTTTTTTCTTCATTAAACTTTAAAGGCAGGGGTGCATGATTTTTGAAAAAACGCTTTGGAAAAGGGAGTCCGGCTAAGTACCAAAACACACTTGTAGCCAATCAGCAGTCAGGAGCGTGTCTACTAACCTACATTGTTGCGTATGTGTGGGGCGGGTCTATCAAAAGAAGGTCCAGATTCTATTGGGGTAGGGACGTGTTTATTTAGGTGATTTTAAATGTCAACATTGGCTTTAAGAGATCATGCACCCCACCTTTAAGAAATTGGAGGCTTTAATATCTTCAAGACATCTCAACACTGAATTTGCATCATTTTGTTTGAACAGTCAGCAGAGTTGCGAGTCTTCTGCATAACGAGATGCCATGTTTCTGATTGGTCAGCTATCCTCAAGCACGTAAATGGAAATGTGACGCCCCTTACCATATTTGGAAGATCACTTCCCAAAGTAATAGTGAAATGCAGGGTTGCCAGATCCGCATATTAAAGCCAAAAGCAGCCTAATGAATATTCACAGCCCAAATACCAACAACTAATAAACAAAATCCTTCAATCTCTTACCCGCAGATATGTTGTCCTGGTAAAGCTGTGGCTAAACCTGTAAAAGATGATTTAGACTGTGTAGTTTGAATATAAATGCTGTCAGTATCAGTGATTAAATATTTACAATGACATTTATATTTATGCATTTGGCAGACGCTTTATTCAAACTGACTTACAGTACATTTTTATCTGTGTGTGTGTTTACTCATTGAGCTTCAGGAATACAAGATCTGATCTAAATCAATATTTGTGTCTGTCAGCATGCTGTGTGTGTGTGTGATGTGTGTGTGTGTGTGTGTGTGTGTGTGTGTGTGTGTGTGTGTGTTTTGTGATGTGATGTGTGTGGTGTGGTGTGTTGTATGTCCACTAGATGTCAGTGTGCATTAGAGTCTCTGCATGAATCAACAGGTTTGTGTGCACTACAATCTTGTGTGTGTGTGTGTGTGTGTGTGTGTGTGTGTGTGTGTGTGTGTGTGTGTGTGTGTGTGTGTGTGTGTGTGTGCGATGATAATGTAGCATTATTTTAACTTTAGCAGTAATTGATGTGAAATCTCTTTAGACGTGTATGTGTGTGTTTGTCACTCCATCATGAATAGAGTTCAGTATCTTTAGTACTGTATATAAAGCAGTGCTTCAGTGATTGACAGATTTACAGATAGCATTTGGTCTCACATGTGAGTCTGCTTGTGTGTGTTTGACCGTATAGAAGTGTGTGTGCGTTTGTGTTGTTGTTGTTGTAAAGTGTTTCCTGCAGTGACAGTAATAAGACATGATTGCCTCTTCTGTAAGTGTGGGTTTGTGTGTAGGGATTAAATCATTTTAAGATGTAAAACATGCAAATGGGAAACTGATGTCTTTCTGCAGCAGTGCATGATGGGAAATATATGACTGTGAATAAAAGATGCATTTCGGTTCGAGAGAGAGAGAGAGAGAGAGAGAAATTTATTGATGTGGTTGTCTGTAAATGAAGTGAACTTTCTTAAAGGTGCAGTATGTACATTTTAGCAGCATCCAGTCGAGAGGTTGCGAATTGCAATCAACGGCTCAGTCCACTCCTCACCCCTCACTTTTGAAACACATAGAGAAGCTACAGTAGCCGCCACTGGAAAAACATGTCATTGTCGGAGAAAAAAGTTTGTCCGTTAAGGGCTTCTGTAGAAACATGGCGGCACAAAATGGCGACTTCCATGTAAGGGGACCCTCGTTGTATGTAGATTAAACGTCTCATTCTAAGGTAATAAAAACATAACAGTTCGTTATGAAAGGTCTTTATACACCCCTGATCATATAGTTTTGTATATTATTTTGCATTTCTGTCAAGAGATCCTTCTAAAAATTACACACTGCACCTTTAAAGCAGATGTATGGACAGATTCCTCTGATCATGAGGAGATATTTAATCGCACATGCACACACGCGCACGCTTGCACACACGCACAGTATGAAGTGTCACAGGTGTATCAGGACATGATTAGATGTGTCAGCAGGTGTCACTGAGATGCTCCTTGGTTTCTCCTCCTTCTCTCCTCTGGTTTTCACCTCACTTTCTTCTCGACTCAACAGCTTTTTAATTGGATGAGACTCAGTGAGATTTTACTTCTATTAAAGTGATAGTTCTGATGAACACAAAAGAAGATATTTTGATATATGATGGTAAGCACACAGCAGATTGTAGGCATTGACTTCAATCATATTTGTTTTTCCTACTATGAAAGTCAATGGTTTCCACCAGATGTGTGCTCACTATCATTAAAGGAGGGGTCCAGCTGTATTTCAGCGGTACATCTTGTGTATCAGGATTAAGACATACGTACCGTAAAAGCACACCCACACGTCAATCAGCGGAAAGCAAGAGCCGAGGACATCACTTCATGTGACCGTTTTGTTTTATATCAAGACTTAACAATGGCATGGAAGTAGAAGTGTGTTCTTGGATGTAAGGAGAAGAAAGCCAGCATTATGGAAACAATGGATATAGTTTGTTTATCCGGGGTATCTGCGAGTTTTGCATGTGTGTTTGTTTAACGGTGGATTTCGTTAAAAAAAGTCCCAACCTGGTCAACTTGTGTGTTATGTTGGAAATTGGCGCGTAAGTGCGTATTATATAAATGACACAAACATGTAGTGAATCATCAGTTATCCAGTGAGAATTGTATAAACTGTTGACTCCTGACTCGCTCCTCCTGCAGCTCGTAACTCCTCCTTCCAAACTTTTTCATACGTTATTGGAAAGAATCGCTAGAGCTGATCTGTCTTTTATAAATTGATAAAACTCAAGACTCTTCAGAGATATGAAAGAAGTAATTGTACTCTGTAGGGCTATAACGATTTCTCAATAAATTAATTTTTATGAACTACGGTGAAATCCCAGCACATACCAATAGTGATGGGAGAAATGAAGCTTTTCGAATCTTCAAATTAATTGAACCAAATGCTTCGCAAATTGATTCAGTTTTTCAAAGCATTTGAAACCGCATACACGCTGGCAACACCTGCTGGTCAAAATAGTGTAAAAGCAGCAAGATCTTTCCAAACATTTTTCATTTTTTACAAAATAATAGCAAGATTGTTCTAAAAATACGTTTTTAGGAAAAATAATTTATTTTATTTAATTAAGACATAATAAAAAGTGTATTCTGTGATTTTAGTTTTATTTATTGCAAACAAATCATTAAAATGAATTCCCCTTTTTAATTCTGCACATTTTTGTCATTAACTCTGTCTATAAACTGTTAATTCTGTCAAGTTCTGTCTATAAACAAAAACTAAAAAAAAGGTAGTGTTATTAGTCAGAAGGATGAATGTTTTATGAACTATTATAATAAAACTCACCCGAGTTCAGCTAACCATATTAGACACTGGTCATTTGTGATCAACTCCCCCTAGTGGTGAATCGTCGGATTTTGGAAACGTTTCGAAACAGTTATGATGTAATGAAGCCTCGTTTGCTAAAATCACATGACTTTAGCCAGTTTGAAACAAGCTCCGAACCAATGATTCGAAAAAAAGATTTGTAAATGTTTCGAAGCCTCATGAAGCGTGCTTCGAAATCACCCATCACTACATCCAAAAGCCAGAGGGCGCTCTCGTGCAGAAACTCCCTTTGTGCCACAGGAAATGTCTAGAAGAATATTTATATCGCAGTTCTTCAAATTGTTTCAGGTATTTTCATGATAATTAAGAATATTTTGAATGATTTTGTTTAACGAGTGTTGCTTTTTTAAATGCACGTTATAAACGACTCAGACTCATAATGATTTTAGATTGACAACTACTTTCTACTGACCAAATGCTGTATTACACGCACAAGCTGCGCATGAAACAAAGAATCGCAGCCTTGCGATTCAGAATCGATTTCAGACAGGCATTTTTAATGGGACACGCGTTACAGCCCTACTATTCTATACGTAGCTTCTCAAGATTAACATGACATGAGCAGAAACAGTTTGTGTTATGGGAGCTTTCATTAAAATTTCTTAATTTGTGTCCATCATGAAAAAATTAATTCATACAGATTTAGAATAACATCATGATGAGAAAATGATGACAGAATTTTAATATTTGGTTGAACTATCCCTTTAAGATGTCTATTTTATGTAGTAGCTATATATAATCATCTGTTATAATCTATTATATTAACTACTCTTAATGTCTTTTCTCTTCTCAACATGTATTTGATTAATTGCTTTTTAATGTTTTGACTGTGCTGTGTGAGAACAGACCTGAGATTTACAGCACATCTGATGATGTTCACAATTTACACTCTTTCTCAGTTTGTCTCTTTCTTCTTCTCCATCATTCTTTTATTTAGACGATCTTTACGTGTGCGTCATCGGTTCATTTCTCTCTGTCTTCAGTTTAAATCTCTCTGATCTGATGTTTTATTTGTTTAATTTCACACAAGCACACAGTCAGTAAGACTAAACACACACACGTGTAAATCAAGGTTATTTTACCATCTGTCTCTCTGATTGTTATAAAGACATATTTGAGATCGACTCAATCTGTCTCTCTGAAGCTCTTTAATGTCCGCTCGTGGTTACTTAGCAACAATCACACAATTATTATTATCATCATCTGTTTTTTCAGCAATTATTAATTTGTGATTTCATGTGGGTGAGTTGAGTTTTAGTGTCCAGTAACAGCAGCTGAATGATTTTGATGTTTCTCTGATCACTGATCTGTTGTGCTGTAACAAACATATTCATCTTATATCTGTGATGTCATTCTAAACATGAACATTTGTATGACATCATTATAAGGTTACCACAAATGCACAGAGGGGTGTGTGTGTGTCTATTTCCGGGTTATGATGTTGTCATGGAGATGATTGACAGGGTCAGGATGGTCACTGTGCCACCTGTCTCCCTCACTCGTCTACATCTTTCATGTTTATAACTCTCAGATTTACTCTGGTGTTTTACTGTAGTAAAAATGTGTGTGTGTGTGTTCATGTGTGTGTAAAGATGAGCCGTTTCCTTTCTAGTCTCTAGGTCACCAGAAGGGCTTCCTCTCTCTCTCTCTCTCTCTCTCTCTCTCTCTCTCTGTCACACACACATACTGAAGTAGCTCAATCTCGTGACTTTAGTGAAGTGTGTATGTATGTGTATGTGTGTGTGTTTGTGTGTGTGTGGTGGTCGCTCATCTCTTTAATGTCGCAGTAAGTAGTTTTTCTTTATATTTTCATGTCTCTGTTTGTAGAAGTATGAATCTAATCTAATATAAATGTATTTTTTCAACATTATAATTGTAGGTTTAGATGTAATGGAGTAAAGCCGGTGGTTTATGTTAGGCTGTGGGTTAGTGGTGGGTTAAAAGCTTGTTTTTTAGCAGTGGTTTTGAATGGTTACCGCAAAACTTTCTTAAATTAGCAGACATTCCTCCAAACTAAAAGTCATGTTTTTGTCGTAGCTGTTCTGTAAATGAAACACAATAAGCAAACATTAGAAGAAGATTTAGACTCAGAACATTTCTAAATCTGTCCTGAGAAATATTTATTTGAGGAAAAAGTGTGACAACATGCCCCATATATCTGCATAAAGAAATGAGTTGGGGCTGTAATTGTATGTAGACTTTATGTCTTTAATGTTTTTGTCTGCTGACTCATTTCCAAAAGTGCAGAATCTTTCTAGAAGAATTAAAACATAAGATGTTGTGTTTCAGATGAAGTCTGTCATTTCAATGTGTAGTCATGCTGATGGTGTGTGTGTGTGTCTTAATTATTAGATGTGTAATGAAGCAGCTTGTAGTTTAAATAATACATTTGTGACATGCTGAAATATTAAGTTTGAATAATTCAGTGTTCTGTGATTATTTATTTGAATCACAAAGAATCAACGTTTGTTGGCAGTGCTTTTCTTTCTCTGTCTCTTTGTGTGTGTGTGTGTGTGTGTGTGTGTGTGTGTGTGTGTGTGTGTGTGTGTGTGTGTGTGTGTGTGTGTGTGTGTGTGTGTGTGTGTGTGTGTGTGTGTGTGTGTGTGTAATGTGCTGGTATAATTACTGGTTGCTGTTCAGTGTGAGAGTGCAGTCTTGATTAAACCAACTGTTAAATGAAACCATTTTGTGTGTGTGTGTGTGTGTGTGTGTGTGTGTGTGTGTGGTCTGCTGTATTCTCTGGGGTGCTGTAAGCTCATAAATGCAGATCTTTATAGTAATATTGATCTATATGTCCCCTGATTTTAAGTGCTCACAGGACATTCATACACACAGATGCTTAGTTTAGAGTTTTGTCAGTTATTGACAGATCAGAAATGGGCAATAATTTATATGCTTGAGTGATTTTGCTCTTAAAGTGTCTGAGTAATTCTTTCACATGCTGGTGGTTTCACATCCCTGAGGGATTCGATCATAATGATTCAGTCCTCGGAGGAAACATTGATCCTGTCTGTTAGGACTTCAGTGTGTCTGTCAAATAGAGAAAAACTCCAGCTGAAAATGAACATTCAGTTATCTCAGTGACTTTATTTCTTCAGTAGAGATGTTTAACAGAACGACTCTCCCTGCGGACAGATAACAGTGAAGCTTTCTGACTCTTAAATCTGCAGTAAAAGACTCAGAGATCAATACACTCAGCAGCTGAACTCTGAATGGAACAGAGCTTGATCAGATGAGATGGGATGAGACAATGGAATGAGATGAGATGGAATGAGATGAGATGAGATGAGATGAGATGAGATGGGATGAGATGGGATGATATGAAATGAGATGGGATGAGATAAATGGGATAGGATAATACGATATGGGATGGGATGAGATAACATGGGATGGGACGATAGAATGAGATGGGATAAGATGAGATGGGATGGGATAAGATGGGCTAAGAGGAGATGGGCCAAGATGAGATGGGCCAAGATGAGATGGGTCAAGATGAGATGGGATAAGATGGGATAAAATGAGATGGGATGAGATGGAATGAGATGAGATGAGATGGGATAAGACGATATGAAATGAGATGATATGAGATGGGATGAGATATATGGAATGAGATGAGATACCCTGTAGGATGATATATGTGATGGGATGAAATGGGACGATGGAAAGAGATGGGATAAGATGAGATGGAATGAGATGAGATGAAATGGGATGAGAAAAGATGGGATGGGATGAGATGGAATAAGGTGAGATGGGATAAGACAACATGGGATAGGATGAGATGGTATAAGATGATATGAGATGGGATGAGATAACATGAGATAGGACGATGCAATGAGATGGGATAAGATGAGATGGAATAAGATGAGATGGAATAAGATGGGCTTAGACGAGATGGGATAAGATGAGATGGGATGGGATAAGATGAGATGGAATGAGATAGGATAAGATGTGATGGGATGAAATGGGACGATGGAATGAAATGGGATAAGATGAGATGGAATGAGATGATATGAGATGGGATGAGATATATGGGCTAGGATAAGACGATATGTGATGGGATGATATGAAATGAGATAAGATGGGATGAAATGGGAAGATAGAATGAGATGGAATGAGATGAGATCGGATGAGATGGAATGAAATGAGATGATATGAGATGGGATGAGATATATGGGATAGGAGAAGACGATATGTGATGGGATGATATGGAATGAGATGAGATAGGATGATATATGTGATGGGATGAAATGGGACGATGGAATGAGATGGGATAAGATGAGATGGAATGAAATGAGATGATATGAGATGGGATGGGATGAGGTATATGGGATAGGATTAGACGATATGGGATGGGATGATATGGAATGAGATGAGATAGGATGATATATGTGATGGGATGAAATGGGACGATGGAATGAGATGGGATAAGATGAGATGGAATGATATGTGATGGAATGAGATGAGTTGGGATGAGATGTGATGAGATGGAATGAGGTGAGATTGGATAAGACGACCTGTGATAGGATGAGATGAGATGGGATGAGATGATATGAGATGAAATAAAATGGGATGAGATGGGATAAGATGGGATGAGATTGGATGGGATGAGATTGAATGGGATAACATGGGGTGGGATAAGATTGGATTGGATAAGATGGGATGAGATGGGATGATAATATGGAATGAAATGAGATTGGATGAGATGGAATAAAATCGGATGAGATGATAATGTGGGATAAGATGACATGGGATGGAATGGATGGATGGATGAGATGAGATGAGATGAGTTGAGATGAGTTGAGATGAGTTGAGATGAGTTGAGATGAGTTGAGATGAGATGAGATGAGTTGAGATGGGATGGGATGGGATGGGATGGGATGGGATGAGATGGGATGAGATTAGATGAGATGAGATAAAATAAGATGAGATGGGATGAGATCATAATATGGGATGAGATGCTATGAGATGGAATAAGATGAGATAGGATGAGCTGGGATGAGATGAAATTGTATGAGATGGGATGAGCTGGGATGAGATGAAATTGTATGAGATGGGATAAGATGATATGGGATAAGATTGGATTGAATGAGATGAAATGAGATGAAATGATAATGTGGGATGAAATGAGATTAGATGAGATGGATTGAAATGGGATGAGATGATAATATGGGATGAGATGACATGGGATTGAATGAGATGGGAAGAGATTGGATGGGATAAGATTGGATTGGATGAGATGGATTGAGATGGGATGAGATTATATGGGATGAGATGATAATATGGGATGAGATGATATGGAATGGAATGATATGGGATCAGATGGGATAAGATGATATGGGATCAGATGAGATGGGATGAGATGATGATATGGGATGAGATGATATGGGATGAGATGGGATCAGATGAGATGGAATGAGATAATGATATATGGGATATGTTTACAGGCTACAGGATCTGTCAATCTCAGCAGGTTGATCTCCTCAGAGCTCGGGTTCTCTAGTATAATAATCATTTCTGTTTTGTTGCCTTAATTGTGATGTGTATATCGGAGCCTTTGATCAATATCCCTCTGCGTGTGATCATTCATTCCAGATAAAAGATTGAATAACTGCACAAGCCTCTTTCATCTCTGGGAATCAATGAACACCTTGAATTATTATTAGGCAAATTCCCTTATTTAGATTTCAGCATTTAATTCTGCTTCACATCCGAATAACATTCAAGGAAAAATCTCAGTGCTACAAAACAAACATATTCTAAGATATTAACAGTGTATTTCCAAGATATAAAAAAATAAGTTCTCAGTAGGGCTGTGCAAAAAAATCATCTGTGATTCTCATGCACGTTTCATCAGTAAAGCCGGTTCCTTGATTAGTAGTAAATCGCCATCAGCTGCTTTCAGATGGAGCTGCACTTACTACACAGAGCCATAGTTCACAGAAAAACTAGGAAAAATGGTGTTCATACTCCAGGAAAATCGACTCCGATAATATATGCGATTTTGCCTAGCTTCTCGGTGAACTACGGTTTTGTGTAGTAAATGCCGCTCCATCTGAAAGCAGCTGATGGCGATTTACTTCTAATCACGGAAATGGCTTTACTGAACGCATGCGATTTTTGCCCAATCCTTGTTCTCAGCTATAGTAACAAAGGATTACATTTCAAATCTAAACATATGAAAATAATCTGCAGCATAATTTGTTAAGTCAGTGAAATTTTTAGCAGCAGGAAAGATTTACAAACATAATTCACTCGAGTACAACTTCCTCAGAATAAGATCTGAGAAATGAGTCAGAATATCTGGAGTACTTCACAGCCATAACACCATATTACATAAAACTGACATGCTGTAAACAGGAAGGATGAAATAAACCTCAAAGAATTCTTATGTTGAACTTTTCCAGGATATTAAGATTAACAACACAAAGGGTTTTAGGACCATGATGAACATCAATAATATAAGCCTTCCTCCAGTCAATAGAGA